>NC_058086.1:127892184-128532291 GCF_014858855.1 Bufo gargarizans
AGTGGGGCTGTCTCATTCAGTGCACAGGGGTCTCAGTCTGTCTCAATACCCTCTGAGGAGGAGGCATGCAGCTGGGTTTGCTTGCCTCTGATAGTAGAGGATTCAGCTCTCAGAGGAGGGTTTGTTTCTGTTGTGGGGGTAAATCATTTGGCTAATGTTTGCCCCTCTAGGACATTCATGGAGTTTTCTGAGGGTAATAAAAAAAACAAAATAGAAAAAAACCCTCTAAAAACTTTCCATTTGCTACTATTGGCAAGGTTGATGCGGAAATTGAAGTTTGCCATTTGCTTGTTTCCCGTTTTCTCCTACCTGCCAGGCTAGCGCTAGACAGCAAGAACATTGTTTGTGAGATTTTTGTAGATAGTGTAGCCGCTGTCAATCTCATTGATAATCAATTTACAACAACGCATGGTTTCCAGGTATGCACTTTGAAAAAGGATACACCTGTTTTTGCTATCGATTCTGCTCCACTTTCTCAAAGATCGTTAAAGGGCATAGTTCACAATATCCGTTTGACTGTGGGTGACTCTCATGTTGAGGATATGTCATGTTTCATCTTAAGCGGATTACCTACTCCTCTAGTGTTGGGGCTACCCTGGCTCACTAAACATAATCCCACCATTGATTGGCTAGCAAGGCAATTAAATACAGTTGCAAGAAAAAGTATGTGAACCCTTTGGAATTATATGGATTTCTGCACAAATTGGTCATAAAATGTGATCTGATCTTCATCTAAGTCACAACAATAGACAATCACAGTCTGCTTAAACTAATTACACACAAATAATTAAATGTTACCATGTTTTTATTGAACACACCATGTAAACATTCACAGTGCAGGTGGAAAAAGTATGTGAACCCTTGGATTTAATAACTGGTTGAACCTCCTTTGGCAGCAATAAGTTCAACCAAACGTTTCCTGTAGTTGCAGATCAGACGTGCACAACGGTCAGGGGTAATTCTTGACCATTCCTCTTTACAGAATGTTTCAGTTCAGCAATATTCTTGGGATGTCTGGTGTGAATCGCTTTCTTGAGGTCATGCCACAGCATCTCAATCGGGTTGAGGTCAGGACATTGACTAAGCCACTCCAAAAGGCTTATTTTCTTCTGGTTAAGCCATTCTGTTGTTGATTTACTTCTATGCTTTGGGTCGTTGTCCTGTTGCAACGCCCATTTTCTGTTGAGCTTCAGCTGGTGGACAGTTGGCCTTAAGTTCTCCTGCAAAATGTCTTGATAAACTTGGGAATTAATTTTTCCTTCGATATAGTAATCCGTCCAGGCCCTGACGCAGCAAGCAGCCGCAAACCATGATGCCTCCACTTCACAGTTGGGATGAGGTTTTGATGTTGGTGTGCTGTGCCTCTTTTTCTCCACACATAGTGTTGTGTTTCTTCCAAACAACTCAACTTTGGTTTCATCTGTCCACAGAATATTTTGCCAGTACTGCTGTGGAACATCCAGGTGCTCTTGTGCAAACTGTAAACGTGCCACAGTAGTGGCTTCCTCTGTGGTATCCTCCCATGAAAATCCATTCTTGTTATTGTTTTAGTATCGTAGATTCGCTAACAAGGGATGTTAGCATATGCCAGAGACTTTTGTAAGTCTTTAGCTGACACTCTAGGATTCTTCTTCACCTCATTGAGCAGTCTGCGCTGTGCTCTTGCAGTCATCTTTACAGACGGCACGTCCTAGGGGAGAGTAGCAGCAGTGCTGAACTTTCTCCATTTATAGACATTTGTCTTACCGTGGACTGATGAACAGCAAGGCTTTTGGAGAGACTTTTATAACCCTTCCAGCTTATGCAAGTCAACAATTCTTAATCGTAGGTCTTCTGAGAGCTCTTTTGTGTGAGGCATCATTCACATCAGGCAATGCTTCTTGTGAAAAGCAAACCCAGAACTGGTGTGTGTTTTTATAGGGCAGGGCAGCTGTAACCAACACCTCCAATCTCATCTCATTGATTGGACTCCAGTTGGCTGACACCTCACTCCAATTAGCTCTTGGAGATGTCATTAGTCTAGGGGTTCACATACTTTTTCCACCTGCACTGTGAATGTTTACATGGTGTGTTCATAAAATATGGTAACATTTAATTCTTTGTGTGTTATTAGTTTAAGCAGACTGTGATTGTCTATTCTTGTGACTTAGAGGAAGATCAGGCTCACATTTGATGAACCAATTGGTGCAGAAATCCATAATAATTCAAAATGGCTCACTACTTTTTCGTGCAACTGTAGTTGGATAGTGAGTTTTGCAGAGCGGAATTGCCCTAATGGCGTCTCTTTGCAGCGTTTCTACCAAGACTGTATAATGTGGAGAGAGAATCTGAATCGCACCTCCTCAGTCCTATACTAATGACTACTGTACGTATTTTGCAGCATTTCTATTGATAAAACTGGCTATACAGCAGCAAGTATCAAACATTTGCTGTGCCCTCAAAGAGGCATTAGTATACAGTTTGATCAAAGAGCATAGGCCCACTTACCGCGACAAGGTTGCCTCTGTTAAGTGGGAACCTACTCTATCCATAGCGCAGTGCTGTGCGGCGACCACCGCACCTCCACACTGCACCAGCAGGCAACGGGATCCAACAGCCACAATGCAGCCCCACCGTGAGGCAGAGCCACCTAGGCCTCGGATCCCATCACTCCACCAGCACAGCACAGAAGCAGCGGCGGCCACCGTCCAGCGCCGCATGTGAACTGGTGCAAAGGGATCACCTGTTCACGGCTTCTCAGGAACTTCAACTGAGATGGGGTAGGAATTTAACCCTTTGCAGACTACTGCTAAATTAAAAGCACCTGTGCCACATGGGGAGGAGTGCTGACTCAGAGGGGGGGAAAAAGAAGTTAAAGCATATAAATTGTATGATGTGGAGAGATAATCTGAATCGCACCTCCTCAGTCCTATACTAATGACTACTGTACGTATTTTGCAGCATTTCTATTGATAAACATGGCTATACAGCGCAAGTATCAAACATTTGCTGTGCCCTAAAAGAGGCATTAGTATACAGTTTGATCAAAGAGCATAGGCCCACTTACCGCGACAAGGTTGCCTCTTGATAAGTGGGAACCTACTCTATCCATAGCGCAGTGCTGTGCGGCGACCACCGCACCTCCACACCGCACCAGCAGCAACGGGATCCAACAGCCACAATGCAGCCCCCACCGTGAGGCAGAGCCACCTAGGCCTCGGATCCCATCACTCTACCAAGACTGTACCATCTTTTCTCTCTGAATTTTCGGATGTGTTTTCCGAGAGTAGTGTCCAGGAGTTGCCCCCTCACCGGGAGTATGACTGCCCTATTAATCCTCATCCCAGGCGCCAAGCTGCCCAAATCACAATTATACAATCTCTCCCAACCTGAAAGAGTCGCTATGCGTATTTATATCTCTGAGAGCCTGAGAAAGGGACACATCCGACCCTCAAGTCACCTGTTGCCGCAGTTTTTTTTTGTTAAGAAGAAGATGCTTCTTAAGACCTTGTCTGGATTTCAGGGAGCTGAACCGTATCACGATTCGTGACCCATATCCGCTTCCTCTGATCCTAGACCTGTTTAACCAGATTGTTGGGGCTTAAGTTTTTTCTAAGTTGGATTTAAGAGGGGCATACAACCTAGTCAGGGTCAGGGAAGAGGACAAATGGAAGACAGCCTTCAATACCCCTGAGAGTCATTTCGAGAATTTGGTTATGCCCTTTGGTTTGATGAATGCTCCGGCTGTCTTCCAACATTTTGTGGACAGCATTTTTTATCATTTAATGGGGAAATTTGTACTGGTGTATCTAGATGACATTTTGATTTTTTTCTCCTGATTTCAAGACTCATCAGGACCACCTATGTCAGGTCTTGCTTATTCTGCGGGAGAATAAATTGTACGCTAAACTGGAAAAATGTGTGTTTGCGGTTCTAGAGATTCTATTTCTTGGTTTTCTTCTCTCCGCTTTTGGTTTTCGGATGGACCCTGAGAAGGCCTGCGCTGTGCTTGATTGGGAGCTTCCTGAGGATCAGAAGGCGCTGATGCGGTTTTGGGTTTTGCCAATTATTACAGAAAGTTAATTTTGAATTATTCCTCTGTTGTTAAGCCACTCACTTATATGACTAAAAAGGGGGTGGATTTTTCCTCGTGGTCGGTAGATGCGCCTAAAGCCTTTTCTAGTATTAAAGATTGTTTGCTTACAGTCCCATTTGGTACAACTTGATGTCTCTCTACCATTTTATTGTTAAGGTGGATGCTTCTGAGGTGGGTGTGGGTGCGGTCTTGGTCCCTCTCCTGCCAAATGGTCGACCGTGTGCCTTTTTCTCGAGGAAACTCTCCTCTGCAGAGAGAAATTATGATGTGAGAGATAGGGAGTTGTTGGCCATCAAATTAGCTTTTGAGGCATGGCGCCATTGGTTAGAGGGAGATAGACACCCTATTACCGTGTTTTACAGACCATAATAATCTGGCCTACTTGGAATCGGCCAAGCGTCTGAACCCAAGACAGGCCAGATGGTCTTTGTTCTTTCGTAGGTTTAATTTTGTTGTTACGTTCCACCATGGGGTTAAAAATGTGAAGGCGGATGCCCTGTCACGTTGTTTTCTGGGAGGGGGGAACTTTGAAGACCCGGGTCCCATTTTGGCTGAAGGGGTGGTCGTCTCTGCTCTTTATCCTGATTTGGAGGCAAAGGTTCAGGCAGCCAAGGCAGAGGCTCCTGATCTTTGTCCTCCTGGGAGGTTGTTTGTGCCTCTCGCTTTACGACACAAGGTTTTTAAGGAGCACCACAATACTGTCCTTGCTGGGCACCCGGGGAGTAGAGCCACAGTGGATCTCATTGCTCAGAGATTTTGGTGGCCAGCTCTACTTAAGACGGTTGAGGGTTTTGTGGCAGCCTGCGAGACCTGCGCTCGTGCTAAGGTCCCTCATTCATGGCCATCGGGTTCTCTCCTTCCGTTACCCATTCCTTCCCATCCTTGAACGCATCTGTCCATGGAATTCATTATGGACCTGCCTCGTTCCTCAGGGAAAACTGTGATTCTGGTGGTAGTGGACCGTTTTAGCAAAATGGCGCATTTCATTCCCTTTCCTGGGTTACCCAATGCTAAGACGCTGGCGCAAGCGTTTGTTGATCACATTGTTAAATTGCATGGCATTCCTTCAGACATCGTTTCTGATAGGGGCACGCAATTTGTTTCCAGATTCTGGAAGACCTTCTGTTCTCGCTTGGGGGTTCGGTTGTCGTTCTCTTCTGCTTCTCACCCACAGTCGAATGGTCAGACCGAACGCGTCAATCAGAATCTGGAGACATATCTGCGCTGTTTTGTGGCGGAGAATCAGGAGGATTGGTGTTCTTTTTTGTCCCTTGCTGAGTTTGCCTTAAATTACCGTCGCCAGGAGTCCTCTGATAAGTCACCATTTTTTGGTGCATATGGGTTTCATCCGCAGTTTGGGACCATCTCTGGAGAGGGGTATTATGGTTTACCTGATGAGGACAGATTTTCCTTGTCTTTGTAATTTATTTGGCAAAAGATTCAGGGTAATCTTAGGAGGATGAGTGAGGGATATAAGCGTGTGGCGGATAAGAGATGTGTGCCTGGTCTGGACCTGAATGCGGGTGATCTGGTGTGGTTGTCTACAACGAATATGAAACTGAAGGTTCCCTCCTGGAAGTTGGGTCCTAAGTTTATTGAGCCTTACAAGATCTTATCCGTCATCAATCCTGTTGCCTTCCGTCTTGATCTTCCTCAGACTTGGAAGATCCATAATGTTTTTCACAAGTCCCTATTAAAACCTTATGTCCAACCCACTGTACCCTCCTCTTTGCCTCCTCCTCCGATTTTTGTTGATGGTAATCTTGAATTTCAGGTCTCTAGGATTGTGGATTCTCGCATTATCCGCAATTCTCTTCAGTACCTCGTTCATTGGGAGGGTTATGGTCCTGAGGAGAAGATGTGGGTCTCTGTGGCGGACATTAAGGCCACCCGTCTCATCAGGGCTTTCCATAGGTCTCATCCTGAGAAGGTGGGCTCTAAATGTCCGTAGTCCACCCGTAGAGGGAGGGGTACTGTCACCGCCAGTTCTTTTAGAAGGTCTGGCAGAAATTCTTCTCTACCTCTTGTATGACGTTCTTTGTTTTGGTTTCACTTTGTCATCTCCTTTCCTTCTGCCAGGTGTCACTTATTTAGACTATCGTCTTCCTTTATATTCCCTCCCATACTGCCTCACTTTGCGGTTTATACTACTTCCTGGATGAAGTGCTTACTGCTGGAGGCTGCTGCTGCTGTTTGCTCAAGATAAGTCTTTTTATTTATTGTGTTTCCTTGCTGGCTTGCCTCTAGGTGACCCTGACTCCATCCGTATTAAGTGCAGGGAGCCGATGGCCGTGTCCCCTCACTATTATAGGGTTTTTAGGTGTCACACCGTCTTAGGTACGTGGGCATGCAATCGTCTACCATTGAGACCCTTGCATGTGCATAGCAGTCAGGGAGAGCTCTGAGGGTTTTAACAGGCTCACCTATATGCTCCTTAGTTCGTTTATTTATAAGTTCCAGCTACTTGCAACTTCATCCATGACAGTTTCATTTGACATCACTGATTATTTTGCCCTTCCTCTGATCCGTCAGAACAATAGCCCACAGAAAACAGATCCTGTCTGGGGAGCATCTGCCTTCACTCAGTCAGCATTTGGTAATCCATGAGTATTGGTTATGCCCCAAAAAACAGGAGTGGATCTAAAACAGAGATGACATGTGAAGGTAATATTTGCATGTCTTCTGTCATTTGAACCCACTCCTGCTTTTGGCTATCAAATCCTAATCCAATTCTGATGCAACCATACAGGCCTTACAGCTGCTACACAGACAGGATCCATTGTGCATCTCATTTTCCCTTCCTTCTGACTGATCAGAAGATAGGTCAAATGAATGGTGATTTAAAGAAGGCCAAACAAGGACAATAGTGACCCCGTCATAGAGTGGGGAGTGTGGTAACAGCATGAGAAGTTCACAGAGTGGCCCTATGACATAGTGGTGAGGTGTAAGCAGCATGAGGAGACCACCAAGTGGCACAATGACAGGGTCTGGAGGTGGAGGCAGTATCAGGAGGCCACAGAGTGGCACAATGACAAAGTGTGGAGGTGACAGCAGCAGCATCATACCACAGAGTGGCAAGGTGACATAGTGTGGACATGGCAGCATCAGGAGGCCACAAAGTGGCAAGGTGGCATAATGTTGAGATGGCAGCAGTAGCATGATACCACAGAGTGGCAAGGTGACATAGTGTGGACATGGCAGCATCAGGAGGCCACAAAGTGGCAATGTGACATAGTGTGGAGATGACAGCAACAGCAGTAGCAGCATGATACCACACAGTGGCAAGGTGACATAGTGTAGACATGGCAGTATCAGGAGGCCACAAAGGGGCACGGGGACATAGTGTGGACATAGCAGCAGCAGCATGATTCCACAGAGTGGCAAGATGACATAGTGTGGACATGGCAGCATCAGGAGGCCAAAAAGTGGCACAGTGTCATAGTGTGGAGATTGCAGCAACAGCATGATACCACAGAGTGGCAAGGTGACCTAGTGTTGACATGGCAGCATCAGTAGGCCACAAAGGGGCACAGGGACATAGTGTGGACATAGCAGCAGCAGCATGATTCCACAGAGTGGCAAGGTGACATATTGTGGACATGGCAACATCAGGAGGCCACAAAGTGGCACAGTGACATAGTGTGGAGATGGCAGCAACAGCATAATACCACCGAGTGGCAAGGTGACATAGCATGGACATGGCAGCATCAGGAGGCCACAGAGTAGCATGGTGACATAGTGTGGGCATAGAAGGAACAGCAGCACCATGATACCACAGAGTGGCAAGGTGACATAGTGTGGCCATAGCAGCATCAGGAGGCCACAAAGTGGCACAGTGACATAGTGTGGAGATGGCAGCAGCAGCATGATTCCACAGAGTGACAAAGTGACATAGTGTGGATATGGCAGCATCAGGAGGCCACAAAGTGGCACGATGACATAGTGTGGACATGGCAGCAACAGCATGATTCCACAGAGTGGCAAGTGACATAGTTTGGACATAGCAGCATCAGGAGGCCACAAAGTGGCACGGTGACATAGTGTGGAGATGGCAGCATCAGGAGGCCAGAGTAGCATGGTAACATAGTGTGGACATAGCAGCAACAGCAGCAGCATGATACCATCGAGTGGCAATGTGACATAGTGTGGAGATAGATGATCTAATATCAGGCATTGGTGGGTGGAAATTCTGGCTGATCCGCGCCTGATTCATCTTGAGTTTTGACGAAAGTAAATCTCTACACATTTTGGGTGAACAGGCGAGTTCTTCTTGGGGGTAACTATGGCCCCCGCCGCACTAAACACCCGCTCTGATGCCACACTACTGGCCGGGCAAGACAGCTTTTCCAGGTCAAACTTGGCCAGTTGCGGCCACAAATCCAGTTTGGCTGCCCAGTAGTCAAGCGGATTTTCTATGATGACTGACAAAGTATGCCACCACCTGCTGGTTCAGGTCCTGCTCCAGGTCTACCTGCTGCTGGTGACTAGTTTCACTATGCGGGTGAAGAAAGCTGCTCATCAGCGATTCTAGACTCAGGCTGCTGGCGCTGCTGTCACTTGTGAAGAAGTCGAAGATCCAGACAACCAATTAAGAAACCCTGGGTTGATGGTCAAGACACGACCGCTAGCTGAGATGTGGACCTGAGACCTCGGTAAGAAACCCCTGCTGCCACGACCTCTTACTCTGCTGCAACCTGTGCCTGCGCCAGAATCATTTACGCCTCCCCTGTGTAGGGCCTGACACTTCTCTGTCTGACATACTTTTAGCTGAACTAAATAAATTAAAAGCAAATTAAAACTTAAAAGCGCTAAATATATTTTTATTTTTTTACTGAGATAGGCAACTAAAGGATTTGAAATTGGCAACAAAACAATTTCAGCGTAAATAACAGAAAAAGTGAACTGCGTATATATTTCTTGTATTGGACTAAAATAGGCCACTAAACGATTTCTAAGTAAATAACAGAAAAAGTGAACTGCGAATATTTTTCTCTAGAAATATGTGTAATTACTAAGAAAAAAATAATGTATATGTATATAATGTGAGGAACCGATGGGTCTCATGGCTGCTAGGGTAGATTCATGGCAGGAGTTTCTATGTCTTCCCTATCAGTCATCAGTTCTCAAGCATCACCAGGTGCCACAATCAGTCTGGGATAAGAGCCCAGCCCAGACTATCAGTCAGAGAGTCTTTGTGAAACAGAGTCCTGCTGGAGGCTCTGTACGAGTAGTCTCAGCCGGGCTGGCTGAGGGGCCACAAGGATAGGTGCTAGCCGGAACATTGGGGGATGCTTGGGCGCAAGGGTCATGAGGCCGGAGTCGGGAGGACTACTGGGCCACACTCCCCCATAAAGATACTGGACTTAAGACTGCGTGTGAACGGTGCTCTGTACAGCCAGGAGGCTGATGGACATTGGGCTGGGAAAGCTGCATGTTATGACCGTATGTGAACGGTGCTTTAGGTGAGTCAGGGATAAGTTATGTTTAGTTAGAGACCAGCTGAGTAGATTCACACTCAAGGCATCAAAACTATGAATTAACACATGTGGAATTATATACATAACAAAAAAGTGTGAAACGACTTAAAATATGTCATATTCTAGGTTCTTCAAAGTAGCCACCTTTTGCTTTGATTACTGCTTTACACACTCTTGGCATTCTCTTGATGAGCTTCAAGAGGTAGTCACCTGAAATGGTCTTCCAATGTTCTTGAAGGATTTCCCAGAGATGCTTAGCACTTGTTGGCCCTTTTGCCTTCACTCTGCGGTTGTCATGCCCCACTCTGACGAAGTGCGGAGGTCGGCCAGGATAGCAGCACGAGTTTAGTGTTTGTTTTGGAGCCGTGCTGGATCCGCCTCTCATCAGGTGCACTGGGTGGGGTTATTAGTTTAAATAGCACACCAGCCCAGTGCTCTGAGCGGATTATACTAATCATTGTGGTCTTGGAAGCTAGGAAGGAAGGTTGTCTGTCTGTTCCAGCTCAGAAAGATAAGTGTGATTCAAGTTTGGCTGTTTTGTGTCATTTCTCCCATCCAGGTTCTGTGCGAGCAGGCTGCTCCTATTTCCCCTCTTCACCATCTCAGGGAAGTTAGGGTTTTCTCAGCCCAGGCACGGAGACACATCACACCTACCTTTAAGGTCTGCATGTGGACTGAGCAGTGCAGGGAAAGAGGTCAGGGATTAGCTAGGAGGTGACCCTTCCCCTGTCTCTCGCCCAGAGCCTGGTTGGTAAGTTATCTGCGAGTCTGAGTGCACGCCCACCGTGACAGCGGTCCAGCTCACCCCAAACCATCTCGATTGGGTTTAGGTCCTTTGACTGTGGAGGCCAGGTCATCTGGCGCAGCACCCCATCACTCTCCTTCATGGTCAAGTAGCCCTTACACAGCCTGGAGGTGTGTTTGGGGTCATTGTCCTGTTGAAAAATAAATGATGGTCCAACTAAACGCAAACCGGATGGAATAGCATGCCGCTGCAAGATGCTGTGGTAGCCATGCTGGTTCAGTATGCCTTCAATTTTGAATAAATCCCCAACAGTGTCACCAGCAAAGCACCCCCACACCATCACACCTCCTCCTCCATGCTTCACGGTGGGAACCAGGCATGTAGAGTCCATCCGTTCACCTTTTCTGCATCGCACAAAGACACGGTGGTTGGAACCAAAGATCTCAAATTTGGACTCATCAGACCAAAGCACAAATTTCCACTGGTCTAATGTCCATTCTTTGTGTTCTTTAGCCCAAACTAGTCTCTTCTGCTTGTTGCCTGTCTTTAGCAGTGGTTTCTTAACAGATATTCTACCATGAAGGCCTGATTCACAAAGTCTCCTCTTAACAGTTGTTCTAGAGACGTGTCTGCTGCTTGAACTCTGTGTGGCATTGACCTGGTCTCTAATATGAGCTGCTGTTAACCTGCGATTTCTGAGGCTATTGACTCGGATGAACTTATCCTCCACAGCAGAGGTGACTCTTGGTCTTCCTTTCCTGGGGCGGTCCGCATGTGAGCCAGTTTCTTTGTAGCGCTTGATGGGTTTTGTGACTGCACTTGGGGACACTTTCAAAGTTTTTCCAATTTTTCAGACTGACTGACCTTCATTTATTAAAGTAATAATGGCCACTCGTTTTTCTTTACTTAGCTGCTTTTTTCTTGCCATAATAAAAATTCTAACAGTCTATTCAGTAGGACTATCAGCTGTGTCCACCTGACTTCTCCACAACGCAACTGATGGTCCCAACCCCATTTATAAGGCAAGAAATCCCACTTATTAAACCTGACAGGGCACACCTGTGAAGTGAAAACTATTTCAGGTGACTAACTCTTGAAGCTCATCAAGAGAAGGCCAAGAGTGTGCAAAGCAGTAATCAAAGCAAAAGGTGGCTACTTTGAAGAACCTAGAATATGACATATTTTCAGTTGTTTCACACTTTTTTGTTATGTATATAATTCCACATGTGTTAATTCATAGTTTTGATGCCTTCAGTGTGAATCTACAATTTTCATAGTCATGAAAATAAAGAAAACTCTTTGAATGAGAAGGTGTGTCCAAATTTTGGTCTGTACTGTATATATAATTATTTATTTTTTTTGCAATTACACATTTATTTTGTGCCATACATGTTTTACAATTACAAAAAAATGTAATAATAATTTAACGTCTATTTCTGAAAAAGTTTGTGTTGGGATGTGAACGCACAGCTTCTGCATCATAGCCCTGAACTTTAACCACTACGCTATATAGCTGCATAGCCTTCACCCCAAAAAATATATATGAGGCTTCTACTGTATATGTCTCAGTAGAAGTACAGTACAAGTCTCATATTTTATCGGTGTTCGGCTGAACTCTGTGATGTGCCGAGCATAGAGATGCTCGAGCCGAACTGGTGTTCAGCCAAGCATGCTCGCTCAACACTACAAATAACACCAAATGTGAACTGCGTCTATTTTTCTCTTATTGTAGTGAAATACGACAAGTAACGCTTTTAGGTCAAATAACAGCAAATATGAACTTAGTCTACTTATTCAGAATAGAACATAAATCACAGAACAAAAGTTTAAACTGAGAAAATGTACCATTTTAAGGGAAAAATATGTTGAATCAGAATTTCATGGTGTCAACAAATCCCCCAAAAGATGGAACAAGGCCATTTTCACCACTGTGTGGCATCTCCCCTTCTTCTTACAACACTCAACAGATGTCTGGCGCCCGAGGAGACCAGTTTCTCAAGTTTAGAAATTGGAATGCTCTCCCATTCTTGTCTAATACAGGCCTCTAACTGTTCAATCGTCTTGGGCCTTCTTTGTTGCGTCTTCCTCTTTATGATGCGCCAAATGTTCTTTATAGGTGAAAAAGCTGGACTGCAGACTGGCCATTTCAGTACCCGGATCCTTCTCCTACGCAGCCATGATGTTGTGATTGATGCAGAATGTGGTCTGGCATTATCTTGTTGAAAAATGCAGGGTCTTCCCTGAAAGAGATGACATCTGGATGGGAGCATATGTTGTTCTAGAACCTGAATATATTTTTCTGCATTGATGGTGCCTTTCCAGACATGCAAGCTGCCCATGCCACACGCACTCATGCAACCCCATACCATCATAGATGCAGGCTTCTGAACTGAGCATTGATAACTTGGGTTGTCCTTGTCCTCTTTGGTCCGGATGCCACGGCGTCCCAGATTTCCAAAAAGAACCTCGAATCGTGACTTGTCTGACCACAGAACAGTCTTCCATTTTGCCACACCCCATTTTAAATGATCCTTGGCCAAGTGAAAACGCCTGAGCTTGTGGATCTTGCTTAGAAATGGCTTCTTCTTTGCACTGTAGAGTTTCAGCTGGCAACGGCGGATGGCACGGTGGATTGTGTTCACTGACAATGGTTTCTGGAAGTATTCCTGAGCCTATTCTGTGATTTACTTTACAGTTGCATTCCTATTTGTGGTGCAGTGTCGTTTAAGGGCCCAGAGATCACGGGCATCCAGTATGGTTTTACGGCCTTGATCCTTACGCACAGAGATTGTTCCAGATTCTCTGAATCTTCGGATGATGTTATGCACAGTTGATGATAGATGCAAAGTCTTTGCAATTTTTCGCTGGGTAACATTGTGGGAATTTGTGATCCTCTACCCATCTTGGCTTCTGAGAGACACTGCCACTCTGAGAAGCTCTTTTTATACCCAATCATGTTGCCAATTGACCTAATTAGTGTTAATTGGTCTTCCAGCTCTTCGTTATGCTCAAATTTACTTTTTCCAGCCTCTTATTGCTACTTGTCCCAACTTTTTGGGGATTTGTTGACACCGTGAAAATTTGAATCAATGTATTTTTCCTTTAAAATTATACATTTACTCGGATTAAACATTTGATCTGTCATCTACGTTCTATTACAAATAAAATATTGACATTTGCCATCTCCACATCATTGCATTCAGTTTTTATTCACGATTTGTTTAGTGTCCCAACTTTTTTGGAATCCGGTTTGTATATGACTTTCACTTTTTGAACTGAATTACTGAGATAAATTAACTTTTTGATCATATTCTAATTTGTTGAGATGTACCTGTATATAAAGGGAAAGAAATGTCACAAACTGAGTTGTTGCAACCTGTGGCAATGGGACAGAATAGAGAACTTGGAGGTGTATCCGAATACTTTAGTTCATATAGTATGTGTATGTGGAATGAGCCGGGGAGTGGTACGGTTACACGGGCGCCAAAATATGCAATGGGTCCGGATATGGGTATAATAATCTATGTTTTTTGTTTGTGACACCAATTGCAGCTTGCGCAGGGTACTAACACAGGGCCCTTTAAAGTGTTGCAACTCACGTACCAGGTGAGGAATGCCAGAGTGGTATAATGTCTCTGTATGGTAGTAGGTATAGTGTCAACGGTGTCTCATACCTGGGTACGGCTGGACTCCTGGATCCTGGCTCACTTGCAAAAAATGAGTGTTGCTAGTAGGAGTAATTGAGGAACTTGGAAATGAATGATATCCAGACTTGGAATATAATTCAACTTGTCTTTACTGGAGGCAGCATTAATCCATATGAGATACAGCAATAGTCCTTTGGGTCCCAGCAGGTATTGGCAATATGTGGCAGGGATCAATATCTCTTCTGCTCCTATCATGTGCCTGGAGAATATGGTAGGAATCTGTCTTCTGCTCTGTCTATCTTCTGCTGTGTATGGGAATGACTAGCTGAGGAGGAATTTGGCTTCTCCTGGTCTCTGGATGTTACTCACAGTTATGCTCACAGGGAATGGTTTGTCCTGGAGTTCTGGAGATGGCTGCTTGCTGGTCACCAGTTGAGGCTGAAGGGCTCAGACTGGGAATGGTGATCTTTGGTCTCAACCGAGATGAGATCCTGGTTTGGGATCCCTATTTCTGGGAGTGTCACGGCTGCGGATGGGGAAAACCCTCAGCCGTGCGGTATCAGCAGATGGGTGGTCAGAGCATGGCCAGGACAGGAATAAGGGAGAAGGTCACCTCCTACACATCCCTAATTCTGACCCTGTCTCCTATCCGTATGAGCCAACCCTGAAGGTAGGAGGGCTCATACTCCGGAACCTGATATTCCTGCTCGCCCTCAGGGTGGCCCTGGACTAGGAGCAGGGTAAGAAGACCCGTTCCTCCTAGACACAGAGGAACAGGAGTCTCACTGGCCAAGCTACATAGAAAGGGGAACATAAACAGACATATGTCAATGACAGGTAAGTGAGACTAGTACCACAATTACCTGCCACAGACACACAACCTGGAACCCACGTGCAAGTGCTGCTGTCCACAACAAACACAAAGGACACAGCACACAACAGACATCACACGGGAACCCAGTAAACCATATGCTGCAATAACAGATAAACCATAAAGACATAAACTAACACCAGACATAACGTTTATGACCAGAAGGGTGGCCCCCCACTGGCAGTTTGTATTAGAGACAAGGAGGGCGCCTCCAGCTTACTACAAGGCTGGAGTACCCCTCAGACATCAGGTCTCAACTGCAGCTTTAAAGCCCACATAGCCACACCCACACTCAGACACACCCAGTGCACACACACTAGGAAGGAAGTTAACCCTTCACACACCAGGGAAGGGAGACAGCAACTTAAAGGGGAATACACACAATAACCCCCGTGCACAACAGACAAGGGAAGTGCACACAAACACACGTTGACAAGGGCAACCGCACGCATACCTGTTATCTGCGGCAACCGCACTTGAGGCAAACAACTAAGGGCCTCCAGCTGCGGTTGACACAACACCAAACCGCGGGCAACTGCATGCGGCTCCCATGGAGTCACGACCATGACCAAGGGTCGTGACAGGGAGCTCCTACTTGCACAGCCTTCTCCTTGCAGGGAGAGCTGCAACACACCGGATCTAACTGTTTTTTCCCTCCCTTGCCGCAGGGCGTGGCAAACTTCACTTCCCTTAAGCAGGGGGGACAGAACAGAACTGGAATGTTCCATTCTGAATGGCCATAACATAACTATGCCTACCAACGATGCCGCCACCTGCTGTTAGACCTGAAACATTACAAAGGAAATATAACATTTAAAATGGTTTTCTCTGCACAGTGATAAATGACATGAGGGAAATCACATCAGATGACATCTCCCACTGACTCACTATGCCTTGGGGTGTCTACTTTCCGAAATGGGGTCATTTGTGGGGTGTGTTTACTGTTCTGGCATTTTGGGCGGGGCTAAATTGTGAGCAACCCTGTAAAGCCTAAAGGTACTTGTTGGACTTTCGGCCCCTTTACGCACCTAGGCTTCAAAAAAGTGTCACATGTGGTATCGCCGTACTCAGAAGAAGTAGGGCAATGTGTTTTGGGGTGTATTTTTACATATACCCATGCTGGGTGAGAGAAATATCTCTGTAAATTGACAACTTTGCATAAATATTTTTTTTTTAAGTTGTCATTTACAGAGAGATTTCTCACACACAGTATGGGTATATGTAAAAATACACCCCCAAAACACATTGCCTTCCTTATTCTGAGTATGGCGATACCACAAGTGTGACACTTTGGGGGGCATTTTAGGGGCCCTAAAGCATGAGAAGTAGTTTGGAATCCAAATGCGTAAAAAATGCCCTGTGAAATCCTAAAGGTACTCATTGGAATTCGGGGCCCTTTGTGCACCTAGGCTGCAAAAAAGTGTCACACATGTGGTATCGCCGTACTCAGAATAAGTAGGGCAATGTGTTTAGGGGTGTCTTTTCACACATACCCATCCTCTGTGTGAGAAATTTCTCTGTAAATGACAACTTAAAAAAAATTTTTTATACAAAGTTGTCAATTTACACTCATTTCTCTCACTCAGCATGGGTATATGTAAAAATACACCCTAAAACACATTGCCCTACTTCTTCTGAGTACGGCAATACCACATGTGTGCCACTTTTTTGCAGCCAAGATGCGCAAAGGGGCCCAAATTCCAATGAGTACCTTTAGGATTTCACAGGGCATTTTTACACATTTGGATTCCGTGAGGGGTATGGTGAGTTCATGTAAGATTTTATTTTTTGGCACAAGTTAGTTGAATATGAGACTTTGTAAGAAAAAAAAAAAAATCTATTTCCGCTAACTTGTGGCAAAAAAAAAAAATCTTCTATGAACTCGCCATGCCCCTCAAAAGTGATCTTTAGAGCGCCGCAGCGATTTTACTGTGTTTTTGCAGTGATTAGAAAAAAAAAATTCTGTCACTGTGGTGGGGTGGACTGAACGCAAGTGTGCGCACAAGATCAGGCCTGATCGGGCGAACACTGCGTTTTTTGTAGAGCCCAAGGTGACCGTAATGTACTGATATACATCTGATTGCGATCAGTCTTGATCACTTACAGATACTATATAGTACTAGTGCTGATTAGCGACAGCGATGACGCTAATCAGTGACTGCAGTGCAGTGGGCTGGGCGCTAACTACCTAACAAGTAGCTAACTAACTGGCGGTGATAAGGGACCTTAGGCCCCATTTACACGTCCGCAATTCTGTTCCGCATTTTGTGGAACGGAATTGCGGACCCATTCATTTCTATGGGGACAGACTTTGTCCCGCTCGGATCCGGAATTGCGGATCTGCACTTCCGGGTCCGCACTTCCGTTCATGCGAAATCTCGGGTCTCGCGAGATGACGCCGATAGGCGTCGCTGAGACCTGAGAGTGCCGCCACACTGACGCCTATCGGCGTTAGTGTGACGGCAGGAGGTTAATGCTCTTAGCAGATTGTAGCGGGGTAAAAGAGTTTAGTAACCCCACTCTGGGATGTTACATATGTATGTGTGTGTGTATATATAGGTAGTGATGGACAAACATCGGCCGGGACGGTTCGCGAACATGAACGCACATTCGCAATCAAATGTTCACAAACCGCACGTTCGTGGCGGGCCCCATTGACTTTAATGGCAGGCGAACCTAAAAAACATTTAGGTCATATTTGCAGCCAGCAAATACTTACAAGAAGTGCACATATAGTCCCACAATATGGACAGTGACATACCATTAGCAAAAATTCCCACAAAAAATATGTATTTTAATCAGGGGCCATTTTTATGTGTCTTAAAGGGAAACTCAAAAATGTGCCCTGCTGGAGCCTAGAATTTTTTATTTATTTTAGGCAACGGGAGTACAGGCCCCAAAAATTAGGCATTCACCGGACAGAAAAGAACTTGTGATTATGTGGCTGGAGGTACATTAGGAGGTCACTGGCTTAAAATGTTACTGTAGCCAATACATGCCCAAAATTAGGCATTCATCTGACAGAAAAGAACTTGTGATTTTGTGGCTGGAGGTAAATTAGAAACATAGAATGTGTCGGCAGATAAGAACCATTTGGCCCATCTAGACTGCCCAATATACTGAATACTATGAATAGCCCTTGGCCCTATCTTATATATAGGATGGCCTTATGCCTATCCCATGCATGCTTAAACTCCTTCACTATATTTACAGCTACCACTTCTGCAGGAAGGCTATTCCATGCATCCACTACTCTCTCAGTAAAGCAATACTTCCTGATATTACTTTTAAACCTTTGCCCCTCTAATTTAAAACTATGTCCTCTTGTAGCAGTTTTTCTTCTTTTAAATATTCTCTCCTCTTTTACCTTGTTGATTCCCTTTATGTATTTAAAAGTTTCTATCATATCCCCTCTGTCTCGTCTTTCTTCCGAGCCATACATGTTAAGGTCCTTTAATCTTTCCTGGTAAGTTTTATCCTGCAATCCATGTACCAGTTTAGTAGCTCTTCTATGAACTCTCTCCAAAGTATCAATATCCTTCTGGAGATATGGTCTCCAGGCGGTCTCTTAGGCGGTCACCGGATAAAAATTTCACTGTAGGCCAGTACAGACCCCAAAAATTAGGCATTCACCTGACAGAAAAGAACTTGTGATTATGTGGATGGAGGTACATTAGGGGGTCACTGGATAGAATTTTTACTGTAGGCCACTGGAGTAGAGGCCCCCCAAATTAGGCATTCACCTGACTGAAAAGGCCTTTTATGCCGCTGTATATACATAAGGCATGGACCATTCTTTGTTCTGGGTGGTGGCAGATATGTGTGGGCTGGCATAAGGAAATTTAATTACACGTGGTTGTCACAGGTGTTGAATTCCTCAGAGATCCATGCCTCATTCATTGATGACTAGTGGTACTGCACAGGGTGTGGTAAGAGGGCACAATACAGGGTATATGTGGGCAAAGTATGCGGTGAGGGGCACAGTACAGGGTTGTGGGCAAAGTCACATGACCCTGGCACATTAGAAGGTCCTTATGGTGAATGCAGTTCATATGCCACCATAATGAGAGGCGGAGGAGTAAAGCAAGGGTGTGATTATGTGGCTAGAGATAAAAAATGTAACTGTTGGCCAGTACAGGCCCCAAAAATTAGCCAATAGGCATTCACCTCACAGCATAGAACTTTGGATTCTGTAGCTGGAGGTACATTATTCATTCACAGGAAAAAAAATTAACTGTCGGCCAGTACAGGCCCCAAAAATTAGGCATATATAAAAAGCCTTTAAGGCTCTATTCACACGTCCGCAATTGTGGTCTGCATACGTTCCGCAATTGTGCGGAATGGGTGCTGAACCATTTATTCTCTAAGAATGGATGACCCATTTATTCTCTAAGAATGGATGGAATGGATACGGAGCGCTTACTATGTGCTCTCTGCATCCTCATTTCCGGAGCGCACCCCCGATCTTCCAGTCTGCTGCTCCACTTGAAAATAGAGCATGTCCTATTCTTGTCCGCAGCTGCGGACAAGAATAGAACTTCTCTATTTAGTGTCGGCCATGTGCGGCCCGGTGTATTGTGGATCCGCAATACACCACGGACGTGAGAATGGAGCCTCATGCCCCTGTATATACATAAGGCAAGGACCATTCTGGGTGATGGCGGATATGTGTGGGCTAGCATTAGGAAATTCTATTACATGTGATCATCTTCAGAAATCCTTGCCTCATTCATTTTTAAGTGCGCTTATCGGTCATGATCCCCCCCCCCCTGCTGCGCTGAACGGCCTTTCGGACAGGATACTGGACGAGGGGCAAGCCAACAGTTCCATGGCAAATTGTGCCAGCTCTTCAATCACTGGAGCATGAAGGCCCCCATTTGCACTGAATTGGAAACAGTGGAGTGCCCTCGCTCCTGCTCATCCCCCAGGAGAATGTAGTCCTTGGTCTCCTCCCCCCAGCCACGGTTACACCAGGGATCCCCGAAAAGTTTAAAGTCCCCTTCAAAGCCTGCTCTTCTTGCTCTGGGATGCCCTTCTGGCAGGAATATTTCCTTCCGGGGACCTTCCATTGTGGTGTGCCAATGGCCACAAATTTTCTAAAGGCCTCAGAGTCCACCAGTTTATTTGGCAGTAGTTGGCGGGCTAGCAGTTCCGACAAGCCAGTGGTCAGCCGTTGGGCAAGAGGGTTATCCTGGGTCATCCACTTTTTACGCTCAAACATTTGGGCCACGGAAGCCTGCCTTCTGCCAGATGAACGCTACGATGGCATGGTGGAAGGTGGAGTGGAGGACAAATGGAAGGAGAGAGCAGAAGAACAAGAAGGAGAAGATGCAGGACGTGGAGCTCCAGGAGTGTGGCTTTGTAGGTTCTGATGATGATGCTCCCACTGGGCTCGGTGATGGGAGGCCAGGTGCCTGCTTAAGGCGGTTGTCCCTAGGTATGTGTTGGGCTTACCGTGACAAGCATTGACAGCACAGGCTGCAGATGGCAACACTATTGTCAGCAGCTGACACGTTAAAAAAAGCCCACACTGCGGAGCCATGTGCCAGCGTGCTGGGAGCACCACAAGTGACCGTGCATGGTGGATGGCTCGCTGCAGATACATTTGCAGTCTACTTTTTGCCTCCTGTGCACTGCGAGCTCTGCCTGCTTCTCCTCCTTCTCCTCCCTCTCCTCCCTCTCTGCTGCTTCGTCTCTTCCTCACTTGTGGGCACCCACGTGATGTCCATCGACACGTCATCATCGTCACCTTCTCCACCACTGACATTTGAGATCTTGGAGTAGGCAGCAACAGCGGGGACCTCCCTCCTTGGGCTGATCTGGGTACTGTCATCAGACCACTGGGTGGGGGCCGTTGCTACCTCCTCATCCGATGTCAAGAATGGCTGCGCATCGGTAAGGTCTGGGAATGGATGGGAAAATAATTCCTCTGACTCGAGTGAAGGGGCTATGGTGGTGGTGTCTTTGGGGGTGCACACAGCAGAGAGTGAGGAGCGTGCAGAAGATGAGGAGGGTGCAGACGCAGAAGACTGAATGAGCCACTCAACCAACCCTGGTGCGTCCTTTGAAGTAATCACACGCGCCTTCTCTAACTTCCCAATTAGGCTCCAGCCTGTTGCACCTGCCCAACCCCTACCACCCCTGCGGAATGACCTGCCTCTTCTTCTGCCTGTCATTTTCAAAATAATCCTGTGCCTAAGTTCCTAGAGAAGAGCAGTATTTGTAGAAGCAGGTATATCGCAGGCCTCAATCAATATTTGGTGGAAACAGGTATATCGAACCCCTTAATCTGTATTTTGTGGAAGCAGGTATATCGCAGGCCTCAATCAATATTTGGTGGAGGCAAGTATTTTAATCCCCTTAATCAGTATTTTATGGAAGCAGGTATATCAAACCCCTTAATCAGTATTTTGTGGAAGCAGGTATGTCGCAGGCCTCAATTAATATTTGTGGAAGCAGGTATATTGCAGCCTTCAATCAGTATTTTTTGGAAGCAGGTATCACACCCCTCAATTATTTTTTTTCCACAACAGTTATATCACACCACCCTGTTTATTTAGGGCAACAGGTATATTGCAGCCGTCAATCAGTATTTTGTGGAAGCAGTTATATCACACCCCTCAATCATTTTTTGGGGGGGCAACAGGTATATCACACCCGTTGCAAATAGTTGTTCCAATAGGGCGTGTCCCTCTATATAGCTGCGATATCGCAGAAGAACCGCACACAACTGCTGCACAATACAAATGCACTATAATATACTTTCTATGTTATTTTTTTCCCCAAAGGGAGGGTGGCAGTGCATATTATGGGGCGAATGCTGCAGTTTACACTGATACAACGCTGACCGCATGCTGCACAGTGCAGCCGGAGGGTGTATCAGTGGGGAGGGAGGAGGGCCTGGGGGCCGGCATTTGGTTTAGGAATGTCAGAGTGGCCCCGTGCAATCACTGTATTCTATTGCACTGGGCCCCGCTCACTGTAGTAATCTTATCGAAGTGTAGGCATTGTTTAACAATTGTCACGGATGGTGTTTCAGAAAGCTGGAGCTTATAAATAAACATCCGACTGGCTTGATCCCAAACTAAGGAGCATATGGGTGAGCCCTATAAAACCTCTAGAGCTCTCCCTGACTGCTATGCCCATGCAAAGGTCTTTATGGTAGACGAATACATGTCCCTATAATAGTGAGGGGACACGACCACTGGCTCCCTGCACTTAATACGGACGGAGTCAGGGTCACCTAGAATCAAGCCAGCAATCAAGCCAGCAAGGAAACACAAATAAAGGAAACATACTTATCTGAGGAAGCAGCCTCCAGCAATGAACACAATCCAGGAAGAAGTATAAACCGCAAAGTGAGGCAGTATGGGAGGGAATATAAAGGGAGACAATTAGTGTAAGTAGGTGACAGCTGGGAGAAGGAAAGGAGATGACAAACAGTATGCAGCTTTGGTCCTTGGTCCCAGCAGGTTTTGGCAATCATTGGCAGGATTAGAGGCTTCTGCTTTGAACTGTACCTTCTGCTTTGTGGGAACAGACTAGCTGAGGAGGATTGGCTTCTCCTAAGTCTCCGGACTTGACTCACAGATATATTTTCAGGGGATGCTTTCTTCCTGGAATTCTGGAAGTTGTTTGCAACTTTCTGCTTTTTGTCATCCAGCTGAGCTGCAAAGCTCAGACTGGGAATTTGATCAAGTCTCAGAATGAGACTTGGTCCTCGCCTATCCAGGGGAAACTAGAATTGATTCTAACTGTTTTTTTTCCCTCCCTTGCTGCAGGAAGATGGAAACATCCACTTCTCTTCAGCAGGGGGCAGAATAGAACAGGATTGTTCCACTCTGAACGGCCATAACATTAAGACTATCTCTACCAATGATGCTGCCACCTGCTGGTGAACATGGAAAATTACCAGGAAATTTACATTTAACTTAGTTTTAAATGCACAGTTGTGAAGACATGAGCAAAATCATATCAGATACAATATAAAAGCTCTTAGAAGACAGTAGCAGAATACAGGGAGTGCAGAATTATTAGGCAAATGAGTATTTTGACCACATCATCCTCTTTATGCATATTGTCTTACTCCAAGCTGTATAGGCTCGAAAGCATACTACCAATTAAGCATATTAGGTGATGTGCATCTCTGTAATGAGAAGGGGTGTGGTCTAATGACATCAACACCCTATATCAGGTGTGCATAATTATTAGGCAACTTCCTTTCCTTTGGCAAAATGGGTCAAAAGAAGGACTTGACAGGCTCAGAAAAGTCAAAAATAGTGAGATATCTTGCAGAGGGATGCAGCACTCTTAAAATTGCAAAGCTTCTGAAGCGTGATCATCGAACAATCAAGTGTTTCATTCAAAATAGTCAACAGGGTCGCAAAAAGCGTGTGCAAAAACCAAGGCGCAAAATAACTGCCCATGAACTGAGAAAAGTCAAGCGTGCAGCTGCCAAGATGCCACTTGCCACCAGTTTGGCCATATTTCAGAGCTGCAACATCACTGGAGTGCCCAAAAGCACAAGGTGTGCAATACTCAGAGACATGGCCAAGGTAAGAAAGGCTGAAAGACGACCACCACTGAACAAGACACACAAGCTGAAACGTCAAGACTGGGCCAAGAAATATATCAAGACTGATTTTTCTAAGGTTTTATGGACTGATGAAATGAGAGTGAGTCTTGATGGGCCAGATGGATGGGCCCGTGGCTGGACTGGTAAAGGGCAGAGAGCTCCAGTCCGACTCAGATGCCAGCAAGGTGGAGGTGGAGTACTGGTTTGGGCTGGTATCATCAAAGATGAGCTTGTGGGGCCTTTTCGGGTTGAGGATGGAGTCAAGCTCAACTCCCAGTCCTACTGCCAGTTTCTGGAAGACACCTTCTTCAAGCAGTGGTACAGGAAGAAGTCTGAATCCTTCAAGAAAAACATTATTTTCATGCAGGACAATGCTCCATCACACGCGTCCAAGTACTCCACAGCGTGGCTGGCAAGAAAGGGTATAAAAGAAGAAAATCTAATGACATGGCCTCCTTGTTCACCGGATCTGAACCCCATTGAGAACCTGTGGTCCATCATCAAATGTGAGATTTACAAGGAGGGAAAACAGTACACCTCTCTGAACAGTGTCTGGGAGGCTGTGGTTGATGGTGAACAGATCAAAACACTGACAGAATCCATGGATGGCAGGCTTTTGAGTGTCCTTGCAAAGAAAGGTGGCTATATTGGTCACTGATTTGTTTTTGTTTTGTTTTTGAATGTCAGAAAGGTATATTTGTGAATGTTGAGATGTTATATTGGTTTCACTGGTAAAAATAAATAATTGAAATGGGTATATATTTGTTTTTTGTTAATTTGCCTAATAATTATGCACAGTAATAGTCACCTGCACACACAGATATCCCCCTAAAATAGCTAAAACTAAAAACAAACTAAAAACTACTTCCAAAAATATTCAGCTTTGATATTAATGAGTTTTTTGGGTTCATTGAGAACATGGTTGTTGTTCAATAATAAAATTAATCCTCAAAAATACAACTTGCCTAATAATTCTGCACTCCCTGTAGAGGAGTGTAGTAACAACTCTGGTGTGTTACACCTGCTACAGAAGTTAGTAAGTGCAGTAGTACAGGCTGCTGGAATGAAGAATAATTCTATTGTTAAACAATGCCTACACTTTGATACGATTACTACAGTGAGCGGGGCCCAGTGCAATACAATACAGTGACTGCACCGGGCCCCGCTGCCATTACTAAACTGGATGCTGGCCCCCACCTCCTGTATTGGGGTAATTCACACTACACAGGAACACTGTTATGGGGGGGATCTGTGGATGCTATTTATGTGTCATCCACAGATCCCCCATAACAGTGCCATCCACAGATCCCCCCATAACAGTGTCATCCACAGATCGCCCCATAACAGTGTCATCCACAGATCACCCCATAACAGTGCCATCCACAGATCCCTATAACAGTGTCAGCCACAGACCCCCATAACAGTGCGTCATTCACAGATCCCCCATAATAGTGTCATCAACAGACCACCATTAGTTCACAACCCACCAAAAGAACACCTTTTGGTTCAAAATATTTTTTTTCTTATTTTCCTCCTCAAAAACCTTGGTGCGTCTTATAGGCCGGTGCATCTTATAGGGTGAAAAATACAGTATATTATAAGTATAGCACACCTATACCAGTCCTTAAAAGGACTTTTGTGGTCCTATTAGCTAGCGATTTGTGTCTGTCCCTGCTCCACACAGCAACCCCTCCCTACACTGGCAAAACACAGAATGTTAAAAGGCTGTCAGATCGGGTTCTGTTATAGGGTGGGGGTGTGTCAATGTGCTGAAACATCCCAATTGGCTGTCCTGTCCCACCTGATAGATGTGTCATGGGTCAAATTGTGGTGCAATGCAAAATAATATGGCGCCGGCGGGCATCGCCATATGTTCGCATGTTTGAAAAACGACCACTGGGCGAACCACAAAGCCATCTCTCTCTCTCTCTCTCTCTCTCTCTCTCTATATATATATATATATATATATATATATACACAGTATATAGAGAGAATGAAAGTCCGCAGCACTCCTTAAAAGAACCTTTCTCAAGTCATGTGAAACATAAAGTGCAATAGTGCCAGTATAAATACATGATAAAGTTGTTACCAATTAATTAATTAACCAATACAAAGACGTGCACTCCCCTTTATAGGAATGTTACAATTCATTAATTTACACCACATCTCATAGTGAACAGGAACTAGAAAACGTCCTGCATATATATCATTATCGCAGTGATATTGATTACAAACAATTCATGATCATAGTGCATATAATAAAGTGCATAGTGCATTAAAATCCATTACATACAACTGTACCTTGCTGGGAGGTTGTGGAGTGAACCAGGAGGATGGTGTCTTTAGCTTGCGGAGATACACGCTGGTTCTGCGCGTCTGTTCCTCACCAATGCACATGTGTCAACCCTTACCCCTCCTATTAGGTGGTACATAACTGCTGTACGTCACCAGAAGCGGAGACCAAACGCAGCAACGTCTGGTATCAATGCAGCGTCGGCACGCTCAGCGCGCATCACGTGCCCACGAACCTGTCGTCACCGCTACCAGCACTGTGCCATTTGCCTATTCCACCATTTTATCTAAGGGCATTCTTTTGGGCAATGGCTATATCAGTCATCCTCCTTGTTTCCTCCACTTTTTAAAAAAGCCAATCTCAAACCCAGCAGGTCACATTCCTGATTTGTTCACTTAAATCAAACAACAATACATAAAATCACATTGTGGCATAATTAATCTATGTAACTTCCACTGGATCCACCTAATACAGCATTCTGGATACACAAAAAGCAAAAGCAATAGAGGAGGGGGCACTAGCCCACCATCCCCCCAGTCACCCTAAACTCAACATTTAAACCTTTGGGTTTCAATGTATCTAAACGGAAGATCCATCTGAGCTCGTTTTTCTTTAATACAGTTAACCTATCACCCCCTCTTTCTAACGGTTTTACATGATCCAAAATCATGAATCTCAACTCATTTTCTTTATGATTTTTTTCCACAAAATGTTTTGACACCGGCAAGTCCTTTCTTTTCTTTCTGATGGATTGTAACATAGTAACATAGTACATAAGGCCGAAAAAAGACATTTGTCCATCCAGTTCGGCCTGTCATCCTGCAAGTTGATCCAGAGGAAGGCAAAAAAAAACTGTGAGGTAAAAGCCAATTTGCCTCACTTTAGGGGAATAAAAATTCCTTCCCGACTCCAATCAGGCAATCAGAATAAATCCCTGGATCAGCGATCTCTCTCTAGTAGCTATAGCCTGTAATATTATTACGCTCCAGAAACACATCCAGGCCCCTCTTGAATTCCTTTATTGTACTCACCAACACCACCTCCTAAGGCAGAGAGTTCCATAGTCTCACTGCTCTTACCGTGAAGAATCCTCTTCTATGTTTGTGTACAAACCTTCTTTCCTCCAGACGCAGAGGATGTCCCCTCGTCACAGTCACCATCCTGGGAATGAATAGATGATGGGATAGATCTCTGTACTGACCCCTGATATATTTATACATATTAATTAGATCTCCTCTCAGTCATCTTTTTTCTAAAGTGAATAACCCTAATTTTGATAATCTTTCAGGGTACTGTAGTTGCCCCATTCCAGTTATTACTTTAGTAGCCCTCCTCTGGGCCCTCTCCAGCTCTGCTATGTCTGCCTTGTTCACTGGAGCCCAGAACTGTACACAGTACTCCATGTGTGGTCTGACTAATGATTTGTAAAGTGGTAGGACTATGTTCTCATCACGGGCATCTATGCCCCTTTTGATGCAACCCATTATCTTATTGGCTTTGGCAGCAGCTGCCTGACACAGTTTTTTGCAGCTTAGTTTGCTGTTTATTAAAATTCCTAGATCTTTTTCCATGTCAGTGTTACCGAGTGTTTTACCATTTAGTATGTACGGGTGACTTGCATTATTCCTTCCCATGTGCATAACTTTACATTTGTCAGTGTAAAACCTTATCTGCCCAAGCCTCCAATCTATCCAGATCGCTCTGTAGTAGTATACTGTCCTCTTCAGTGTTAATTACTTTACACAGTTTAGTGTCACCTGCGAAAATTGATATTTTACTATGCAAGCCTTCTACAGGATCATTAATAAATATATTGAAGAGAATAGGGCCCAATACTGGCCCCTGAGGTACCCCACTAGTGACAGTGACCCAATCTGAGTATTTACCATTAATAACCACCCTCTGTTTTCTATCACTGAGCCAGTTACTTACCCACTTACAGACGTTTTCTCCCAGTCCGAGCATTCTAATTTTATATACTAACCTTTTATGTGGTACAGTGTCAAATGCTTTGGAGAAGTCCAGATACATGACATCCATTGATTCGCCGCTGTCAAGTCTAGAACTTACCTCCTCATAGAAACTGATTAAATTTGTTTGACATGATCGATCAGCCATGCTGATATGGTGTTATTTGCTTATTTGCGTTAAGATGCTCTAACATAGCATCTCTCAGAAAACCTTGAAACAGTTTACCCACAACAGATGTTAAACTTACCGGCCTATAGTTTCCAGGCTCTGTTTTTGGACCCTTTTTGAATATTGGCTCCCTACCTTCCCTGGTGTTGGAAGGGTTAACTCCCTTTCTGTGTGTGTGAGACACTGCGAGTGTCTGTGTGGGTGTGGCCTCTTAGGCCTATAAAGCCTCAGTGTTTGGCATGTGTCAGTGGGTTGCTTCAGCCATGCTTAGCTGGAGCAGCCTCCTGTGTATATCACCTGCCAGTGGGGGCCACCCTTGTGGTCATAGGTTTATCTGTGAAGTTTATGTCTTGATGTTCAGTTGATGTTTTCCTTTGTCTCTGTTTATTTGCAACTACGGATGTCCTGGTTACCTGTGTGTTAGGTGTGCTGTGTCCTCTAGTTGTTCTGTGGACATTAGTTGTGCATGCATGGGTTCCAGTCAGCGTGGCTGTGACAGGTACGTGTGGAACTAGTAGTTCGCCTGTCATTTCTGTATGTTGTATGAGTTTCCCCATTCCTTGTAGCTTGGCCAGTGAGACCCCTGTTCCTCCGTGTTCAGAAGGAACAGGCCGTCTTACCTTGACTCCTAGTTCAGGGACCGGTCGGAGGGTGAGTTAGGGATCCGAGGTTCCTGAATATGGGCCCTCCTACCTTTAAGGTCGGCCCATGCAGCTAGGAGTTAGGGTCAGGTTAGGGACGCTTTAGGAGGTGACCTGCTCCCTAATCCTGTTGTCCTGGCCGAGCAGCCTAACATCTTCTGGCATCGCACAGCTGAGGGTTTTCCCCATCCCCAGCCGTGACAGTATGACCACAAGGGTGGCCCCCACTGGCAGGTGATATACACAGGAGGCTGCTCCAGTTAAGCATGGCTGAAGCAACCCACTGACACATGCCAAACACTGAGGCTTTATAGGCCTAAGAGGCCACACCCACACAGACACACCCAGTGTCTCACACACACAGAAAGGGAGTTAACCCTTCCAACACCAGGGAAGATAGTGAAGCCACACAAAGGGAAAAGCACACAAACACACTCACCTGTTAACGCCGGCAACGGCATGCATGGCAACCATGTCCTGAAGAACAGCCAGTAGGCCGAGACACTGCCACCACATGCACACAACACCAGACGTTGCCGCGGACAACCGCAAGTGAAGGGAGGTGTCTAAGTACATACAAACATGACCTCGTGCACAACAAACAGACAAAGGAAGTGCACACAAACACACGTTGCCAAGGGCAACCGCAGGCATGCCTGTTGTCCGCGGCAACCGCACCTGAGGCAAACGACTAAGTGCCCCCAGCTGCGGTTGACACAACACCAAACCGCGGGCAACTGCATGCGGCTCCCAAGGAGTCACGACCATCACCAAGGGTCGTGACACACATTTGCCATGCGCCAATCCTGTGGGACATTCCCTGTCAATATAGAATCTGAAAATATCAGAAATAAGGGTCTGGCTATGACATTACTTAATTCCCTTAGGATACAGGGGTGTATGCCATCCAGTCCTGGCGATTTGTCTATTTTAATCTTTTTAAGTCGCTGTTGCACTTCTTCTTGGGTCAGACAGGACACTTATAATGGGGAATTTATTTCAACATTCGGCATGTCATCTGACAGTTTATTTTCCTCAGTGAATACATTGGAGAAAAAAATATTTAACAGCTTTGCTTTCTCCTCGTCGCTCTCTGCGACTCCCCCCTCATTACTCTTTAACGGGCCGACACCTTCAGATTTATACTTTTTAACATTTATATAATTGAAGAACATTTTAGGGTTAGTTTTACTCTCTTTGGCAATTAATCTCTCAGTCTCTAGTTTGGCCGCTTTTATTTGTTTTTTACATGTTCTATTTTTTTCTTTATAGTTTTTCAGTGCTTCCGTGCTACCTTCCTGTTTTAGTGTTTTATGTGCTTTCTTTTTGTCATTTATTGCTTTCTTTACAGTTCAGTTTATCCACATTGCTTTCTTTTTGTTCCTTAACCTTTTATTCCCATACGGTATGTACCTCTCACAATGAGATTTTAGGATGCTTTTAAAGATATCCCATTTTGTGGCTGTATTTTTATTTGTGAGGACTTTATGCCATTTAGTTAGGCCTATGGCCTCTCTTAGTTGGCTAAATTTAGCTTTTTTGAAGTTTGGTATTTTTGTTCCTCCCTGTAGAAATGCTCTTTTGAATGATAATTGGAAGGTTATTACTTTGTGGTCACTATTTCCCAGGTGTCCCCCAACCTGCACGTCTGTTGTTCTGTCAGGCCTATTGGTTAATACTAAGTCCAGTATGGCCGTCCCTCTAGTCGGGTCCTGAACCAGTTGGGAGAGGTAATTGTCTTTGGTTATTGCCAAGAACCTGTTTCCTTTATGAGATATACAAGTTTCAGTTTCCCAGTCTATATCTGAGTAGTTGAAGTCCCCTATAATAACCACCTCATTATGATTTGCCGCCACGTCTATCTCGTTTAGTAGTAGATTTTCTGTGGACTCTGGTATATTAGGTGGTTTCTAGTAAACTCCTATTAGTAATTTATTATTGTTTTTAGCACCATGTATCTCTACCCACAGTGACTCTACTTGTTCATGTCCCTCACTTATATCTTCAGAGTGTGGTCTTTAGACCGGACTTTACATAAAGGCAGACCCCTCCCCCTCTCCGGTTTTGACGATCCTTTCTAAACAGACTGTAACCTTGTACATTAACTGCCCAGTCATAGCTATCATCCAGCCATGTCTCAGTTATTTCCACTATGTCATAGTCCTCCTCACACATCACTAATTCCAGTTCACCAGTTTTATTAGTCAGGCTTCTGGCATTAGTATACATACATTTGAGAGGTTTATGTATATTTTTTACTCTACACCTTTCCTTCTGAACTGTTCTAGTCCCTCCTTCCATTCCTCCCCCAGTCTCACTACCTTGCCCCCGGTCTCTATCTGCACTATCTTCCCATTCTATAACATAAATCCCCTCCCCCCAGTCCCTAGTTTAAACACTCCTCCAACCTTCTAGCCATCTTCTTCCCCAACACAGCTGCCCCTTCCCCATTGAGGTGCAGCCCGTCCCTACGATCGAGCCTGTAGCCGATAGAGAAGTCGGCCAGTTCTCCAGGAACCCAAACCCCTCCTTCCTACACCAGATCTTGAGCCACTTGTTAATTTCCCTAATCTCAAACTGCCTCTCTTGTGTGGCCCGTGGTACAGGAAGTATTTCGGAAAATACTACCTTTGAGGTCCTTGCCCTCAGCTTTTGACCTAAATCCCTGAAATCATTTTTTCCAGGTTTTAAGCTAAACTAACCTCATTAGACTTCTCCAAACTAACTATGTTCCCCACATGTCTGGATTCTAGGCGTTGGACCTTAACTCCTTAAAGAAGCAGGTTTTTTTTTCTCTTTTCCCTCTTTTGTAGGTTCAAGGTCTAATTTAACATCGTTGACTTTCCTTTTTTCTTCCTGAACTAACCAGTGTCTAAATATGGACTAATTCATTGTTTTTGTGTTTTGACCCTTGTGATTAATGTGACTAATTTGAAAGGGGGTTACACTCGGTCCTATTATTGTGTTATAGGGGTTTTCTTTCTTTTTTTTTTTTACGGAAGTTAGTAAGTGATTGTAAGTCGTTTTTTTTTCTTTTTGACTCTTATTAATAAGGTGCTGTTGTAACTAATTGTTTCATATAACAGGTACTGGGAAAAGGGAGTGGAGGAGAAGGGGGGGGAAGGAGAGAAAGGGTAAAGAAAGGAAGGAAAGAGACCTCTGTTTAAGGGCTCATATATTGAGGGGGGGAAGGGAAGTCAAGGAAAGAAAGGGAAAGGAGAAAAAGGAAAAAAAAAAAAGGAGAACTTAAAAAGCCATAAAAAAAAAGGGAGGAACAGCATGGCCCTACGGGGAGTACCGCCAGGCGATCAGCAGCAGGGTGTGGAAAGTGGGCCTAAACAACTGGGTCTAAATAAGTATTTGGTCCCGAATTCACCCGGGTCTAGATCCCCACAAAAAGAAAAAACTGCGGACGCCAGACCTCAAAGTCCGACACATGAAACGTTAACCGAAGGGGGAAAGGGGGAGAGGGGAACCCCAGTGACATACACAGAAATCTGTGCAGAAGTTAGAGAAGGAGGTGGTATTTTTAAAACAGATAAATGGTAAGATGGAACAAAAACTGGTAGATCAGGAGGATAGATCAAGAAGATCCAATATAAGATGTGTGGGGATCCCACAGCGAGCGGAGGGAGATAACTGTACTGAATTTATGGAGAAATGGATAAGGGAAAATAGTAAAGAGGGTACTCTCTCCCCCTTATTCTCTATTGAAAGAGCACACAGGGTCCCCACAAAAAATAGGGTCCCAGGGGATTACCCTAGACCGATATTGGCGAAATGTTTATTAACTAAGGACCGCGATGGAATACTATCTGATGCTAGAACTTCAGAAAAATACCACATACAGGGTGTAAAGATTAAACTTTTCTCAGATTATTTATTCAGTACTAACGCACAAAGAAGAGAATTTATAACTGTTAAAAAAAGACTAAGGGAGGCAGGTCTAAAGTATAGTTTGCTCTTTCCGGCAAAATTAAGGGTGGAATATAAAGGTAGGAGTTTTTTTCCAGACTCCGGAGGAAGTTAGCGAATGGGCGGATCGGGAGGGCCTTTGAGGCTGGGGGAGGTGGAGGTGATAGGAGTCTCTATGCTAAGTTATGGAGTCGCCCAGACTGCTGGTTAGCAGAAGGGGGGACTATTTAGACTGGGGGGGGTATACATGGGATGCGGGAGGGGGGGACGTGTATTTTTTTTTTCTTTTCCTCCCCCCCTGCTAGATGGTTAGGATCCTTTCATTGAATGTGAGAGGGCTCCGAGAGAGGGTTAAAAGATACGCTATCCTTGAGTGGATGAAGAGGTTTCTGCCAGCCATTATCTGTCTCCAGGAGACACATTTGGATAAGGAATCATTAAGGTGGTTGGAGAGGAGATGGATGGTGGTGGGATATCACTCTGTATATACTACCTATTCTAGAGGGGTCTCAATTTTGATACACAATAAGATTAAATTTGAAGCTGTGGCATGTGAGACCGATGACTATGGCCTCTTTTTACATTGTTACGTAGAAGGGATTAAAACTGTAATTGCCAATATATATATTCCACCACTTTATAAGCCAGATGTTTTGTATCAATTGTACAGATTTATGTTGAACAAACAGGAATGTATATTGATTGCGGTAGGCGATTATAATGCGATTATGGATCCACTCAGGGATAGGACGTCTGGCAGAGGGGGAGGAGCACAACATGTAGATTTATGTAAACTAGCCCATGAATTTAATTGGGTAGATGTTTGGCGGGTTCAGAACCCTGATGAAACCATGTACTCTTGTTATTCAAAAACACACCAAACTTGGTCAAGAATAGATATGATTTTTGGAAATAAAAATTTAATGTCCCAAAACAGGATTAGGACAAAGTATATACCCATGGCTTTGTCAGATCATAATGCAATGGTAATTGAACTAGATTTGAATAAAAATAACATCTTGCCGTTGTTCAAATTCAATTCTCATTGGCTATTACTGATCTCAGATAAAGAGAGTATAATTGAGGAGTTAAAATTCTTTTTTATGGTAAATAACGGTTCTGCCAATAGACTCATGGTTTGGGACAAGTGTAAGGCATTTTTGAGAGGAGTGTTGTTTAAAAAGGTAAATTACTGGAAAAAAAGTACCAGAGAGAACGGGAAGGCATTGGAAAAAAAAATTACAAGAAGCAGGAATGGCATGTATAAGATACCCCACTGATTTCAATAAGAGAGTCTGGGAGGAAGAACAGGAAAAGTTAAAAATATACCAACTAGAAAATAGTAGGAAAGAATTGCTTTTTCAAGGGATCCGGTTAGCTTCGGAGGGTGAAAAGGTTGGCAAAATCTCAAATCGGTGCAATTAAAGACAAAACGGGCAAATTATTCAGTACACTGGAAGGCATCAAAAAAGTGTTCTTGGAGTATTTCCTAGAGCTTTATAAGTCTAGGGTACAATATTCAAAACAAGAGTTAGATTTTTACCTAGACAAGATTGCTTTTAGTAGGATATCCCAGGTCCAAAAAGAATACTTGGAAAAATAAATATCGGTGGCAGAAATAAATTTAGCTCTGGGGAAGGTTAAAGTCGAAAAAACACAAACACCAGGTGGTGATGGGCTCCCTTTTGAAATATATAAAACTTTCTCTCAGGTTTTAGTACCAGAGTTAAAAATAACACTGGATGAGGCTCGAAAACTAGGCGATCTACCGAACTCCATGAAAGAGGGAATTATTACATTAATTCCAAAAAAGGGAAAAGAACAAATGGATCCCGGGTCATATAGGCCAATATCCCTTTTGAATACGGATGTTAAAATTTTGGTCTTAGCTGATAGGCTGTCAAATGTTATTAAAGTAGTAATAAATAAAGATCAGACAGGTTTTATACCGAGTAGAACAATATATTCAAATATAAGAAGGTTGTTCCTTAACATCGAAGCCTATAGATTAGATGCAGGGTAGAAAGCGATACTTTCATTGGATGCCCAAAAGGCATTTGACTGTATTGAATGGGAGTATCTATGGGCAGTATTAAGGAGGGTTGGTATAGGGTGGATCCAGTTAATATATCTTAACCCAAGGGCTAGAGTGGTTGTGGATGGGAGCTTGTCTCTGCCGTTTGCCCTATACCACAGCACAAGGCAGGGATGCCCTCTCTCCCCACTGTTATTTGCTATCGCAATTGAAACTTTGGCAAGCATAATAAGAAATGACAGGGAGATTAAAGGTTTTCAATATGTGGGTGGAGAGAAAAAACGGTTAATGTATGCGGATGATATTTTACTTTTTTTGCACAACACTGGGGATCAGTTTAATAGAGTGATAGAAATAATAGGTTTGGTTTTTTTTCTGGTCTAAAAATCTATTGGGGGAAATTACATATGTTATTTTTAGGAGATGGACAATTACAGGGAGATTCACGGGTGCACGTTCTCAAAAAACGCGAAAATTTTAAATACCTCGGTATACAAATCTCTGGAAATATACAGGGAGTGCAGAATTATTAGGCAAATGAGTATTTTGACCACATCATCCTCTTTATGCATGTTGTCTTACTCCAAGCTGTATAGGCTCGAAAGCCTACTACCAATTAAGCATATTAGGTGATGTGCATCTCTGTAATGAGAAGGGGTGTGGTCTAATGACATCAACACCCTATATCAGGTGTGCATAATTATTAGGCAACTTCCTTTCCTTTGGCAAAATGGGTCAAAAGAAGGACTTGACAGGCTCAGAAAAGTCAAAAATAGTGAGATATCTTGCAGAGGGATGCAGCACTCTTAAAATGGCAAAGCTTCTGAAGCGTGATCATCGAACAATCAAGCGTTTCATTCAAAATAGTCAACAGGGTCGCAAGAAGCGTGTGGAAAAACCAAGGCGCAAAATAACTGCCCATGAACTGAGAAAAGTCAAGCGTGCAGCTGCCAAGATGCCACTTGCCACCAGTTTGGCCATATTTCAGAGCTGCAACGAGGTGTGCAATACTCAGAGACATGGCCAAGGTAAGAAAGGCTGAAAGATGACCACCACTGAACAAGACACACAAGCTGAAACGTCAAGACTGGGCCAAGAAATATATCAAGACTGATTTTTCTAAGGTTTTATGGACTGATGAAATGAGAGTGAGTCTTGATGGGCCAGATGGATGGGCCCGTGGCTGGATTGGTAAAGGGCAGAGAGCTCCAGTCCGACTCAGACGCCAGCAAGGTGGAGGTGGAGTACTGGTTTGTGCTGGTATCATCAAAGATGAGCTTGTGGGGCCTTTTCGGGTTGAGGATGGAGTCAAGCTCAACTCCCAGTCCTACTGCCAGTTTCTGGAAGACACCTTCTTCAAGCAGTGGTACAGGAAAAAGTCTGCATCCTTCAAGAAAAACATGATTTTCATGCAGGACAATGCTCCATCACACGCGTCCAAGTACTCCACAGCGTGGCTGGTAAGAAAGGGTATAAAAGAAGAAAATCTAATGACATGGCCTCCTTATTCACCTGATCTGAACCCCATTGAGAACCTGTGGTCCATCATCAAATGTGAGATTTACAAGGAGAGAAAACAGTACACCTCTCTGAACAGTGTCTGGGAGGCTGTGGTTGCTGCTGCACGCAATGTTGATGGTGAACAGATCAAAACACTGACAGAATCCATGGATGGCAGGCTTTTGAGTGTCCTTGCAAAGAAAGGTGGCTATATTGGTCACTGATTTGTTTTTGTTTTGTTTTTGAATGTCAGAAATGTATATTTGTGAATGTTGAGATGTTATATTGGTTTCACTGGTAAAAATAAATAATTGAAATGGGTATATATTTGTTTTTTGTTAAGTTGCCTAATAATTATGCACAGTAATAGTCACCTGCACACACAGATATCCCCCTAAAATAGCTAAAACTAAAAACAAACTAAAAACTACTTCCAAAAATATTAAAATGGTCTTTCTCCCAAAGATACTTTATGTTTTGCAAAATGCTCCAGTGAGAATATCGCAGAACATTTTTAAGCTACTTGATAGCCTAATGGGGGATTTCATCTGGAAGGGAGCTATCCCTCGGATAAAGAAGGAAGTCCTTCAGCTTCCAGTGCGGGAGGGAGGACTAGCGGTTCCTAATTTCTTTTTTTACTATCTAATAACACAATATGGGAATATAAAGGGAAGTTTAGATAGTTTGGTGGGTAGGCAAGAAATAAACAGATGGGGATGGAAAGAGGAGTGGAATCACTTAGAGGTGTTGGAGTCAGGTTTTTTTGGGGAAAAAAATATTGGTAACAGGACACTAAACCTAGTAGAATACGTATGGGGGGAAATTAAGAAGATATTGGAGATTAAAGGGTTTTTGCATTATACACCGATTTGGAAAAATCTTAATTTAAAGGAACTGGAAATGATTAGGGCTTATATAGACTGGGAAAAAAGGAATGAAATATTTAGATCTGATTTTTGAGGAAGATAAGCTGAAGGACTTTAATACAATGGTAGTGGAATTTGGGATCCCCCATAGAGACATGTATAAATACTTTCAGCTTAGGAATGCGTTGCGGACAGTGGAGCAGGATGATAGGTATAGAAGGGAAAAATCAGACATGCTGGACAAATTTACCAGAGGAGGGGAAGGAGGAGGAACAACCGCAAGGAGATACGGGATTTTGATGGAGGGAAAGAGAAAAAGGATTACAATGCTTGCCGTGAAAAAATGGGAGAAAGACCTAGAATCTTTTACGGAAGAGAAATGGAGAGATGCCCTTAAAAACTATGCAATGATTTCGGATAGGGGTTCACACAAGATCTCACAATTTTTCATAGTGCATAGATTACACCGATCTCCATGGATGTTGAAAAGAATGGGTGTGAGAGCTTCAGATAAGTGTCCAAAATGTTGGGAGGAGAAAGCCGATTTGATACACTGTTTCTGGAGATGCCCCAAACTCCTTAGATATTGGACAGAAATAGTAGAAACCGTGTTTTTGCTTTTGAATGTTCAGTTGCCCAGTGATCCAGTAATTTGTATTCTAGGGGCAACTGAACATTTGAAGTTAAATAAAAAAATACGACTGGTTTTGAATAAAGTACTATTCCAAGCCAGACTTCTTATACTTAGGAAATTGATGAAGGCAGATTCACCGACAGTGGGACAGTGGAGAAAAGCAATAGATAACTTAATTAAAGAAGAACGTGCGATGGAGAGTCATACTAAAAAATCCCAAAATTTTGACCAAGTATGGAAAAACTGGTTACTCTAGGGCTGGATGCGTGTGTGTTTTTTTTTTTGTTTAGTTTTTTTTTTCTCCTCTTCCTTTCACGTCCCCCCCCCCCTCTCCCTATGGGTCGTGGGAGGGTATAAAATAAAGATAAATTGTAACCACCAATTCTTAATATTGACTTTTATCTATTGTTAGACTAACGTGTTTTCTTTTGGATGTTTTTTCTATGAAATTGAAATAAAGACTAATTTAAAAAAATATAATAATAGTGATATGGGTCTATATGATCCACACTCAGTCGGATCCTTGCCTGGTTTGAGCAGTATCACAACAGTAGCCTCATACAATAAAGGCAGTAGGACACCCTTTGAGAAGGAGTCATGGTACATCTGCAATAAGGGACTTACTAACTGATCAGCATATCTAGAGTATATTTCTAATGGTAGCCCATCTGGGACAGGGGATTTCCCACTCACTAAGGATTTGATGGTGTCTACTATCTCTCGTTCCGAAAGAATGAGCTAGCTCCTGCGAAAGCTTGGGGAAATCTAACTCCTGCAGTTAAGTACTAACCAACTCTGTAGTATAATCAGCACGAGCCTCATACAGATCTTGATAGAATTCCCGGAAGCGCTGAGCAATAGCCTCTGGTTCCACAACTATAGTGCCCTCCCCATCTCTAATACGCAGAATAGCAGGAGACGCTTGATTCTGGTGAACGATGGCAACTTACTAGATTGCCCAATTCAAAAAAAGATTGTTTAGTGAAAAACATTTTGCACTGAGCCTTTTCCTGTAACAACGTAAGGTAACGCCTCCCAACTTGTAGCCACTCCTCCCTATTCTGAGATGTTGGGTCCGGGTCCGCAACATACTGCCTCTCCTTCTCAGTGCATTCCTCAGCCAAGTCTTTTTCTTGTTTGGCAGAATTCCATTTAATAAACAAAATAGACGATCTCAGACACGCCCTCAGATAGGCCTTCAACGTCTCCCATACTATTGACCTATCTGTATAAGCGGCACGGTCAGACAAAAACATAGATAATTGGTCTGGATACGGTCTGAGGGCAGAAACAGTGTAAGCCAGAAGGGGTGCACCCTCATGGAACGGCCCACACCCCTAGCGGACATTAGTAGGGACAACAGGATAGGGCTATGGTCTGATACCCCTCTAGCACCATACTCCACCTGATAGAGTGAACCCACTGTGGAGCTACCAAAGACATGGTCAATGCGGGACAAGGAATGATGACTCGCTGACTGGCACGAGTAGGCCCTAACATCTGGGTGCTTAAGGCACCACAAGTCCTCCCACCCCACGTCCGCCATGTGGTCTGCCCTCTTAACAGTGGCCTTTACAGCAATCTGCCCCTTAACACTGACCTCCATAGCAGACTATCCCCTTAACTGTGACCTCCACAGCAGCCTGCCCCTAGGGTGGCCAGAGGTCCAGGTTTAGGCCAGACAGTAGGGCATTCAGACTCCCTGTCCTCCGTCTGGCACAGGGCCTGGATGGACACAAGGATGTCTTTTTGAACAACTCACTCACTGTGAGCTGCAGGAAAAAAGTTACCATCCCTCCCACCCCTGCAGCTGATAGAAGTTGATTTTTAACTTCATTTTTTCAATCCCAGTCAGCTGAGGAGTGGGATGGGGCATGGCCTAACCAGATTGGGGCATGGCCTAACCAAATCGGGGCATGGTTTAGTGGGACCTAGAAGTTGATTGTTAACTTCATTTTTCAATCCCTGTTGGCTGAGGAGTTGAGGGGGCGTGGCCTAACTGGATTGGGGGCCATGTCCTTTTGAACAGCTCATTCTAAGACGGCAGCGCTGTGCTGTCTGAGTGTGAGCTGCGGGGAGAAAGTTACCCTCCCTCCCACCTATGCAGCTGGCAGAAATTGATTTTTACCTTCATTTTTTGAGTCCCTGTTGGCTGAGGAGTGGAAGGGGCATGGCCTAACCAGATCAGAGGCGTGGCTTAGAGGAACCTGGGGGCGGGGTTTTAAGTTAATCTTTTGAGGGTGGAAACATTGTGTCAGGGGGCATGTCCTGGCTCCTTCCTGCAACAGTGACACCTCTCTGGGCACCTTACTGACTCATTTGCATACCAAATAAACTGGATTTTCAGAGGATAAAAACATCTATTGCTGGAACAAAGGCACATCTTAAAAAAAGGTACTAAGTGCAATTAGGCCATGGCTTTATTTCAATAGCCATTATCCCGGTGACAGATTTCCTTTAAAGCTCTCCTACAGCAGTGAAGAAAAATGGCTGGGTTGTTATGGAAACCTGGAGTAAAACTGTGTATGTGGAGGCTAATGGCCTGGGAGCTTCTATTGGCTGATAAGGGTCATGTGACCAGACTTCTATTGACTAATGATTTTTTGGGAATATCTCAGGAATGGTATGTCCTAGAAGGTGAAACCTTCCCAGACACCTGATGTACCTGTGTGCCAAATTTCGTGATTGTAAATGCGATGGTGCAGATTCCTTTAGGGGACATACATACATACACACACACACACACTCACATACACTCAGCTTTATATATTAGATAAATGTATAAGCCCTGGTCAATTATAGGGAGAGCTTCAATGTAATGCAAATCTGTTTTACACATTGCAATGATTCTTATTTGGACATTATCATGTGGACACCATCAAATGTATTATTTGATTTCATAGGTACATGTCGTATAGTTCAAGATGATCTGGATGAAAACAACTTGGAATTAGATGAAGTGCATGATAATGAAGTATTCTATGCCGAAGGTGAAGTAATCCAGTATAAATGTAAGAATGGATTTGAATATCGTGGTCGACCAACTGGAATATGTTCCGAACAAGCATTGAGCTATCCAAAATGTACAGGTAAAGAAAACGAATTTAACCCCTCAATGACCAAGCCAGATTTTGGAAATCTGACCTGTGTCACTTTAGCAGAGAATAACTTCATAAAGGTTTTGCACATCAAAGTAATTCTGTCATTGTTTTCTCGTCACTAGAGATGAGCGAATTTCAAAAATTAGATTCAGCTGGATCGCTGAATTTTCTGAAAAAATATGGTTTGATCTGGATTTATTTCGGCAAATCACGTAAAAAAAACAGCTATTTCCTGGCTGCAAAGAGCCTTTATAGTGGTGTAGAACACTGTGCCTTGCAGTAACACACATAGGGAGTCTGCTATGGTAGTGAAATAATACTGTGAGTCAGTATGACATGCAGATGACAGGCGTCGCTCTTAGAATCACTGCACACTTTACTGAGGCTACTTTCACACTCGCGTTTGGTGTAGATCCGTCATTAATCTACACAGAAGATACAACCGCATGCATCCGTTCAGAACGGATCCATTTGTATTATCTTTAACATAGCCAAGACGGATCCGTCTTGAACACCATTTAAAGTCAATGGAGGACAGATCTGTTTGGCTCAGTTTCGTCAGATGGACACCAAAACGCTGCAAGCAGCGTTTTGGTGGCCACCTCCAAAGCAGAATGGAGACGGAACGGAGGCAAACTGATGCATTCTGAGTGGATCCTTTTCCATTCAGAATACATTGGGGCAAAACTGATCCGTTTTGGACCACTTTTGAGAGCCCTAAATGGATCTCACAAATGGAAAGCCAAAACGCCAGTGTGAAAGTAGCCTTATTTGGGCACTCATGGGGCCAAAACTGACCAAATAACTCAAGTATGAACTCAGCCTTACAGGTCAATGTTAGCGTCAAGAAGAAGCACACTTCTTTTACACCATCGTCAGCTGATTTCACATAGATTTCTACAGAACCTGTTCTATTAAACGCTTATACAAGTAGCGCTTCCCTAACAGAGTGGAGAGGGTGTCAGCAATAAGTTTGTGTTGATGTCACTGATTATTTTGCCCTTCCTCTGATCTGTCAGAACAATATCCCCCAAAATCCTGTCTGTGGAGCACCCGCCTTCACTCGGTCAGTATTTGGTCATTAATCCATCAGTATTGCTCAGTGGCGGATGCAGAGCCTGGTCTCGGGTGGGGCACTTCCAGATTATTTTCTGTCCGCCGCCACAAGACTACACAGTGTAGCAGTATACTGTATATTGTGTGGCATAGTATATGCTATATGTGTATAACAAACATATTTCACATGAAAACTTACAATTAATTGGCTTGGCCCTTGGGGATCTCGGACACCACTTCAACACTTGGCTGGGGGGCTCGGCGGAGCTGATGTTGTGTTTTATCCTAATGAGAAAGATTTCATAAGATTTTGAGAAGGGGCAGAGGGATAGCAGAGCAGGGAGAGGCTGGTGCTGCTACTAGGGGGCTTATACCATGGGGGAGTAATAAAGCCCACCATAATGCGCCCCCCCAGTAGAAATAATTCTCCTTATAATAGACAGTGCAAAAAATACCCCCTTGTAATGCCCCCAGTTGAGCTAACGTCCCCATAGTGCCCCCATAATGTGCCAGTATAAAATACCCTTATATAGTGCCCACAGTAAATGCCCCCATAGTGCTCCTCTCCCCCTTCCTCCTAGTGCCCCCCATAATGTACCAGTATAAAATGTCACATATATAGTGCCCCAGTAGATGCCCTCAGTGTCCCTCATAATTTGCAAGTATAAAATACCCCTTCTTAGTGCCCCCCGTGGATGACCCCATAGTACTCCTCTCTCCCGTCCCCATAGTACCCAGCATAATGTATCCCAGTATAAAATGCTACTGTACAGAGCCCCCCATAAAAAAACTCCTTTTTTGTGGCCTCAGTAGATGCCCCTATAGTGCCCCCAATCATGTGCCAGTAAAATGAGCACCCCCCACCACGTGCCAGTAACAAGAGCCCCCATCAAGTGCCAGTAACAAGAGCCCCCCTAATGTGCCAGTAACAAGAGCCCTCCCAATCATGTGCCAGTAACAAGAGCACCCCAATCACGTGCCATTTCCAAACCCTCCTAATGTTCCAGTAACAAGAGCCCCCCAATGTGCCAGTAACAAGAGCCCCCCCAATCATGTGCCAGTAACAAGAGCACCCCAAATCATGTGCCAGTAACAAGAGCCCCCCAAATCATGTGCCAGTAACAAGGGCCCCCCCTAATGTGCCAGTAACAATAGCCCCCCAAATCATGTGCCAGTAACAAGAGGCCCCCCTAATGTGCCAGTAACAAGAGGCCCCCCTAATGTGCCAGTAACAAGAGGCCCCCCTAATGTGCCAGTAACAAGAGGCCCCCCTAATGTGCCAGTAACAAGAGGCCCCCCTAATGTGCCAGTAACAATAGGCCCCCCTAATGTGCCAGTAACAAGAGGCCCTCCCTAATGTGCCAGTAACAAGAGGCCCTCCCTAATGTGCCAGTAACAAGAGGCCCCCTAATGTGCCAGTAACAAGAGGCCCCCCTAATGTGCCAGTAACAAGAGGCCCCCCTAATGTGCCAGTAACAAGAGGCCCCCCTCTAATGTGCCAGTAACAAGAGGCCCCCCTAATGTGCCAGTAACAAGAGCCCCCCCCTAATGTGCCAGTAACAAGAGCCCCCCCTCGAATGTGCCTGCAGCCTATCAGAGGAAGGGGAAGGGACACTCCTCTCCCTCCCCTGCACGTTCGCACATGTAACACAGCAATCTGTATCGCTGTCCAGAGGATGGCAATATAGATGACTATGGAGAGGAGTGCCTGCACAATGGAAGCGCTCATCTCCCTGTGCCCTGCGGCCACCGCCCCCACTTCTGAGCAGCTCTTCTGTGTTTTGTACCCACTCCTGCTTTTGGCTACCAAATCACAAGCCAATTCTGATGGAACCATACAGGCCTAACAGCTGCTACACCGACAGGATCTGTTGTGCGTTTCTTTTTCCTTCCTTCTGACAGATCAGAAGAAGGGTAAAATAAATGATGATGTCAGCCAGGCCAAAAGGCAAAATAGTGGACCAGTCATGAAGTGGGAAGGGTGGTAACAGCATGAGAAGTCCACTGAGTGGTCCTATGACATAGTGGTGAGGTGGAAGCAGCATGAGGAGGCCAAAGAGTGGCAAGGTGACATAGTGTGGAGGTGGCATCAATATGATGAGACCAGAGAGTGGCAAGGTGACATAGTGTGGAGGTGGCAGCAGGGTCTAAATGATGAAACCGCAGGGTCTAAATGATGCAATTTCATATGCATGCTTTATTTGAGGTTTTCTCACTCCAGCGAGGATATTGGGCTATATGGCATATGAGATAATGTATCATAATATGGTGAATTATAGAATTTTGTGGTAATTCACAGATGATCTGTGTAATGGTCAGAAGTCATAAATGGGCATATACTATGTGTGTCCACGATCTTACACATTTTGTCCCCATTATGTCCCTGTATAATCCACCAGCATATATATGCAACCATAGTCTTGCAAGTTATTTCTCTGAAATAATAGGCACAATTTATAACCTCATAATGATATACAGGTCCTTCTCAAAAAATTAGCATATTGTGATAAAGTTAATTATTTTCTGTAATGTACTGATAAACATTAGACTTTCACATATTTTAGATTCATTACACACCAACTGAAGTAGTTCAAGCCTTTTATTGTTTTAATATTGATGATTTTGGCATACAGCTCATGAAAACCCAAATTTCCTATCTCAAAAAATTAGCATATCATGAAAAGGTTCTCTAAACGAGCTATTAACCTAATCATCGGAATCAACTAATTAACTCTAAACACCTGCAAAAGATTCCTGAGGCTTTTAAAAACTCCCAGCCTGGTTCATTACTCAAAACCGCAATCATGGGTAAGACTGCCGACCTGACTGCTGTCCAGAAGGCCATCATTGACACCCTCAAGCAAGAGGGTAAGACACAGAAAGAAATTTCTGAACAAATAGGCTGTTCCCAGAGTGCTGTATCAAGGCACCTCAGTGGGAAGTCTGTGGGAAGGAAAAAGTGTGGCAGAAAACGCTGCACAACGAGAAGAGGTGACCGGACCCTGAGGAAGATTGTGGAGAAGGACCGATTCCAGACCTTGGGGGACCTGCGGAAGCAGTGGACTGAGTCTGGAGTAGAAACATCCAGAGCCACCGTGTACAGGCGTGTGCAGGAAATGGGCTACAGGTGCCGCATTCCCCAGGTCAAGCCACTTTTGAACCAGAAACAGCGGCAGAAGCGCCTGACCTGGGCTACAGAGAAGCAGCACTGGACTGTTGCATGTCATTCGGAAATCAAGGTGCCAGAGTCTGGAGGAAGACTGGGGAGAGGGAAATGCCAAAATGCCTGAAGTCCAGTGTCAAGTACCCACAGTCAGTGATGGTCTGGGTTGCCATGTCAGCTGCTGGTGTTGGTCCACTGTGTTTTATCAAGGGCAGGGTCAATGCAGCTAGCTATCAGGAGATTTTGGAGCACTTCATGCTTCCATCTGCTGAAAAGCTTTATGGACATGAAGATTTCATTTTTCAGCACGACCTGGCACCTGCTCACAGTGCCAAAACCACTGGTAAATGGTTTACTGACCATGGTATTACTGTGCTCAATTGGCCTGCCAACTCTCCTGACCTGAACCCCATAGAGAATCTGTGGGATATTGGGAAGAGAAAGTTGAGAGACGCAAGACCCAACACTCTGGATGAGCTTAAGGCCTCTATCGAAGCATCCTGGGCCTCCATAACACCTCAGCAGTGCCACAGGCTGATTGCCTCCATGCCACGCCGCATTGAAGCAGTGATTTCTGCAAAAGGATTCCCGACCAAGTATTAAGTGCATAACTGAACATAATTATTTGAAGGTTGACTTTTTTTGTACTAAAAACATTTTTCTTTTATTGGTCGGATGAAATATGCTAATTTTTTGAGATAGGAAATTTGGGTTTTCATGAGCTGTATGCCAAAATCATCAATATTAAAACAATAAAAGGCTTGAACTACTTCAGTTGGTGTGTAATGAATCTAAAATATATGAAAGTCTAATGTTTATCAGTACATTACAGAAAATAATGAACTTTATCACAAGATGCTAATTTTTTGAGAAGGACCTGTATATCGAAGATACGATAAGTGACCTCTAATCCCCTAGATGGATCACACCTATAAATATGTCTGCAGTGAAAGTTATGATTGCTATTTATGACCGCCAATAGGTTCCCCCATTCATGTGGTTGCTACTAGCAGCAAAACTCCCCAGCATCACCACTGCAAACCTGTATTGGTTGCCGCACAACAGGAGGAGCAGTGGGACACACCTCTGCTGTGATTGGCTACCCTTTGTGACTGTGCCTGCTGGGGGAGGAGTTAGAGCTATTTAGTGCTGGCGTTCAGGCGGCCGATACTGAGATCCTGCACGCCACTCTGTGCAGGGATTCCATAATTCAATGCCAAGTTACCTACTTCCTCCTGAAGAAGTGTGGGCATACCACCACACAGAAACCCGTAGAGTAGGGGTAGTGAGGGCTGTAATACAGAAAGACTTTAATTCAGCTCACCTTCCTGGTTTATAGATAGTCCTGACTCCAGAAACCCTAGGGGTGTGTCCCCGTTGCAGGCTGCAAGTAACTTTATGAAGGAAAGGTCTCGGATACAATGAGGATCCTCTAAAACTTCATCTTTATTGATCATAGATAAACAGCGGACGCAGCCACTTGGTACACGGAATATAGACGTTGACGCATTTCGGGTTCAAGACCCTTAGTCGTAACAGAGTTGCACAGTGTAACCCCACTATTTAAAGGAGTTTAGTGCCCATCCCTCCAAAATTCTGGGGGGGGGAGCCACTAACACTATTAGTTATCACGCTGTGCATCACACCCTTCTTTTAACACATTAATCACATGTTAAATTGGTTGCACACTGTGCTGGAGCTCTCAATCCATTTTAACCCTTAGGGTGCTATGATCCTTTCTTGCAAAACAAATACAGGGAAAGGAGAGAAACAGCACAGTGTGAACAGCATAATCCATACAACAGATAAAAACATACATTTCAAAACCAAAATGGCCTAATACCTTCCAGTGGATTAAAGATTAGAAAAAATACATATATACTTTAATTTCAAATTGATACTAGCACAGAAGCAACGACAGTTATTGTTTTAGTAACAATTTACGTTGCTGTTTGATGTATATCGGGAGCACGATCCGTTACAAATATGATGTATTTCACACCGCACGGGAATTCCCATTCCAATTCAATCCCCAGGAATCGTGTTACCATGCTTCTGAGCGGATAAGGGGAAAGGAAAGAAAACCGCACAGTGTGAACAATACACTTTATACAGAAGATGAAAACATGGATAATTTCATGCTTATAGATTTCAGGATCATACTGCAGCCAAGAAAAACAGTAGTCCAGGAGAGGTGGTTCACACTAGAACATATAGGAAGGATGTGATTGCTAGGAGTCACCACCCTTTACATACCATCAGGGCGAAACCCGTTGGGCAATATATACGTACTGCAAGAAATTGCAGCTTACCAGAGCACCTAGAAGAGGAATTCGGCAAGGTAGATTGAAGGCTAAAAGCCAGAAAGTACCCGGATTGGATGATACAAAGAGGCAGAAATATTGCGCTAAGAAAGGATAGACATGAAATGCTTTTTGAAAAGGCAAGAGACGGCAACCAACCTAATATCTCTGTTGGGAGTGGGAGGGCACATGGAGACAGGGACCAGGACAATACCCCTATTTTATCTTTAACATATAGTAGGGAATTCAATAAAATCAGTTCTACAATTAAGCGATGTTTACCCATCCTATATGATGATGAGATTCTATATAATGCTTTAAAATCAGGTTGTAGAATTGTTCCTAGGAAAGCTACTACATTGTCCTGCTCACTGTCTCCATCTCTCTTCACTTCCAACAGAATGGGAGCCAATTTTAAATCAAGCTGGCTCAACTATAAGGGTTTCTCCAGATGTGGAAGCAATCCATGTAAAACCTGTAATTATGTGATCCCCATACAGTCATTTGACAAGTCTGACCATTCCTGCAGTTTTCCCATCCGAAGTTACATTAATTGTAACACTGCAGGCGTAGTCTATGTCATCCGGTGCATTGACTGTGATTTGATGTATGTCTGGAGCACGATCCGTAAATATAAGAACCAACTCCTGGAGCATTTAAATTACATCAACAACCCGAATGCTCTGAACATCTCCAATGCGGCGAGACACTTTATACAAATGCATGCTCGTCAGGTCAAGACCTTCAAAGCTTATGCTATTGAGAGAGTCTTTGCACCTAGGAGGGGGGGGGGGGGGGTGATCATCGCAAAAAACTCCTCCTACGGGAGGCGTTCTGGATTTTCAGACTCAATACCAGAATTCCAACTGGCCTGAATCTGAAAAAAAGAACTGATGTATTTTTATCAGTAATAAAAATAGATATCAAAATAAATATAACCACTGCTTTTCTTGGCTGCAGTATGATCCTGAAATCTATAAGCATGGAATCTTTCCAAATCTGCATTCAATCAGAGGACATCGGTTCTTATCCATGTTTTCATCTGCTGTATAAAGTGTATTGTTCACACTGTGCGGTTTTCTTTCCTTCCCCCCTATCCGCTCAGAAGCATGGTAACACGATTCCTGGGGATTGAATTGGAATGGGAATTCCCGCGTGGTGTGAAATACATCATATTTGTAACGGATCGTGCTCCTGATATACATCAAACAGCAACGTAAATTGTTACTAAAACAATAACTGTCGTTGCTTCTGTGCTAGTATCAATTTGAAAATAAAGTATATATGTATTTTTCTAATCTTTAATCCACTGGAAAGTATTAGGCCATTTTGGTTTTGAAATGTATGTTTTTATCTGTTGTATGGATTATGCTGTTCACACTGTGCTGTTTCTCTCCTTTCCCTGTATTTGTTTTGCAAGAAAGGATCATAGCACCCTAAGGGTTAAAATGGATTGAGAGCTCCAGCACAGTGTGCAACCAATTTAACATGTGATTAATGTGTTAAAAGAAGGGTGTGATGCACAGCGTGATAACCAATAGTGTTAGTGGCTCCCCCCCCCCAGAATTTTGGAGGGATGGGCACTAAACTCCTTTAAATAGTGGGGTTACACTGTGCAACTCTGTGACGACTAAGGGTCTTGAACCCGAAACGCGTCAACGTCTGTATTCCGTGTATTAAGTGGCTGTGTCCGCTGTTTATCTATGATCAATAAAGATGACGTTTTAGAGGATCCTCATTGTATCCGAGACCTTTCCTTCATAAAGTTACTTGTAGTGAGGCCTGTACTCAGGGATAGTGTTACTATCGGAGGTGTTCAGAGTGATTAATCAGCTGTTTTCACCTGGACTCCTGCAGGTTTTTACACACACCATAGTACTATCCCTATAGTGAGCTCTTGTTTAGCAGTGATAGGATACTGGACAATACACCTACCTTATGTTTAAGGAGGTGTCTATGTCCAGATTCCAGAGTAAGGCCCCATGCACACGGCCGTGCGCTCCCTGCTGCCGCCGCAATACAGTAGTACACTGGTATGATCTATACCAGTATATTACTGTACTGTGCCGGCAGCAGGGAGCGCACGGCGTCATAGCAACCAGTGACGCCGTGCGCTCCTGCTCTCAGGAGGGATCCAGGCCGCGGTTCCACGGCCCGCACACGGCCGTGTGCATGGGGCCTAACACTGATGCGCACATTGACGGTGTTGCCAATTCGGTGTTATCAATTCTTAATAGGGTTTTGAGATAACACCCTCCTATACCCTAGTAATAGATTCAGGGATAGGAGATACAAAAGCAACCTGTATATCTCTTCCCCACACCTTGGGGATATACCCTAGCCTGATATCTTTGAGTTATAAGTTGACTGCGGTTTTAATAAATAAAGTTTTAAAGTTCATTATTTGGTTTTAGCGTTCCAATCAGACAGTAATATTCTAGCAGAGCAGCATCAGGAGGCCACAGAATGGCAAGGTGACATAGTGTGTAGGTGTCAGCAGCATAAGGAGACCACAGAGTGGCAAGGTGACATAGTGTGGAGGTGGCAGCAGCATGAGGAGACCAAAGAGTGGGAAAGTGACACAGTGTGGAGGTGGCAGCAGCATGAGGAGACCAAAGAGTGGCAAAGTAACAGATTGTAGAGGTGGCAGCAGCATCAGGAGGCCACAGAGTGGCAAGGTAACATAGTGTGGAGGTGGTAGCAGCACCAGGAGGAGGCCACAGTGTTTCACAATGACAACACTGTCATCTCCTGATGCTGCTGCCACCTTCACATTACCTTCACACTATGTCACCTTGCCAATTTGTGGTCTCATGAAGCTGCTGCCACCTCCATACTATGTCACTTTGCCACTCTGTGGTCTCCTGATGCTTCTGCTACCTCAACACTATGTCACCTTGCCACTCTGTGGCCTCCTCATGCTGCTGCCACCTCCACACTGTCCTTGTGCAACATTGTGGCCTCCTCCTGATGCTTCTGCCATCTCTACACTATGTTACCTTGCCACTCTGTGGCCTCCTGATGCTGCTGCCACCTCCACAATATGTTACTTTGCCATTCTGTGGTCTCCTCATGCTGCTGCCACCTCTACACTATGTCATCTTGACATAGTGTTGAGGTAGCAGCAGCATTAGGAGACCACAAAGTGGCAAGGTGACATAGTGTGGAGGTGGCAGCAGCATGAGGAACCACAATGTGGCAAATTGACATAGGGTGGAGGTGGCAGCAGCATCACAATACCACTGGAAGGTGACATAGTGTATAGGTGTAGGTAGCATCCGAAGACCACAGATTGGCAAGGTGACATAGTGTGGAGGTGGCAGCAGCATGAGGAGACCACAGAGTGGCAAGGTGACATAGCGTAGAGGTGGCAGCAGCATGAGGAGACTACAGAGTGGCAAGGTGACATAGTGTGGAAGTGGCAGCAGCATGAGGAGACCACAGAGTGGCAAGGTGACATAGCGTAGAGGTGGCAGAAGCATGAGGAGACCAGAGTGGCAAGGTGACATAGTGTGGAGCTGGCAGCAGCATTAGAAGGCCGCAGAGTGGCAAGGTGACATAGTGTGGAGGTTGCAGCAGCATCAGGAGACCACAGAGTGACTCGGTGACAGAGAGGGGAGGTGGGTGGCAATAACAGTACCCGCTGATGATGGTGGCTGAAAGAAGGAGCACTTGGTATCAGATGTGTAGCGTCAGGCTGGTGGCGGCATCAGAATAGTAGCTGAGGCAGGTAGCTAAAATAAACCATTCTCTTTTGTCAGTGTTGTTGTGGCACCATGGATGATCTAGTCTGATGCATCAGGCATTGATGGGTGGAAATCCTAGCTTATTCACACCTGATTCATCTTGACATAAGTCAGTCTCTCCACATTTTTGGTGGACAGGAGAGTTCTTCTTGTGGTAACTATGGTCCCCACTGCTCTAAACAACAGCTCTGATGCCACACTACTTGCCGGGCAAGACAGCTTTTCCAGGATAAACTCGGCCAGTTGTGGCCACAAATCCAGTTTGGTTGCCCAGTAGTCCAGTGGATCTTCAATGTGGGGTGGCAGGGTGCTGTCCAAGTTTGCCACCACCTGCTGGTTCAGGTCCTGCTCCAGGTCAAGCTGCTGCTGGTAAGTAGTTTCTTCACTAGGCGGGTGAAGAAAGCTGCTCATCAGCGACTCTAGACTCTTGTTGTTGCTGATGGATCTGAAACTGCTTGTACCCCCCTCCCCCTGCTACAGCAGCCATGGCAAAGGAATGTAAGCACAGAGGGCCCCCTCGGTCAGACCCGCGAGAGGATGGACGATGGCGCAGATAGGCAGCGACCAACTCACTACATAGGATGTCTGTATAGTACTTCAGTTTGTCATCCCTCTCAGCGGGTGTAAAAAATAAAAAAATAAAAAAAAAATAAAAAATAAAGACCCCCCATTTTGGACCGGTAGCGAGGGTCCAATAAGGTGGAGAGCCTGAAATCCTCCCTCTGCCGAATGGTGACAATTCGGCTGTCACTACGGAAGCAAGTGAGCATGCATTGGGCCATTTGTGCAAGTAACTCAGAGGGACTCCCTGCCTCCATCTCCACTGCATACTGCTATGGTGTGTCTCTGTCCTCTGCTCGTCTTCCTCATCGCCCTGTAGCTTCTCTGGCTGCTCCTGCTCCTCCTCTCCTGTCACCTGTGTAGAAAAACCACCCATTTTGCTAAACATTGCTTGTGCTTCAATGTCCTCCTCCTCCTCCAGTTCAGCCCTCACTGGGCTCATGTGGCCGTGAGATCTAGGCGCCACGTCTCCAGTCCCCTGACCAGCCAGATTTACCAGCATCTGTTCCAGGACATGAAGCAGTGGAATTACATTGTTCATCCTGTAGTCCTGGCGACTGACAAATAACGTGGCCTCCTCAAAGGGCCTGAGCAAACAGCAGGTGTCACGCATGAGCTGCCACTGGCTGACATCGAACTTACGCAGGGGAGTACTCCTGTCCGCTTGGATCATCAAGAAATCGTTTATGGCTTTTCTTTGTTCGTATAGTCGGTCCAACATATGGAGGGTGGAATTCCAACAGATGGAAACATTGCATATCAGCCTATGTTGGGGGATGCTCTGCCGCTGAAGCTCAAGGAGGGTGTGCTTTGCGGTGTACGAGTGGCTGAAGTGCATGCAACATTTCCTGGCCATTTTTAGGATGTCTTGCAGATGGGTGTAAGACTTCAGGAACCGATTGACAACCAGATTAAACACGTGTGCAGCGTCGACACCATGTTCTTCCCGTTGTCGGTCACCATGGTTCCTATTTTTGAGTTGTCACACAGAAAGCCAGGATTCGCTTTCTTGATGAAGGACAAGGAGCAGTTCCTTCCCTGTGTGACTCCATTCGCCCAGGCAAATGAGGTGCAGAACAGCGTGACACTGCCGCGTCCTGAAAATGTGGTATGCTGGAGAGGCACTGTTAATTGCCCCTGCAGTGGAGGCTGAGGACACGGTGGAGGATGAGGAGTCAGAGGCGGACATTGTCGCAGGACCAACGGCGTGAGTACATGGAGGCAGAAGCGGCGTCACCTGGCCAAGTTGCTGGTGTGGCTGTGCAGAAACCACATTCACCGAGTGGGCTGTAAAGGACATGTATTGTCCCTGACAAGCCATCAGTTGGAAAGGGAGGGACTGCCGCACCAGCAACTTGGCCAGGAGCACATTCAGATTCTGCGACATTGGATGAGTGCACGCATACTGTTGTTTTCTTGGCAATCACTTCGGCGATCAATTGCTGACGGAATGACTGACTAGGAGGAGGAGCAGGGGCATCAGGACCAGCAGGTGATGGGAAGGACAGACAGCTCCCTTCGGCTGAGGTGGTGGAGCCTTGACTGCCTTAAATCGGGTGCGTGCCACTGGGTGATGCAGCAGTTGCTGCGGCAGGCTGGACCACCATATCGGAGCCACGGTTCTCCCAGGTCACTTTATGGTGACGCTGCATATATGCCATGCTTCACCTTCTGCCTGCAGATTATACAAATGGCCATGTTCCCCTCCTCTGGCGGCTTAACAAAATACTGCCACACTGCCGAATAGGTGATTTTACCCCCAATACTCTGCACTGACTGACTGCTACCGCCGCTGCTTCCATGAACGCCTGCACCACTACTTTCCGGGCAGGTAGGCTCCTGCAAAGCAGGTGGTCTATCCCGCCCATGTTTGGCTCCCGACCTCCCACTGGCACTGCTGCAACCCTGCTAATTCCCGGCCACGCTACCGACTTTCTGGCTCCGCCCATGCCTCATGGGCAAGCTGCCACCCTCTTCTCCCGATGATGATGAAGCCCCCTAATTCACCCGGCTCCCAAGTGCGATCATCTACGTACATCATCATCATCATAGAGTACTGTCTGCACTTCACTGATGTCCGCCTCAACGGTCTCTGGGTCAGGAGCCTGGCCGCTCGCAACACCAGCTCCCACGCCACTCTCCTCATCACTACTTGCACGCCTACTGGAGGAAGCGGCGAATGTCCTCCACATCTTGGCTGGCCAGTAGCTACTGACTGTCCTCTAGTAGCTCTTCCTCGCTGTATAGTGAAGCTGAGCCCACAGCATATAATACTTCTCTGGCTTAGGGAACAAAAAAGGACAGAGGCAGTTTGAGGACAGGTGAGGACACAGGGCCTGCTCCTGGGCCATGCCAACTAAGGGTTGTGTCTGATGAACCCACCGACTCTTAGCTGGGGGTGTCTAATGTCACTTGGGATGAAGTGCATGACCGTGTCAATCATTCAAGAACCGCTGGGTTGCTGGTCAAGACATGACCGCTAGATGACACCGGGAGCTCAGGCCTTTTCCTGTGACTCCTGCTGTCAGGCCCCCTTACTCTGCTGTGACCTGTGCTTGTGCCAGAAACTTTTAGGCCTATGCTACTTCCCTGTGCATGGCCTTGCACTTCTCTGTCTGAAATGCTGTTAGATAAAAATGAATAAATAAAAAGGAAATTAAAACACCTAAAAAAAGTCTGTAATTTTCTCACTTCACCAAACAACGGCTAATGAGCCCTTTTTTTTATTCACTAATATACGCCAAAAAGGGCTTTGGAACATATACCTACACTGCTGAACGGCAAATAATATATATTTTTTGCCACTAATACATGCCAAAAAGGGCTTTAGAACATATAACTACCCCGCTGAATGGCAAATAGGCCCTTACTTTTTTCCAATTATACACTCCACAAAAGGCTTTAGAACAAGTAACTGCACCGCTAAATGGTAAATATATATTTTTTTTGCCACTAATACACGCCAAAAAGGACTTTAGAACATATACCTACACTGCTGAACAGCAAATAATATATATTTTTTGCCACTAATACACGCCAAAAAGGGCTTTAGAACATATAACTTCACGGCTGAACAGCAAATAGGCCCCAATTTTTTTCCACTTATACACGCCACAAAAGGCTTTACAACATATAACTGCACCACTGAATGGCAAATAATAGATATTTTTTTGCCACTAATACATGCCCAAAATGGCTTTAGAACATATAACTGCACCGCTAAATGGCAAAAAGACTCTTACTTTTTTCCACTTATACACTCCACAAACGGCTTTACAACCCTGCTGTGAACAAGGTTCCTCCATCTCCTCCTCCTCATCTTCCACCTCGTCATCCTCCAGAACTGTGCCCTGGCTGGACAATTGTGTACTTGGCGTTTGTGGGTGCAGGAACTCACCCTCGGATCCACTTGTGAATGACTGGCCTGAAACCCTATGAAATGATCCCTCTTCCTTCTCCTCCTCCTTCTCCTCCTGTGCCACATCCTCTTCCATCATCGCTCAAAGCATTTTTTCAAGAAGGCATAGAATTGGGATAGTAACGCTGAGAACGGCGTTATCGGCACTGGCTATGTTGGTGAAGTACTCGAAAGAGAGCAACAAGGAACACAGGTCTTGCATGGAGGCCCAGTCGTTGGTGGTGAATTGGTGCTGTTCCGCAGAGCAACTCACCCGTGCGTGCTGCAGCTGAAACTCCACTATGGCCTGCTGCTGCTCGCACAATCTGGCCAGCATGTGCAAGGTGGGCACGTCGCATATGAGGCGGTGAGTGGGAAGGCCGAAGTTACGCTGCAGCGCAGACAGGCGAGCAGCAGGGTGAGAACGCCAAAAGCATGCACAGACAGCCTGCACTTTCTGCAGTAGTTCTGACACATCGGAGTAATTTTTAAGAAACCTCTGCACTACCAAATTCAGCACATGCGCCAGGCAAGGGATGTGCATCAAACCAGTTAGACCCAGAGCTGCTACGAGATTTTGCCCATTATCGCACACCACCAGGCCGGGCTTGAGGCTCACTGGCACCAACCACTCATAGGTCTGTTGTTCCATGCCCGTCCACAGCTCCTGCACGGTGTGGGGTTTGTCCCCCAAATAGGTATGTTTTAAAACTGCCTGCTGTCGTTTTCCCCTGGCTGTGCTGAAGTTGGTGGTGAAGGTGTTAGGCTGACCGGATGAGGAGGTGGTAGAGGATAAGGAAGTGGAGTAGGAGGAGGAATCAACAGGAGGCAAAGAGAAGCGCCCTGCAATCCTCATGGTGGAAGGACTTGCGCCGAACTGCTATCCACCTCAGGCACAGCCGCCACTGCATTTACCCAGTTGTTGTTAGGGAGATATAATGTCCCTGACCATGCTTACTGGTCCACGTATCCGTAGTTAGGTGGACCTTGCCACAGATGGCGTTGCACAGCGCACACCTGATTTTGTCCCCCACTTGGTTGTGCAGGGAAGGGATCGTTCGCCTGGAAAAGTAGTGGCGGCTGGGCACGACGTACTGTCTGACAGCCACTGCCATAAGGCTTTTAAAACTCTCCGTCTCCACCAGATGGAATGACAGCATTTCAAAGGCCAGTAATTTTGAAATGCTGGCATTCAGGGCCAGGGATCGCAGGTGGGTATGTTCGCCCCAGTGTTCGGGAGATAGAGAGGTGAACGCTTCCATGGGACATTGTGGAGATGATTTGTGACCCAGGTGGTGGCGTTGCTGGCAGATCCTCTGTTTGCGGGGGGGCAGGTGCCACTGTCACTCCAGAGGTGGATGAAGAGTCCGAGACTGCAGCAGAAGAGGAAGCAAGAGGAGCCAGAGACCTTTCTTGGTTTTTGAGGTGTCTAATCCACTGCAGCTCGTGCTTTGCACTTAAATGCCTGGTCATGCAGGTTGTGCTCAGGTTGCGAACGTTTATGCCTCGCTTCAGGCTCTGATTGCACAGCATGCATTTACTCGTGTCTTGTCGTGAGCACATTGTCTGAAGAACTGTTACGCCAGGGAACTCCTTAGAGCTGGCTTTGGTGTGCTCGGTCCCTTGCTGCGGTGGGCAGTAGCAGGGGTACTGTTTAGGGGACGGCCACTCTGCTTTTGCACCCTGCTCCCTCTTCTGCTGTGCTGGTGGCTCTGTGCGACCACTGCCTCTTCCTTCGAACTACACAGGTCACTCACATGACCTTGATTCAATGTGGGGTTGAGGACCTCATCGTCCTCCACATCATCTTCCACCAAGTCTTCACCCCTACCCTCCTTGTCCGTCTGCACACTGCAGAAAGTCACAGCAGTTGGCACCTGTGTTTCGTCATCATCCGAGACGTGCTGTGGTGGTCCTCCCATGTACTCATCCTGAAACATAAGTGGTTGGGCATCGGTGCACTGAATCTCTTCCATTTCTGGGGCAGGGTTATGTGGATGGCTCTGCAAAATCCAGTCATCAAAAAGCAGAAGAGTCAGCTCCATGACTTGGGGCTCAGACTGCTTGGCTGATTTGCAAGAGGGTGAGGTGAAGGACTGATGGACATGGGCTGCAGGAGACATGGTGGGAGACAATGTGAAGAAACTTGAGGCACTGTCAGCCACCCAATCTACTATCGCCTGTACTTGTTCTGGTCTCACCATTCGTAGAGCTGCATTAGGCCCGACCAAATAACGCTGAAGGTTCTGTCGCCTACCCGCACCTGAGGGACGTGTTTCACTTGTGCATGTAGCTGGCACAGATCGACCACGTCCTGTCCCTGCAACAGGAGCTCCACCTGAAGCACCACAACCGGGGCCACGTCCCTTATTTGACGCTCTCCTCATTCTTTGCATTCACCCACCAAAATAACAGTTGATTTATGTCAGGCAAAAAAATGTAACCGCCAATAGTCAACAATTTAGTTCACTGAGAGTAAGGCAGTGTCTGTGTCATAAAGAGGAAAAACTTCTTGAGATCACACAACAGTGTGACAGGCGAATTTTATACAATTACTTCACGGTCCCAAAAAATGTTAATTTGTCAACCAACAATGTAACTGCAGTATTGACTGATTTGTATTTCACTGTGACAAATGCAGCAAAGGCCGCAAATTTATTATCTTGCCCAAAATGGGTGTTTTTTTAAAATAACAGAATATAACTGCAGTATGTAACGCTTCACTGTGACAAATGCAGCAAAGGCTGCAGATTTAGTATCTTGCCCAAAATGGGTATTTTTTTAAACCCACAATATTATTGCAGTATTTCAAGCTTGTATGTCACTGTGATAAATGCAGCAAATACCCCAGATGTAGGGTATTGCCAAAAATGGAAGTTTTTTTAAACCCAGAATATTTTTGCAGTATTTCAAGCTTGTATTTCACAGTGACAAATGCACCAAAGGCCCCAGATGTAGGATATTGCGAAAAATTTGTGTTTTTTTAAACTCAGAATATACGGTAATTGCAGTATTTCAAGCTTGTATTTCACAGTGACAAATGCAGCAAAGGCCCAGATGTAGGGTATTGTCAAAAATTTGAGTTTTTTTAAACCCAAAATATTATTGCTGTGTTTCAAGCTTGTATTTCACAGTGACAAATGCAGAAAAGGCACCATATGTAGGGTATTGTCACAAATGGGTGTTTTTTTAAACCCAGAATATTATTGCATTATTTCAAGCTTGTATTTCACTGTGACTATTGCAGCAAAGGCCCCAGATGTAGGGTCTTGCAAAAATTGGGTTATTTTTTTAATTTTTTTTTAAACCCAGAATATAATTGCAGTATTTCAAGCTTGTATTTGACTGTCACAAATGCACATATGCTGTGCTGGTGCACTGAACTTGCATAAAATGGCCGCCGATGCCCACCTAACTAACAGACGGATAAAAGTCATTTTTATGTGTCACTGGGCTCAGGGAAGGGTAAAAAAAATGGTGCACTGCACCCACAGAACAAAATCACTGTAGATCACTGAGTTAACAAGCACTTCTGATAAAAGATTATTTCCTATTCTCTCCCTCACACCAGCAGCATCCTCTCCCTACACTAATAAGAGTAGAGTGACTCCAGCTTATATAGAGGCTGGGTCACATGCTGCACTGGCCAATCACAGCCATCCCATTAGTAGGCATGGCTGTGATGGCTTCTAAGGGCACACAAGTTAAATGCTTGTTGATTGGCTGCTCTGCATTAACTCTGCCATTAACTTGCCGAACACTGAACCCGAACCTGAACTTTTACTGAAAAGTTCGGGTTCGGGGTCCAAAAATCATAAAGTTCGGTACGAACCCGAACTTTAAAGTTTGGGTTTGCTCAACCCTAAATATGACCCCACACAAGTGCCCACCACTAATAAAGAATTAATATCAGGCTCAAATTGCCATGCTATATTAGGTTACATTAGCTAGATGAGATTGCCTAATTAGATTATATCAGTAGCAATAAACAAATAATAATATATAGACCTTTTCTATACATAGCACATGTAGAATAATTAACATACAAAATTAACATATACTTAACAATTTAAATATAAATGTTTTCGGCATTACTCGGCACCACAGCAGGGAGAACAGCCACTGTGACTTTGTGAGTGTCCTGTGCCATAACACGAGGGGCAGAGGATAGCTTCCCTAGATGCAGGGCCAGATGTAGACCAAATGTGGCCCTGGGCAAAATCAAAAGGGCCACAAATCTTGTAATAATGTACAGTACCAACAACACAGTCCCATTCTGTAAATGTTGACACCCCCCTTCCCCCCCCCCCCCCCCCACACACACAGACTTACACCCCATAAAGCCCCTCACACAGATCTGCACCCTCATGGCCCCAGAAAACACCAAATGTCCCCCCACCTCACAAACTTAAACCCCATAAAGCCCCACACACAGATCTGTAACTGCATGGCCCCCAGAATACACCTAATGCACCCCCTCACAGATTTACACCCCATAACCCTCCCACACACAGATCTGCACCCTCATGGCCCCCAGAATACCCCAAATTACCCTCCCCTCACAGAAATGAGGTCCCTTTCCTCACAAAAAGCTACAGAAATGGAGTGGGTCATCATACAGCATGTACCCCAGGAATGCACTGCACACCACTAGACCCTCCTTCACATGGACGCTTGCAGGCATACACAACCCCTCTCTCCCAAAGTACCTTCACAAGCTCCAGCAGTCTGTGCACAAGGAAAGCTCTGTCACATTTGGTCATGTGACCATTAAGGCTGAGTTTACATCACCGTTTAGCTTTCCGCTCTTCTAATCCGTCAGAAAAAGAGAGAGAGAAAAAACAGGATGCTGTAAAAAAACGGATCCTGTTGCAACAGTTGTCATCCTTTGAGCAATTTTCATCTGAGATCAGTTTTTTTGGATGGAAAAAGAAGTACTGCATGCAGGCCTTCCTTTGTCTCCAAAATAGATCTCAGATGGAAATGGCTCAAATGGATGACAACTGATGCAACAGGATCCATGTTTTTGCAGGATCCTTTTTTTCTTCTCTTTCATCTTCTGACAGATCAGAAGAATGGAAAGCTAAATGGTGATGGGAATGTAGCCTAAGGAGCATGCGACCAGTGACGTCACAAACCCCCTTCTAACAAATCCATCTTAGCTTTTACCCTAGAGCAGCAGCATGGTAAGTAGAAGGAGGAGGTGGCACCAGGATTGCGCTCCTCACATAACAGCCTGACTCTAGCTTCCTAACCTTTTGAGCATTGACTGAGGCTGGGCTTGCTGTAGTGAGGGGGCCTATAGAGGTCCTGAGTGGGGTTGCTCTTAGGGTTGCCACCTTACCAGTAGTGGTGAGCAGCAAGGGCTATATTCGAATTTGCGATATTTCACGAATATTTGGGCAAATATTCATCATATATTTGCAAATTCGAGATTATTTTCTTGATTGCGAAAAATCGGCAATGTAATATTCGCGCAATTCATGCGAAATACAGGCTGGAAGTTTCCTGAGACTTGAGAAAATAGTTGGCACGACAGAACATTAAAAATGGCTTTATATGCAGATAGAGTGCTCCAATATATTTTCAATTGCGCTAATCGACACTAAAGATGCAAATATTTTGGCGCAATATGTGAAACTTCACATTTTAGCAGGTCTGCATGTATGTATGGACAGCAGAACCTATCACACTACCTAACACACTGCACTGCAACATCTACGTTCTATGGCACTGCTGTCTCTCTCAGAACTTAAAAAAACTGTAGAAAATGGCTGCTGGGGAGTTTCTTATATAGTAAGGGGTAGGCAACTTTCCTATTGTTGCTAGGGATGTTGCTAAGCTCTGACAAAGATATTGAAGCCTTCTCATTGGCCCACAAGAAAGAAGGGAGGTTACAGATGGAAAAAAAAAAAATAATATTCAAAATTGCGAATATATATCACTATATTCTAAATATTCGCAAATTCTCGAAGGACGATATTCACGATTAATATTCGCAATTCAAATATTCGCGCCCAACACTACTTACCAGCCAAGTTTACTTAGGTTAAAAAGATTGGTGTGGTTTGGGGTATATTTTACATTTTTACTCTTTCTTCTTTAAACAAAATCAAACTTTTCACTGTTGGGGACACCTTGTTTATTTAAGTTTGATTTAGCCTCTATTTTTGAAGTGTTTCTGCTGGGATTAGAACTCTCAACCATCTACATTAACGGCTAGAGCCTTAACCACTGAGCTATAGAGCTCAACGTTAAACTACTACAGATATACTATGGCAAAAATTGTAGTAGTTTAAGTTTCACATGTATTGTGTATTCATATAGATCAAAAGTATCAGTTTATATTTTTTTGCAATTACAAATGTACTTTGCGACAATTTGTTTTTGCAATTACAAAAAAATATGAAATGATACTTCTGCTGTATATGAATACATAATACATTGGAACCTACTACTGAGGTTTTAGCCATAATATATCTGCAACAGTTTTAAATTGGCTCAGTGGTTAAGGCTCTTTCCTTTAACATAGATGGTTGTTAGTTTAAATCTCAGCAAAAACACTTCAAAAATAGAGGCTAAATAAAACTTAAATAAACAGAGTGTTCCCAAGCATGCTTGGGGATACTCCTTTAATCTTCATAGCACTGACTCCATATATGGCCACAGCCATAACTAGAGCAGGGACTTCCATAAGCACTGAATCCATATATGGACATAGAGCAGGTACTCCCAAGCGATATACACTCACCTAAAGAATTATTAGGAACACCATACTAATACGGTGTTGGACCCCCTTTTCCCTTCAGAACTGCCTTAATTCTACATGGCATTGATTCAACAAGGTGCTGATAGCATTCTTTAGAAATGTTGGCCCATATTGATAGGATAGCATCTTGCAGTTGATGGAGATTTGAGGGATACACATCCAGGGCATGAAGCTCCTGTTCCACCACATCCCAAAGATGCTCTATTGGGTTGAGATCTGGTGACTGTGGGGGCCATGTTAGTGCTGTGAATTGTCATGTTCAAGAAACCATTTTTCCAGTCTTCAACAGTCCAATTTTGGTGAGCTCGTGCAAATTGTAGCCTCTTTTTCCTATTTGTAGTGGAGATGAGTGGTACCCGGTGGGGTCTTCTGCTGTTGTAGCCCATCTGCCTCAAGGTTGTGCGTGTTGTGGCTTCAATTGCTTTGCTGCATACCTCGGTTGTAACGAGTGTTATTTCAGTCAACGTTGCTCTTCTATCAGCTTGAATCAGTCAGCCCATTCTCCTCTGACCTCTAGCATCAACAAGGCATTTTCACCCACAGGACTGCCGCATACTGGCTGTTTTTCCCTTTTCACACCATTCTTTGTAAACCCTTGAAATGGTTGTGTGTGAAAATCCTAGTAACTGAGCAGATTGTGAAATACTCAGACTGGCCCGTCTGGCACCAACAACCATGCCACGCTCAAAATTGCTTAAATCACCTTTCTTTCCCATTCTGACATTCAGTTTGGAGTTCAGGAGATTGTCTTGACCAGGACCACAACCCTACATGCATTGAAGCAACTGCCATGTGATTGGTTGACTAGATAATCGCATTAATGAGAAATAGAACAGGTGTTCCTAATAATTCTTTAGGTGAGTGTGTGTGTATATATATATATATATATATATATATTTATATATTTATATGGAGACAGAGCATGGACTCCTAAGCAGCTGGGAAGCCAGCAACTCCTGCTGCTCTCTTCCTCAGTCAGCAGTGACTGACAGAGGAACCAATGAAGCTGATGAAATTACCGTCAATGGGCAAAAAAAAACAGGTACCGGCAATCTCAGCCCAATACCCGCCAGGCCCTCTGAACTGCGCAGCTTAGAGGGAACACTGCCACAGTCCCGGCTCTCTACTGCTTAGTCAGCTGGCCAGGAAACTGCAGTTTAAAGTGTGCTTTTCAGCTGTCCCCCCATCACTTCCACGGACGTTCAGTTGAACAGCAGCACTGTAGCAGGGGGAGCCCGCGGCAGCCCTGGGCGATTGCCAAATCCCCCCCCCAACACTGGCTATGCGCAGATGTGTCAGGAAGGGAGGAATTGCAGACCTACACAGCAGAGAATATAGGAATGTTTCAGGAGGTGGAGCCCATGTATAAAAGGTGGGAGCATGGGAGGATGAGCGGTTTGTACCAAGTGATCACACATATTAGGCAAGGATAGGTGCTCTGTAAATTATATACTTTTCATAGTAATTATAAGTGTTTTCATCATTGCTATTCATTTATTTAACATAAATTGTATTTCAGTATGCATTTAATTATTTAGCGACAGAAATATTCTTAACCCCTTAGGGACGCATGACATACCGGTACGGCATGTTTCCCGAGTCCTTAAGGACCCCTGACGTACCGGTACGTCATGAGTTTAAAATAAGATTGCGGCGCCCCGGGGGTTAATCCGAACAGGATGCCAGCTGAAATCATTCAGCCAGAATCCCGTCACAACGCCGGGGGGGGGGGGACCCCCCCATATCGGCGATCGCAGCAAACCGCAGGTCAATTCAGACCTGCGGTTTGCTGCGCTTTTAGCAGATTCTGATCCCCGCGGTCTCTGACCGCGGGGATCAAAATTTAAAATGCCCAAAATCAAGTTTTATTAACCCCCCCTGCACCCCTGAATGAGATTATGTGGACGGGTGTCGCAGGCGGTGCAGGAGGCGGGCAGTGCGGCAGGCGGGATCGCGATCCCCCGCCCGCCTCCCCTTGAATAATCGTTGGCGTCTAGTGGGTATACCAGGGTGTCAGCACATTGCTGACACCCTGGTATAAACGGCTGACATCAGTGATACGATGTCAGCCGTTTAACCCTTTCCATACAGTGGCCCGTACAGACCGCTGTATGGAAAAGGTTAACCGCTCAGGGAGCACTCTCCCTCTCCCATCAGGGGGCTGCTGTTTCTTTGCAGCCCCCGATGGGAGAGAGCCCCCAGACAGCCCCATGGCAACAGGACGCCTTCTCAGGCATCCTGCTGTCCATGGTGCTGAACAGATCTATTCTAAAGGCATAGATCTGTTCAGACAAAGTGTAAGTAAAATACAGTACAGTACCCTATATAGTGTACTATACTGTATTATACAGACATCAGACCCACTGGCTCTTCAAGAACCAAGTGGGTCTGGGTCAAATTTTTTTTAAAAAAAGTTAAGATAAAAAAAAAACATTTATCACTGAATAAAAATTTAAAAAAATAAAATACACTACACATATTAGGTATCGCTGCGTCCGTAACGACCTGATCTATAAAACTGTCATGTTACTTTCCACGCACGGTGAACGCCATAAAAATAAAAAAACTATGAGAAAATTTTGCCCACCTTACTTCCCAAAAAAGGTAATAAAAGTGATCAAAAAAGTCGCAAATCAAACAGTCATCTCATCCCGCAAAAAATGAGACGCTACCCAAGATAATCGCCCAAAAACTGAAAAAACTATGGCTCTTAGACTATGGAAACAATAAAACATGATTTTTTTTGTTTCAAAAATGAAATCATTGTGTAAAACTTACATAAATAAAAAAAATTGAATACACGTCCGTGACAACCTGCTCTATGAAAATACTACATGATCTAACCTGTCAGATGAATGTTGTAAATAACAAAAAAACAAACGTGCCAAAAAAGCTATTTCTTGTTACCTTGCCGCACAAAAAGTGTAATATAGAGCAACCAAAAAAATCATATGTACCCTAAACAAGTACAAAAAAAAACTGCAACCCTATCCCGTAGTTTCTAAAATGGGGTCACTTTTTGGGAGTTCCTACTCTAGAGGTGCATCAGGGGGGCTTCAAATGGGACATGGTGTAAAAAAAAAACTGTCCAGCAAAATCTGCCTTCTAAAAACCGTATGGCATTCCTTTCCTTCTGCGCCCTGCCGTGTGCCCGTACAGCAGTTTACAACCACATATGCGGTGTTTCTGTAAACTACAGAATCGGGGCCATAAATGAATTTTGTTTGGCTGTTAACCCTTGCTTTTTAACTGGAATAAAAATATAAACATGGAAAAATCTGCCAAAAAAGTGAAATTTTGAAATTGTATTGAATTCAGTTTTGAATACCTTGAGGGGTGTAGTTTCTTAGATGGGGTCACTTTTATGGAGTTTCTACTCCAGGGGGGCTTCAAATTGGACATGGTGTCAAAAAACCAGTCCAGCAAAATCTGGCTTCCAAAAACCATACGGCGCACCTTTCCCTCTACGCCCCGCTGTGTGGCTGTACAGTAGTTTACGGCCACATATGGGGTGTTTCTGTAAACGGCAGAGTCAGGGCAATAAAGATACAGTATTGTTTGAAAGTTACCCCTTGCTTTGTTAGTGGAAAAAATGAGTTAAAATTGAAAATTAGGCAAAAAAATGAAATTCTCAAATTTCATCCCCATTTGCCAATAACTCTTGTGCAACACCTAAAGGGTTAACGAAGTTTGTAAAATCAGTTTTGAATACCTTGAGGGGTGTAGTTTATAGAATGGGGTCATTTTTGGGTGGTTTCTATCATGTAAGCCTCACAAAGTGACTTCAGATCTGTAGTGGTCCCAAAAAAATAGTTTTTTGTAAATGTCTGAAAAATTTCAAGATTTGCTTCTAAACTTCTAAGCTTTGTAACATCCCCAAAAAATAAAATATCATTCCCAAAATAATTCAAACATGAAGTAGACATATGGGGAATGTAAAGTCATCGCAATTTTGGGGGGTAGTACTATGTATTACAGAAGTAGACAAACTGAAACTTTGAAATTTGCAAATTTTTCTAAATTTTGGGTAAATTAGGTATTTTTTATGCAAAAAAAAATATTATTTTTTAACTTCATTTTACCAGTGTCATGAAGTACAATATGTGACGAAACAACTATTTCAGAATGGCCTGGATAAGTCAAAGTGTTTTAAAATTATCAGCACTTAAAGGGACACTGGTCAGATTTGCAAAAAATGGCCAAGTCCTTAAGGTGAAATAGGGCTGAGTTATGTACACCTTTTGGGAGCATTTTTTTTAAATTATTGCATTGTACTAATTTTGAGCTAAAATAATTTTTTCAATTGGTCTTTATTAAAAAATATTACAGAGCTGACATGCTCTAATAGCAACCTTTGGATTTTCTGACTTGTCATTTGGGGAGCAGACACGTCTTATCTCTGCTCTCTGACCTTTTAAAGACTCATTATAGATCCGATATCTTACTGATAAGAATGTGGCTTAAATTAGTGTTTAGATATAAACACTTTAGATATAAATAGTTTAGAGATAAGGTTTATTAGATGACCAGCACTAAGTGAAAGTACCAGTCACACAGCTAGAAAAACAGTTGAGCCTTTGTGACAGAACAGCTCAATATTTTAAATAAAGGCCAATTACATAGTAACATAGTACATAAGGCCCAAAAAAGACATTTGTCCATCCAGTTTGGCCTGTCATCCTGCAAGTTGATCCAGAGGAAGGCAAAAAAAAACTGTGAGGTAGAAGCTAATTTTCCCCACTTTGGAGTCGGGAAGGAATTTTTTATTCCCCTAATCAGGCAATCAGTATCTCTAGTAGCTATAGCCTGTAATATTATTACACTCCAGAAATACATCCAGATTTTAGCAAAAATTTGTAACATGCAATCAGAAAAAAATTGCCTCCAAAGGTGTACATAGCCTTTAATGTTATGGAGTACATCTTTCATTTTTCAAGAGCACTATAAGAAATTAAATCTGTGCTGTGATTGGTTTCATAAATCTGTCCCTATATCTTTATTTTCTTCATAATTTATTTATAACATTAGATACAAAGACTAATTTTATTTATTTTTGTTTTTCAGAATCGTCAAAGTGATTAGAGTAACTACATACAGGATGTAAAGTTGACGCCTGAAAAAAAATAAAATAAAAATAACAGGAACAACAACACTTTAATCTAATAATCTAATAGCCAGTTGCTTTGTATTGTATTGTAATAAGTTTTGTGTGGCTCCAGAAAAGAAATAAAACTTAATAAATCTTAAAAAAGGTACAGATATATATTTTATGGTGATATACATGTATTCCATCTGCAGCTTGTCAGTTTGATTAATACAAAGCAAAGCCATAATAACCCTGTGTAAGGAAGGGTTAGTGGTTCATCCGTTTAAGACTATCCGCAACAGTTCACAGATAAAACTGTTACCTGTCCTAGCACATATCTGAACAGTACAACATCCCTAACTGATCAGTTTAGAACATGCACACTGCACACATACTTGTTAAGGAATTTTCTGGAATATTCTGGCCCATCCCAGTGTTGGCAATAAGGGTATAAATAATCCCTACATGTTACAGAGGATAAGCTCTAAATAAGACATCTTTTTTGTGCTACTTTATCTCTTTGTTATCCACAATATAGTGCGCATGCAACAAATGCTTACCAAGATTTAATCTGAGCTAAGTGACTATTTCTTTACTTTATATTCCTGTATATGGTATAACTGCTGTATATGTATTTTATCATTGTTATTATTCAGTAAATCACGTACTCGCATAGCCATTTTTTAACCGCCTCTGGCAGTTCTGTGCAGAGTGACGCATATACGCGTCATCTCGCGAGACCGAGATTTCCTGTAAACGCGCGCACACGGGCGCGTGCATTCACAGGATCGAAAGATAAGAGACAGGATCTCCAGCCTGCCAGCGGCGATCGTTCGCTGGCAGGCTGGAGATGCAATTTTTTTAACCCCTAACAGGTATATTAGACGCTGTTTTGATAACGGCGTCTAATATACCTGCTACCTGGTCCTCTGGTGGTCCCTTTTGTTAGGATCGACCACCAGATGACACAGGTAGCTCAGTAAAGTACCACAAAACACCACTACACTACACTACACTCCCCCCGTCACTTATTAACCCCTTATGAACCTCTGATCACCCATGATCACCCCATATAGACTCCCTGATCACACCCCTGTCATTGATCACCCCCCTTTCATTGATCACCCCCCTGTAAGGCTCCATTCAGACGTCCGTATGATTTTTACGGATCCATGAATACATGGATCGGATCTGCAAAACACATACAATGACAGGGGGGTGATCACCCATATAGATTCCCTGATCACCCCCATATCAGTTTTTTGGGCACAAGTTAGCGGAAATAGATATTTTATTTTTATTTTATTTCTCTTGTAAATTTTTTATTTGGTTGAAATTTAATAAAATTAACATTGTCAAAGTTTAGTTTCACTTTGACAGTTGTACAAATAACAATAAGTTTGTAAAATCATCATCGTACAATATAAGTATCAAAGAACAATACTTGTATCAAATATTACATAAGATATTATAACATTAAAATAAATGGTTAAATAGGGGAGAAAAGAGGAAACAAGGGTAGAGATCGGGTAACAAGGGAAGGTGGGAGAGGGTAGGGAAGGAAAAAAAGAAAAGAAAAAGAATACTAAACCTTTGAGGTATCAGTCAATACGGCAAAAATTGAATATTTAAAGGATTTTACAAATAAGTATACATTGATCGACTTATTATAATCAAATATATTCAAATGGAGAAAGAAAAACAAGATTTATTTTATTTCTCTTACAAAGTCTCATATTCCACTAACTTGTGTCAAAAAATAAAATCTCACATGAACTCACCGTACCCCTCATGGAATCCAAATGCGTACATTTTTTTAGACATTTATATTCCAGACTTCTTCTCACGCTTTAGGGCCCCTAAAATGCCAGGGCAGTATAAATACCCCACATGTGACCCCATTTCGGAAAGAAGACACCCCAAGGTATTCCGTGAGGGGCATATTGAGTCCATGAAAGATTGACATTTTTGTCCCAAGTTAGCGGAAAGGGAGACTTTGTGAGAAAATACAAAAAAAAAATATATCAATTTCCGCTAACTTGTGCCAAAAAAAAAAAAATTCTATGAACTCGCCATGCCCCTCATTGAATACCTTGGGGTGTCTTCTTTCCAAAATGGGGTCACATGTGGGGTATTTATACTGCTCTGGCTTTTTAGGGGCCCTAAAGTGTGAGAAGAAGTCTGGGATCCAAATGTCTAAAAATGCCCTCCTAAAAGGAATTTGGGCCGCTTTGCGCATCTAGGCTGCAAAAAAGTGTCACACATGTGGTATCGCCGTACTCAGGAGAAGTTGGGGAATGTGTTTTGGGGTGTCATTTTACATATACCCATGCTGGGTGTGAAAAATATCTTGGTCAAATGCCAACTTTGTATAAAAGAAAATGGGAAAAGTTGTCTTTTGCCAAGATATGTAAAATGACACCCCAAAACACATTCCCCAACTTCTCCTGAGTACGGCGATACCAGATGTGTGACACTTTTTTGCCGCCTAGGTGGGCAAAGGGGCACACATTCCAAAGAGCACCTTTAGGATTTCACAAGTCATTTTTTACACATTTTGATTTCAAACTACTTACCACACATTAGGGCCCCTAGAATGCCAGGGCAGTATAACTACCCCACAAATGACCCCATTTCGGAAAGAAGATACCCCAAGATATTCCGTGAGGGGCATGGCGAGTTCCTAGAATTTTTTATTTTTTGTCACAAGTTAGCGGAAAATTATGATTTTTTTTTTCTTACAAAGTCTCATATTCCACTAACTTGTGACAAAAAATAAAAAATTTTAGGTACTCGCCATGCCCCTAACGGAATACCTTGGGGTGTCTTCTTTCCAAAATGGGGTCACTTGTGGGGTAGTTATACTGCCCTGACAATTTAGGGGCCCTAATGTTTGCGAAGTAGTTTGAAATCAAAATCTGTAAAAAAATGGCCGGTGAAATCCTAAAGGTGCTCTTTGGAATGTGGGCCCCTATGCTCACCTAGGCTGCAAAAAAGTGTCACACATCTGGTATCGCCGTACTCAGGAGAAGTTGGGCAATGTGTTTTGGGGTGTCATTTTACATATACCCATGCTGGATGAGATAAATATCTTGGTCAAATGCCAACTTTGTATTAAAAAAAAAGGGAAAAGTTGTCTTTTTACAAGATATTTCTCTCACCCAGCATGGGTATATGTAAAATTACACCCCAAAACACATTCCCCAACTTCTCCTGAGTACGGCGATACCACATGTGTGACACTTTTTTGCAGCCTAGGTGGGCAAAGGAGCACACATTCCAAAGAGCACCTTTCGGATTTCACAGGTAATTTTGTACAGATTTTGATTTCAAACTACTTCTCACGCATCTGGGCCTCTAAAAAGTCAGGGCAGTATAACTACCCCACAAGTGACCCCATTTTGGAAAGAAGACACCCCAAGGTATTTTGTGATGGGCATAGTGAGTTCATGGAAGTTTAGTGGAATATGAGACTTTGTAAGGAAAAAAAAAAAAAAGAAAAAAGAAATCATCATTTTCTGCTAACTTGTGACAAAAAATAAAAAGTTCTATGAACTCACTATGCCCATCAGTGAATACCTTAGGGTGTCTACTTTCCGAAATGGGGTCATTTGTGGGGTGTTTGTACTGTCTGGGCATTGTAGAACCTCAGGAAACATGACAGGTGCTCAAAGTCGGAGCTGCTTCAAAAAGTGGAAATTCACATTTTTGTACCATAGTTTGTAAACGATATAACTTTTACCCAAACCATTTTTTTTTTATCAAAGACATTTAGAACAATAAATTTAACAAAAAATGTATATATGGATGTCGTTTTTTTTTTTGCAAAATTTTACAACTGAAAGTGAAAAAAAATCGTAAAATTTTTATTAATAACAAAAAATGTCAGCAGCAATGAAATACCACCAAATTAAAGCTTTATTAGTGAGACAAAAAGGAGCTAAAATTCATTTGGGTGGTAAGTTGCATGACCGAGCAATAAACGGTGAAAATAGTGTAGTGCAGAAGTGTAAAAAGTGGCCTGGTCATTAAGGGTGTTTCAGCTAGGAAGGTTGAAGTGGTTAAAGAAGCTGTTCATCCTATATGTACCTTCTTCCGCCCTCCCTAGCGTGGCTGGAACCAGAGGGATGAGCATATTTACCTAATGCACACCACTGGGATCCGGCTCCATCACTCAAGTGGGTCATGTGACCGCCACAGCTAAATAATTGCCGTTCACGTGTCCCCCATGTGTCAAGTGACTGGGTCATGATGCACATGGGTTACACGTCACTGCTATGTATAATACTATTTGTAACGGCAGCTTGTGTAGCCGGAAAATATGTTTTATGAACAAATTAGCCAGAAGAGTAACAGAAGGGAGGCGACACAGGGGTATAAAATGAGCCATCTAAGAAAACCGATCAAACATCACCTAGATTACTCTGCATCCTTAGGAAGGTCCATGATAAACTCTATAGCAATGTGCTGCAAAGGGGCATCAGGTACTGGCAGACGAATCAAGAGACCTGCAGGTTTTTGTTTAGAGATTTATTCTGGGCACAGGTAGTACATGAATCCTTGATGCCTCAGGGTATATTAGGCACCCAATAATTGCAAGAGATCAAAGACCTGGGTAGCCAGTCAGTTTGGAGTGATGTTCCCAGGCCAGGACTTGTTTCCTTTTGGCCATGAGACATACGTCTTATCAGGCAAAATGCCCTTTAGGTGAACTGGGGCAATAGGAGTGAGGCGGGCAGGATCTGTGATTGCTGTGACTTCTCCTCCTGGTCAGCAGAGTCAAACAAGCTAGAAAGGGCATCACCCTTGATTTTCTTCTCGGCAGGGTTGAAATAAAGGATGAAATCAAATCAAGCGAAGAACAGCAACCACTGGACCTGGTAAAGGTTTAGATGCTGAGCAGACTGGAGATATATCAAGTTCTTGTGGTCTTTGTAGACAATGACATACTGTATGACCCCCTCTATGAGATGTCTTCATTCTCCAAGAGCCAACTTGATGACAAATAGTTCCCTGGAACCTGTCCCAATGGAATAATTTCACTCTACATGAAAAACACTGGTGACCATCTTGCCAGAGTACTTCTTCTGTGTCAGGACACCTCTGGCTCCCATGAAGGAAATATGCACAAATCCAGAAATTCGGGCGATACAGTGGCAGTGGAAAAAGGCCAGTGTAAGTGACTGGAATGCATATTCTGCCTTTCGCTTTTACCCTTTTGCGAGTAAGTGCTGAGATACAGAGGTTAGCATGAATAAATGAGGAATAGATTGCCTGTAGTAATTAACAAAACCCAAGGACAATTGGATGTCTCTTATGTTGGTGGGACAAGGCCAGTCCAGAACTGTAGACAGCTTCTCCGATTCCATCTGAATACTGTAATGTAACTCAGGAAAGGAGAGTTTTCAGCCTTGAAGACACAGGTTCACCATTAGCACATAGAAACATAGAAACATAGAATGTGTCGGCAGATAAGAACCATTTGGCCCATCTAGTCTGCCCAATATATCTGAATCCTATGAATAGTCCCTGGCCCTATCTTATATGAAGGATAGCCTTATGCCTATCCCATGCATGCTTAAACTCCTTCACTGTATTTGCCGCTACCACTTCTGCAGGAAGGCTATTCCATGCATCCACTACTCTCTCAGTAAAGTAATACTTCCTTATATTACTTTTAAACCTTTGCCCCTCTAATTTAAAACTGTGTCCTCTTGTGGTAGTTTTTCTTCTTTTAAATATGCTCTCCTCCTTTACCGAGTTGATTCCCTTCATGTATTTAAAAGTTTCTATCATATCCCCTCGGTCTCTTCTTTCTTCCAAGCTATACATGTTAAGGTCTTTTAACCTTTCCTGGTAAGTTTTATCCTGCAATCCATGGACCAGTTTAGTAGCTCTTCTCTGAACTCTCTCTAGAGTATCTATATCCTTCTGGAGATATGGCCTCCAGTACTGCGCACAATACTCCAAGTGAGGTCTCACCAGTGATCTGTACAGCGGCATAAGCACTTCACTCTTTCTACTGCTTATACCTCTCCCTATACATCCAAGCATTCTGCTGGCATTTCGTGCTGCTTTATTACATTGTCTTCCCACCTTTAAGTCTTCTGAAATAATTACTCCTAAATCCCTTTCCTCAGATACTGAGGTCAGGACTGTGTCAAATATTCTATATTCTGCCCTTGGGTTTTTACGCCCCAGGTGCATTATCTTGCACTTATCCACATTAAATTTCAGTTGCCAGAGTTCTGACCATTCTTCTAGTTTTCCTAAATCCTTTTCCATTTGGCGTTTCCCTCCAGGAACATCAACCCTGTTACATATCTTTGTGTCATCAGCAAAAAGACAAACCTTACCATCGAGGCCTTTTGCAATATCACTTATGAAGATATTAAACAAAATTGGTCCCAGTACAGATCCCTGTGGAATCCCACTGGTAACATGACCTTGTTTTGAATGTTCTCCATTGACTACAACCCTCTGTTGTCTGTCACTCAGCCACTGCCTAATCCACTCAACAATATGGGAGTTCATGCTCAATGACTGCAGTTTATTGATAAGTCTTCTATGTGGGACAGTGTCAAAAGCCTTACTAAAATCTAGATATGCGATGTCTACTGCACCTCCACCGTCTATTATTTTAGTCACCCAGTCATAAAAATCTATAAGATTTGTTTGACATGATCTCCCTGAAGTAAACCCATGCTGTTTTTCATCTTGCAATCCATGGGATTTTAGATGTTCCACAATCCTATCCTTTAATAGGGTTTCCATTAATTTGCCTACTATTGATGTCAGACTCACTGGTCTATAGTTGCTCGATTCCTCCCTACTACCTTTCTTGTGAATGGGCACGACATTTGCCAATTTCCAATCTTCCGGGACGACTCCTGTTACTAATGATTGGTTAAATAAATCTGTTAACGGTTTTGCCAGCTCACCACTAAGCTCTTTTAATAATTTTGGGTGTATCTCATCAGGCCCCTGTGACTTATTTGTCTTCACTTTAGACAGCAAACTTAGAACATCTTCCTCTGTAAAGACAAAGCACATAGTGACCTTTGACTCTGCAATATAGGCACAATTCACTGCTGCATCTATGTTGATGCCTCTCCTCAGACAATCGAATTTTCTCAAGCTGCACTGGCTCCAGAACAGGATTGCATTTTAACAAAGCACAGGGGCACTCATTCATTCAGCACAATTAATCAACAGGTTGTAGAGGCCCTGCACAGGGGTGTACATAGAAGTCCCTGGGAACCATCGCAAGAATCTGAATTGGGCCCTTTTGTGAGTGACGCATAGCACCCCTTAGGGTATGTGCACATCTGCTGCAGAGGTTCCAGCAGAAGCCTCCGTTGCAGATTCTGACAAAAACAAAGGGCAAAATACTGCTGCATGCTTGATCTCGAATGACCCCATGATTGTGCCAGCAGTGTTTGGCATATGCTGGAACTGGCGATTCTGGAACTCTGCTGGTATGCTGGAACAGAATACCGAAATCGCAAGTGATTACCTAGCCTTACCCGATGAACTGTGCCCGATGCTGCTACTTCTTATATAGTTGTAACCCTTCCCCATGAACTGTGCAGGCTGCTGCTGCTACTTATATAATGTGCTATCCTTTCCCCATAGACTGTGCCTGCTCCTGTTTCACCTCCTCCACAATGCTGAGTTACTGTTTATGCTGCTGGCAGAGCCCAGTCAGGGCCAGGGGCAGATCTTCATGGAGCTTGACTGGAGTCTGGACTGGTGACACTTCTGGATCACGTCAGGTCCGGACTGGTCAGTTAGATCACAGTGCAACGCGTGCTGGCAGAGGAATAGGACAGGGACATTTTACAAGGTGCAGACAGAAAACTAAAGGATTTAATCCAGTCACAACGTATGTTTCTCTGACTGCTGCAGAACCTCCTAATACACACCTCAGCTGCTGCAGAACTTTATAATACATACATTAGCTGTTGCAGAACTTCATAATACACACATCAGCTGCTGCATAACCTACTAATACATACCTCAGCTGTTGCAGAACCTCCTAATACACACCTCAGCTGTTGCACAACATCATAATACACACCATAGCTGCTGAAGAACATCATAATACACATCTCAGCTGCTGCAGATTGTCATGATACACATCAGCTGCTGCAGAACTTCATAATACACACTTCAGCTGTTGCAGAACTATATAATACACACATCAGTTGCTGCAGAATCTCCTAATACACACCTCAGCTGTTGCAGAATGTCTTAATACACACATCATCTGCTGCAGAACCTCATAACACACATCTCAAATGCTGCAGAACATCATAAATATTTGATCACATCTATGTTAGGAGCATCATTTGTAGTTCAGATCAGAAATGCTGGACACAATTTTATATCCTGGCAGATGGAACCCGTCAGATCTCATCATAGTCACCGGGATCCATCAGGTGTTGTCTATGAAGTGCCAGATCCGAAATTGCAATGATTTTCGTTGTTGTGCTCCTATGACAGGGCAGAACAGCAAATGTCACCAGCACAGATGTGAACAAAGCCTCATACACACCTCAGCTGCTGTAGAACATTAGAATAGTGACAAGGGAACCACAAGCCTCATCATCACCAGATTGCTATTATTGGAGATTAGGGGGCAACACAGGGAGAGGTAAAAGTGGAGATAACTACAATTCCCAGCATGCTCAGGCTGTTATTATTGGATAAAAGTGTATATTCCACAGAGAGAGTATTAGGCCAGGTTCACATTGCTGTTTAGTCTTCCATTCTTCAGATCCGTCAGAAGAACAGAGAAATAAAGAGAAAAACAGCCTGTATTTCAAGCATCAGTCGTGTATCCGTTATTTTAGTCGGAAAAAAGTCCTGCATGTAAAACGGAAAACTAAACGGTGATGTGATCCCAACCTAAAAAGAGAGAACTACAAGTCTGTGCGTGTCCAGATAATTAAAGGACATCATCCAGTTGTACGAGGTGAGAGCTTTAAAAGGAAATAACTATAACCCCTAGTATGGCAAGACTTATTATGGGGCATAAGTATACATTGCAGAGAGAAAGTATGAGTGAACTACATCTCCCAGCATTACCAGACTGTACTAGGCCCTAAGTTGAAATTACATGGACAGAAAAGAACTACAACTCCCAGCTTTTATAGGATGCTATATGGGTCATCCCAGGACACCACAAACCTCTTCATCAGGTGCCACATAGAAGCTCCGCCCCCTCACTGTGACATCCACACAGGGCTTTTTACCAGTCCTCTACACTGGTCACATGATGATGACATCAAAGGTCCTTCAGACTTCTGCTGCTCTGGTATTCCTTGGCTTCTTGCACTGGTGACATGGTTGATGACATCACCAAAAGGTCCTTCACCACTTCTTACATTCTCTTTTTACAGGTAGCTATACAACTGTAATACGTGGGTGGGGTCTATCCTCCACTGCGGGCCTCCTTCCCTCAGGGGTCCTATAGTAGCTGCAGGGTCTGCCTCTATTGGAGGTACGCCACTGGCCTTGCATTATTAACCTTTTAAAACCCTTGCTACTTTACATTATATGAAGCATGCAACAACTGTAGTAAAAAATACATGGACTGCACATCCCCAAATTATCTGTTAATCTACTGCACATTCACATATTATACCCGTACATTCATCTACTGCACATTTGTATATTATACATTGATCTTTTGCTGCTCAACACAATCTATAAACATGAACATGAGGTTCTTAGTATATGTATTATCAAAATGCACAAGACTACTTGCCAAATACTTATCTAATACCAAACGGTATTGATGGTTATCATTGTGTGAGATGGGGAAAAAGCTTTCCTTGTCTAAACACTGTTTGTGTAGATTGAAGGGAACCTGTCATCAACTTTATGCTGACCTCACTGTGGGCAGCATAAACTAGTGACAGAAATGCTGATTTCAGCAGTGTGTCATTTATGAACTAAAAGTAAGTGGTTGCCGAGAACCAGCATCATAATCATTGCAGCCCAGGCCTTGAAAAGAGTCAAATCTACCTGAGAAGAGTCCCGGTCATTCATAATCTCCTGCTCTCCTGCCCATCTGCTGATGATTGGCAGTTCTCTCCTAGACAGAAAGGGAGAAAGTTATGTAGAAGACTGTCAATCATCAGCAGGTGGGCAGGGAGAGCAGGAATTTATGAATAACCATGACTCTTCTCAGGTGGCCATTACTCTTTTCCAGGCTCATTCTGCAATGATTGCAATATTAGTTCTCGGCAACCACTTACCTTTAACTTATAAATGATAGACCGCTGAAATCAACTCACCTGTCTCCACTTTATGATGCGATTAGATTAGAGAGGTGGAGTTTCAGACCCTGGAGAAGAAAGGGAGGAGCAATCGTAGAGGAAGCAGAGACCGAGGAACTGTGTGAGCAGAGGATCCAACGGCCTCCATGTGTGGGAGCATACCTCAGTGACCAGAGCTGCAGCTAAGAGAAGCTGATCGTGTCCAAGACCCTGATCCTGACCAGAGGAACGCTGATGAGAGCTAATGAGCAGAGCGACATACATTGCGGTACCGCATGCTTGTTGGAGAGGCATTTGTTCTATTCAGAGTGAGCAGCGGATGCAGAACAGACCTGGGTCAGTAAAATCGTGCACACACCTCATTACAGTGTTGCCGCCTAGAGACTGAGACTTGGCCTGTAGTTAGCTAGTTAGGGTCTCAGTTTGTGTTGCTACTGTACATTGCAAGGACTCCATAACTTAAAGTGACATTTCACATTGGAGAGCTGATAAACTTTCCCACAAACTCAAGCCAGGCTGGCGTTTTGCTCAGGAGGAATACTCAGGCACGTGCTACAAGATCAGTTATGGGGGGGGAATACTGTAGAGCACTGTAAGACTGTAAGCTGTTGTGCTGCACCGCAGGCTAGCCCACACCATGCATCCAAACACTTGTCCTTGTTTTTGTTAGGGTAATAACAGGTAAGGTGTCGCAGTTTAGTTGTGCCCGCCAGTAGGTAAATTACCGCATTTTCCTCCTGCATGCATCGGAGGGCGTCATGCCGTCCGGCTGGGTGTATGTAAATTTATAGTATGTTGCCAGCATTTGTGGTTGTGTTCATTACCACATTTAAGTAAAATTCTGTTTGGGCAAAAGCTGGTGGTGGAGTTGTTTTCCTCATTTGTGACTTCGTTGTATCCTGGGGAGCCCACCCCGGTACACGGCTTACAACTGCTCTAACAATCTCACTGTAGTATAATTCATCTGGTGACATCTGTCTAAGTGGGCCCTTACAGTAATGTTATTGAGCACTGCATGGCAACCAGCATAACACAGCACTTACTAAGATCAAGCAGCTGAGCAGCACTCCACTCATGCTGCCAGGCTATGTCCTCTTAGTTTGAGGCCATACCACCCCACAGGCACAGCACCCATGCTGCCCAATGGACAGCAAAGCCTGTAAGGTCATGTGAGTACAGTACAACAGACCCACGATTAGATAGGAACTGACTGCATCATAAATCATTCAGATAAACAGATTTCCAGCAGGAAGGGGATCAAATCTATCATGTTCTTTATTGAATATTCCAAACGTACACACGGTGCAGTGAAAGAGGTCCCTCCAAGTCCCTGGTCAGACCAACATGTTTCGAGCCAGCCGGCTCTTAGTCATGATCTGTAAACTGTATGGGGCTGGGCACACATATGGGACCCCACCTCCAATCAGGTCCATGGGAAAGGGGGAAGGGGTGGGGGTAGGAAACAGTATGCAGGTGATCGGAGGCGGGGCCGCAAATGGAAACCAAGCCTAGGCAGCAACCTGCTTTAAACAAAGTAAAATATACAAAGTGAAAAAACCCAACACAAATATATACAAAAAAGATTTTTAAATACAAGTTCTTTCACATATAAAAATATTCTAGGGTGTCATGCAGAAAAAATCTGTGCGTTCATATAAGAAAAGGTCGTAAAGAAGACTTGAAGAGAACAAAAAAAAAATATATATATATATATATATATATATATATATATATATATATATTCTTTGCACAATCTGCATGAGATCGTAGATAATACCAGTTATAAAAACAGGAAAAAAGCAGCAAGGGGAATAACATACATAACATTATCCAAACAATAAAGGAAGCATTGTTTAGTAGAAAAAAAAAACTTTATATACAAATCGGCAAGATGTTAAGAGAAAAGTTGTCTTTTCATGCATGAACTCTTTCTTTAAATTGAGCCCATGGGGAATTCTGGTATTGAAACGAAAAATCCAAAAGGTCTCTCTCAGGAGTATTTTCTTTTTTATAATGCCTCCTCTGATGGGTTTAGCACCCTCCTCAAAGGCAAATGCGTTCAGATAGTCAATCTTACGGTCATGACACTGTATAAAGTGTTGTGCAGCATTGGAGATATTAGTGGCTCGGGGGTTAGTTATATAATTAAGATATTCTCTTAATCTGGTTTTAAACTGTCTGCTGGTGCTGCCCACATACATCAGGTCACAACTAGTGCACCTAATCATGTAGACAACACCAGCAGTGTTACAGTTTATATAGTTCTGAAGCGCAAACTTCTCAGTATGTAGAGCATTTTTAAAGGATATTGTTTTAGTAACAAATCTACAGGTCCGACATGGGTGACTTCCACGTCTAAAAAACCCCACAGATTTAAGTCAGGTGCTACTTGTAGATGGCCGTACACTGTTAAAAAACTAAGAAGACAATGTCCAGACCCATACAGTTTACAGATCATGACTAGGGATGAGCGAACTCGAACTGTATAGTTCGGGTTCGTACCGAATTTTGGGGTGTCCGTGACACGGACCCGAACCCGGACATTTTCGTAAAAGTCCGGGTTCGGGTTCGGTGTTCGTCGCTTTCTTCGCGCTTTTGTGACGCTTTCTTGGCGCTTTTTGAAAGGCTGCAAAGCAGCCAATCAACAAGCGTCATACTACTTGCCCCAAGAGGCCATCACAGCCATGCCTACTATTGGCATGGCTGTGATTGGCCAGAGCACCATGTGACCCAGCCTCTATTTAAGCTGGAGTCACATAGCGCCGCCCGTCACTCTGCTCTGATTAGCGTAGGGAGAGGTTGCGGCTGCGACAGTAGGGCGAGATTAGGCAGATTAACTCCTCCAAAGGACTTGATTAACTGATCGATCTGCAGCTGTGGATCATTGAGCTGCTGATCCTCAATTGCTCACTGTTTTTAGGCTGCACAGACCGTTTGTCAGTCTCATTTTTCTGGGGTGATCGGCGGCCATTTTGTGTCTTGTGGTGCGCCAGCACAAGCTGCGACCAAGTGCATTTAACCCTCAATGGTGTGGTTGTTTTTTGGCTAAAGCCTACATCAGGGTGAAGCTGTGACACCAAGTGCATTTAACCAGCAATAGTCTGTTCATTTTTTGGCCATATACAAAATCAGGGGCAAGCTGCGCCTGTCACCAAGTGCATTTAACCCTCAATGGTGTGGTTGTTTTTTGGCTAAAGCCTACATCAGGGTGAAGCTGTCACACCAAGTGCATTTAACCAGCAATAGTCTGTTCATTTTTTGGCCATATCCCAGTCTAATTCTGTCACTAAATCCATACCGGTCACCCAGCGCCTAAATACTAGGCCTCAAATTTATATCCAGCTAAATCTGTCCCTAGTGCTGTAGCTGGGCGAGTTATTTAGTGTCCGTTCAAGCACATTTCTTGTTCTGGGTTGAAATACAATTCCCAATTTAGCAATTTCATAATTTAGTGGTTCCTGCTATATCAGAGCTCTTTGAAATCTATCCCAAAAAGGGTATATAATATTGAAGGTGCACATAGGGTCATTCAGAGTAACTTCACACACACCCGCTACTGTGTATTTCCAAGTCTAATTCTGTCACTAAATCCATACCGGTGACCCAGCGCCTAAATACTAGGCCTCAAATTTAATTCCCTCTAAATCTCTCGTTACCCACCGCTGTACTGTTGTTGCTGGGCAAGATATTTAGTGTCCGTCAAAGCACATTTTTTGTTCTGGGTTGAAGTACAATTCCCAATTTAGCAATTTCATAATTTAGTGGTTTCTGCTATATCAGAGCTATTTGAAATCTATCCCAAAAAGGGTATATAATATTGAAGGTGCACATAGGGTCATTCAGAATAACTTCACACACACCCGCTACTGTGTATTTCCAAGTCTAATTCTGTCACTAAATCCATACCGGTGACCCAGCGCCTAAATACTAGGCCTCAAATTTAATTCCCTCTAAATCTCTCGTTACCCACCGCTGTACTGTTGTTGCTGGGCAAGATATTTAGTGTCCGTCAAAGCACATTTTTTGTTCTGGGTTGAAGTACAATTCCCAATTTAGCAATTTCATAATTTAGTGGTTTCTGCTATATCAGAGCTATTTGAAATCTATCCCTAAAAGGGTATATAATATTGAAGGTGCACATAGGGTCATTCAGAATAACTTCACACACACCCGCTACTGTGTATTTCCAAGTCTAATTCTGTCACTAAACCCATACCTGTCACCCAGCGCCTAAATACTAGGCCTCAAATTTAAATCCCTCTAAATCTCTCGTTACCCGTTGTCCTGTTGTAGCTGGGAAAGTTATTTAGTGCCCGTCAAAGCACATTTTTTGTTCTGGGTTGAAGTACAATTCCCAATTTAGCAATTTCATAATTTAGTGGTTCCTGCTATATCAGAGCTATTTGAAATCTATCCCAAAAAGGGTATATAATATTGAAGGTGCACATAGGGTCATTCAGAATAACTTCACACACACGCTTCTGTGCATTTCCAAGTCTAATTCTGTCACTAAATCCATACCGGTGACCCAGCGCCTAAATACTAGGCCTCAAATTTAATTCCCTCTAAATCTCTCGTTACCCACCGCTGTACTGTTGTTGCTGGGCAAGATATTTAGTGTCCGTCAAAGCACATTTTTTGTTCTGGGTTGAAGTACAATTCCCAATTTAGCAATTTCATAATTTAGTGGTTTCTGCTATATCAGAGCTATTTGAAATCTATCCCTAAAAGGGTATATAATATTGAAGGTGCACATAGGGTCATTCAGAATAACTTCACACACACCCGCTACTGTGTATTTCCAAGTCTAATTCTGTCACTAAATCCATACCGGTGACCCAGCGCCTAAATACTAGGCCTCAAATTTAATTCCCTCTAAATCTCTCGTTACCCACCGCTGTACTGTTGTTGCTGGGCAAGATATTTAGTGTCCGTCAAAGCACATTTTTTGTTCTGGGTTGAAGTACAATTCCCAATTTAGCAATTTCATAATTTAGTGGTTTCTGCTATATCAGAGCTATTTGAAATCTATCCCTAAAAGGGTATATAATATTGAAGGTGCACATAGGGTCATTCAGAATAACTTCACACACACGCTTCTGTGCATTTCCAAGTCTAATTCTGTCACTAAATCCATACCGGTGACCCAGCGCCTAAATACTAGGCCTCAAATTTAAATCCCTCTAAATCTCTCGTTACCCACCGCTGTACTGTTGTTGCTGGGCAAGATATTTAGTGTCCGTCAAAGCACATTTTTTGTTCTGGGTTGAAGTACAATTCCCAATTTAGCAATTTCATAATTTAGTGGTTTCTGCTATATCAGAGCTATTTGAAATCTATCCCTAAAAGGGTATATAATATTGAAGGTGCACATAGGGTCATTCAGAATAACTTCACACACACGCTTCTGTGCATTTCCAAGTCTAATTCTGTCACTAAATCCATACCGGTGACCCAGCGCCTAAATACTAGGCCTCAAATTTAAATCCCTCTAAATCTCTCGTTACCCACCGCTGTACTGTTGTTGCTGGGCAAGATATTTAGTGTCCGTCAAAGCACATTTTTTGTTCTGGGTTGAAGTACAATTCCCAATTTAGCAATTTCATAATTTAGTGGTTTCTGCTATATCAGAGCTATTTGAAATCTATCCCTAAAAGGGTATATAATATTGAAGGTGCACATAGGGTCATTCAGAATAACTTCACACACACGCTTCTGTGCATTTCCAAGTCTAATTCTGTCACTAAATCCATACCGGTGACCCAGCGCCTAAATACTAGGCCTCAAATTTAAATCCCTCTAAATCTCTCGTTACCCACCGCTGTACTGTTGTTGCTGGGCAAGATATTTAGTGTCCGTCAAAGCACATTTTTTGTTCTGGGTTGAAGTACAATTCCCAATTTAGCAATTTCATAATTTAGTGGTTCCTGCTATATCAGAGCTATTTGAAATCTATCCCTAAAAGGGTATATAATATTGAAGGTGCACATTGGGTCATTCAGAATAACTTCACACACACCCGCTACTGTGTATTTCCAAGTCTAATTCTGTCACTAAACCCATACCTGTCACCCAGCGCCTAAATACTAGGCCTCAAATTTAAATCCCTCTAAATCTCTCGTTACCCACCGCTGTACTGTTGTTGCTGGGCAAGATATTTAGTGTCCGTCAAAGCACATTTTTTGTTCTGGGTTGAAGTACAATTCCCAATTTAGCAATTTCATAATTTAGTGGTTTCTGCTATATCAGAGCTATTTGAAATCTATCCCTAAAAGGGTATATAATATTGAAGGTGCACATAGGGTCATTCAGAATAACTTCACACACACGCTTCTGTGCATTTCCAAGTCTAATTCTGTCACTAAATCCATACCGGTGACCCAGCGCCTAAATACTAGGCCTCAAATTTAAATCCCTCTAAATCTCTCGTTACCCACCGCTGTACTGTTGTTGCTGGGCAAGATATTTAGTGTCCGTCAAAGCACATTTTTTGTTCTGGGTTGAAGTACAATTCCCAATTTAGCAATTTCATAATTTAGTGGTTTCTGCTATATCAGAGCTATTTGAAATCTATCCCTAAAAGGGTATATAATATTGAAGGTGCACATAGGGTCATTCAGAATAACTTCACACACACGCTTCTGTGCATTTCCAAGTCTAATTCTGTCACTAAATCCATACCGGTCACCCAGCGCCTAAATACTAGGCCTCAAATTTATATCCCGCTGAATTTGAATACAATACATTGGGCCAAATAATATATTTGTTGTTGTGGTGAACCATAACAATGAGAAAAACATCTAGTAAGGGACGCGGACGTGGACATGGTCGTGGTGGTGTTAGTGGACCCTCTGGTGCTGGGAGAGGACGTGGCCGTTCTGCCACATCCACACGTCCTAGTGTACCAACTACCTCAGGTCCCAGTAGCCGCCAGAATTTACAGCGATATATGGTGGGGCCCAATGCCGTTCTAAGGATGGTAAGGCCTGAGCAGGTACAGGCATTAGTCAATTGGGTGGCCGACAGTGGATCCAGCACGTTCACATTATCTCCCACCCAGTCTTCTGCAGAAAGCGCACAGATGGCGCCTGAAAACCAACCCCATCAGTCTGTCACATCACCCCCATGCATACCAGGGAAACTGTCTCAGCCTCAAGTTATGCAGCAGTCTCTTATGCTGTTTGAAGACTCCGCTGGCAGGGTTTCCCAAGGGCATCCACCTAGCCCTTCCCCAGCGGTGAAAGACATAGAATGCACTGACGCACAACCACTTATGTTTCCTGATGATGAGGACATGGGAATACCACCTCAGCATGTCTCTGATGATGACGAAACACAGGTGCCAACTGCTGCGTCTTTCTGCAGTGTGCAGACTGAACAGGAGGTCAGGGATCAAGACTGGGTGGAAGACGATGCAGGGGACGATGAGGTCCTAGACCCCACATGGAATGAAGGTCGTGCCACTGACTTTCACAGTTCGGAGGAAGAGGCAGTGGTGAGACCGAGCCAACAGCGTAGCAAAAGAGGGAGCAGTGGGCAAAAGCAGAACACCCGCCGCCAAGAGACTCCGCCTGCTACTGACCGCCGCCATCTGGGACCGAGCACCCCAAAGGCAGCTTCAAGGAGTTCCCTGGCATGGCACTTCTTCAAACAATGTGCTGACGACAAGACCCGAGTGGTTTGCACGCTGTGCCATCAGAGCCTGAAGCGAGGCATTAACGTTCTGAACCTGAGCACAACCTGCATGACCAGGCACCTGCATGCAAAGCATGAACTGCAGTGGAGTAAACACCTTAAAACCAAGGAAGTCACTCAGGCTCCCCCTGCTACCTCTTCTGCTGCTGCCGCCTCGGCCTATTCTGCTGCTGCCGCCTCGGCCTCTTCCTCCGCCTCTGGAGGAACGTTGGCACCTGCCGCCCAGCAAACAGGGGATGTACCACCAACACCACCACCACCACCTCCGTCACCAAGCGTCTCAACCATGTCACACGCCAGCGTTCAGCTCTCCATCTCACAAACATTTGATAGAAAGCGTAAATTCCCACCTAGCCACCCTCGATCCCTGGCCCTGAATGCCAGCATTTCTAAACTACTGGCCTATGAAATGCTGTCATTTAGGCTGGTGGACACAGACAGCTTCAAACAGCTCATGTCGCTTGCTGTCCCACAGTATGTTGTTCCCAGCCGGCACTACTTCTCCAAGAGAGCCGTGCCTTCCCTGCACAACCAAGTATCCGATAAAATCAAGTGTGCACTGCGCAACGCCATCTGTAGCAAGGTCCACCTAACCACAGATACGTGGACCAGTAAGCACGGCCAGGGACGCTATATCTCCCTAACTGCACACTGGGTAAATGTAGTGGCAGCTGGGCCCCAGGCGGAGAGCTGTTTGGCGCACGTCCTGCCGCCGCCAAGGATCGCAGGGCAACATTCTTTGCCTCCTGTTGCCACCTCCTCCTTCTCGGCTTCCTCCTCCTCTTCTTCCACCTGCTCATCCAGTCAGCCACACACCTTCACCACCAACTTCAGCACAGCCCGGGGTAAACGTCAGCAGGCCATTCTGAAACTCATATGTTTGGGGGACAGGCCCCACACCGCACAGGAGTTGTGGCGGGGTATTGAACAACAGACCGACGAGTGGTTGCTGCCGGTGAGCCTCAAGCCCGGCCTGGTGGTGTGTGATAATGGGCGAAATCTCGTTGCAGCTCTGGGACTAGCCAATTTGACGCACATCCCTTGCTTGGCGCATGTGCTGAATTTGGTGGTGCAGAAGTTCATTCACAACTACCCCGACATGTCAGAGCTGCTGCATAAAGTGCGGGCCGTCTGTTCGCGCTTCCGGCGTTCACATCCTGCCGCTGCTCGCCTGTCTGCGCTACAGCGTAACTTCGGCCTTCCCGCTCACCGCCTCATATGCGACGTGCCCACCAGGTGGAACTCCACCTTGCACATGCTGGACAGACTGTGCGAGCAGCAGCAGGCCATAGTGGAGTTTCAGCTGCAGCACGCACGGGTCAGTCGCACTACAGAACAGCACCACTTCACCACCAATGACTGGGCCTCCATGCGAGACCTGTGTGCCCTGTTGCGCTGTTTCGAGTACTCCACCAACATGGCCAGTGGCGATGACACCGTTATCAGCGTTACAATACCACTTCTATGTCTCCTTGAGAAAACACTTAGGGCGATGATGGAACAGGAGGTGGCCCAGGAGGAGGAGGAGGAGGATGAGGAAGAGGGGTCATTTTTAGCACTTTCAGGCCAGTCTCTTCGAAGTGACTCAGAGGGAGGTTTTTTGCAACAGCAGAGGCCAGGTACAAATGTGGCCAGCCAGGGCCCACTACTGGAGGACGAGGAGGACGAGGATGAGGAGGAGGTGGAGGAGGATGAGGATGAAGCATGGTCACAGCGGGGTGGCACCCAACGCAGCTCGGGTCCATCACTGGTGCGTGGCTGGGGGGAAAGGCAGGACGATGACGATACGCCTCCCACAGAGGACAGCTTGTCCTTACCCCTGGGCAGCCTGGCACACATGAGCGACTACATGCTGCAGTGCCTGCGCAACGACAGCAGAGTTGCCCACATTTTAACCTGTGCGGACTACTGGGTTGCCACCCTGCTGGATCCACGCTACAAAGACAATGTGCCCACCTTACTTCCTGCACTGGAGCGTGATAGGAAGATGCGCGAGTACAAGCGCACGTTGGTAGACGCGCTACTGAGAGCATTCCCAAATGTCACAGGGGAACAAGTGGAAGCCCAAGGCCAAGGCAGAGGAGGAGCAAGAGGTCGCCAAGGCAGCTGTGTCACGGCCAGCTCCTCTGAGGGCAGGGTTAGCATGGCAGAGATGTGGAAAACTTTTGTCAACACGCCACAGCTAACTGCACCACCACCTGATACGCAACGTGTTAGCAGGAGGCAACATTTCACTAACATGGTGGAACAGTACGTGTGCACACCCCTCCACGTACTGACTGATGGTTCGGCCCCATTCAACTTCTGGGTCTCTAAATTGTCCACGTGGCCAGAGCTAGCCTTTTATGCCTTGGAGGTGCTGGCCTGCCCGGCAGCCAGCGTTTTGTCTGAACGTGTATTCAGCACGGCAGGGGGCGTCATTACAGACAAACGCAGCCGCCTGTCTACAGCCAATGTGGACAAGCTGACGTTCATAAAAATGAACCAGGCATGGATCCCACAGGACCTGTCCGTCCCTTGTCCAGATTAGACATTAACTACCTCCCCATAACCATATATTATTGGACTCCAGGGCACTTCCTCATTCAATCCTATTTTTATTTTCATTTTACCATTATATTGCGATGCTACCCAAAGTTGAATGAACCTCTCCTCTGCCTGTGTGCTAGGCCTAAATATATGCCAATGGACTGTTGCAGTGGTGGCTGACATGAAGCCTGATTCTCTGCTATGACATGCAGACTAATTCTCTGCTGACATGAAGCCAGATTGTCTGTTACGGGACCTCTCTCCTCTGCCTGGGTGCTGGGCCTAAATTTATGACCATGGACTGTTGCAGTGGTGGCTGACGTGAAGCCTGATTCTCTGCTATGACATGCAGACTGATTCTCTGCTGACATGAAGCCAGATCGTCTGTTACGGGACCTCTCTGCTCTGCCTGTGTGCTAGGCCTAAATATATGCCAATGGACTGTTGCAGTGGTGGGTGACGTGAAGCCTCATTCTCTGCTATGACATGCAGACTGATTCTCTGCTGACATGAAGCCAGATTGTCTGTTACGGGACCTCTCTGCTCTGCCTGTGTGCTAGGCCTAAATATATGCCAATGGACTGTTGCAGTGGTGGGTGACGTGAAGCCTCATTCTCTGCTATGACATGCAGACTGATTCTCTGCTGTCATGAAGCCAGATTGTCTGTTACGGGACCTCTCTGCTCTGCCTGTGTGCTAGGCCTAAATATATGCCAATGGACTGTTGCAGTGGTGGGTGACGTGAAGCCTCATTCTCTGCTATGACATGCAGACTGATTCTCTGCTGACATGAAGCCAGATTGTCTGTTACGGGACCTCTCTGCTCTGCCTGTGTGCTAGGCCTAAATATATGCCAATGGACTGTTGCAGTGGTGGGTGACGTGAAGCCTCATTCTCTGCTATGACATGCAGACTGATTCTCTGCTGTCATGAAGCCAGATTGTCTGTTACGGGACCTCTCTGCTCTGCCTGTGTGCTAGGCCTAAATATATGCCAATGGACTGTTGCAGTGGTGGGTGACGTGAAGCCTCATTCTCTGCTATGACATGCAGACTGATTCTCTGCTGACATGAAGCCAGATTGTCTGTTACGGGACCTCTCTGCTCTGCCTGTGTGCTAGGCCTAAATATATGCCAATGGACTGTTGCAGTGGTGGGTGACGTGAAGCCTCATTCTCTGCTATGACATGCAGACTGATTCTCTGCTGACATGAAGCCAGATTCTCTGTTACGGGACCTCTCTCCTCTGCCTGTGTGTGCTGGGCCTAAATATATGCCAATGGACTGTTGCAGTGGTGGCTGACGTGAAGCCTCATTCTCTGCTATGACATGCAGACTAATTCTCTGCTGACATGAAGACAGATTCTCTGTTACGGGACCTCCCTCCTCTGCCTGGGTGCTGGGCCTAAATATATGCCAATGGACTGTTGCAGTGGTGGCTGACGTGAAGCCTCATTCTCTGCTATGACATGCAGACTGATTCTCTGCTGACATGAAGCCAGATTCTCTGTTACGGGACCTCTCTCCTCTGCCTGTGTGTGTGCTGGGCCTAAATATATGCCAATGGACTGTTGCAGTGGTGGCTGACGTGAAGCCTCATTCTCTGCTATGACATGCAGACTGATTCTCTGCTGACATGAAGCCAGATTCTCTGTTACGGGACCTCTCTCCTCTGCCTGTGTGTGTGCTGGGCCTAAATATATGCCAATGGACTGTTGCAGTGGTGGCTGACGTGAAGCCTCATTCTCTGCTATGACATGCAGACTAATTCTCTGCTGACATGAAGACAGATTCTCTGTTACGGGACCTCCCTCCTCTGCCTGGGTGCTGGGCCTAAATATATGCCAATGGACTGTTGCAGTGGTGGCTGACGTGAAGCCTCATTCTCTGCTATGACATGCAGACTGATTCTCTGCTGACATGAAGCCAGATTCTCTGTTACGGGACCTCTCTCCTCTGCCTGTGTGTGTGCTGGGCCTAAATATATGCCAATGGACTGTTGCAGTGGTGGCTGACGTGAAGCCTCATTCTCTGCTATGACATGCAGACTGATTCTCTGCTGACATGAAGCCAGATTCTCTGTTACGGGACCTCTCTCCTCTGCCTGTGTGTGTGCTGGGCCTAAATATATGCCAATGGACTGTTGCAGTGGTGGCTGACGTGAAGCCTCATTCTCTGCTATGACATGCAGACTAATTCTCTGCTGACATGAAGACAGATTCTCTGTTACGGGACCTCCCTCCTCTGCCTGGGTGCTGGGCCTAAATATATGCCAATGGACTGTTGCAGTGGTGGCTGACGTGAAGCCTCATTCTCTGCTATGACATGCAGACTAATTCTCTGCTGACATGAAGACAGATTCTCTGTTACGGGACCTCTCTCCTCTGCCTGGGTGCCGGGGCCTAAATATCTGAGAATGGACTGTTCCAGTGGTGGGTGACGGGAAGCCAGATTCTCTGCTATGGAACCTCTCTCCAATTGATTTTGGTTAATTTTTATTTATTTAATTTTTATTTTAATTAATTTCCCTATCCACATTTGTTTGCAGGGGATTTACCTACATGTTGCTGCCTTTTGCAGCCCTCTAGCTCTTTCCTGGGCTGTTTTACAGCCTTTTTAGTGCCGAAAAGTTCGGGTCCCCATTGACTTCAATGGGGTTCGGGTTCGGGACGAAGTTCGGATCGGGTTCGGATCCCGAACCCGAACATTTCCGGGATGTTCGGCCGAACTTCTCGAACCCGAACATCCAGGTGTTCGCTCAACTCTAATCATGACTAAGAGCCGGCTGGCTCGAAACATGTGGGTCTGACCAGGGACTTGGACGGACCTCTTTCACTGCACCGTGTGTACGTTTGGAATATTCAATAAAGAGCATGCAAGATTTCCTTTGTGCTGGAAATTCCTTATCCCCTTCGTGCTGGAAATCTGTTTATCTGAATGAAGTTTACGCTGAGCTGACCTGGCTTTTCCGTCGCACGACTGAACTGGTGTATCATAAATCACTATGATGCGGTCAGTTCGGGTCAGGGGAGCCGGGTCGTTTGGTCCAGAAGATGCTGTACACTGTCAGGTCAATCAGGTCTAAGTAGAGGAAAGGAGTGGTGCATAGTCAACCTAAATAACAGCACCAGGCAGAGAGAACCTGTGATTAGTGATGATCGAGCACCTTAGTGCTCGGGTGCTCTGGCCGAACACATCGGGATGCTCGGGTGCTCTACCGAGCACCCAAGTATAATGGAAGTCAATGGGAGGACCCGAGCATTAAACCAGGCACCCCCTGCTCTGAAGAGGGGAGGGTGACTGGTTCATATGAAAAGTTCATAAATGAATAGAAACACCACCGAAATGGTTTGGGAACAGAATGGGGAGGATGTCTGCATGCATCTTGGACTCCCATGTCGCTGCTGGGAGCAATGTTGTCCCAGTAGTATGCAACTTTTGCAGACTGACAATAATACGCACAAAAACAAAGATAAAATCGATTGTAGAGTACAAATTGTTAGGAAACATTCTTTCCTGTATATGTACTTGTATATAAAGTGCAAGTTCAGCCAAAAATGTTGTTGATTTTGGGAACTGGAGCCATGATTAAGAGGGACGTCCGGTGGCATCCGTATTTGTACCGCTAGAGGTGAAACTCTTGGACCGGCGAAAGACGAACCACAGCCAAAGCATTTGTCGATCGAGACGATTTGTGTGGTTCATTCCGATAATCAACAATCCTTCGTGCTAAGTAGTTACGTGACCTCCAGTGGTGAGGATTGTGTTGACCAGACTCTTGGATAGTCAGACTGGACTTGAAAGTAAGGGCCTGCTAGTGAGTTGACCCTGTAAAAGATTGTAGGTGAGGGCCTGCTGGTGAGCTGACCCTCTCAAAAATTATGTGCAAGAGCCTGCTGCCGCTTTGTTGACTCTACAAATTTTGATGTTCTTTTATGCGCCTACCCTGAGGAATCAGGGTTCGCTTTTGGAGAGGGAGCCTGAGTAACGGCTGCGGCTACCACTTCCAAGAAAGGCAGGCGAGGGCGCGCAAATTACCCACTCCTGATTTAGGGAGGTAGTGAGGATAAATAATGCAGGACTCTTAAGAGGCCCTGTCATTGGAATGAGTACTAAAAAATTACAGGGAATGTCAAAGGTATTTAGGATGAGGAAACGTTATACAGGAGAGGTACCACAGGTAATGACACTGTTCTCAGCGTCTACAGCAGAGGTACACTGTATCTCACAGATATACGAGGGCCTACAGGTGAGCTAACCCTCTAAAATATTTACACTGAGGGCCTGCTGGTGAGCTGACCTTCAAAAATATTTACGCTGAAGGCTAACAGTTCAGCTTACCTCGAATAGATTCCTAATGAGGGCCTACTGGTACTATAGGTACTACCATCTGTAGCTGAGGCAACCGTATCCCGCTCCTCCTCCTCTTTATTGTCCAATTCACGCTGAGAAGACGGACGAAGGGTGGTCTGGCTATCACCCTGTGTAATGTCTACTTCCCCCATTTCCACCTCTTCCCCATGCAAAGCGCCAGCCTTAATTGTGAGCAGCGAGCGTTTGAGTAGACACAGAAGTGGGATGGTTACGCTGATAATAGCGTTATCGCCGCTCACCATCTGATTCCTCAAAGTTTCTTAAAACCACAGAGGTCAGACATCCATGCCCACTAGTTGCTTCTGATTAGCTGAAGCTGACTGGAAATGTGACGACCATGTAGCAGCTGGTATTCCACTACTGCCCTCTGCTGCTCACAAAGCCTGGCCAACAAGTGGTACGTGGAGTTCCAGCGCGTGCTCACGTCGCACAACAGTCGGTCGGCTGGCAATTTCAAGCCCTGCTGCAGCGTTGACATACCGACTGAAGCTGTCAATGACTTGCGGAAATGTGCACACACACAGCGCACCTTCACCAGTATCTCAGGCAAATTGGGGTCGGTTTTGAGAAACCGCTGAATCACTAAGTTGAAGACGTGGGCTAGGCATGGGATGTTTGTGAGCTTGTCGAGCTCCAAAGCTGCCACCAAGTTACAGCCATTATGACACACAACCATGCCTGGTTGTAGGTTGAGTGGCGAGAGCCACAGCTCAGTCTGGTCTTTTATCCTGTCACAGCTCTATGGCGGTGTGCTCGTTTGTCTTCTAAGCATATTAGCTCAGCCTGTTGACGCGTCCCCACTGCAGTGCTACACTACTTCCAGATACCGGCTGATGACTGGTTCTGCATGCGGATAATTCGGAGGTGGAAGTGGAAGAGGAGTCGGAGGAGGAGAGATAGGGGGTTGGAGCCACTAATGTAGGTACTGGCGGAAACCCTGATCGACGTAGGACCCGCAATCCTCGGTGTCAGTAGCACCTGTGCCATCACAGGGTACGACTCGCTCCCGGCCTCGACAATGTTCACCCAGTGTGCCATCAGTGAAATGTAGCATCCCTGCCGGAATGCACTTGTCCATGTGTCCATGTCTAAGTGGACCTTCCCAGTAACTGTGTTGCTCAGGGCACGTGTGATGCTTCGGGACATATGTTGGTGTAAGGCGGGCAGGGCAAACCTTGAAAAATAGTGGCAGCTGGGAAAAAAGTACCACGGACGTCCGCCAACATCAGGCTGCGGAAGGTCTCAGTGTCCACAAGCCTAAATGACAACATTTCCAGAGCCAGTATTTTGGAAAGCTGCGCATTTAGTGCTATGGCCTGTGGGTAGGTGGCTGGGTATTTGAACTTGCATTCAAATGCCTATGGTAAGGACATTTGGATGCTGTGCTGGGACATGGGAGGGGATGTGGTCGCTGATGGTGCTTGCGAAGGTCCAGGTGCAGGGTGGGAGGCATCCTCGCCTGAGCCTTTGACAGGCAATTGGCCAGCACGTACCATAGGGGAAGAGGAGGCAGTGGTGTGACCCGCAGACACAGAATGTGGACCCAGGCGTTCGTCCCACTTATTGCGGTGCTTGGATACCATGTGACACCAATATAAGAGCACTGGCCCTAAAGTAATGGCTGTGAAGTAGCTACAAAGCAGATAACACCTAAAAAAACATACACAGCTACTATTAGTAGAAAACGAGTTTATTTTACAAATTACCAAATATAATAAAATACATGTATATGTGGCTATACAGACACAGGACAAAAAACAAGGACTACATAAACTTTGTCAATAAATAATTGCAGATAATCCCAAATACTCCTAGGCTACCTGCAAGAGAAAATCTCACTATACAGGTATTTAAAGTGTGACGCACGTTTCTCTGTCGCTTCCTCAAGGGGTATAGATGGACTGTGCGCTGTGGTCTTAAAAAAAAAAAACATGATTAGGGGAATGAATGCTAAACACCTGAGTAGAGAGGGCCCTGACACACACAAGGTATTGCACAGATGTCAGAAGTCACTGCAGACAGCCTTCTATAGGAAAAGTGCGTAAAAGTATCGAAAAAATATGCTAGATTTCACTTATAATTTTTCTATCTCTGGCCCTGACACACACAAGGTATTGCACAGATGTCACAAGTCACTGCAGACACCCTTCTATAGGAAAAGTGCGTAAAAGTATGGACATAATATATTAGATTTCACTTATATTTTTTCTGTCTCTGGCCCTGACACACACAAGGTATTGCACAGATGTAATAAGTCACTGCAGACACCCTCTATAGAAAAAGTATAGAAAAGTATGGGGAAAAAAAATTTGATGGCTATATTATATTGCTGCCACCACTCACAATAGTCCTTAAAGACTTTTGGGTCTTTTAAACATTTTTCCACTAAATAGATTGTGATCACACTCCCTACACTATCTGTCCCCTCCTAAGCGCAGCTCTCCATGACTAATAATGAGCCGAACACGCGCCATCGGGTGCTATATATGCACCCGATCACGTGTTCTGGCCAGCCAATCACTGTAATGCCAGTAGCCAACAAGGCTACGGCCTTACAGTGATGGCAGTACTTACCTGTATGTTAATGTGCTGCATAGCAGCCAAGAAAGGACCGCCATGTGCTGAGCATAGAGATGTTGTCCCTTTGGGGGATATATGGACCCCACGATTCGCGTCTCCTCCGTATTTGGAAAAGTGGCGGACTTAGGTCTTAATTGCAGTGATTAAATAAGCGGCGTCCCGCTGTACTCACTCTTCAGCTGAATTTTTTCTGGCTATTCCCATAGGTGATTTATTTTGCTGCTGTTCCGGTACTGTTGATGACTGAATTGTGACCTTATACGTGCTACTCCCGTTCCCCTCGATCACTCTTAGGCGCTGCTCCATAGGTCTAATAGTCGGCGCTTGATGAGTGTGCAGTCACCCTCTTCCGCGCTGGACTTTGTATGCACTGGGGAATATACCTTGTATAGTCGTGCAGTAATCCTATTAGGACGCGCGTCGGGTCTGTCGCTGGTCAGGGTTAGTTCAAGCACATAGGGTCTTTCAGCAGGTGTTATCAAGACATAGGGTCTTTCAGCAGGTGTTATCAAGACCCCCCTGATGGACACTGATATCACAGGTATCACAGTCTGCTTAAACTAATAACACACAAATAATTAAATGTTACCATGTTTTTATTGAACACACCATGTAAACATTCACAGGGCAGGTGGAAAAAGTATATGAACCCCTAGACTAATGACATCTCCAAGAGCTAATTGGAGTGAGGTGTCAGCCAACTGGAGTCCAATGAATGAGATGAGATTGGAGGTGTTGGTTACAGCTCCCCTGCCCTATAAGAAACACACACCAGTTCTGGGTTTGCTTTTCACAAGAAGCATTGCCTGATATGAATGATGCCTTGCACAAAAGAGCTCTTAGATGACCTACAATTAAGAATTGTTGACTTGCATGAAGCTGGAAAGGATTATAAAAGTGTAAAGGATCTCCTAGGCACCCCGACCGGGTACTTCTGTCGATAGATACTCCTAGTGCTTTCCGAGGACTCCAAGCACTCCACTTGACACCGTACGCACTGCAGACCCCACGAACCGCCGCAGCTTGGTTGGGGTCTCACTGTCCTCCACCCATGCTGGAACAAGACCGGGCTTCAGCTTCCAGTGGGTGAACCTCTCCTACAGCCAGAGAGCAGGAACCATGAACAAGCTCTTACAAGAGCTTATACTCTGAGGAGTATTGTGATATTGCAATCCCCAAGAGTGTAGTTATCCCATTCCCCAAACATGAGCCAAAACTTCATGAAGGTATAAAGCAACCTTCTTTATTTTAACACACAAGCATTTTATACACATCTTCCAACAAGGTTACCAGCCACAGGGTTTTGTAAAAACAGCCAATCGCATGCATTTACAGTATTCAAACCTTCCCAGCAATTGTACACAAAATACCCTTCCCTCTGTCTGTAACGCAATCAACAAAATACAATGAGCATTGTCTGTGACGCAATTAACTAACACACTGGCATTGTCTGAGACGCAATTAACAAACACACTGGCATTGTCTGAGACGCAATCAACAAAATACAATTGCCAAACGTAATGGGCTAACTTAATCACTCACAGACAGAAAACACACATTTTTCCCCAAAACACAGAAAACCCCCCAAAAAAAACAAAACCCCACATATCCCCATAATGTATACATCCATGGATAGCTCTGATCTGGGTGAACAACATATCCAAAAATCACCCAGAACCGAGCAGGGATTCCCGAATTCCATGGAAGTCACATTTGGCCTGTCTGTCTTCTCCTTTAACCGCTACAGGACCGCCGTACGCAGGATCGTGTCCTGGCAGCGGCCCTGTTATTCCTCCTAGACGCGCCGGCGCGTCCTCTTGCGAGACGCAAGGTTTCGGTCAAAGCCGGCCCGTGCATGCGCATCGCGGGTCGGCAAAAGTTAGAGGAGTATTTCGTCACCAGCCTGCCAGCCAATGATCGTGGCTGGCAGGCTGGCGATTTTTAAAAAATCAAATCACAAGCCAGTTAACACCTTATATTTGCAAATATAAGGTGTTAAATGGCTGCTCTGCAACTCTGCTGGTCCTTTTGGTCGGTTGGTCTCAGCAGAGGAGCAGGCATCACAGTGAGTAGCACCAAACACTACACCTTAGCCCCAGATCAACCCCCAGCACCCCAATTAACCCCTTGATCACCCCTTCTTGCCACTGTCAATCACCTAGTGAAAGGGAAAAGAGTGATCAGTGTAAACTGTCACTTTTTTTCACTGGTATTGACTGATAGTTTTAGGATAGTTTAGGCCCCTTGGTTAGGTAGTTTAGCTATCGTTTAGCGCCCAGCCCACCGCACCGTGTCACTGATTCGCTGATTAGCGTATCGCTAATCAGCATTTGTACTTTTATAGTATCTGTAAGTGATCAGAACTGATCACAGTCAGATCTATAATAGTATTAGTGTCACCTTAGCTTAACCTCCACCCAAAACGCAGTGTTTGCCCGATCAGGCCTGATCGGTTGCCCACATGTGCGTTCACCCACACCCGCCCAGCCGCAGTGACAAAAATTTTTTTTTTTTTGATCACTGCACAATCACTTTACAAGCGCTGCGGCAATAAAAAAAATCAGTTTTGATATTTTTTATCAATCGCAGCGGCCTCTGGTACTTTGCTAGCCTCCCATTTGTAAGACAGGCTTGCTTTTTTTCTTGGGTAGTCTCAGGGAACACCCCTAAATTTATTAGTCCAAATGTCAAACAGGGGGTATTCTTCTGAAGAGGCCTACAGGCTTCTGACCCCGTCGGATGAGGAATGGGAACCCTCATCTGACGAATCCAGCGGGTCAGAATATGAACATGTAGAAAGCAGTGGCAGTCTGACCCAAAGTTCGGATAAGGAGGTTGAGGTCCCTGATAGCACCAGGCGTACCCGGCCCCGTGTCGCTAGACCACAGGTTGCGCAGGATCCACTTCAAGGGCAGCAGAGTGGGGCTGGCGCTGTCGGATTACGTGGTGAGGCATACACCAGAAGCGCAGCCCATCCTGGACCTAGTACCAGCACTGCCGTACAACATGGTGAAGTGGCGAGCACCAGAAGGGCAGTTGAAGCTGGTACGGTGGCACGTGCAAAAGTTACCCCGTCGCAGCCACAGCACAGATAGGCCCATAGACCCCCTAGAGTCCCTGAGGTGCTGGCAAACCATGATTGGCAGTCCCCAACTTCAGCCGCACCATTAGTTCCCCCTTTCACCGCCCAGTCTGGAGTTCGGGTTGAGACAGTTCAGATTGGTTCTGCCCTGGGATTTTTTGAGCTGTTCTTTACTGCGGAGCTCTTGGAGTTGCCATTTAATTTATATCTGCCAACCCGGGAAGCTATTATGCTCAGTCTTTCCGGTGGAAACCAGTCCAAGTTTTCGAATTTAAAATTTTTCTGGGCCTTCTCCTCAACATGGGTCTAACCAAAAAGCATGAATTGCGGTCATATTGGTCCACGAACCCAATTCATCACATGCCCATGTTCTCTGCTGCCATGTCCAGGATACGATTTGAGACCATCCTGCGTTTTCTGCACTTTAGTGATAACAGCACCTCCCGTCCCAGACCAGAGGCCACCCAGCTTTTGACCGGCTCCACAAAAATCGTCCCCTCATAGACCACTTCAACCATAAATTTGAAGATTTGTATACCCCTGAGCAAAACATCTGCGTAGACGAGTCCCTTATACATTTTACCGGGCGCCTTGGCTTCAAACAATACATCCCAAGCAAGCGCACGGTATGGGGTCAAATTGTATAAGCTCTGTGAAAGGGCCACAGGCTATACCCACAAATTTTGGATCTATGAGGGTAAAGATCAGACCCTGGAGCTGGTCGGTTGCCCTGACTACCTGGGGAGCAGTGGGAAGACAGTCTGGGACTTGGTGTCACCCTTATTTGGCAAGCGGTACCATCTTTATGTGGACAATTTCTACACAAGTGTGCCCCTCTTCAGGCATTTGTTCCTAGAACAGATTGGCTGCTGTGGCACCGCGCGACCTAGGGGGGGGAGAGGGGGGAGAGGGCTGCCTTGTGTAACCAAGAACTGCTCGCGGTGAAATGGAGAGACAAGCGTGACGTTTACATGCTCTCCTCCATTCACGCAGACACGACAATCCAAATTGAACGAGCAACCAGTGTCATTGAAAAGCCCCTCTGTGTCCACGACTATAATTTGCTCATGGGAGGGGTGGACTTCAATGACCAGATGTTGGCTCCTTATCTCCATTACCGCAGGACCAGACGCTGATATAAGAAGGTGTCTTTATATTTAATTCAATTGGCTGCATATAATAGTTTTGTTCTCTACAGTAAGGCTGGGAGAACTGGATCCTTCCTCAAATTTCAGGAAGAGATCATAGAGAACCTCCTGTATCCAGGAGGTTCCGTGGCCCCAACCACTAGTGTAGTGAGCCGTCTACATGAGCGACATTTCCTCAGTGTCGTTCCTGGTACCTCAAACCAACCGCCACCCCGAAAAAAATGTTGTGTCTGTAGCAGGAGTGGAATAAGGCGTGACACCCGCTATTTCTGTCCCTACTGCCCTGACCACCCTGCCCTATGCTTAGGGGAGTGTTTCCGGAAGTACCACACACAGGTACACTTAGCATAGGGATTGCATCTCACAGGACAGGCACACAGGGCTATTAGGGCCCATTCACACACAGCTGCTGCAAACCTCTCCTTTCACCTGGGACAAAGTGCATAATGTACTTCGCCACATCTTTGGGCGATTTGCGCTTTGCACATTGTCCCATGGGGAAGGAGAGGTTTGTCCTAAAAGGTAAAAAAAAAAAAAATCACCAGTAAGCAAAAAAGTTAACGTTCAGTTCAAAAAGTTAAAGTTTATATGTTCTGTTCAAATGTTATTATAAAGTTAATAAAATTTATTGCGTTGCGGCCTGGTTTTTTTCTTTTTTGTTTTTGTTTTTTTTACCTTCCAGATGGACCAACTAATCGACTAGCTGCAACACTGATGTGCATTCTGACAGAAGCATTGCACTGCTGTCAGATTACACAAAAGTCGGTGTATGCGGCGCTGCAAGACGAGATTTCTCCTCTGCAGTAAAAGATACGTTTGCCGAGGCATATGAGCTGAGGAGGCGACGGTGTTCATATGCTTTGGCAAACACTTTGTATATAAAAAAAATTAAAAATCCCGGCAATGATTTATTCATCCACATCGATTGATGTGAATGTAGAAATCGGGTTTGCCAGGGCATACGAGCTAAGTGGGTATGGATGTTGGGCGGAGCTCCTATGTCCTGGCAGACGCTTTTCCCCTCCTTTTTTTTTTTTTTTTTGGGCAGAGATTTTTTCATCAACATTGATCGATGTGAATGAAGAAATCTGTGCCGTTCATTTTTTCTTTCAGCCCAGAGGCTGAATGGAAAAAAAAAAATCTCATTACCTGTATGCTCAATATAAGGAGAATAGCAGAAACTCCTAATGCTGGCCATACATGTAATGATTGCGGAGACCCTCAAATGCCAGAGCAGTACAAACACCCCATAAATGACACCATTTTGGAAAGAAGACACCCCAAGGTATTCGCTGAGGGGCATATTGAGTCCATGAAAGATTGAATTTTTTGTCCCAAGTTAGCGGAAAGTGAGACTTTGTGAGAAAAAAACAAAAAAAAAAACAATTTCCGCTAACTTGTGCCAAAAAAAAATATATTTCTATGAACTCGCCATGCCCCTCATTGAATACCTTGGGGTGTCTTCTTTCGAAAATGGGGTCACATGTGGGGTATTTATACTGCCCTGGCTTTTTAGGGGCCCTAAAGCGTGAGAAGAAGTCTGGGATCCAAATGTCTAAAAATGCCCTCCAAAAAGGAATTTGGGCACCTTTGCGCATCTAGGCTGCAAAAAAGTGTCACACATGTGGTATCGCCATACTCAGGAGAAGTTGGGGAATGTGTTTTAGGGTGTCATTTTACATATACCCATGCTGGGTGAGATAAATATCTTGGTGAAATGCCAACTTTGTATAACAAAATGAGAAAAGTTGTCTTTTGCCGAGATATTTCTCTCACCCAGCATGGGTATATGTAAAATGACACCCCAAAACACATTCCCCAACTTTCCTATGTACGGCGATACCACATTTGTGACACTTTTTTGCAGCCTAGGTAGGCAAAGGGGCCCACATTCCAAAGAGCACCTTTCGGATTTCACAGAGCATTTTTTGCAGATTTTGATTTCAAACTACTTCTCACGCATCTGGGCCCCTAAAATGCCAGGGCAGTATAACTACACCACAAGTGACCCCATTTTGGAAAGAAGACACCCCAAGGTATTCTGTGAGGGGCATGGAGAGTTCCTAGAATTTTTTATTTTTTGTCACAAGTTAGCGGAAAATGATGTTTTTTTTTTTTCTTACAAAGTCTCATATTCCACTAACTTTTGACAAAAAATGAAAACTTCCATGAACTCACTATGCCCATCACGAAATACCTTGGGGTGTCTTCTTTCCAAAATGGGGTCACTTGTGGGGTAGTTATACTGCCCGGGCATTTTAGGGGCCCAAGCCAGGGCGGTATAAATGCGCGTGAAGTAGTAAAAAATCTGTAAAAAATGGCCTGTGAAATCCGAAAGGTGCTCTTTGGAATGTGGGCCCCTTTGCCCACCTAGGCTGCAAAAAAGTGTCACACATGTGATATCGCCGTACTCAGGAGAAGTTGGTTGAATGTGTTTTGGGGTGTCATTTTACATATACCCATGCTGGGTGAAATAAATATCTTGGTCAAATGCCAACTTTGCATAAAAAAATTGGAAAAGTTGTCTCTTGCCGAGATATTTCTCTCACCCAGCATGGGTATATGTAAAATGACATCATATGAGGTGTGGAGTTTGAGGTGAATGGTGTTGTGAGATGTCTCCCTGTGCTACCGCTAGCAGGGGTAGACGACGGATCCTTAATGTTGTTAGGCAAGCAAAGCAGGAAAGGGAAGTGGATGTTATTCTCCATTTTGGGACAAACGATCTGGCTTGCAATGAGGTTTCAAAGGTGAAAGAATCTTTTCACACACTTGGAAAGGATATACGGGAGGTTGCATCAACTGTTTCATTCTCTGCAGTTTTGCCTGTGCATAACCTTCAGCATGACAGGAAGATGCGCATTAAGGAATTCAATGTATGGCTTGGTGAATTGTGTCTGAACCAAGGGTTTGGCTTTATGTCTCATGTTAGCTCTTGTTGAAATGGAAAAGAACTGTACAAGAAAGATGGTTTGCATCTTTCTCTCAAGGGAACGAATGTCCTCGGTGAACAGTTCCAAGTATTTGCTAAGAAGCATTTAAACTAGGAAAGGGGGGCAAAAGAGTGATAATCCAGCAGTCCGACTGCCCCCCGGAACAATGCCAAAAGAGGCCAGTAGCACAAAGGTTAAGAAATGACAAGCTCAGAGTCTTGTCTACAAATGCTCGCAGTCTAGAGAATAAGACCAATGAACTTGAGGCTATAATGGCATCTGAGAATATAGATGTAGTGGCTGTTACTGAGACGTGGTTCAAGGGGAGTAATGACTGGAATATATCAATACCAGGGTTCTCTCTATACAGGAAAGACAGAGAAGGCAAGAAGGGGGAGGGATGACCCTATATGTGAAAGATAGCATAAAATCTAATTTGATACAAGTTAACGAGAACAATTTAGAAGTTATCATTTTGGGAGACTTCAATCTTCCAGATGTAAACTGGAAAACTAAAATAGCTAGTTCTGCCAGGAGTACAGATACTCTAAATTCCCTACTGGGATTATCTCTACAGCAAGTAGTGGAAAAGCCAACCCGGAAGGAGGCCATTTTAGATTTAGTATTCACAAATGGGAATTTGGTATCTGATATTACTGTAGGGGAAAGCTTGGGATCTAGTGATCACCAGTCAGTGTGGTTTACTATAAGTACAGTGACTGAGTCAAACCACACAAAAACAAAAGTTTTAGATTTTAGAAAAACTGACTTTTCTAAAATTAGATTAGTGGTATACGAGTCCCTATCAGACTGGAACAGTTTCAATGGAGTCCAGGAGAAATGGGACTACTTAAAAGTGGCACTATTGAAGGCAACATTAGGCTTGTCAGTAAAAGCAAAAAAAGGAAGAGACCACTAAAATTGCATTAGGCTTGTCAGTAAAAGCAAAAAAAGGAAGAGACCACTGTGGTACTCAGCAGAAGTGGCCAAAATCATTAAAAACAAAAAGATAGCATTTAGGAATTATAAAAAAAAAACTAAAACGAGGATGACAGGCAAATTTATAAGATTAGGCAGTGAGAGGCCAAACAAGTTATAAGAGCTTCTAAAGCATAGGCAGAAGAGAAATTAGCTCAGTCAGGGAAAAAAAGGCGATAAGGCATTCTTCAGATACATAAATGAAAAAAGGAAACTAAAACAAGGAATTACCAAATTAAAAACAAAAGAAGGAAGGCATATGTAAGAAGATAAAGAACTAGCTGACTGCCTCAATGAATACTTCTGTTCAGTTTTTACAAAGGAAAATGAAGGAGAAGGACCTCAGTTAGGAAAAAAGACTAATGAATCTTTTGATGCATGTGTCTTGACAGAGGAAGAGGTTCTAAGTCAACTGTCTAAAATTAATACAAATAAGTCACAGGGGCCTGATAGGATACACCCAAAGCTATTAAAAGAGCTCAGCGGTAAACTAGCAAAACCATTAACAGATTTATTTAACCAATCACTGGCAACAGGAGTCGTCCCAGAAGATTGGAAATTAGCAAATGTGGTGCCCATTCACAAGAAAGGTAGTAGGGAGGAATCGGGCAACTATAGGCCAGTAAGCCTGACATCAATAGTAGGGAAATTAATGGAAACCATAATTAAGGAGAGGATTGTGGAACATGTAAAATCCCATGGATTGAAAGATGAAAAACAGCATGGGTTTACTTCAGGGAGATCATGTCAAACTAATCCGATTGATTTTTTTGATTGGGTGACTAAAATAATAGATGGAGGAGGTGCAGTAGACTTATCTAGACTTTAGTAAGGCTTTTGATACTGTCCCACATAGAAGGCTTATCAATAAAGTGCAGTCTTTGGGCTTGGACTCCCATATTGTTAAGTGGATTAGGCAGTGGCTGAGGGACAGGCAACAGAGGGTTGTAGTCAATGGAGTATATTCAGACCAGGGATCTGTTCTGAGACCCATATTGTTTAATATCTTTATCAGCGAAATTGCAGAAGGCCTCAATGGTAAGGTGTGTCTTTTTGCTGATGACACAAAGATTTGTAACAGGGTTGATGTTCCTGGAGGGATACACCAAATGGAAAAGGACTTAGGAAAACTAGAGGATTGGTAAAAAATCCGGCAACTAAAATTTAATGTTGATAAGTGCAAGATAATGCACCTGGGACGTAAAAACACGAAGAGCAGAATATAAAATCAGTGATACAGTCCTAACCTCAGTATCTGAGGAAAGGGATTTAGGGATCATTATTTCAGAAGACTTAAAGGTAAGCAGACAATGTCATAGAGCAGCAGGAAATGCTAGCAGAATGCTTGGGTGTATAGGGAGAGGAATTACAAGTGGAAAGAGGGAGGTGCTCATGCCGCTCTACAGAGCACTAGCGAGCCCTCATTTGAGTATTGTGCTCAGTACTGGAGACCATATCTCCAGAAGGATATTGATACTTTGGAGAGAGTTCAGAGAAGAGCTACTAAACTAGTACATGGATTGCAGGGTAAAACTTACCAGGAAAGATTAAAGGACCTTAACATGTATAGCTTGGACGAAAGACGAGACAGAGGGGATATGATAGAAACTTTTAAATACATAAAGGGAATCAAGAAGGTAAAAGAGGAGAGAATATTTAAAGAAGAAAAACTGCTACAAGAGGACATAGTTTTAAATTAGAGGGGCAAAGGTTTAAAAGTAATATCAGGAAGTATTACTTTACTGAGAGAGTAGTGGATGCATGGAATAGCCTTCCTGCAGAAGTGGTAGCTGCAAATACAGTGGAGGAGTTTAAGCATGCATGGGATAGGCATAAGGCCATCCTTCATATAAGATAGGGCTAGGGGCTGTCCATAGTATTTAGTATATTGGGCAGAATAGATGGGCCAAATGGTTCTTACCTGCCGACACATTCTATGTTTCTATGTGCTGCATTTTGGATGCAGCCCAAAAATTGCAAGCAGTTTTCAAAAAAACACACGCCTGGTTCGCTCATCTCTGCTCCAAATATTTAAATTCAGCATTTCTTCCTGGATCAGCCAGTATGTCCAAAGGTGGAAAAACCGCACCATAAATGCAGGTATGTTGTTTGCCTCACCAAAAATGCAGCACAACAGCACCCTCATTATACCTTTGGACATACTCGCTGATTCAGGAGGAAATGCTGAATTCAAATATTTGGAGTATAGATGAGCTAACCAGGCATTTGTTTGAGAGACAGAGAGAGGCTAGTATATAAATATGTGTTTCCGAATAAAATATATGGGTTGTCTAAGAGGTACTCTTTCTCATTATGGAGAGCCCATGGTACACCAAGTATGAGTACACAGTATTGTAGGCCAGGCTATGCCTTTTGGGTTTTTTGGAAAAGATATTCAACTTAGTTTTCCCAAACCTATCTGATGCTGGAAGATGTTAGACATGATCATTTGCATATATTTTACCCACAATAATCCAAAGGAGTGTTGTCTAGACTACAATAGTCATCACGTACATCAACTGGTCTCCATAATAAAAATAGTACCCACCCAGAGGTTCCCTTCAAGGCTATGAAACTAGAGCTGTTCTCATCTGCTTTTATTAGTTTAAGGGCTTTTGTCCTAAAAGAACTCACTGCAGATGTGAGGCCGGTACCTTCTCCTGTTAACTGACAACCAACAAACTCACACTTCAGACCTCAGGGTTTGTATAGTAAAAACATATTTACATACATCACACTCTTGACATTTATACAATGCAGCAATAAAAAACATTAACTCAGCCCTTTAAGTCAGAAAATCCTTTTAATCCTCTCTTAAATTTTACTGTTTTAACAAGTGTTGCTTTGTAACTCTATTCTGGCAACTGGCACCATTCCAATTAGTCCATATCCATTGTGAAAGTGATCTTTGTCTCCTGCAATATGGTCATTGGTTTTGTGAAAGCAAATGTGGACCCACTGTGTCACTGGGCAGATTTGGTTTCCGGCTACCCCTATTGGTGTTATCTAAGAGGTCCCTTCTCCTTGTACAGTGACCTGGGTTCCATTGCAGGGGAACCACCACATGAATACCTCTTGGAGTAATCTCTGTTCAGTGATTGCTAAACAATGGGTTCAAGAGACACCAGTGGGTGACACCAATGGATCAGGCCAAATTGTAGTTATTAGACGAGCTGGGGTTAGGATAGGCAATGTATGTACAATCCGATAAACAGTTCAAAGGTTATGGCAGGCACCAAATGGTCAAATCCAGTAAACAGGTTAAGATCAGGCATGGGAATACAAAAATAATGTAGCTCATTATAGAAGGAACTAGCAAGATAGGTAACCTCCTGCAAATGCACCTTTAAACAGGGGAAGGTGTGTTAAATACCCAGAGGTGGACAGCCATAGGCTGGGAAAGATTAGGGTGTGCACATGTAACCCTCTTTTCCTTACACCATCTGCGACACCTCCAGCTTTCGGTCACCAGCTCCTCCAGGCATTAACTCTATGTGGACTCTAAGGGACTACACTCAGGTCTTCTATGGTTTAAAGCTTTATTGAGGTAAAGTGCACTTGGCTGGGGCCTCCTTCAGAGCAAATGTCTGTAATACAAAAGGGAAACACTGCCACTATCTGGTATATAGCCAGGTCACCAGCCCACCTCCTTCACAGCTAATGTCTGCACTCCAAATATATTATAAAACAGTGATCGTATAGTGGATCTTACATTGGACAAGTATATGAGGATAACAGCAACATACCTGTAATACAACAGGGAAACACTGCCACTATCTGGCATACAGCCAGGTCACCGGCCCACCTATATCATAACAGGCAGTCATTATATTACATTCCCACATACGTGTTACAGGATATAACAAAGCATACAGAGAAATGAACAAGAGAAAATCATTTACAAAGATATTGCAGCAGGGTGACCTGGAATACAGCATGTCTTACAGCCATTTTAGAAAGAGCACATGGCTCTCTAACTCCACATCATCTACTCAGCCTAGCATGTGTTGCGGGACATAAAGGCTGCTTAAAAAACATATGGTCACCTATTTACATTCTACAGAACTATTAGGGGTATATATCATAACTTTTTACAACAGATAAATGAACTTTAGCTTTAGAGAACTTAGACAGAGATCCTACCTCCTTCACAGCAAATGTCTGCACTGAGGAGACTAAACCAAGTAGCAGAATACACAGGGGACTTCCTGGATGAGTCCACTGTAAAGACTCTGTCTGTTAAAACATTCCTCAGTTATCTAATAGCACATTTGAAGAGGTTTATTTAGCATGTCCTGACTCTGTTAACAGCTTATGAATATATGGAACTACATTTAACAAGTGCTCATTGCTGCGGCTACTGTGTATTGGTATGACCCTATTGAAAACCTGCAGACTGGATATTTGGTGAAACTTCCTGTGCTCCATATCGACTGTACTACATTTTACCCCTCCTGAATTTCACCAAATATATAACACTAAACAGTACAATATAACGTGATAGAAAACTCCAATGAGAACAAAATTGTATACTTTAGTTTGGACATTCTAAGGTATGTGAGCATATGTCTATACAGGATAACTGTTTCTTGGACTCTCTCTTGAAGGACCACTTAAGGACTACTTGGAGGGTGTGCACTCCCTTCACGTAGTAAGTATTACAAAGTGCCTATCTACACAATGCCTAATGCAAGAAATATTGCAGAATCCCCTTTGTTAAGATATACAACCTTATGCTCCTCAACTCAGCACCTACATATCGCAAAACATGCTGTGTTTTGTTTTTCTGTGATCTCTACCTTAAATGTCTACATTTATCTATTTAGTTATATGGAACTACAATACTATTACTTCTAGTAACTCTCCTTCTAGGCACCTAGATATCCTAGTATTCACAGAGCAGATCAGTCTGTTTACTGGCCTAACAGTATGTTCAACTCTGGTTGAATCAGACTGGCTTAAATTGGTCCGCTTCTTTTCATATGAGGGTTTAGAATTCCAAGTTTGAGCAGTTTGACCCTCGGACAAAGATAATGTCTTGAATAAGTCACCTTTATGACTGGTTTGTAAGTCTTGCTCATCATGGCAAGGATCAAAGTCTGATGGACCATCTCTTAGAATGTCCTCTGGTAGGGATTTCCCAGTGTCTTTGGCATCTTGCAAAATCTCTTCATTAGAACCAAATACTGAACTACATTCTTCAGTTCCTGATATCTGGTCAAGAATTATCTCTGTATTTCCATTGTGATTATTGCTGAAGGAATCTATTTGTTCTTCATCAATCTGTTCTTCTACCTCATAATCCGATAAAGCGGAAGCCACCTCAGACAATTCTTCTTCTCCCAAATCAATGGGTAAAAAGTTAACTGGTAAGATCAAGTTTCGCTGAACTACTCTGACTTCTCCAGTCTTTAAGTTATGTATCTGGAAGATATGCGTCTTTGGGTTGGTGTTAACAACTCTGTAAACAGTTGACTCCCAAATATCAGCAAGTTTACGTTTTCCTCTTTCTTTCTTATTCACAAGAAGAACGTGGTATCCAATACTAATTGGTAAACCCTTGATCCTTTGGTCATGTCCTCTGGTCTGTTTGTTTTGCTCTCTGCTAGAATGTTTCTGCGCTATTTCAATTGCTTCCTTCAAGTCTTTCCCTAGAGCAGCAACAAATTCATCATAGTCCTTGACCGTTTCATCTCTTAACACGTTCCTGAACATTATGTAAACAGGCAGTTTAGGAGTTCTTCCAAACATAAGGATGGGTGGATAACCCGTGGTTTCATGTACAGTACAATTATATGCAAAGGTTAGCGTTTGAATCATCTGTGGCCACTTATTCTTTGATCTTGGCGGTAGAGATCGCAGCATGCTTCCTAGTGTATGGTTGAAACGCTCTACTTGACCGTTTCCCATAGGATGGTATGGTGTTGTGTGTAGGGATGAGCGAACCCGAACTGTATAGTTCGGGTTCGTAACGAATTTTGGGGTGTCCGTGACACGGACCCGAACCCGAACATTTTAGTATAAGTCCGGGTTCGGGTTCGGTGTTCGTCGCTTTCTTGGCGCTTTTTGAAAGGCTGCAAAGCAGCCAATCAACAAGCGTCATACTACTTGCCCCAAGAGACCATCACAATCATGCCTACTATTGGCATGGCTGTGATTGGCCAGTGCAGCATGTGACCCAGCCTCTATTTAAGCTGGAGTCATGTAGCGCCGCACGTCACTCTGCTCTGATCCGTGTAGGGAGAAGTTGCAGCTGCGACGTTAGGGCGAGATTAGGCAGTGATTAACTCCTCCATAAGACTTAATTCAGTGATCGATCTACAGCTGTGGATCATTGAACTGCTGCTATTCAATTGCTCACTGTTTTTAGGCTGCCCAGAGCGTTTTTCATTCACTTTTTTCTGGGGTCATCGGCGGCCATTTTGTGTCTTGTGGTGCGCCAGCACAAGCTGCCACCAAGTACATTTAACCATCAATAGTGTGGTTATTTTTTGGCTATATCCTACATCAGGGTCAAGCTGCCACCAAGTGCATTTTACCATCAATAGTTTGGTTATTTTTGGCTATATCCTACATATGGGGTAAGCTGTCACCAAGTGCATTTAACCCTCAATAGTGTGGTTGTTTTTTGGCTATATCCTACATATTGGGCAAGCTGTCACCAAGTGCATTTAACCATCAATAGTTTGGTTATTTTTGGCTATATCCTACATATGGGGCAAGCTGTCACCAAGTGCATTTAACCATCAATAGTGTGGTTATTTTTTGGCTATATCCTACATATGGGGCAAGCTGTCACCAAGTGCATTTAACCATCAATAGTTTGGTTATTTTTGGCTATATCCTACATATGGGGCAAGCTGTCACCAAGTGCATTTAACCATCAATAGTGTGGTTATTTTTTGGCTATATCCTACATATGGGGCAAGCTGTCACCAAGTGCATTTAACCATCAATAGTGTGGTTATTTTTTGGCTATATCCTACATCAGGGTCAAGCTGTCACCAAGTGCATTTAACCATTAATAGTGTGGTTATTTTTTGGCTATATCCTACATCAGGTTCAAGCTGTCACCAAGTGCATTTAACCATCAATAGTGTGGTTATTTTTTTGCTATATCCTACATCAGGGTCAAGCTTTCACCAAGAGCATTTAACCATCAATAGTGTGGTTATTTTTTGGCTATAATCTACATCAGGGGCTTGGCTGTGCTTGCTATTTTATTGAGGGTTGAAATACAATTCCCAACTTAGAAATTTCCTAAATTAGTGGTTTCTGCTGTATCAGGGCTACTTTAAATCTATTCATTAAAAGGGTATATAAGATTCAAGGTGCAGATAGGGTCATTCTCAATAACTTCACACACACACTACTGTGCAATACCAAGTCTAATTCTGTGTGTAAACGTATACCTGTCACCCAGCGCCTAAATACTAGGCCTCAAATTTATATTCATATAAATCTGTCATTATTGCTGTGGCTGGTCAAGTTATTTAGTGTCTGTCAAAGCACAGTTTTTGTTCTGGGTTGAAATACAATTCCCAATTTTGCAATTCTCTAAATTAGTTGTTTCTGCTGTATCAGGCCTACTTTAAATTTATCCCTAAAAGGGTATATAAGATTCAAGGAGCAGATATGGTTATTCTCAATAACTTCACACACACGATACTGTGCAATTCCAAGTCTAATTCTGTCCGTAAACGTATACCTGTCATCCAGCGCCTAAATACTAGGCCTCAAATTTATATTCAGCCAAATCTGTGGTTACTGCTGTGCCTGTATTAGTGTCTAGTATGTACTGAGTGTGCCTTATATTATTTATTTAATATTTAACTTTTAATTATATCTATTTAAAAAGATATTTGAGACTTACTGGAATAGAATAAATTCCTGCGCTTTGTAGAGAGGTTTAGCATAGGTGCTGAATAGATAGAGTGTATTCCTATAGGAGTGCCTGAAGGGAATATAATACATAGAGGGAATGGGTCTAAATAGACCAATAACTTTCCCTATACATTAACCCTACTTGGCCTGGTCTAATGAGTTGAGGGGCCTCACTGGCTGTAGCCCCGACTACAGCCAGTGAGGCCCCTCAACTCATTAGACCAGGCCAAGTAGGGTTAATGTATAGGGAAAGTTATTGGTCTATTTAGACCCATTCCCTCTATGTATTATATTCCCTTCAGGCACTCCTATAGGAATACACTCTATCTATTCAGCACCTATGCTAAACCTCTCTACAAAGCGCAGGAATTTATTCTATTCCAGTAAGTCTCAAATATCTTTTTAAATAGATATAATTAAAAGTTAAATATTAAATAAATAATATAAGGCACACTCAGTACATACTAGACACATATTGAGACCACTGAGTTACTCTATGAGCAGGTCTAACTGATTCAGACAACTGTTCATAAACGGTACAAAAGCTGTGCCTGTATTAGTGTAATACGGTGCCTAAATAGATAGCCAGATGGTGTTAGGTGTCTGTAAAAAAAAAAGGCCTGAATTTGAATTCAATACATTGGGCCAAATGATATTTTTCTTATTGTGGTGAACGGTAACAATGAGGAAAACATCTAGTAAGGGACGCGGACATGGTCGTGGTAGTGGACCCTCTGGTGCTGGGAGAGGATGTGGCCGTTCTGCCACAGCCACACGTCCTAGTGTACCAACTACCTCAGGTCCCAGTAGCCGCCATAATTTATAGCGATATTTGGTGGGGCCCAATGCCGTTCTAAGGATAATAAGGCCTGAGCAGGTACAGGCATTAGTCAATTGGGTGGCCGACAGTGGATCCATCACGTTCACATTATCTCCCACCCAGTCTTCTGCAGAAAGCGCACAGATGGCGCCTGAAAACCAAGCCCATCAGTCTGTCACATCACCTCCATGCATACCAGGGAAACTGTCTGAGCCTCAAGTTATGCAGCAGTCTCTTATGCTGTTTGAAGACTCCGCTGGCAGGGTTTCCCAAGGGCATCCACCTAGCCCTTCCCCAGCGGTGGAAGACATAGAATGCACTAACGCACAACCACTTATGTTTCCTGATGATGAGGAAACACAGGTGCCAACTGCTGCTTCTTTCTGCAGTGTGCAGACTGAACAGGAGGTCAGGGATCAAGACTGGGTGGAAGACGATGCAGGGGACGATGAGGTCCTAGACCCCACATGGAATGAAGGTCGTGCCACTGACTTTCACAGTTCAGAGGAAGAGGCAGTGGTGAGACTGAGCCAACAGCGTAGCAAAAGAGGGACCAGTGGGCAAAAGCAGAACACCCGCAGCCAAGAGACTCCGCCTGCTACTGACCGCTGCCATCTGGGACCGAGCACCCCAAAGGCAGCTTCAAGGAGTTCCCTGGCATGGCACTTCTTCAAACAATGTGCTGACGACAAGACCCGAGTGGTTTGCACGCTGTGCCATCAGAGCCTGAAGCGAGGCATTAACGTTCTGAACCTTAGCACAACCTGCATGACCAGGCACCTGCATGCAAAGCATGAACTGCAGTGGAGTAAACACCTTAAAAACAAGGAAATCACTCAGGCTCCCCCTGCTACCTCTTCTGCTGCTGCCGCCTCGGCCTCTTCTGCTGCTGCCGCCTCGGCCTCTTCCTCCGCCTCTGGAGGAACGTTGGCACCTGCCGTTCAGCAAACAGAGGATGTACCACCAACACCTCCGTCACCAAGCATCTCAACCACGTCACATGCCAGCGTTCAGCTCTCCATCTCACAAACATTTGAGAGAAAGCGTAAATTCCCACCTAGGCACCCTCGATCCCTGGCCCTGAATGCCAGCATTTCTAAACTACTGGCCTATGAAATGCTGTCATTTAGGCTGGTGGACACAGACAGCTTCAAACAGCTCATGTCGCTTGCTGTCCCACAGTATGTTGTTCCCAGCCGATACTACTTATCCAAGAGAGTCGTGCCTTCCCTGCACAACCAAGTCTCCGATAAAATCAAGTGTGCACTGCGCAACGCCATCTGTGGCAAGGTCCACCTAACCACAGATACGTGGACCAGTAAGCTATATCTCCCTAACTGCACACTGGGTAAACGTAGTGGCGGCTGGGCCCCAGGCGGAGAGCTGTTTGGCGCACGTCCTTCTGCCGCCAAGGATCGCAGGGCAACATTCTTTGCCTCCTGTTGCCTTCTCCTCCTAATCGGCTTCCTCCTCCTCTTCTTCCACCTGCTCATCCAGTCAGCCACACACCTTCACCACCAACTTCAGCACAGCCCGGGGTAAACGTCAGCATGCCATTCTGAAACTCATATGTTTGGGGGAATAGAACAACAAACCGACGAGTGTTTGGCGCCGGTGAGCCTCAAGCCCGGCCTGGTGGTGTGCGATAATGGGCGAAATCTCGTTGCAGCTCTGGGACTAGCCGGTTTAATGCACATCCCTTGCCTGGCGCATGTGCTGAATTTGGTGGTGCAGAAGTTCATTCACAACTACCCCGACATGTCAGAGCTGCTGCATGAAGTGCGGGCCGTCTGTTTGCTTCCGGCGTTCACATCCTGCCGCTGCTAGCCTGTCTGCGCTACAGCGTAAGTTCGGCCTTCCCGCTTACCGCCTCATATGCGACGTGCCCACCAGGTGTTACTCCACCTTGCACATGCTGGACAGACTGTGCGAGCAGCAGCAGACCATAGTGGAGTTTCAGCAACTAATCATACTAAGTAAGGAGAGTAGGCCAGTTTTTGACCCGACTGTATACCGTCTGCTCCCCCCCCCCCTTTCCCTCCCCCTCCCCCCTCCCCCGTGATACATAAGATAAGTACCATCTCTACTATACAAGATGGCTGACTAGTAAATAATGCGGGTTTAGGGTAACGGATTTAATAACCCCTCAATGAACTGTTAATTATGGCACTAATTTGCTGATTCTAACTTTATGCAATGATTTAGTGTGAGACACATCATGCACCTATCAATTGCCAGTACTATAAGCTGTCTGTTTGACCCTAGAAGTGATTTGGTTCAGATAGTGGTATATAGAAAGGAATATTACTCTAGCCCTGCAGAACTGGTTATAGTTCATAATTTCCCCTATGGGTGTGTAGATAGGAATATCTATTTGTTCCTTTGGCAAACTGTACCCCATAAATAGAAATCATAAATGGGTAATAGATTGGTTGACATTTACCTGACAGAAGACTTGAGGGACGGAGAGTCCTCTTGTTATTCTATCTACTGTTACTCATTTTACACCCCAGACACTGGTGACCCTTAAGGGGTTAATAAACAGTGCGACTGGACGGGAGCCCTGAAGACATCGATACTTGTTTTCTTTTCAACAGGTTTCTTAAGGGGTAGAGAAGTTCCTTTTCACTATCCATTCTATATTCCAGATAATGGTAACCCTGAAGGGGTTAACAGACAGTGTGATAGGTCGGGAGTCTCGGAGGCAGAGGGGCGTACACTTACCACAAGGACAAGCCCACAGAAGAGACGGGACGGACCAATGAAACGGCAGAGTCGTTGGTTGTTTATCGGCATGTCCTAGTGACGCAGGAGCAGGGAGGCGCACAGGATATGTGTCATCAGACGTCCCGTGCCAATATGGAACTCCTGATAGGCGGCATTGAGTTGTGAGTGGTCGCGATTGACAGGGGGGCGGGACACCAAACGGTATATAGCGGGCGCATGACTGGCGCGCGCGCATATATACCCCATATCCCCTGACGAAGCCACTTGCAGTGGCGAAACATGTCGGGAGGGGTGGTATAGCGCGTCTTTAGGTTTTAGACAGTTGTTTGGCAGTGAGGATCGGATTTAGCTAGGACGAGGGACAGCTAGTGTGTAAGGTGTGTTTAGACTGAGGGAATAGGCCACTGCTAGACCTCTATCAATAGTAATAGAGGCAGGCCCTCAGCGAAAGTCAGCTGAGGACCAATTCAAGTGCAGATAGTGGCGAGACGTGGCAACATTGTTGCAGCGCGTCTACCCCTGGCAGGGAATAGAGACTGTGGGCCCTGACAGGAGTGCACGTGTGTAGCAAGTGGTGTACCGTGTCTGGAGATCGCTGTAAAATATTTATCGAGTAACTCTTGATGGTGGTGACAGACGGGTGGATGAGACCCGTAATGCCTACCTGAATATAAGTGTGAAATACATGTCAAATACTAACACGACTCCCACAAACACACCCACCACTTGGTTGTCCGTGAACCGACATATGCAATTAGTGACTGTGGCAGTCACTATAAGAGGATTTAGCTCACATGTTACCAGACACTGATAATTTTATATACTCCCCTTTTCTTGTGTGTGTGAAGGATAATCTTTTTTTAATACATATCAATAAAAATATTAATTTTAATATTAGTTAGAGACCCCTAAAGGGATTCTAGGTCTATATTGACCATTAAAGTTGTTATATGTTTCAGCAGCTGCACGCACGGGTCAGTCACACTGAGGAACAGCACCACTTCACCACCAATGACTGGGCCTCCATGCGAGACCTGTGTGTCCTGTTGCGGTTTTTCGAGTACTCCACCAACATGGCCAGTGGCGATGATGCCGTTATCAGCGTTACAATACCACTTCTATGTCTCCTTGAGAAAACACTTAGGGTGATGATGGAAGAGGAGGTGGCCCAGGAGGACGAGGAAGAGGGGTCATTTTTAGAACTTTCAGGCCAGTCTCTTCGAAGTGACTCAGAGGGAGGTTTTTTGCAACAGCAGAGGCCAGGTACAAATGTGGCTAGCCAGGGCCCACTACTGGAGGACGAGGATGAGGAGGAGGTGGAGGAGGATGAGGATGAAGCATGGCCACAGCGGGGTGGCACCCAATGCAGCTCGGGCCCATCACTGGTGCGTGGCTGGGGGGAAACGCAGGACGATGACGATACGCCTCCCACAGAGGACAGCTTGGCACACATGAGCGACTACATGCTGCAGTGCCTGCGCAACGACAGCAGAGTTACCCACATTTTAACGTGTGCGGACTACTGGGTTGCCACCCTGCTGGAGCCATGGTACAAAGACAATGTGCCCACCTTACTTCCTGCACTGGAGCGTGATAGGAAGATGCGCGAGTACAAGCGCATGTTGGTAGATGAGTGGAAGCCCAAGGCCAAGGCAGAGGAGGAGCAAGAGGTCGCCAAGGCAGCTGTGTCACGGCCAGCTCCTCTGAGGGCAGGGTTAGCATGGCAGAGATGTGGAAAAGTTTTGTCAAAACACCACAGCTAACTGCAGTACGTGTGCACACCCCTCCACGTACTGACTGATGGTTCGGCCCCATTCAACTTCTGGGTCTCTAAATTGTCCACGTAGCCAGAGCTAGCCTTTAATGCCTTGGAGGTGCTGGCCTGCCCGGCGGCCAGCGTTTTGTCTGAACGTGTATTCAGCACGGCAGGGGGCGTCATTACAGACAAACGCAGCCGCCTATCTACAGCCAATGTGGACAAGCTGACGTTCATAAAAATGAACCAGGCATGGATCCTACAGGACCTGTCTATCCCTTGTGCAGATTAGACATTAACTACCTCCCCTTAACCATATATTATTGTACTCCAGGGCACTTCCTCATTCAATCCTATTTTTATTTTCATTTTACCATTATATTGCGGGGCAACCCAAAGTTGAATGAACCTCTCCTCTGTCTGGGTGCCGGGGCCTAAATACAGGTCCTTCTCAAAATATTAGCATATTGTGATAAAGTTCATTATTTTCTGTAATGTACTGATAAACATTAGACTTTCATATATTTTAGATTCATTACACACCAACTGAAGTAGTTCAAGCCTTTTATTGTTTTAATATTGATGATTTTGGCATACAGCTCATGAAAACCCAAATTTCCTATCTCAAAAAATTAGCATATTTCATCCGACCAATAAAAGAAAAGTGTTTTTAATACAAAAAAAGTCAACCTTCAAATAATTATGTTCAGTTATGCACTCAATACTTGGTCGGGAATCCTTTTGCAGAAATGACGGCTTCAATGCGGCGTGGCATGGAGGCAATCAGCCTGTGGCACTGCTGAGGTGTTATGGAGGCCCAGGATGCTTCGATAGCGGCCTTAAGCTCATCCAGAGTGTTGGGTCTTGCGTCTCTCAACTTTATCTTCCCAATATCCCACAAATTCTCTATGGGGTTCAGGTCAGGAGAGTTGGCAGGCCAATTGAGCACAGTAATACCATGGTCAGTAAACCATTTACCAGTGGTTTTGGCACTGTGAGCAGGTGCCAGGTCGTGCTGAAAAATGAAATCTTCATCTCCATAAAGCTTTTCAGCAGATGGAAGCATGAAGTGCTCCAAAATCTCCTGATAGCGGCTGCATTGACCCTGCCCTTGATAAAACACAGTGGACCAACACCAGCAGCTGACATGGCACCCCAGACCATCACTGACTGTGGGTACTTGACACTGGACTTCAGGCATTTTGGCATTTCCCTCTCCCCAGTCTTCCTCCAGACTCTGGCACTTTGATTTCCAAATGACATGCAAATTTGCTTTCATCCGAAAAAAGTACTTTGGACCACTGAGCAACAGTCCAGTGCTGCTTCTCTGTAGCCCAGGTCAGGCGCTTCTGCCTCTGTTTCTGGTTCAAAAGTGGCTTGACCTGGGGAATGCGGCACCTGTAGCCCATTTCCTGCACACGCCTGTACACGGTGGCTCTGGATGTTTCTACTCCAGACTCAGTCCACTGCTTCCGCAGGTCCCCCAAGGTCTGGAATCGGTCCTTCTCCACAATCTTCCTCAGGGTCCGGTCACCTCTTCTCGTTGTGCAGCGTTTTCTGCCACACTTTTTCCTTCCCACAGACTTCCCACTGAGGAGCCTTGATACAGCACTCTGGGAACAGCCTATTCCTTCAGACATGTCTTTCTGTGTCTTACCCTCTTGCTTGAGGGTGTCAATGATGGCCTTCTGGACAGCAGTCAGGTCGGCAGTCTTACCCATGACTGCGGTTTGGAGTAATGAACCAGGCTGGGAGTTTTTAAAAGCCTCAGGAATCTTTTGCAGGTGTTTACAGTTAATTAGTTGATTCAGATGATTAGGTTAATAGCTCGTTTAGAGAACCTTTTCATGATATGCTAATTTTTTTAGATAGGAATTTTGGGTTTTTGTGAGCTGTATGCCAAAATCATCAATATTAAAACAATAAAAGGCTTGAACTACTTCAGTTGGTGTGTAATGAATCTAAAATATATGAAAGTCTAATGTTTATCAGTACATTACAGAAAATAATGAACTTTATCACAATATGCTAATTTTTTGAGAAGGACCTGTATATGAGAATGGACTGTTCCAATGTTGCGTGACGTGAAGCATGATTCTCTGCTATGACATGAAGACTGATTCTCTGCTGACATGAAGCCAGATTCTCTGTTACGGGACCTCTCTCCTCTGCCTGGATGCCGGGGCCTAAATATCTGACAATGAACTGTTCCAGTGTTGGGTGACGTGAAGCATGATTCTCTGCTATGACATGAAGACTGATTCTCTGCTGACATGAAGCCAGATTCTCTGTTATGGGACCTCTCTCCTCTGCCTGGGTGCCTGGGCCTAAATATATGACAATGGACTGTTACAGTGGTGGGTGACGTGAAGCCAGATTCTCTGCTATGGGACCTCTCTCCAATTGATATTGGTTCATTTTTATTTTATTTTTATTTTAAATTATTTCCCTATCCACATTTGTTTGCAGGGGATGTACATACATTTTGCTGCCTTTTGCAGCCCTGTAGCCCTTTACTGGGCTGTTTTACAGCCTTTTTCGTGCCGAAAAGTTCGGGTCCCCATTGACTTCAATGGGGTTCGGGTTCGGGACGAAGTCCGGGTCGGGTTCGGATCCCGAACCGGAACATTTCCGGGAAGTTCGGCTGAACTTCTCGAACCCGAACATCCAGGTGTTCGCTCAACTCTAGTTGTGTGCGATTTCTCAATACCAGCAATCTGTAAAAGTTCACTAATTAGTTCACTTTCAAAATTAGCTCCTCTATCAGAATGCAATCTTTCTGGAAATCCATAGATGCAGAAGAAATTGTCCCAAAGTTTGCGTGCCACTTGCTTTGCAGTTTGGTTCTGAGATAGTGCATGAGATAGTTTGTAAAGTGGTCTGTAACCACTAACACATCAACACTTTCATTTCTGCTGTTCTCCGTGGACCAAAAATCAATGCATACAAGTTCTAATGGATGATTTGTAACTATGGATTCAAGAGGTGCTCTCCCTTCTGGTTCTGGAGTCTTACTCACTACGCATCTCTTGCACTGTCTCACATAGTTTTTGATGTCTGCTTCCATGTGAATCCAAAAAAAATCGTTCTCGGGCCAAAGATTGTTCTGTCCTGACCTTGATGTCCAACGTCATCATGAATACCCTTGAGAACATTACTCCTAAGTGAATAAGGGACAACAAATTGATACATTTTGCTTCCTGATTTATGCTTTGAAATCCTATATATTCTCTTCTGGATGGTCTTCTCCTCTGAACAAAATATATGGCCCTTGCCAGTTCATCATCTTCATTTTGTTTCCTCTGAAGATTTTCCAACGAAAATTTGGGGAGTGGAACAATTCCCTTATTCAGCACAGCATTCACATGTTGTCTAAGCAGGACTGTATATGGTCTGGTAACATCTCCTGGTCACAAATTATTTTCAAACATTAACTTCATTGTTTGTAATTGAAACTCAAATGATAGCTTAAATGACTCCTGAACAGAGTCCTTCTCAACAGTTGTACACAACTTCAGTAAATCTTGGTATGGTATGGTTTGCTTCCTATCTTGCTGTTGATACTTTGTCTGACAAATAGCTCTCAACTCAGAAGATCTGCTGGAATATTCTGTGTTCCTGGCACATATTTTAAATCAAAGTCGTAAGGTGCAAGCTTGTCAACCCATCTTTGTTCGCAAGCATCCAAATTTGGCTTTGTCATAATGTAGGTTAGAGGATTGTTGTCTGTCCATGCTGTGAATCTGTGTCCTTTTAACAAGTGGCTAAATTTGTCACAAACTGCCCATTTTAAAGCTAAAAATTCCAATCGATGAGCTGAGACTTTGTTAAAAGTTTTACTGGCAAAAGAGATAGGCTGTACTTCCTTCCCACATTCAGATAGTTTACTGAGTACTGCTCCAAGTCCGCCCATAGAGGCATCAGTAGCCAAAATAAAGGGCTTGTTAAAGTCTGGATGCTTCAATGTCACTGTCTTCTGAAAAGCATCCTTCAAGTTTTTTAACTCATTCTGACATTCTACATCCCAACTTTCCGGACTCAGCTTTCCTGTCATCGACTGCTTTCGCTTGAACCGTTTTGACTTCCCTTTACCTTGTGTTGGCTCTGATGTTAGGTTGTACAGTGGTTTTGCTTTTCTTGAAAATCCTGGTATGAAGTGAGAAAAATAATTTGCCAATCGCAGAAATGATCTGATCTTCATTACCAATGGTGTTTTGCCATCTTTTTCCATCAGGTCTTTTGCAGCAACGCTTGTTATCGCTGAAACCTTATCTGGATCTGTGGCAATCCCTTCTGGTCTTAGGTTATGGCCCAAAAACTTCACAGTGCTTCTTAAAAATTTGCATTTCTTTGGTGCTAACTTTAGATTGTATTTATGTAATTGGCTGAAGACCATCTGGATTCTCTCAAGAGCTCCTTGTTCATTCTTGCCAAACACCAGCAAATCATCTAGATAACATAACAACCCCAGATAGTTTTGGTCACCAAAAACTGACATCATCATTCGAGCAAAAGTTGCAGGACTGTTGCATAACCCCTGTGCCATACGGTTGTACTCAAATAGCCCAACAGGTGTGATACAAGCTGTGTACTTTTTATCATCCTCATGGATTGGAATGTTGTAAAAACCCGATGTTAAATCCATTGTACTGAACCAACAGTTTCCACTAAGGGATGCCAGAGCATCTGCCTGATTTGGTAAAGGATAGGCATCCTTAATTGTTCTTGCATTCAGCCATCGGAAATCTGTACAGATTCTGGGTTCTCCTGATGGTTTCCATGCCAATACGAGTGGTGATGCCCATTCACTGCTAATAATTTGCTTTTCTTCCATTTCATTCAAGACTTCACGCATTTTCTGAAATTGTGCCGGAGGGACTCTTCTATAAGGGAGACAAAAGGGTCTGTCATCAGTTAGACATATTCGATGACAAAAGCCCTTGGCTTCTCCACAATCCAGCCTTCCTCTAGAAAAGATCTGTTCATTAGAAACAATCAGCTCACCTAACTTTTGCTTCCAGTATTCTGACACTTCACAGGAGTCTATATTCACTTCCTCTAATCAAAGATTTTTCAGCATTGTTCTTATATTTTTACATTCAGAACCATCTAATGTAAACGCTTATTTTTCCTTTTTGTGCTGTCAATAGTATCTTCTTGTGCTAAGCATTGCTGTGATAGCAGTACTTCTACCTTGCCACCAAGATCAAGATCTTCTAAAGCTATACAAGGGTGTACATCGGCTATCTTTGCATTTCTTCTAATTGTGATTTGCCTGTTGGTTGTATTAATCAATTTTACAGGGATCCATCTGTCGCCCCATAGTGGTGTGACTGTATGCCCTATCAGGACATTTCTTGGACATGTCTTGGATGTAGTGGGCTCCACAATAACTGTACTACCAATTGATAATGCTGCCTTCTTTTCAAGCTTTCCCCACACTAAATGCTCTTAAAAAGGCTGCATAGTAATGCAGGAATCAAGCTTTACAGTGCCCACTTTCTCTGGGATCCTATCACCTCTCCATCGGGTCACATTGGCTAGTAAATTCATGAAAGAACTCGGCCTGTCTTCATTGCCCTCTTCAGGAGTCGCTAACATTGCCCAAAAACTCTCATCTTTCTTAAACTGGTGGGTAATATGCCTAATCACATTTGTTCCAATAATTATATCATCTACTTGTCCTGGTACTACTAGCATTTAACAGTCAAACATTTCTAGGTGTATGTCATAAACTGACTTTGGCTTTACTTTAATACCACCACAACCCACAAGTACAATATCATTTAGTATGGCAAAGCATGGTTTCAGCAATTTGGACTGTATAAGTTGCTGCTCAGTTTGCTTACTGATGCTACACACCATTGAGCCACTGTCAATCATAGCAGTTAACTTTTCTTGAACCAAAACAGTAGTATGAAACAAGTTGTCATAGGGAGCAATTTTCTGTAAGTGTTGACATATCACCTGTGTTTCTTTTGGCCTTTCCTGAACACACTGATTATATAACACTTCCATATCTCCAGATTCATCAATAGATGGGGCCTGGGAACATGGGCCTACACCCAGTGTCTGACTGGGGTACCTAGTGCCCACCAGTAAAATTTACTTTGGGGCCCACCGTACGGATACATTCAAATATAATAAATAATCACACACATTTTATTATAAGAACATAGGCTGGTTGAGGTGCTGTACATTGAATATATGTATGTAGTGCAGTAAATCTAATGTGTTATATGCCACTTGTGCAGGAGTTTGGAGACTAGGGGCCCACCTTGCTCATGGGCCCACCAGGGGATTTCCCTGTACCCCTGTGGGCCAGTCCACGCCTGCCTACACCATACCCCTCTGATTGCATTGCTTGAAAAGGTTGTACCAGTTCAATATACTTGCCAACATCCAGGGGCACCAGCAGCAGGTTTTTCAGTTCCTGGAAAAAGACCTGCTGCTTGTCACATCTGTAAAAACAGTAACCACTCTACCAAGACGCACTGAATGATGAACAACCTGTGCTTCCTCTGCTGGCAACCTGGCCACCAGAGGCAGGCATGTCCAATGAAAAGGTCGCAAGAGTTAAACTAAAAGATTTGAATCTTCTTCCCCCTTATTGCATAAGGGGAGTATGTTCTTTACCTTGGGTTTTGTAGGGGTTAAGTCTTCAGAAATTTCACATTTTTTTGTTACAAGACTCTGGGTCATCTTATTCTCAGCCCTCAACCTTTTGTCTCTGTGGTAACTATCCATCATTTCCTGTACCTCACTGACTGTCCATCTCTCGGCAGGTTTACACCTAAGGATGCTTTGCAATTCTGATTCTGGACAGTGTCGGATAAACATCATTGCTACATCATGCCCTGGGTCCTCCACACACTTTCCCCGCCCTTTTAGACATTCATTAGCAAGATCAATGACACGGTTTAAACGAATCCAGTAATCTAGGCTACTCTCACCAGGTTTAGGCAGTGTGGAATAAAAGTCTGCTAAGGGAGTCACGGTGGAGATAACTTCCCCAAAATGTTGTTTCAGTATATTGTAAATAGCACTTAGGTCCTTCTTTATATCAATAGTTGGATTATTCCTCACCCCAATTTTCACAAGTTCTTTTGCACGGCCCATCAATTTATCCATTATCTCTTTACCACACTGAACAGTTTGGTAACCTTTCTTATCAAGAAAAGACTGCATCATCTCCTCCCACTCATGCACACTACACTTATCACTCTCATCTCCCCAAAATATTGTTGGTTCTTTTACATTTGCTTTCAGTACAAAATTTAATCTAGCCCAATCCTGAGTTTGCTGGTAACTCTCTGGTGGGAAGGAATCCTGTTTGCTATTATGAGCTGACAGACCTTCTATTATAGAGAGGCTAATCTGCTGCCCAACCTCCCGTATTACATCTGACAGAACCAGCGAATTATGAAATGTGTTCTGCATATCGCTGGATTTACGTCTATTATGGGAGTCAGTAGCATGGCTCATGTTTTCTGCATATGTCCTGTTCTGGTCTGACACTTCTGGTACACCAGAATCATTAGATGCAAATAACTTAGACCTTGTAAATAAGCTTCCAGTCTAGTCTATCGTTGTGGAAAAACCTGCATTCACATCATGGCTATCAGATGCATTCATATTGTGTGACTGTTTATACCATGGAGAACCTTTCCCTAGTACCAAGGGGGTGGAGTAGTAGTGTCCTGGGGGAGGTCTGCTGTGTTCTGATATATTTTTCATTTTAGAAAGTTCCAGAAGAACGCAGTCTCTTAGTCAAACCTTTCAGATACTGTCCGCTTGTTACACGTGTCCACTTATCTGGATCGCTGCTGGTGACTTTAGGTATCTTCACTGGTCACTTTGAGCAGAATGACATCCGGGTCACGGCACCAAATGTAACCCTCTTTTCCTTACACCATCTGCGACACCTCCAGCTTTCGGTCACCAGCTCCTCCAGGCATTAACTCTATGTGGACTCTAAGGGACGACTCAGGTCTTCTATGGTTTAAAGCTTTATTGAGGTGGAGTGCACTTGGCTGGGGCCTCCTTCACAGCAAATGTCTGTAATACAACAGGGAAACACTGCCACTATCTGGTATACAGCCAGGTCACCAGCCTACCTCCTTCACGGCAAATGTCTGCACTCAAAATATATTATAAAACAGTGATCGTATAGTGGATCTTACATTGAACAAGTATATGAGGATAACAGCAACATACCTGTAATACAACAGGGAAACACTGCCACTATCTGGCATACAGCCAGGTCACCAGTCTACCTCCTTCACGGCAAATGTCTGCACTCAAAATATATTATAAAACAGTGATCGTATAGTGGATCTTACATTGAACAAGTATATGAGGATAACAGCAACATACCTGTAATACAACAGGGAAACACTGCCACTATCTGGCATACAGCTAGGTCACCAGCCCACCTATATCATAACAGGCAGTCATTATATTACATTCCCACATACGTGTTACAGGATATAACAAAGCATACAGAGAAATGAACAAGAGAAAATCATTTGCAAAGATATTGCAGCAGGGTGACCTGGAATACAGCATATCTTACAGCCATTTTAGGCTCTCTAACCCCACATCATCTACTCAGCCTAGCATGTGTTGCGGGACATAAAGGCTGCTGAAAAAACATAGTCATCTCTTTACATTCTACAGAACTATTAGGGGTATATATCATAACTTTTCACAACAAATAAATTAACTTTAGCTTTAGAGAACTTAGACAGAGATCCTACCTCCTTCACAGCAAATGTCTGCACTGAGGAGACTAAACCAAGTAGCAGAATACACAGGGGACTTCCTGGAAGAGTCCACTGTAAAGACTCTGTCTGTTAAAACTTTCCTCAGTTATCTAATAGCACATTTGAAGAGGTTTATTTAGCATGTCCTGACTCTCTGTTAACAGCTTATGAATATATGAAACTACATGTAACAAGTGCTCATTGCTGCGGCTCCTGTGTATTGGTATGACCCTATTGCAAACCTGCAGACTGGATATTTGGTGAAACTTCATGTGCTCCATATCGACTGTACTACACACACTGACCCTTTAAGAGCCAGGGAGACCATGTATGTCCTAAGGCATAAAGGCTGCAAGCAGGAAGTGAATAGACCATATGGGCTGGAGCCAGGAGGATGAGCAGCATCAGTGCTCCGGCATCATGCCCGTTTGGAAGATGAAGGATGAGGTCACCTGGCATGGTGAGAAAGAGCAGGCACAGCATCTGAATAGGTAAACTAGCAGCAAGCAGTTAACACTGGCGGGCACAAACTTCCAGCATTACAATTGACAACCAGAGTTTCCTCCTCTTTCACTGGCGATGGACATCAAAAGTATACAAAAATTTGATTCAGCTGCTTCGTCGAATTTCACAAAGAAATTAGCTTAGTGACTAACTATTTCATCACGAACTGCATTTCTTTGTAAGTACGGGGGCGCAACGACGGGGAATGGCCCTTTAGATGCTGCGTTCATCGTTGTTCGCAGCATCTGAGATTAAAAATTATTGCTTTCAGGGGTTAATCAGTTAAAAAATAATAATTTATACTCACCTTATCCATTAAGTGTGAAGAGGCCGGTGCTGCCATCTTTATTGAAGACCCCGCGCAAAATCTCGCACAGTATGTGATGACATAATTACGCTGGCCAGTGTGCTTATATCATACTTTAGATTTTGTGTGGGATCTTCAATCAAGATGGCCGTGGTGGCCTCTATTTCTTGCTGTAGTCTTCATTTTTTGTTTCATGGTTTCATTAGTAATAAAATCCACTTTTTATGTTGTGCAAATGAGTGTCCAAGGTGCCCAGAGGGGCGTTATTATCCTAACTCCCCTGTACAGTGCCCAGCATGCCTTCCTTTAGAGTCCAAGCACAGCTCTTCCAGCAAAAGTAACTGCCCACACCCGAACCCTTTGCTGCCGCCCCCCTCCGCTATGTGAAATCTCACGCAGGCGCAGTACCGTGGACTACCTGCGCGATATAGAAGCTCCTGAGGGCAACAGCTTCAAATGTGTCACTGCACAACATAAAAAGTGGACCGTGCAGTTGACCGTCGGTGACCGTGCATTGCAGACCGCAATTTGCAGTCTACAGCACACTGGTGGATCGGGGGGGGGGGGGGGCAACGGGGTTGCTCAGGCGGCCGCAGGACACAGGGAGATGAGCACTTACATTGTGGAAGCGCTCTGTCCATAGTTATCTGTATCGTCGTCCTCAGGACAGCAATACAGATGCCTGCGGCAGGGCAGGGGAGGGAGAGGCGTGTCCCTTCCCCTTCCTCTGATAGGCTGCCGGCCTAGTGCCGGTGGCCTATCAGAGGCCGGCGCAGGTGGGCGGAAGAGGCCTGAATCGCATTGCTGACATGGAGGTAAGTATAAGTGTTTTTTTTTTATTTTTATAAATGTACATTAGTTTTACTGGCACATTCGGGTGCTCTTGTTACTGGCACATTGGGGGGCTCTTGTTACTGGCACATTTGTGGGCTCTTGTTACTGGCACATTGGGGGGGCTCTTTTTACTGGCACATGATGGGGTGCTCTTGTTACTGGCACATGGTGGGGGGGCTCTTATTACTTGCACATGATGGGGCGGCTCTTCTTACTGGCACATGATGGGTGGCTCTTATTGCTGGCACATGATTGGGGGCACATTTTATTGGCACATTATTGGGGGCACCTATTATTGGCACATTATTGGGGGCACTTTTTTCTCGCACATTATTGGGGACACTTATTATTGGCACATTATTGGGGGCACTTTCTACTGGTACATTATTGGTGGGCACTATAGGGGCATCTACTGAGGCCACAAAGAAGGGGTATTTTATATAAGGGGGGCTCTGTACAGTAGCATTTTATACTAGGACACATTATGGTGGGTACTATGGGGAAGGGGGGAGAGGAGTACTATGGGGTCATCTACATGGGCACTAAGAAGGGGTATTTTATACTTGCAAATTATGGGGGACATCGAGGGCATCTACTGGTGCACTATATATGGGGCATTTTATACTGGTACATTATGGGGGGCACTAGGAGGAAGGGGGGAGAGGAGCACTATGGGGCACTGTATAGGGGTATTTTATACTGGCACATTATGGGGGCACTATGGGGACATTAGCTCAACTGGGGGCATTACAAGGGGGTATTTTTTAAGGAGCCATTATAAGGAGAATTATTTCTACTGGGGGGGGGGGAATTATGGTGGGCTTTATTACTCCCTCATGGTATGACCCTCTAGTAGCAGCACCGTCCTCTCCCTGCTCTGCTATCCCTCTGCCTCTTCTCCAAAAATCCTTATTAGGAAATCTTTCTCATTAGGGTAAAACACAACATCAGCTCCACCGAGCCCCCGGCCAAAGTGTTGAAGTGGTGTCCGAGATCCCCAAGGGCCAAGCCAAGTAATTGTTTTCATGTGAAATATGTTTGTTATACACATATAGTATACACTGCCCCACAATATACAGTATACCTCTACACTGTGCCCCACAATATACAGTATACCTCTACACTGTGCCCCACAATATACAGTATACCTCTACACTGTGTAGTCTGTTCTATAAGCACCATTGTTTTGTGGCGGCGGACAGAAAATAAACTGGAAGTACCCCTCCCGAGACCAAGCTCTGTATCCGCCACTGCCACAGCACGGGCTTCACATGGTCATGTGAACAAGCCCTTAAAGGGGTTTTCAAGACTCAAATATTGATGACTTATCCTTTAGGATATGAAAATTTTATATCAATATAAAAATCATGGAAAACCCACCTTTTTAATATTTCCCCCTCTTTAGAATCCATTCCTGACAAATAATGAAAAGAACACAAACATGTTAATGACAGCCTTGTCCGAACCTGGGCATTAAATTTTTATTAGAATTCAATCTTATTATGTCTTCATTATATTTCCTCCTAAATGCACATTTAGTCACTGAATTTAAAGTTCAGCCTGAAATATAACTGTTAATTTGTAGAGATGCCCCGAACTATTCGCCGGCGAATAGTTTCCGGCGAACATAGCTTGCTCGCGTTCGCCTCCTATATGTCATCATTGAGCAAACTTTGACCCTGTACATCACAGTCAGCAGACACATTCCAGCCAATCAGCAGCATACCCTCCCTCCCAGACCCTTCCACCGTCTATCAAATAGCAAGGACAGCATCCATCTTAGATTAATTCTGAAGCTGCAGTGTCACAAAGTTGTAATCGCAATGCGACTAATACAGGTTATATTAACCGCATTGTGATTACAACTTAGAGCTGGGTTCCTAATGGTTATATTGATAGAATATAACAAAGACTGAGAATATAGTGCTATATTCGTTGTCAATTCTAGCAATACAACCATTAGGAACTCAGATCTAAGTTGTAATCGCAATGCGAATAATACAGGTTATATTTATCGCATTGCAAACTCAACTTAGATCTAAGTTCCTAATAGTTGTATTGCTAGAATTGACGAATATAGCGAATATAGCACTATATTCTCAATCTTCGTTATATTCTAGCAATACAACCATTAGGAACCCAGCAGCTCTAAGTTGAAATCGCAATGCGATTAATATAACCTGCATTAATCGCATTGCGATTGCAACTTTCTCAAATCCGACAGTACATTCTAGCATGGAGTCGTTCCCATGGTGATGGGCTCCATGAGCACGGAAGTCAGCAGAAGCTCTAAGTTGAAATCGCAATGCGATTAATTCAAGTTCTATAAATCGCATTGCGATTTCAACAGAACTTCTGCTGACTTCCGTGCTCATGGAGCGTCCCCATCACCATGGGAACGACTCCATGCTAGAATGTACTGTCGGATTTGAGAAAGTTGAAATCGCAATGCGATTAATTCAAGTTCTATAAATCGCATTGCGATTTCAACTTACCACACTCTGCGTCAACTACGCAATTTTCCATGGGTGTTTTGCCATGGATCCCCCTCCGGCATGCCACAGTCCAGGTCTTAGTCCCCTTGAAACAACTTTTCCATCACTATTGTGGCCACAAAGAGTCCCTGTGGGTTTTCAAATTTGGCTTCCTATTGATGTCTTTTGAGGTTCGCCCGTTCGCGAACATTTGCGGAAATTCGCGTTCGCCGTTTGTGAACGGAAAATTTTATGTTCGTGACATCACTATTAATTAGTAAACTAATAAAATATCATCTGGCAACGAGCCATACTTGCTGTCAGGGGAGTAACTACCATAGCGGCAGACCATGCGACTGCTATGGGGCCCAGGGCAAGAGGGGGCCCAGTCCTAGTTGGGATTATCTCCTCTTCTACTAGGAGTGAAAATTTGGTCAGGACTCTACCCTCTAAAAGGAACAACTTTTAGCAAATGAGGCATTGGGACATTGGCCCAAAGGTCATTGAAAGGGGTTTAGGCAGAATCCCTTCTGTCCTGTGTGGGGGGCCTGGTTTGATTCTTGCTATGTGGCCCTTACTTCTCTATGTACGCCACTGCTTCCTGTTATCGGTGTTGTGTTTGAATGTATTCCTTTTAAGGCGTAGTTCCTCTACGAGGACAGTATCTTATTGTATTCTACTTTATTATTTGTTTATTTATTTGTTGCTTGGCTGTTACAGAAAAGTATCTTGAAAATACATAAATGTACCTAGAAGGAACATGTTTTAATTAAAAAGATGCATGACAGAATTTCCAGGGTTTTCCAGGACTTTCCTATGATGTAAAGAATAGGTCCTTTATATTAGATCAGTCTGGCTCATAGCACTACTGCTGATCAGATGTTTGCAGGAGCCACAGTGAGCCATAGGCACAGCTGTGTACATTGTGCAGTGGCTATATCTGGTCTCTGCAGCTCAATCTAATTCAAGTGGGTGTTGGAACTCTGCAGTGGGCTCACCAGAGTGTTAAAACAACCCTGTTGCCAGCAGGCTTCCCCACATTACACTTGGAGGCCAGTGATGGCCACCTTTCAATCCCAGGATGGACACATTCTACATCCACTTACCTTAGCAGATCATAAGACTCACCCTGAGTACTGTGTTAAGCATTTTTTGTGACCGGGGGCTCCTTCTCACGTCCGATATATTGGACTGAGAAAGTGTTAACCTGATCTCGTTAAAAAGAACCTGTCACCACGAAATGCAGTGCAATCTGTAGGCGGCATGTAATAGAGCAGGAGAAGCTGAGCAGATTGATATAAAATAGTTTTGTAGGAAAAGATTCAGTAAAACTTGTAATATATACATTTATATTTCTGAGCTTACGGCATTCTCTGTATGTGTTGTGAGGCAGTGACAGGCCTCATACATGAAGAGATGGATGTTAGGATTTGCTGTGTTTTCCCCACAATCATCTGGCCTGAGGTGAGGCCAGCTGCGATAATCACTTGGGGATAACGCAATCCTCAGTGTGTGGGAGAGGACAGATTGAGAAGGAGTGGTTCCAGCCAGGAGGGCTGGGGGCCACAAGGCTGAGGAAGCCAGAGTGTGGGGGGACCCAGCGACACCTGGAGAAGAGAGGAGTCGCACGCTCAGAGTCAGGAGGACTGCTGGACCATATCCCCCCAAGGTATTTTGCTGCTTCCACCACAAGGACTGGTGGGTTGCACTGGTCGACAGCTAGGAGGCTGAATACCACAGTGTAAACTGCGTCTTAGAGGTGAGTTAGGGAGACCTCTGTATAGTGAGTGCCTAGCCGCCCAAGCGTTTGTTGTTTTGTGTTGATGTAACACATTGTGAGGTGAAGCTGTGACTTCATGGTGCCAAGTGATGCCAAACTTGGAAATGTGATGACAAATAAAGCAATATTTGATGAGAAAGACTGTCATTGCCGACCCCTGACAGAGAGCGATCCCCAGTGTGTATATGAAGAATGGCTTTTGTCACTGATAAGACGGCACATTTGGCTTTTGAGACCAGAAAGAGTAGAGATTTTAATGTATAAATGACAAGTTTTACTGACTTTTTTCCCCCACCAACAAAACTATATATATATATATATATATATATATATATATAAATTCTGCTCAGCTTCTCTTGTTCTATAACATGCTGCCTGCAGATTGAAGTGCAGTTCGTGGTGACAGGTTCCCTTTAACGCCATAGCATTATCAAGTACAATCTGATGTTGAAGGGGTTGTCCGGGTTCAGAGCTGAACCCAGACATATCCCCTTTTTCATCTAGGATGCTCTGATATGAGCATCGGAGCAGCATTTCATGCTCTGATGCTCTGCCTTGCCCTGCGCTGTATCGCTCAAGGCAAGGGCTTATTCGTTTACAAGCTTACACTGGTAGGTGGAAGCTTTCACCTAGCAGTGTTTCTGGTGAAGTCACCGGCACTAATGGGCGGACTTCAGCGCTGCCCTAGCCTATTTTACAGACTAGGGCAGCGCTAAAGCCCACCTATTAGTGCCGGTGACGTTACCGGGAACACTACTAGTGTAACATCCCATAGTGGTGTTACCACTTCTGCCCCCTGCTACTGTCTTTATTGGTCTAACCTGAATGTCATCTTATGCATATATTCCAGGACCTCCACAATGTGCATTCCTATTTTGTTAAGCAACTGTTATGTTCACATGTAATGTGCCTCGTTCACCAGCAGGTGGCAGCAAACAAGGCAGAGCTGTATGTAGATAGAATAGAACTTACCATTCCATTCTAACTCCCCCTCTGTGGAGAAGTGAGCTAGTCCCACTTCCTGCAGGAAGGGTGGGGACCAGTTAGAGTGTGTCTAGTTTACCCCCTGTTAAAGTAAGGGTGTGCAGGGGCATGTCTCTGCTGGACAGCACCCTAAGCTCTGCTGGCCATGGAGGCCACAGCTTGAAGCCTTAAGGAGCCAGGAAGAAAAATCCCTGGTATACAAAGTGTAGTGCAGAAGAAGCAGAGTATTAAGCAAGCCTGTCAGTACAACAGAAAGAGAGAAAGCAAGCAGAGTTATTGAAGAAGCCTGCCAGTTTAATACTAAAGCTTGCTGGGACCAAGACAAAGCTTGCAGACTTTTTCTGATGAACGTTTATTCAATTAAAGAGAGTAAACATAGAGAGACATTTTAGGCCTCACTATACCAAAAGGCATTCCTACATCTGGGATGCGTTGTGTAAATAGAGGGCCCTAGGGGAAGGCGCCCTTTGCACTAGGCAGAAGCCTCCGCCTAGCAGAGCCCCGGTACATCGACAGATCTGCTGAAAAAGCCCTTGCCCTGTGCAATTCAGCGCAGGGCAAGGGAGAGCATCGGAGCATTTCATGCGCCAATGCTCATCTCAGAAGGGCTGCCTGGGTGAAGAAGGGGATATGTCTGGGTTCAGCTCTGAACCCGGACAACATTGGACCATACAGTGACATACATAGAGTATAGAGTAGTAAGGGCCCCACAGAAAGGATCAAACCAGGCCCCCCACACAGAACAGAAGGGTTTCTGCCTAAACCCTTTTCAATGACCCTACCTCATTTGCTAAAAGTTGTTCCTGTAGAGGGTAGAGTCCTGACCAAGTTTTTACCTCCGGTAGGATAGGAGATAATCCCAATTAGGACTGGGCCCCCTCTTGCCCTGGGCCCCATAGCAGTCGCATGATCTGCCACTATAGTAGTTACGCCCCTGGGACCATATATATATATAAAAATTTCTGCGACATTGGCAGCTGGAATGCTAATATTTGCATTGCTTATATGGTCAGCACATACAGACTATTTGCATGTACAGTGCCATGCAAAAGTATTCACCCCCCCTAGACTTTTTTCGTATTTTGTTACATTACAGACTTAAAAGGGATTCTGTCACCTCGTTTTCAGTTATAGAGCTGCGGACATGCACGGCTAGATCGCCGCTAGCATGTCTGCAATATACCTGTCTTATAGGGCTGTGTGCTTTTATTTTGTTTAAAAAATGATTTTAGAGATATGTCAGTTAGATTGCCGTAATCTCGCGATGCACGAGCTTGCACATTTCCTTCCCTGAGGCTGATGCCAGCACAGGGAAGGAACACTATACCGGCACTGCGCATGCGCGAGCTTGCACATCGCGAGATTACAGCAATCTAACTGTGACGAAAGGAGGAGATTCTGAGGACATAGGCGGTGCTGGGCTCCTTCACAGGGGGCCTGGCTGGGCACCAGTAAGGTTCATAAAGCCCCTTGGGCACCTTACAAGGCACATTTACATATCTCCAAAATCATTTTTTTAAACAAAATAAAAGCTAGAGTGTGAGCTGAAAAATCAGGACATGATTTCTAAACTGCCACTACTCCCTCATTTTCAAGCGCACCTACACAAATCGGCTGCTAATGTTTTTATAAATGTATGTTTTAACCCCTTCCCGACACATGACGTACTACTACGCCATGAAAGTCGGTGACTTACCGCATATTGACGTAATAGTATGTCATGAATAACTCCGGTCACCGCGCCAAATCGCGGGGTGACAGGAGTAAGCTGACTGCAAAGCTGACTGCACTAATAAGCATGGAGTTTTTCCGCCCCCCCCCTGCAGCCCTGGTCGCTGCGATTGGCTGGCTAGTAAAGACCATCCCATCGCAGCACCAGCAATGTATGGAGCTGCAGGGGGGCTAGGCTAGAGGTGGGAGGGGGCTGATGACATCAGCCCATGTCTCCTTCTAGGTCAGGGAGGGGACACCAGACATAGGTGTCCCTTCCCAGTGCTGCGATTGGCTAGAGCAACGCTCCAGCCTATGGCAGCACTATACTTCTATTGCCCTATCTGTGGTGCAGCTGGTGGCTGGGATGGATGTGATTGGGGCGGATTACATCAGCCCATGTCATCTCCGAGGTCAGGGAGGAGACATCAGACACTGATGTCCCCTCGCAGCACTGCGATTGGCTGAAACAACGCTCCAGCCAATGGCAGCACTATGCAGCAGAAAGAACCGTTGGTGCCTCTCTGCAGGCAGCCATTCTAGCTTGGTGACTGCTTGCAGGGACTTGTGGTACTACCACATAAATCACTGCTTTTCATTCAGAGCTTTTCAGAAGAAGAAGAAAAAGAACAACATCTGGAACAGCTGTAGTGATCTTTGGCTCATCTACAGCTGTTTCAGATCCCCAGTCCCTGTCCCTTATGAGGGGAAAGATACCCCGTCCTAGGAGTTACTGGCAAGATTGTATGGGACTTACTGCACCCACTGCTGGATAATGGTTATCACCTCTATGTAGATAACTATTACACCAGCATACCCCTATTTATGTCCCTAAAAGCCTGAGGTACTGTGGTTTGCGGCACAGTGCGAAAAAATCTGAGAGGGCTCCCTAGATCCCTGGTAGGGCAGCTACTCCGAAAAGGCGACAGTAAGGCTCTCCGCCATGAGAACATGCTGTCGTTTAAGTACAAGGACAAGAGGGATGTCCTTGTACTAACCACCATTCACACAAACACCAGTTCTCCTGCCCAAGTGCGAGGTACCACTACCCCTGTCAACAAGCCAGACTGCATCCTTGATTACAACAGGCACATGGGAGGGGTTGATCTGTCCGATCAAGTTCTGAAGCCCTACAGTGCCATGCGTAAAACTAAGGTGTAGTACAAAAAGCTTGCCGTATACATTGTACAGATGGCAATGTATAATGCGTACATTGTACATCTAACTGCAGGCAACACAGGAACTTTCCTTCAGTTCCAAGTCAGGAAGGGGAGAGGCCAAGTACTTCAGGAGGTCATGGTGCCTGTGTTGTACCAGGACAACATTTCCCTGGTGAAGTGCCGCAAACAGCAAAAAGGGGAAAGACCCAAAAAGATGTTGGGTTTGTTACAAAAGGGAATACGAAAGGACACCATTTATCAATGCGACACCTGCCCTGATAAACCAGGCCTCTGCATGTAAGAATGCTTCCAAACCTACCACTCATCCATGGATTTTTTATTTCATTCTTTATGCGCCCTGTAATATTTCCATATCTCTGATTTAGTCCACCTCACTTGCATACCCACTTTCCAACAGCCACTACATAATCTTTTCTGTGAGACATCTGTTTGGTAAAAAGTACCCTTTCCACCACTTAAAATGTTCGTACGGGGTGCTTTTTCCGAAATGGGGTCACTTCTTAGGGTTTTTCATTTCTGAGGACCTCTGGAAATTAAATTTTTTAAATGTGACATGGCAGCTAAAATCCATGTCTGCCAATTCAGGCCTGCAAAAAACATATTTTGCAACAATACAGCAGGCTATGAGCACATATGGGGTGTTCGCAAAAAGGGGAGAAAATGGGGAACATATACTGGGGTGCATTTTCTCCTTTAACCCCTTGTGAAAGTGAAAAATTTGAGTAATTTTTCATTTTTACAAATGTGCGCTTTGAAATCCTCTCTCTAGGATTTCTGCCTTCTGTGAGACACCTGTTTGGTAAAAAGTACCCCTTTCACACCACTTAAAATGTTTGTAGGGGGTGCTCTTTCTGAAATTGGGTCACTTCTTGTTTTTTTTTATTCCAGGGGCCCTCTGGAAAAAATGTTAATGCAACATGGCAGCTAAAATCCATGTTTGTCTAATTCAGATCAGCAAAATCCATATTTAGATGTTTGTATCTAGATCCCTGCCATGCGCCCATACATCATTTTATGAGCACATATGTTGGCGTATTCAGGGGGAATGGGGGAACAAAATGTGGGGTGCATTTTGTCCTGTTACCCCTTGTGAAAGTAAAAAATGTGGGTGTAATGCAACTTTTTCTGGAAAAAATTGACATTTTTTATTTTCACAGCCAAGCGTTTTCTAATTCTGTGAAACGCCCGATGGGTCAAAGTGCTCACTACACACCTTGAAATATTCCTTGAGGGGTGTCTATATATGCGACACTGTTCCCAAAAGCCAATCCTGCAAAATCTGTCCTCCAAAAGCCCTATGGCGCTACTTCCCTTTTGGACCCTGCCATGCACCCATACATCATTTTATGATCACATATTGAGTATTGGCGTATTCGGGGGGAAATGGAGAACAAAATATGTGGTGCCTTTTGTCCTGTTACTCCTTGTGAAAGTGAAAAAAGTGAGTGTAAAGCAACTTTTTCTGGAAAAAATTGTCATTTTTCATTTTCACAGCCAAGCGTTTCCCTATTCTGTGAAACGCCCAATGGGTCAAAGTGCTCACTACACACCTTGAAATATTCCTTGAGGGGTGTCTATATATGCGACACTGTTCCCAAAAGCCAATCCTGCAAAATCTGTCCTCCAAAAGCCCTATGGCACTACTTCCCTTTTGGACCCTGCCATGCACCCATACATCATTTTATGATCACATATTGAGTATTGGCGTATTCGGGGGGAAATGGAGAACAAAATATGTGGTGCCTTTTGTCCTGTTACTCCTTGTGAAAGTGAAAAAAGTGAGTGTAAAGCAACTTTTTCTGGAAAAAATTATCATTTTTCATTTTCACAGCCAAGCGTTTCCCAATTCTGTGAAACGCCCAATGGGTCAATGTGCTCACTACACACCTTGAAATATTCCTTGAGGGGTGTAGATTCCAGAATGGGGTGACTTTTTGGGGGTTTCCACTGTAGGGCCACCTCAGAGTGTCTTCACATATGACATGGCTCCCAATTACCATTCCAGTTAAATCCGCTCTCCAAAAGCCATATGATGCTCCTTCCACTCTGAAGCCTGCTGTGCACCAATACATCCGTTTTTGAGCACACATGGGGTGTTTCTGTAAACCCCAGATTCAGGGTAATAGATTTTGAGTTTTGTTTGGCTGTTAACCCTTAATGTGTTGAAGAAAAAATAGATAAAAATTTAGAATCTGCTAAAAAAAAAAAAGGGAAATTTTGAAATGTAATTCCCATTTTCCTTTAATTCTCGTGGGGCTTCTAAAGTGTTAACAAAGTTTGTAAAATCAGTTTTGAATACCTTGAGGGGTGTAGTTTCAAAAAATGGGATGATTTATGGGTGGTTTCTAATATGTAAGCCCCAGAAAGTGACTTGATAACTGAACTGGTCCTGAAAAATTTGGGTTCTGGAAATATTGTTAAAAATGTGAAGATTTGCTTCTAAACTTCTAAGCCTTCTAACGTCCCCAAAAAATAAAATGTAATTTTCAAAATGATCCAAACATGAAGTAAACATATCTATTATAAAAGAAGAGAAATCAAAATTTGCTAATTTTCAAAAAAAATAAAAAAAATTGCCTGGGCAGGAAGGTGAAAACTGGCCCGGGGTTGAAGGGGTTAATGTAACTGTGAAGCATTTTGGGCAACAACATTGCAATTAAATGTGCTATATAAATAAATAAAAGTTGAAATGCATTTCTCACTCTATCAAGCTTGCCATGTGCACTTTTTAAATTTGATTAATCAACTGGTTAGGGTAATGTTTACTATCTTTACTCACTCCAAACACTCCACACAGTTACTCTGCCCACTCCATAAAGTTACTCTGCCCAGTCCAACCTTTCCACAGTTACTCCAGTCACTCCAACCACACAACAGTTGCTCAAGCCACTCCACCCAGTTACTCAGCCCACACCAGTTGTAGACTACTGGTGGAGGCAAGAACACTTCACACAATTTCCCCAGAAATTGTAGCTTTTCTACTCTCCATCAGTTATTGTGAGCCAAAACCAGGTGTGGTTCAAAATCTTTCCATCATACCTTATATCTTAGTAGCTTGCACTACTGGTTTTGGCTCACAATCACTGATGGTAATAACTAACCAAATAACTGAAATGTGTACTAGGCCAAACCCTGGGTTCACACCTGAGCATTCTGAAAGGAGCCCTCTGTATGCGCGATTGTACTGGCATTTACAATCACGCATACAGAGACAAGCGAATGCCCATTGTCGCGCGTTCCCGAAAGTCTATGTACGGGAACGCGCGACAAAACGCCCCAAAGAAGCTCAAGAACTTTTTTGAGCGTAGGGCGTTTTTCAGCGTGTTCAAACGCGCTGTAAAACGCTCAAGTGTGAACCAGGGCCATAGGGAAGCATTGGTTTTCATGTGTTGAGCGTTTTACAGCGCGTTTGAACGCGCTGCAAAACGCTCAGGTGTGAACCCAGCGTCAGAGAGACAAGAAGTAGCTATGTGACCTGCCCCCCGATGCCAAGTACCATGTAACTGGTTTATGCAGCTGCTATACTGTTGCTGCTCTCAGTTCTACAACCGGTTTCATTCTGTGAAGAAAATATTATCATTTTTATTTTTATTTTTTATACCACAGGGAATTTAAATGCTAAATACATTTTTATTTGCTGATTATCCCATTTGAGCATTTCTTTTTTTCTTGCCCTCATTTCTCAGACATTTTAATGACAGTGCTGACTCGTTCAGTGTGGGAAGAATAAGTTTGCAACCACAGTGTTGAAAGAGTTATAAAGTTTTCCATGACTGCAGCATGACCTTGAAAACAGGATATTGTAGTTTCCTAATAAGCCATTCATACAAAGCCTTACTTGTCTACTCACAAATGTAGATCCCTCAAAATAAAAATCCCCACAGCTTTCAGGTCCAGACTCCAGACCATAGGAATACTCTGCAGGCAAAGCTGAAATTTATTTACCACATCAAAGATTGCAAAATCAGCAGAAAAGGAGAACTAATAACAGATATTAAAGGGCAGAATTAGCCAGGCATCTTGTATTTTTCAATCAAGGAGAGATCGACTTCCTACAATCCTCCTAAGATGCCTAGACTGGACCTAATCATTGCTATGGTATCACTTACTTTATGCTGTTATTCTGCAGTGCCATCCGACAAAGGTAAGATCGCAATATGTGATTTACAATCTCCCAGTGTTTTAATATTTTGTTGTAATCCAAGCAAATTAATTTCTGTATGTTTTTAATAACTGCTGTTTCAGGTGATAGACAATCAGTACAGGGTACAATGAATGTGATGGGGAGCAGAGAGTATTTCTTCAGTCTAAAATGAACTGCCTCACGTACTTTTCTTTCTTTTGTTATTTTTTCCCAGTAGGGAGGCTGAAAACCGAAACCCATTTATGTGTCAATTTGGCTCCTATTCATGGATGTGAGTGTGTATTTCTAATTGCACAGTGATAGATATTGCCAGAATTATTTTTAAGTCCAATCTGAGATTTGTTATCCAGAAGGTTAACAAAAAAATGCAATAATCTGCAGAATGATATACTGAAGCACACAAATGTTTATACAGCATTTCCTGGGAAGTCAGCATATTTCCTCTATAATACTTTATGTAGGCCTTGTTAGGCAGAAGGACTAACGCAAGTTCCTGTGTTTGAATGTCTGTTTTGTATAGGTTTTCCTCTAGAAGCCAGGATTTCAGTACTTGTAGAGGAACCAGGCATACAGTGGGGGCATATGTTAAATACCACTTAGTATAATACATGGAAAAGTCTAAAGGAAAACAGATACATTTAACTCCTTCCTGATGTGTTTTTGTTTTAAGTTTTTGCTCTTTACTTCCTGCCTTCCAGGAGCAATAACTTTTTTATGTTTCCATTCACATAGCCATATCAAAGCAGTTTTTTTTGCTAGACAAGCTGTACTTTCTAATGGCACCATTTAATATGGCATATAATATAGAGGGAATCGGGAAGAAAAATTCTACATGGAGTGGAACTGGAAATAAAATGAAATTCAACCATTGTTTTATGGTAAGATAGTATACAAATGATAGCTCGTGCCTACACCTAGGATAATAGGTCAATGTAGTGCACGTACCAAACAGCAAGACAACAGAGACAAAAATAACATTACAACTGCATATTTGATATAGCGTAATGATGCAGCTCTTATTCATCGTCTAGGTGCTGGACCATAATTCCCCTAATGAACCATGTGGATATCGCCACCTAGAGAAATGCGCCTGGAAGTGTGAAGAAGCCAACAGGGACATCCAGGGTTTAGCCACCGATAAGTGGGGTTGCTCCTTTCGGGGCGGGTGCTCTGCTTTTAGGCAGGGGTAGCCTTAGGGAAAACCTAGGGATTTAACACCTTCCCCAACCCATCTTGTCGGCAGCTACCCCTGGATACAGTCTGGTATCAAGTAACCATGAGTTTTGTAACAACAACCCCCAGTTGTTTACTGCATCATTATGATATATCAAATATGCAGTTGTAATGTTATTTTTGTCTCTGTCTTGCTGTTTGGTACGTGCACAACATTGACCTGTTATCCAGGGTGTAGGCACGAGCTATCATTTGTATACTATCTTACTGTATCTATACTTTGGGGTTTATTTTACATTTTTAAATGGGTTTTGTGTTTGATCAGTGATAGTTGATATTTCCCCCCTATTGTGCTTCAATACTATATTCCCTGTGAGGTCATTGTTTTGTAGGTTTAGTTTTTACAGTGTTCCCTATGGTTGAACGAATCAACCTTTGGTTCATAGATCTAAAGTCATTTTGTTCAAAAACTTGATTTTAATGCTGTCTCCATACAGCATTAAAATGTATGCGCTACGTGTAGGCAAAAATTCGTATCGCCTGAAGTCTCGCGAGACTTCAGTGAATTCATTCCTGGGAGAATCAGTATGTTCCTAGGCAGGACTTGATAGGAACTTTGCTATGGCACACCTTGGAGTCTTCAGAGGACCCCATGCTGCATCAGCAACCAGGAGAGTCCCGCAACCTTGTCTCGGGGAGCCATTCAGTCACTATGGCTCCCCGAGACAAGGTTGCGGGACTCTCCTGGTAAATGACCGATCAGGCACCTGGTAGCTATGTTTTTCTCTCAGTTCCTGTCAAGGCAGTTTTTAATGGCATGATCTTTAAAGACCCTAAAACCCCGTGCATGCACACATGGAAAGGGGTTAATACTAAGCTGAAAGATAGGTAATAGCAAGTTTCACACATCACAAGCATGAGCAGCATTTCTGCCAAATGAAGATTGCTAAGTTTGTAACCCACTAACGCAGTGTCCAATCCCTTGTAGCCGTTGATGATTTTTTTCAGTACGAGTGCCTAGTGACTCAAGACTCTCAACTGTAGTTGTCCAGAGTTCACTAATAGAGTTGAATAGAATACAGCCCATCACATCGAAATATACTATTCCTGGTATATAATCTTTCCTGCATATTACAGTCCCTATGTTATATAAAACCTTTTTGCCAGTGCTGACAGTCAGTATAATCATCATGGATAATCAGTTATACATCACTTAAAGGTGGCCATACAAATTTAAATAAAAATTACTTGATGGCTGATCTGTTGAATAAACGATCATTGGGTGGGCAATAGCTTAGCATACACAGCCATACATATTTTAGTCCATGTTGGCCATTATGTATGTTTAAACTTCATATACATGTTCTATAAAACTGTTGATGGACAAAAGATCTTTCATCCATGAATGACCTTTCTTTGAACGAAAGAGCTTTTATCTGACAGACAAAAATTTCAAACACGGTCAATCACTTTTCAGCTGATGATTGTCTGTCATAGGTTGGCTAAAATGAACATTTGTAGTTAAATTTCACCCAAAGAAAATCATCCATTTTGATCAACTTTAGATTAAGGGTACTTTCACACTGGCGTCATTGAGTTCCGTCCTTGGGGCTCAATACCGGAAAAGACTGATCAGTTTTATCCTAATGCATTCTGAATGGAGAGCAATCCGTTCAGGATGTCTTCAGCTTTTCAGGACAGAGATAATATTGCAGCATGCTGTGGTTTGATCTCCATCCAAAATTCCGGAACAGTTGCCGGAATGCCGGATTTGGCATTTTTTCCCATTGAAATGCATTAATGCCGGATCCAGCCCCAAGTTTTCCGGCATTGCGGTCTGCACATGCTCAGACCGCAAAAAAATAAATGCTGGATCTGTTTTTCCAGATGACACCGGAGAGACGGATCCGGCATTTCAATGCATTTGTCATACGGCTCAGGATCCTGATCCATCTGACAAATGCTGTCAGTTTGCATGCATTTTGACGTATCCGGCAGGCAGTTCCGGCGACGGAACTGCCTGCTGGAATCCTCTGCCGCAAGTGTGAAAGTACCGTAAGTTGTTTGGTTTAGTTATGGACAGCTATATAAACCAATTATGTATAGGCAGCAGCAGGGAGACTAGAGGCAGGCTGAAGAGCCTGAGCCGCGAGACCTGGAGGAGCCTGTGCAGAGGATGGGAGTGGTAAAGGCCCTGATAAAGTGTTGTGTCCCAGTGTACTCCCTCAGGCCATTGCTCCCTGGGGATAAGTGCAGTGGAAATGCAATATTGAAGAATGAGGCCAGAATTAAACATATAAAAATCTCCTTTACTAAGTGCAACATAGAACTTCAAATACATTCACTATCAGCTGATTTTAAGTGCAATTTTCTCTGCCACCAGTAAGGATACAGAGGCAGTTTGGATGATAGTAATTTTATTTTAGCACTTAGTTGGTACTGGCCTAACAGTAGTTTGGTGATGGTTGTCTTTGCTGTAATCCCTCACCTTGCAGCAGTGTTTTTAATGCTGCTTGTAGCAATTCACTCTGCTGTCTAGCGTTTCAAGACTTTGTGTGTTTTGTGGTCCACAAATTGCAGATACGCAAAACATGGATGGCGTCCATGTGCTTTCCGCAATTTGCGTAACGGTGGAGACAGTCATTAATAAAACTGCCTATTCTTGTCCGCAAAATGGACAAGAATAGGACAGGTTATATTTTTTTTTGTGGACCACGGAACGGAGCAATGGATGCGGAAAGCACACGGAGTGCTGTCTGCATCTTTTGCGGCCCCATTGAAGTGAATGGGTCCGCATCCAAGCCGCAAATACTGCGGCTCGGATGCAGACCAAAACAAACAGTAAAGGCCTCACATGTGCGTGAGGCCTTTACTTGTGGAAATTTGTAGGAGTTCTCTCTAGAGAATCCATAACAGGAGCAGGAGCCGTGAAAGGCTTCCTTTACCTTTTGTCTCTGGACAGGAACTCCCCATCTTGGCAGGAAGCAGGACTAGCCCACTCCTAACAAGAGGGGGGAACAGGGTGGTTAACGCTGTTCTTTGCCATCCTTTCCTAGATGGGGTACAATAGCTGTTTCTACATGTAACATGGAGCCTTCTTCAGCATGTACAGTCATGCTGTAGACTGATTTCATTTAGCAAAGCTCATATAGACCATTGCTAAACTGTGCCTTTTCTGTTTACGTTCCGTTTTCTGTATATGGAACCATTAATTTCAATGGATCTGTAAAAAAAAAAAAAACGGAACTCCGTATGCCTTCCATTTCCGTATTTTCATTTTTCTGTTCAAAGATAGTACATGTTCTATTATTGCCCACATAACTGACAAGGATAGTACTGTTCTATCAGGGACCAGCTGTTCCGTTCCGCAAAAAAAACAGAATGCACACAAAAGTCATCAGTATTTTTTGCGGATCCATTTTTTTGTGGACTGCAAAATACTGAAAAAGCCATACGGTCATTTGCAAGAGGCCTAATAAAGTATACTACAGAAAAACGACTAATCGCTTTTTTACACATACAAAAGTTAAAGTGTCACTACTGACATGTCTATTTTAATAAATTTTCCTATTCTCCATAAAATAACAATCCTGGAGTATCTTTTCTTATATCTCTGCATTGTGCCATTCCTCTGTTATTCCTCCTAGAAATGTATGTATAAATTGCTAACTGGTTGTTAGCATTTCTCTTGCCACATGGATGTGTTCCTACATAGTCAGTAACTGGTAGCACTTACTGGTCAGTGTGAGAGTGTGTAGCGACACCCCTCTATCCTGGTAACACCTAGTTGGCAGTTAGTTATACATTTTTAAGAGCAATAACAGAAGAGCAGTAGAACACACAGTTATAAGAAGAGATGCTGCAGAATTCTTATATTATGAGGAATGTAATTATTTGCAGCACTAGTGAGAAGTCCTCTTTTACTTTCAATGGCATAGCCCTGCCGAAATTAAAAAGAATAAAAAAAAAAAAAATGTCTATTAACATTAGTCCCCAGTTACTAATGTGTGTGCACCTACATTCTGAAAGGCCTCAATATTACTGTCAGATGCCATGATCAGCATTGAACGCGTGTCACAACCAGACAGCTGAGAAGCTCTGACAGAAGCCTTTCAGAACCTCCTCCTTGAGTTTCTTTGTTGTGATGTTCAGTTCCTCATCTCGTTAGCCTCTCTCAGCTGTCATGTAGTTGGACTGATTGCATCCCTTTAAATTCCGCCCCATAATGCATTACTGGGCGGCTTATACTACTTCCTGGAGTGTGTGTGCATGCTGATCTTGTTTTCCAGTCTGCTACAAAGTTAAGTGCTGAACATTTATCTGTTATTTTCTGTTTGCTGGATCCCAGGTGACCCTGACTCCCTCCGTGTCTGGTGTAGGGAGCCGGTGGTTGTGTCCCCTCACTATTGTAGGGTGTTCAGGGGTTATATAGTCGAGGTACGTGGATATGCAACCATCCACCTCTGGGATCTTTGCATAGGCTGAGCAGCCAGGGAAAGTCTCAGGTCTTGTGCAGGGGTCTCCCTTTGGTTCCTTAGCTTTGGATCCAGTGAGTCATATATGCATGTTGCTTTGTCTTGTTTCCTGTACACCGTCCGTGACAACGCGGATCTGAGGGGTTAAATATTGGGTGGCAGTGCAATCACCATTTTGTCGTCATTGCACCCGCTACATACAATGGACTGCGATTCTTGACAAAATCATTCGTAACAAATCAAATTTTGGGGTGAAATTCGGCAAAGCAGTCGAATCGAATTTTGCTCTTCTCTAGTCACCACTGCAGACAGTAAGCACAAGCTGGAGGTAAAGAGGACATTAAAAAGACAGCCCAGCGTTTCAACTCCATATGTTTTCTGTAAGGAATGCTGACATTCAACCTACTGTAGTAGGACGATCTGAGGTGAAGATAGTTCTGGCTCTGTAGGTCAGTACACTGTGACATTCTGGTATGCTCCATCTATCTCACATCTCACAACTAACTATAAAGCTGGGGCTACATACAGGGTGGCCCGTGAAAAAGTAGCCAGCCTCCAATATTTCCACATCAAATCAGTCTTATTTCACATGGCAAACGATCTATCTGTCTATCAACCTATATAGCTAATGTTCGTCTACCTGTCTGCTTAACTATCTGTGTATCTATCTCCTATCTATCTTATCTGTACACCTTTATTCACCCATGTTCATACAAGGTGAAGGTCAAGTAGCTGGGGAGGATTGAAACCTTGTATGAACATGGGTAAGTAAAGGTCACTGTCTGCTTCACTTAAATCTCTGGAGTGCCGTGGATTTAATGCAGCTGTAAAGGATTCTTTGGTCAAGGTTGAGTAGACTGGCACCCATACATACGTTATAGTGCTGCCTGTCTCTTTACTATATACAGCACAGACCAAAAGTTTGGACACACCTTCTCATTCAAAGAGTTTTCTTAATTTTCATGACTACAAAAATTGTAGATTCACACTGAAGGCATCAAAACTATGAATTAACACATGTGGAATTATATACATAACAAAAAAGTGTAAAACAACTGAAAATATGTAATTTTCTAGGTTCTTCAAAGTAGCCACCTTTTGCTTTGATTACTGCTTTGCACACTCTTGCCATTCTCTTGATGAGCTTCAAGAGGTAGTCACCTGAAATGGTTTTCACTTCACAGGTGTGCCCTGTCAGGTTTAATAAGTGGGATTTCTTGCCTTATAAATGGGGTTGGGGCCATCAGTTGCGTTGTGGAGAAGTCAGGTGGATATACAGCTGATAGTCCTACTGAATAGACTGTTAGAATTTGTATTACGGCAAGAAAAAAGCAGCTAAGTAAAGAAAAACGAGTGGCCATCATTACTTTAAGAAATAAAGGTCAGTTAGTCCGAAAAATTGGGAAAACTTTGAAAGTGTCCCCAAGTGCAGTCACAAAAACCATCAAGCGCTACAAAGAAACTGGCTCACATGCAGACCGCCCCAGAAAAGGAAGACCAAGAGTCACCTCTGCTGCGGAGGATAAGTTCATCCGAGTCACCAGCCTCAGAAATCGCAGGTTAACAGCAGCTCAGATTAGAGACCAGGTCAATGCCACACAGAGTTCTAGCAGCAGACACATCTCTAGAACAACTGTTAAGAGGAGACTGTGTGAATCAGGCCTTCATGGTAGAATATCTGCTAGGAAACCACTGCTAAGGACAGGCAACAAGCAGAAGAGGCTTGTTTGGGCTAAAGAACACAAGTAATGGACATTAGACCAGTGGAAATCTGTGCTTTGGTCTGAAGAGTCCTAATTTGAGATCTTTGGTTCCAACCACCATGTCTTTGTGCGACGCAGAAAAGGTGAACGGATGGACTCTACATGCCTGGTTCCCACCGTGAAGCATGGAGGAGGAGGTGTGATGGTGTGGGGGTGCTTTGCTGGTGACACTGTTGGGGATTTATTCAAAATTGAAGGCATACTGAACCAGCATGGCTACCACAGCATCTTGCATCTCTGGGAACTCCTTCAAGACTGTTGGAAGACCATTTCAGGTGACTACCTCTTAAAGCTCATCAATAGAATGCCAACAGTGTGCAAAGCAGCAATCAAAGCAAAAGGTGGCTACTTTGAAGAACCTAGAATATGACATATTTTCAGTTGTCTCACACTTTTTTGTTATGTATATAATTCCACATGTGTTAATTCATAGTTTTGATGCCTTCAGTGTGAATCTACAATTTTCATAGTCATGAAAATAAAGAAAACTCTTTGAATGAGAAGGTGTGTCCAAACTTTTGGTCTGAACTGTATATATATAATCCAAATAAAGCGTGTGAAAAAATGTGATATTTATTCAACACATATTGATACAGGAAGCGTTTTAGCTCTCTCACAGAGCCATTATCAAGCCGAGTGTAATGGCTCTGTGAGAGAGCTGAAACGTTGCCTGTATCAACATGTGTTGAATAAATATCAAATTTTTTCACACGCTTTATTTGGATTATATACACAAATTTTCACTTTTTTATCCAAGGAGTGCTGCGTTATATTTATTTGGATTGTGTTTGGACCCCAGGACCAAGGGGATAACGCTGGCACCTGAACTGCTTGAAGCTAGGAGTGCTGCCCTGTGATTTTCTGGATATATATATATATATATATATATATATATATAATTCCTGTCAGAGTTGGATCAGGGAGCCTGCCACTGACAAGAGCAGACTGCACATGTGCTGCTCTTACAGAGTAGGAAGAACAGTGAGGGTGCAGCATGGACAAGCTTGCTCTGCAAAAGCAGGCAGATGTTTTATGAAGCATATTTGGAACTTTATTTCTTCCCTGCCTGCCACACAGTAGTGGAAAGTACTTAGAGAGTAGCCAACCCCTTAAATTTAATGTAGGATCATCAGGCACGTTGGCTCCTGGCAGGGACTGCAGGTGACCTCTTGAGTTCAACTGCATTGTTGTCCTCAGGACAGTGATACAGTGGTATTTGGTTCTGCGGGGGCAGTATTTTGTTCTGCACTATAGTTTTGCTGCCCTACCCAGTACTGCCTAGGAACTGTATGGCTCAAAGCGTGGGAGAAAATAACAAAATCGATTTTTCCGTTTCTTTTTATATTGACTCCTGGTATTCAGTGAAGAACTGAAGTTCCTTGGGCCCAACAGAGGACTTGATTCTTTCAGTCCACCCTCTCTAAACACAGAACATGGACACGTCAACTTTTAAGATTCAAATGTACTGCTGGGTGAAATTTGCGGCACATGTTGTTCATAGATGAGACTTGAAAAAGGTCACCATGACCGAAACGTCGTCATTCAGAAACAACATTTCAAATTATGATTTATTCCTTTTTTACTGCTGGGATAATGGAACATTATGCATAAACATTATTTGAAGAATTAAATCGATGAAAATTCTTTTTGCATGTGCACTGAATTTATCAAGAATACTGACCGGGTTAAAGAACCTTTTTGGTTGCACCGCAGCAATAATTGGTGTGCTTTTCCAATACATATTCACTAGGATATCCTTCATAGGCGTACATAGACTGCAAAGGGTACCTGTGGAAGAAAAGTATGAGCCCATTGTTATGTAACAGCTAGCTTGAGAGTGAGGCACTTATCATAGAGCTTCCTTCCAGCAAGTCGTTTAATTGTGTACAAACTTCCAGATCACAAGCCACAAGTAACATCTATACCAATAGTTAACAGTCCTTTCATGTGTAACGCCCCAGAGTGGCATTACAACAACTTCTGCACCCCGCTACTGTCTCCTATGGTCTAACCAAGTGTCATCTATGCATTTATTTCAAGTCCTGTACACTGTGCATATTTATTTCTTGTAAGGCCCCTTTTTACACGGGCGAGTATTCCACGCGGGTGCAATGCGTGAGGTGAACGCATTGTACCCGCACTGAATTCTGACCCATTCATTTCAATGGGGCTGTGTACATGAGCAATGTTTTTCATGGATCACTTGTGCGTTGCGTGAAAATCGCAGCATGTTCTATATTCTGTGTTTTTCAAGCAACGCAGGCCCCATAGAAATGAATGGGGCTGCATGAAAATTGCATCGCATCTGCAAGCAAGTGCGGATGTGGTGTGATTTTCACGCATGGTTGCTAAGAAGACGAGGGATGTATGACCTGGGGCCCCATTTACTTTATTATTTTTCATTATAACATGGTAATAATAAATAATAATAGCATACTTTAATACAGAATTCAATTAAGTATAATGTCAATTAAGTTAAGGGTTAAAAAATAATAAAAACATAATTCACCTCATCCACTTCATCTCGCAGCCGGGATCCTCTTTGTTCTTCTTGAAGGACATGCAAAAGGACCTTTGCTGATGTCATTGTGCTCACATGTAGTGAGCGCGGTGACGTCAGCGCAGGTCCTGCTAAATGAAGATAGAAGGACCTTCAGTGAAGAAGTCCGGGTTCAGGTCTGGTTACCACATTCAGTTTTTTCTCACGTGCGTGCAAAACGCATTGCACTCGCGCGGAAAAACTGAACAACGGAACGCAATTGCAGTCAAAACTTACTTAAATTGCATGCCTACTCGCGCGGGCTTCCCACAACGCACCCTGAACGCATCCGGCTCACCCGCAACGCCAGTGTGAAAGAGGCCTAACTGTTCTTGTTCATCTAGTTGTCACAGCTGAGGATGGGGGAAACCCTAGGCTGTGCGATGCCAGAAGATGTTAGTGGCTGCTCGGCCAGGACGACAGAATTAGGGAGCAGGTCACCTCCTATTGCATCCCTAATCTGACCCTGACTCCTAGCTGTATGAGCCGACCTTGATGGTAGGAGGGCTCATACTGAGGAACCTCGGATCCCTACTGACCCTCCGCAGATCCCTGAGCTAGGAGCTGGGTAGACAACCTGTTCCTCCTAGACGCGGAGAAACAGGAGTCTAAACTGGCCAAGCTGCAAGGGGATATAAACATGAACAGCCTATGGATATGGCAGGAGGATGAAAAGCACTTCCACACCTACCTGCCACAGACACATCTTCATAACATCAAACAAGAGTTATGACCACATGGGTGGCCCTCACTGGAGAGATGGTGAATAACCAGGAGGCTGTCTCCAGCAAACCATGGCTGAAGAACCCCTCAGCTTCAGGTCTCCACAGAGGCTTTATAGCCCAATGTGGCCACACCCACACAGACACACTGTGGGAAGGGAGTTAACCCTTCCATCACCAAACAGGGTAGTGAAGCCACTAAAAGGGGAAGTGCACAAACAACTATCACACTGCAGCTGTTACCGGTGACAACGACATGCGTGGCAACCGTGTCCTGGGAGCCGGCCAGAAGGCCGAGACACTGCCAACACATGTAAACAATACAACACGTTGCCACGGGCAGCCACAGGTGAAGGGAAGTGTCACAGTGCACACATACATAAACTCCGAGCACACCAGACATAGAAAGTGCATACAAACACACACATAACCAAAGGCAACTGCACGCATACCTGGAGTAAAATCCAATATAAAACAGACATAAAATCAATGGATAGATAAATTGACACAGTACCAACAAACCACCACTAGTTAGTGGTGTAACCCACTATCACTTTTTCACCAGCACAGAATTACTTAAAGTTACATATGATAAGATATAAATGCTATATTTTATCAAACATACCAATAATTAATATATCAAGAGAAACTCACAGGCTATAACATGACAAAATACTGATTAATACAGGAACAATAAATGTTGTCCCTTGACTCTGTCTCAGCCTATGACAATCAAAAATATAAATTATATTAATATGATATTATACCCCACTCGGCAATCAGACTATGGAAATATAATTTCCCAGAGTTTTTCCTCTACTCAGACTATGTCTGACTATATGCTTCTTTGCTAAGAGGACAACTAGCATTTAGAGAGGTGTTTAACACTATACGTTCCCACAGTATGGAAACTCTTGACTATATGCTGAGAGGAATATCTTATTAATATCACAAGCAATAAATAATATACATTACCAAGTCAAGGATGGGCAGATTCTTGGATGGGACCAGTTCTCAGGAGTTCTCTAGTAGTCAAAATGTAATTCAATTTTCTTCTGATATATCTTTCTTATGATCTGATGATCTGATCTGATGTTTTGATCTGATCTTGATCTCCTCCCTCCATGTTCCCATCCAGCAGTACTTATCCTCCCTGATATCTTACGTTACCTCCTCCTGGATTATGATCTCCCAATCAACTGAGGAGGGTGTAACGTATGTTAATACTACTATGGTGTAAATTTAACCCTCGATATGCTATAGAAAACAAGTTATAAAATAATGTACTATTGTCCATCTACCTCTAGATGGCACTGTTGTACCACATAACAATTTCAAACATTAATTCTAAATATCTAATATGTTCACATGACCTTTTTAACATCTCAAATATACATCAGTATTAAGGGTTTCTTCCTGACATTTTACTTATCCATAATCTAGACATGTTGGAGTCACTATCCTCTACTCTTTTTAAATTAATTATAATGGACAAGAGACAATGGACCTACTTATTTGACATCTGGGTCTATATATTTAACTTGTCCACATGGCTACTAATAACATTCAGCTCTCCTCATGAAATCCAATTAGTAGGAAGACAACTTCAATACTTTCTAGACCTTAAAAGGGCTATATTCAATCAGTGAGATACACACAGCATAAAATATATATTCTAAATGATATATACATGGTATGACATGTATATACATATACACATATATATCGATATACTCTTACACACAAATGATACATTATATAAATCATTGATTAAAATATGTTGCAAATCTAAATATACCACACAGATATATATAGAACATAAATCATGCATACATGAATGGGACAGTCACACACCAAATGCTTCCCATAAGGTATGATTTCCTTAATTACTTTGTAATGAAGTAAAATAATACATTGCTATTTAAATGGTTATTTCTCCCAGGCACATGTCTGTAGGACCCATTATATTATTAACAGATGCACTACATCTGCTCACAATAATTTTTAAGAGACAATACATTCTCTGTCTGCTTACAAACATTTTACCCAAACTGAACTCAGCATAACCTCATCTCGGCCTATTTCAATCCTACAGAATTTTTTTAGACCCTGGTTCAGTATGACTTTACTCTTTAAAGGCAATAAGCATTGATATTTAGACTATAATATCTTCAGATAAAACTGTACACTTATGAAAATGCATGACAACAGTTGCCAATAAGTCAACGGCAATTCGTGTCTCAAGAAGTTGATAATGAGGATGAGACACAGTTGTAAATAAGTGAGGTTCTTGTTAGGACAATAAGTCAGGAGGATAACCAGAGTGAGGAAGTTGAAGAGGAGGTGGTGGACGGTGAAATCACTGACCCAAACTGGGAAGCGAGGACAGCAGTACAGAGGAGGAGGGATCTGCAGCACCGCAACAGGCTGGAAGAGGCATTGGGGTTGCAAAACGCGGGCCACACCAAACAGGCCCGCAACTGTTCCCCGGAGCACCCCCTTGCGGCAATCTACCTTGCCAAGGGCTAGGTGTTCAGCATTCTGGCGCTTTTTTTTTAGGAAAGTGCGGATGATAAAAGAATTGTCATTTGCAACCTGTGCTGTACCAAAATGAGCAGGGGTGTGAACACTAGCAACCTCACCACCACCAGCATGATCCACCACATGGCATGAAAGCACCCTAATAGGTGTGCTAAATGCCTGGGTCCACAATCAGTGTCTGCGGGTCACACCACTGCCTCCTCTTCCCCTGTGTTATGTGCTGGCCAATCCCCTGTCCAAAATGCAGGCCCGGATGCCTCCCACCCTGCACATGGACCTTTGCAGCACATCCACTTTTGTGTCCCAACGCAGCATACAGATGTCCATACCCCAGGCTTTTGAACGAAAGCACAAATACCCAGCCACCTGCCCACAGGCCATACAACTAAATGCGCACCTTTCCAAATTGCTGGTCTTGGAAATGTTGCCATTTAGGCTTGTGGACACTGAGGTTTCCGCAGCTTGATGGAAGCCTTGGTCCCTCGATACTCAGTCCCCAGCCGCCACAATTTTTCCCGGTGTGCCGTCCCTGCCTTACACCAACATGTGTACCGTAACATCAAACATGCCCAGACCAACTCAGTTATAGGGAAGATCAACTTAACAACTGACACATGGGCAAGTGCTTGTGGCCAGGGACGCTACATTTCCCTGATGGCACACTAGGTGAACGTTGTGAAGGCCGGGAGCGAGTCGTAACCTGGGATGGCACAGGTGCTACCAATGCCAAGGATTGCAGGCCCTACTTCCATCAGGATTTCCGCCACCTCCTACATTACTGGCTGTAACCCCCCACCTTCTCCTCCTCCACCTCCTCCTCCACTTCCACCTCTGAATTCTCATCTTGCAGCAGCATTCAGCCATCAGTCAGTAGCTGGAAGGAGTGTAGCACTGCAGTGGGGAAGCGGCAATAGGCCGTGCTTAAACTAATATGTTTAGGTAACAAACAGCACACCGCCACAGAGCTGTGGCATTGCATAAGGGACCAGACTGATCTGTGCCACTCGCCACTCAACCTACAACCAGTCATGGTTGCGTCTGATAGTGTTGAGCGAGCATCCTCGGCCGAATACCTGTTCGGCTCGAGCATAGCTATGCTCGGCACATGGCGGTACTCGGCCGAGTACCGCATGTGCTCGAGTCTCCTTACCACACATTTCGTGGCTGCTAAGCAGCCAATAAATGTGCAGGTAAGTACTGCCATCACTGTAATGCCAGTAGCCATGTTGGCTACTGGCATTACAGTGATTGGCTGGCCGGAATGTGTCATCGGGTGCTATATCGCACCCAATGACGCGGGCCCAGCTCATAAGCTGCGCTTAGGAAGGGACAGATAGTGTAGGGAATTTGTGATTGCAATTTATTCAATTTTAAAACGTTTCAAAGACCCCAAAAGTCCTTTTAAGGGCTATTGTGTGTGGTGGCAGCAATTTAATCTTGCAAAGTATTCTTTGATTTTTTATTTTTTTCCATACTTTGCAATTATTTTTCTAAAGAGGGTGCCTGCAGTGACTTGTGACATCTGTTCAGCAATACCTTCTGTGTGTCAGGTGCAGAGATAGGAAGGATATTATTCAAAACAATTATATTTTTTCCATAATTTATCTACATTTTTACCTTAAACGGTCCCTGCAGCCAATTGTCACATCTGTGCTGCAATAGCGTCTGTGTGTCAGGCCCAGATATTGGGAAAAATATTAGCGAAAACAAATATATATTTTCCATAATTTATCCATAATTTTCCTATAAACGGTCCCTGCAGTGAATTGTCACATCTGTGCTGCAATAGTGTCTGTGTGTCAGGGCTAGATATTGGGAAAAATATTAGTGACAAAAAATAAATTTTTTCCATAATTTTTCCACATTTTTCCACATTTTTCCTATAAACTGTCCCTGCAGTGAATTGTCACATCTGCGTTGCAATAGCGTGCATGTTAGGACAAGAGATAGTAAAAATGAAAGTGAAATCAATTTTCCCCATACTTTTACGTACTTTTTCCTTATACCCTACTTTCTGTGAACTGTGACATCCGTGCCACATCTTGTCTGTCAAGCATGCATATAACATTTAATATAAAGAAGGCGAGCATTAACCCCTTAAGGACCGAGCTAATTTTCACCTTAAGGACCAGGCAATTTTTTGCAAATCTGACCAGTGTCACTTTAAGTGGTGATAACTTTAAAACGCTTTGACTTATCCAGGCCATTCTGAGATTTTTTTTTTGGCACATATTGTACTTCATGACACTGGTAAAAAAATAAATAAAAAAAATACAAAATTTACCAAAAAATTTTAATTTTCCAAGTTTCAATTTCTCTACTTCTATAATACATAGTAATACCTACAAAAATAGTTATTACTTTACATTCCCCATATGTAGGTGGTGGTGAAAACCATGTTTGGATCATTTTGGGAATGACATTTTATTTTTTGGGGATGTTACAAGGCTTTTCAAAAACCCATTTTTCAAGGACCAGTTCAGGTCTGAAGTCACTTTGTGAGGCTTACATAATAGAAACCACCCAAAAATGACCCCATTCTAGAAACTACACCCCTCAAGGTATTCAAAACTGATTTTTACAAACTTTGTTAACCCTTTAGGTGTTCCACAAGAATTAATGGAAAATAGAGATACAATTTCAAAATTTCACTTTTTTGGCAGATTTTCCATTTTAATAATTTTTTCCAGTTGCAAAGCAAGGGTTAACAGCCAAACAAAACTCAATATTTATGGCTCTGATATTGTAGTTTACAGAAACGCCCCATATGTGGTCATAAACTGCTGTACGGGCACATGGCAGGGTGCAGAAGGAAAGGAATGACATACGGTTTTTGGAAGGCAGATTTTGCTAGACAGTTTTTTTGGACACCATGTCCCATTTGAAGCCCATAAGACATTTATCTGACAGGTTAGATCATGTGGTATTTTTATAGAGCAGGTTGTCACGGACGTGACAATACCAAGTATGAAGATTCTTTAGTGTCTCCACATTCTGATATACATTTTTCGGGGGGCGACTGTCTTGTGTAGGGGCTCATTTTCTTCGGGATGAGATGACGGTTTGATTGGCACTATTTGCGGTGCGTATGACTTTTTGATCGCTTGCTATTACACTTTTTGTGATCTAAGGTGACAAAAAATGGCTTTTTTTACATCATTTTGATTTTTAATTTTTTATGGTATTCACCTGAGGGGTTAGGTCATGTGATATTTTTATAGAGAAGGTTATTACGGACGCGGTTATGCCTAATATATATACTTTTTTTAATTTATGTAATTTTTACACATTGATTTCATTTTTGAAACAAAAAAAAATCATGTTTTAGTGTCTCCATAGACTGAGAGCCATAGTTTTTTCCGTTTTTGGGCGATTATCTTAGGTAGGGTCTCATTTTTTGCGGGATGAGATGACGGTTTGATTGGCACTATTTGTGGTGCGTATGACTTTTTGATCGCTTGCTATTACACTTTTTGTGATCTAAGGTGACCAAAAATGGCCTTTTTTACACCGTTTTTATTTTTTACGGTATTCACCTGAGGGGTTAGGTCATGTGATATTTTTATACAGCAGGTTATTACGAACATGGTGATACCTAATATGTATACCTTTTTTTTATTTATGTAAGTTTTACACAATGATTTCATTTTTTAAACAAAAAAAATTATGTTTTAGTGTCTCCATAGTCTGAGAGCCATAGTTTTTTCAGTTTTTGGGAGATTATCTTGGGTAGGGTATGATTTTTGCGGGATGAGATGACGGTTTGATTGGCACTATTTTGGGGTGCGTATTACTTTTTGATCGCTTGCTACTACACTTTCTGTGATGTAAGGTGACAAAAAATGACTTTTTTTACATTGTTTTTATTTTTACGGTATTCACCTGAGGGATTAGGTCATGTGATATTTTTATAGAGAATGTTAATACGGACGCGGCAATACCCAATATATAAATATTTTTTACACAATGATTTCATTTTTGAAACAAAAAAAAATAATGTTTTAGTGTCTTGATAGTCTGAGAGCCATAGTTTTTTCAGTTTTTGGGTGATTGTCCTAGGTAGGGGCTCATTTTTTGCGGGATGAGGTGACGGTTAGATTGGTACTATTTTTGGGGGCATATGCCTTTTTGATCGCTTGGTGTTGCACTTTTAGTGATCCAAGTTGACAAAAATGGCTTTTTTATACACAGTTTTAATTTTTTATTTTTGATGGTGTCTATCAGATGGGGTGGATCATGTGATATATTTATAGAGCCGTTCATTACGGACGTGGTGGTACCTAATATGTGCGGTTTTTCCTTTTTTTTTTTCAATTTTCTATTAGAAAATCAGGGGAATGGGGCGTGTTTGTTTTTTTGTTTTGTTTACTTGAAACTATTTTTTATTCAAAACACTTTTTTTAACTTCTTTTTTTTAAACTTTATTTCTGTCCCACTCTTTTAGGGGTTTTATCCCCTCTGCAATGCATTACAATACATCTGTATTGTAATGCATTGCCTGTTAGTGTAGGACACTGAGTCCTACACTAACAGGTTGCCTTGGAGACCCAGCCTGAGGCTGGATCCCCTCGGCTCCCGTAGAAGGCAGTTCTGGCTGCCTTGTCACGCATCGGGTCCCCGCCACAGCAGCGCGGGGACTCGATGCGATCACTCACCTGCCCCAAACATTTTCTATGTCGCGGTCAGCGCGGACTGAGGCATAGAAGGGGTTAATCCGGATACAGCAGGGGCCCGGCTACCAGGGACTGCCGGACCCCTGCAGTGATCGGTCGCACACCGCTCAGGTGCCCACCAGATCATCCCGCCGTGCATGTACGGCGGAATGCATTCTGGCAATGCATCCCCCGCCGTACATGTACGGCGTTCTGCGCTAAGGGGTTGAGGGACGGGGAAGTGGCCATGATGCTGATGGTGCAAGCAGAGGCCATGGCCCTGGGCACGTTGAAACCGTGCCTGCTGCCAGAGCACAAGAATGCAAGATACCCAGCTTCATGTCCCGGTTTGTAGGGCGGCGCAGGACACCACTCTTGAGGTCAGCCCAGTGCGAGGTCAGTTGGATTGCAGCAGATAATGCTTCCAGTCTGTTAAGCACCACCCTGTCTTCCACCAAGTCCAGTCTCAGTAGCCAGGAGTCTGTTCCACACAATCCTCACCCTGATCCTCCTTTCTCCCACCATTTACAGTCTGGCCAAACAAGTGATCCCACACTCGGATATTCTTTTCATCGCCATTAATTGATTTGGCCCTCTCACCAAGCACGCTTGAAGAGGGACCTGAGATCTTGTGCCCCGATTCCCAACCTCTTGAGCATCCAGAGTCAAAAGAACATGACGCTGGGGAACAGCAATTAGTGTTTAATGAGTGTTTAACTTCTCTGTCCCAGCGCAGTGTCCAAATGTCATTACCCCAGGTATTTGAACACAAGCGCAAATACCCAGCCACCCACCCACAGGCCATAGAACTAAATGTGCAGCTTTCCAAATTACTGGCCCTGGAAATGTTGCCATTTAGGCTTGTGGACACTGAGGCCTTCCGCAGCCTGATGTCGGCAGCCGTCCCTCGTTACACAGTGGCAGCCTTACACCAACATGTGTCCTTTAACATCACACGTGCCCTGATTAACGCAGTTACTGGGAATGTCCACTTAACCACGGACACATGGACAAGTGCTTTTGGCCAAGGGCGATACATTTCCCTGACGGCACACTGGGTGAATGTTGTGGAGGCTGGGAGCTACTCGTACCCTGGGATGGCACAGGTGCTACCGAAGCCAATGATTGCAGGCCCCAAATCCATCAGGGTTTTCACCACCACCTACGTAATTGGCTCCAACCCCCACTTCTCCTCCGCCTCCTCCTCCACTTCCACCTCCGAATGTTCCGTGTGCAGCACCAGTCAGTCATCAGTTGGTAGCAGGAAGCAGTGTAGCACTGCAGTGGGGAAGCAGCAATAGGTGAAGCTAATCTGCCTAGGTGACAAAAAGCACACCGCCGCAGAGCTGTGGCAGGGGATAAGAGACCAGACTGAGCTGTGGCTCTCACTACTCAACCTAGAACCAGGCATGGTTGTGTCTGATAATGGCCGTAACTTGGTGGCGGCTTTTGAGCTCGGCAACCTTAGACACATCCTATGCCTTGCCCACGTATTCAACTTTGTGGTTCAGCGGTTTCTAAAAACATACCCTAATTTGCCTGAGCTACTGCTGAAGGTGCGCCGTGTATGTGCACATTTCCGCAAGTCATTAACAGCTTCAGTTGGTCTGTCAATGCTGCAGCAGCACTTGAAATTGCCAGCGTTGTGCAGCATCAGCACTCGCTGAAACTCCACGTTCCACATGTTGGCCAGGCTTTGTGAGCAGCAGAGGGCAGTAGAGGAATACCAGCTGCTACATGGTCATCGCATTTCCAGTCAGCTTCCGCTAATCAGAAGCGAGGAGTGGGCATGGATGTCTGACCTCTGTGAGGTTTTAAGAAACTTTGAGGAAACAACACAGATGGCAGCGATAACGCTATTATCAGCGTAACCATCCCACTTCTGTGTCTACTCAAACGCTCGCTGCTCACAATTAAGGCTGACGCTTTGCATGTGGAAGAGGTGGAAATGGGGAAAGAAATTACACAGGTTGATTGCCAGACCACCCTCAGTTCGTCTTCTCAGCACGAATTGGAGGCTGAAGAAGAGGAGGAGGAGCAGGAGACGGTTGCCTCAGCTACAGAGGGTAGTACCCATGGAAGTTTATTTTGATCTCCATTCCATACTCTGGCACACATGGCTGACTTCATGTTAGGCTGCCTTTCCCATGACCCGCGCGTTATACGCATTTTAAACAACACGGATTACTGGTTGTTCACCCTTCTCGACCCCCGCTACATAGAGAACTTCTCATCTCTCATTCCTCTGGTGGAGAGGATGAGTAAAATGGTGCAATACCAGAAGAACCTTGTGGAAAAATTGCTCCAAAATTTTCCATCTGACAATGCTGGTAGTCCGTACTAACCGAGGAGGGGAGACAAGGGGAAAACACAGAAGTTCCAACAGAGTCAATGCAACACTCTCCAAGCCTGGGACAGTTTCATGACACCCTGCCAGCACCCTCACCCTGATGTGCGGCCTGCTGCCACAAAGAGAGAAACATTTTGGAAGATGGTGAAGGAGTACATAGCAGACCGTGTCAGCATCCTCAATGATCCCTCAGTGCCTTACAACTACTCGGTGTCCAAGCTGGACACATGGCACGAACTGGCGCTCTATGTTTTGGAGCTGCTGGCCTGCCCTGCTGCCAGCATTTTGTCTGAACGTGTATTTAGTGCTGCTGGTGGCATTATAACAGATAAGCGTATCCGCCTGTCAACTGAAAATGCTGTCAGGTTGACTCATATAAAAATGAAAAATGCCTGGATTGACCATGACTACTCGACTCCACCAGAGGAATGCTGATGAACATAAAGGCACTTTACATGTGTTGTTTTTAATGTAGTTAATAGACTGTATTCCCATGCACCCCTTCCACCACAAACAAGGGTATATGGTTGAATATTCCTTTTCTCATCCATCCTCCTCCTTATTCGTCACATATAATGCCCTCACATATAATTTTTTAGAGGGTCCACTCACCAGCCACCAGGCCCTCACATCTAATTTTTTACAGGGTCCGCTCACCAGCAGGCCCTCACATATAATGTATTAGAGGGTCCGCTCACCAGCAGGCCCTCACATGTTATTTTTAACAGTGTCCGCTCACCAGCAGGCCCTCGCCTACAATTTTTTAGAGGGTCCGCTCACCTGCAGGCCCGCAACTCAAATATTTTACAGGGTCAGCTCACCTACAGACCCAAACCTAAAATCTTTTACAGGGTCAGCTCACCTACAGGGCCGCAACTCAAATATTTTACAGGGTAAGCTCACCTGTAGGCCCAGAAATCAAATCTTTTACAGGGTCAGATCACCTGCAGGCCCGCAACTCAAATCTATTACAGGGTCAGCTCACCTGCAGGCCGGCAACTCAATGTGAATGAGGCCCTCCTTTATGTGATATACAGGTTGTATCGGAGTGCCTCTTCCTTGTAATTTTCAGCAGCACTTGCACTTTATATACAAGTAAATATACAGGAAAGAATGTTTTCAATCAATTTTTCCTATAAAATCGATTTTTTATTTTGGTTTTGTGCGTAAAACCATAATTAGATTGTGGACCTAATGATCAGTGTAAGGCCTTTTAAGCAGCATCAGCAGCAGCATGGTGATAAAAATGAGTGGCAAGGTGACATACTGTGGCGATGGAAGCATGAGGAGGCCACATAGTGGCACAGTGACTGAGTCTGGATAAAAGACTAAGGCCACAGATTGTTTCCATCTGCATCTTTCTAAACAATCTGTGGAGTTGTATGACAGTCACCTGCAGATTAATGCAGACCAGGGGCATAGCTATAGGGGAAGCAGGGGAAGCTGCAGCTTTGGGGCCATGACCCAGAAGGGGCCCTTTCAGGAGGAGAAGGACTAAAGGTTTTGGTCAGGGCCCCCTCAACAGTATTACACAAGGAAACTTATACAGGAAAGAATGTTTCCTAACAGTTTTTCCTCTAAAATCGATTTTATCTTCAGTATGGTGCGTATTATTGTCAGTCTGTAAAAGTGGCGCACTACTCGGACAACATTGCTTCCAGCAGCAACCTGGGAGTCCAAGATGCATCCAGACATCCTCCCCATGCTGTTCCCGAACCATTTCAGTGGTGTTTGTCTTTTTCTGACCTTTTCCAATGAACCAGACACCCCCTCTCTTCTACCTGGTTTAATGCTCGGGTTCTTCCATTGACTTCCATTGTGCTCAGGTGCTCTACCGAGCACCTGAGCATCCTGCGGTGTTCTACTCGAGCACCCGAGTACTTTGGTGCTCAATCAACACTAATGTTCACCACTCCATTCACTTACTGTATATGGGGCTAAAAGAGCTAGCTGAGTCCTGTACTCAGCAGTCCCACAGAAGTGAATACAGCAGGGATCACAGGAGACTTGGGGACAGTCATTCTCATGAACAGTGCTGTTATGCCCCCTGTAAATAGGTGATGAAAGCTGTTAATAAGAGAAGCCCCTTTAAATGAATAGGAAACATATAGGAGTTCTTTATTTAAAGTGCTATAAATGTGAAAACTATAGGTACCTCCACATGCTGTTTTAGGTATATCCATTTCATGCTGTTTTACTGTACCATCAATGTGGGTGGGATTTTATCAGGCTGTGATAATGATTATGTGTTATAAATATGTAGTTTACTCATTGACAGTATGCAAATTGTAAACCTTGTGGTAGTCAAAGTGTATGCGGCACTTCAGTGAGCTGATTGGTGGAGGTGCCTGGAGTGGGACCCGGACCCATCTGATTTTGCCGCCCTAGTCTATGACCTACACCTTTAATGAAATTCAGCAACTACCATATGGTATGGTGCTAATTGTCAAGGACATGAAGCAAAATCTGGTACCAATATCTTGTGAAATATCCGAAGTCAAATTCTAATTCTTCTGATTTTCTTTTTTTTCCAGCTATATGTGCAAAACCACCAAAAATACCTAATGCAATTTTGCTGGACAACTGGGATGAAGAAACCTACCCACATGGCCACATGGCATCTTACAGTTGTGACCTTGGATATTTTAGCGGGAGAAGTAAAATGATTTGTGTGGATGGAAAATGGGAGTCCTTATATAACAGACAATGCAAAAGTAAGCATGAAGAAATACAGCTAATGCCAGAATGGGATTCAATTTAATGTATTGTGTACTAATCACATTATGCAATGCAAGAAAGTCATTTTAACAGTATATTTCCAGGGAAATTAAGGAGTCATAATCTTCTATATACAGTACAAACCGGATTCCCAAAAAGTTGGGACACTATACAAATTGTGAATAAATACTGAATGCAATGATGTGGAGGTGCCAACTTCTAATATTTTATTCAGAATAGAACATAAACCACGGAACAAAAGTTTAAACTGAGAAAATGTACCATTTTTAGGGAAAAATATGTTGAATCAGAATTTCATGGTGTCAATAAATCCCCAAAAAGTTGGGACAAGGCCATTTTCACCACTGTGTGGCATCTCCCCTTCTTCTTACAACACTCAACAGATGTCTGGGGACCGAGGAGACCAGTTTCTCAAGTTTAGAAATAGGAATGCTCTCCCATTCTTGTCTAATACAGGCCTCTAACTGTTCAATCGTCTTGGGCCTTCTTTGTTGCACCTTCCTCTTTATGATGCGCCAAATGTTCTCTATAGGTGAAAGAGCTGGACTGCAGACTGGCCATTTCAGTACCCGGATCCTTCTCCTACGCAGCCATGATGTTGTGATTGATGCAGAATGTGGTCTGGCATTATCTTGTTGAAAAATGCAGGGTCTTCCCTGAAAGTGATGACGTCTGGATAGGAGCATATGTTGTTCTAGAACCTGAATATATTTTTCTGCATTGATGGTGCCTTTCCAGACATGCAAGCTGCCCATGCCACACGCACTCATGCAACCCCATACCATCAGAGATGCAGGCTTCTGAACTGAACGTTGATAACAACTTGGGTTGTCCTTGTCCTCTTTGGTCCAGATGACATGGCGTCCCAGATTTCCAAAAAGAACTTCGAATCGTGACTCGTCTGAGCACAGAACAGTCTTCCATTTTGCCACACTCCATTTTAAATGATCCCTGGCCCAGTGAAAACGCCTGAGCTTGTGGATCTTGCTTAGAAATGGCTTTGGAAATGGTTTCTGGAAGTATTCCTGAGCCCATTCTGTGATTTCCTTTACAGTAGCATTCCTGTTTGTGGTGCAGTGTCGTTTAAGGGCCCGGAGATCACGGGCATCCAGTATGGTTTTACGACCTTGACCCTTACGCACAGAGATTGTTCCAGATTCTCTGAATCTTCGGATGATGTTATGCACAGTTGATGATGATAGATGCAAAGTCTTTGCAAATTTTCGCTGGGTAACACCTTTCTGATATTGCTCCACTATCTTTCTGCGCAACATTGTGGGAATTGGTGATCCTCTACCCATCTTGGCTTCTGAGAGACACTGCCACTCTAAAAAGCTCTTTTTATACCCAATCATGTTGCCAATTGACCTAATTAGTGTTAATTGGTCTTCCAGCTCTTCGTTATGCTCAAATTTACTTTTTCCAGCCTCTTATTGCTACTTGTCCCAACTTTTTTGGGATTTGTTGACACCGTGAAAATTTGAATCAACGTATTTTTCCTTTAAAATGATACATTTACTCGGATTAAACGTTTGATCTGTCATCTACGTTCTATTACAAATAAAATATTGACATTTGCCATCTCCACATCATTGCATTCAGTTTTTATTCACAATTTGTTTAGTGTCCCAACTTTTTTGGAATCCGGTTTGTATATAAAAAAGGGAGTGCCGTATTTTCCGGCGTATAAGATGACTTTTTAAAACATGAAAATCTTCTCAAAAGTCGGGTGTCGTCTTATGCGCCGGGTGTCGTCTTATAAGCCGGTATACGGCATGCTGAAATTTACGGTACTTACTTCTGAGCCGGACTGGAGATTATGACAAGACTATTCGCTGTTATGAGATCAGACAACTGAGATCCAATGGTATATTCTAACCCCCGAGGCGTCCCCATCACCATAGGAACGCCTCAGGGTTAGAATATACCATCGGATCTAAGTTTTCACGATCTCACAACAGCGAATAGTCTTGTCATAAGACTATGCAACCAATAGAGGGTGCTTTTCATGAGCTATAAACAGCGTCCTCTAATGGTTGCATAGTCTTGATTATCTATTAGCTGATTGTGGGAAACTGCAAATTCTCTATTCTGCGCTTCCATGTGTCCCTGCTGTGAAGAGACTCTGGCAGGACCCGCTCTGACTGAACCTCCTGAAGCATGAGCTCGGCAAGCGTGTGAGTAGCACAGATGGTTTGCGCTCATGTGGTCGTCACGCTGCCCTGGAGTGGAGGGTGCCAGGGCTGCTACAGTGAGCAGTGAGGATTGGTCTCGGGCGGCTGAGGCAGGCGGCTCTGCATCCGCACCATTATCAAAGTAAAAGTCCAGCCTGCCCTGCTTGGCTTGGGTCTTCTTCCCCTGTGACATCGTGGGTATGTTTACTAAGGGACCAGGGCACAATTGGCAGGGGTTTTATGGATTGGGAGAGGGGAACTGGCTTACTTGAAGTCGGATTGTACAGGAGCTATGCGTTCATGCGGCCCTCACGAACGGCTGCCTAGCCACGCCCCCCTGGTTGCATAGTCTTATATGGTGAGTATAGCCTAAACCCTATATTTTAACTGGAAATGTTGGGGGTCGTCTTATACGCCCAGTCGTTTTATGCGCCGGAAAATACGGTATATATGTATGTATGTATGTATGTTCCACGATCACTCATAAACACAACCATCGATTTTAACGAAGCTTGGTATACACTAGTGATGGACGAACATTGGCTGGGATGTTTCACGAACGCGTGTTCACGGCGGGCCCCATTCACTTTAATGGCAGGTGAACCTGAAAAATCTTCAGGTCATATTTGCAGCCACCAAATACTTACTAGAAGTTCACAAATAGTCCCACAACAGTGACATACCAGAGGGGAATCAATGGCAAAAATTCCCACAAAAAATATGCATTTTAATCAGGGACCATTTTTATGCATCTTAAAAGGGAAACTCTCAAAAATATGCCCTGCTAGAGCTTAGAAAAAAATTATTTTAGGCCACGTGAATACGTGCCAGTGATTATGTGCCTGGATGTATATAGACGGTCAGTGGATAACAATTTTACTGTAGGCCAGTGGAGTACAGGCCCCAAAAATTATGCATTCATCTGACAGAAAAGAACAAGTGATTATGTGGCTAGTGGTATATTAGGCGGTCAGTGGATAACAATTTTACTGTAGGCCAGTGGAGTACAGGCCCCAAAAATTAGGCATTTACCTGACAGAAAAGAACAAGCGATTATGTGGCTGGAGGTATATTAGACGGTCAGTGGATAACAATTTTACTGCAGGCCAGTGGAGTACAGGCCCCAAAAATTATGCAGTCATCTGACAGAAAAGAAAAAGTGATTATGTGGCTGGAGGTATATTAGGCAGTCAGTCGATAATAGTTTTACTGTAGGCCAGTACAGGCCCCAAAAATTAAGCATTCACCTGAAAGAAAAGAACAAGTGATTATGTGTCTGGAGGTACACTGGATACAAATTTTACTGTAGGCCACTGGAGTAGAGTCCCCAAAAATTAGGCATTCACTTGACAGAAAAGGCCTTTTATGCCACTGTATATACATAAGACAAGGATCATTCTTTGTTCAGGGTGGTGGCGGATATGTGTGGGCTGGCATGAGGAAATTCAATTACACGTGGTCGTCACAGGTGTTGAATTCCTCCGAGATCCATGCCTCATTCATTATTAGAAATATGAGGTAATCCACACTGTCGTGAGCTAGGCTAGTGTGCTTATCGGTCACAATCCCTCCTGCTGCTCTGAAGGTCCTTTCGGACAGGACACTCGATGAGGGGCAAGCCAAGAGTTCCATGGCAAATTCTGCCAGCTCTGGCCACAGGTCAAGCCTGCACACCCAGTAGTCCAGGGGTTCCTTGCTTCTCAGAGCGTCCTCATAAGCCATTAACCCTGTCAGTCTAGGCATTCCCTCAGGATGGATTCCGAGGGCGGCTGTCGATGGATTGGCTGCAAGAATGATATATCATATCCAAAGTGACCACCATATCTTCAAACCGCCCTCTTCTTGCAGGCTCGGTAGGATTGGTACCTGCACTTGTTTTGATGTGGGTGGAAATTCCTCTGCCAGCGCCAGCAACAGGAGAATGCAGCATCTCACGCAGCAAGGCCTGGAAATGCTGCATTCTACCAACCCTCTGTGATGCTGGTAACATGTTCGTCATTTTGTGTTTGTACCGGGGGTCTAAGTATGTTGCCACGCAGTACTGGTCCTTGCCCTTTATGATTTTTATCCAGGGGTCCCTCTTCAAACACTGGAGCATGAAGCCCCCCATTTGCACTAAATTGGAAGCGGTGAAGTACCCAGGCTCCTGCTCATTGCCCAGGAGAATGTCGTCCTCTGTATCCTCCCCCCAGCCACGGACAACACCAGAGATCCCTGAAAAGTTTAAAGTCCACCTCAAAGCCTGCTCTTCTTGCTCCTCCTTCTCCCCCCAGCCACCATCCTCCTCTGATTCCTCTTCAGACTCCTGCTGACTTGTCTCACATGGAATAGCCCCCCCCCCTGGGAATTCATCCAGTATTGGGTCTTCCTCATCTCCCTGCTCCTGCTCCTTGACGGCTTGATCAATGACACGATACAATGCACGTACCAGAAAGAAGGCATAAGGTACGATGTCACTGATGGCACTATGGCTGCGACTGACCAGTTTGGTGATCTCATCAAATGGCCGCACAAGTCTGCATGCGTCGCACATGAGCAGCCACTGGCGCGGTAAAAAGAAACCAAGCTCTCAGAACCTGTCCTGCTGCATAGTTTGTACAGGTAGTCATTAACGGCATGTTGCTGCTGGAGCAGCCTATCAAACATATGCAAGGTGGAGTTCCAGTGCGTCGGTGTCACAGTCACTCCCAGGCTAGGTGTTAGAGAGTCTGTCTGCACTTGTCATCTGATAGCCTCTATTTAATTTCACTTTGTTGTTGATGGTAATGAACAAACCTCTAGTCAGGTGCAGCATAGTGGCCATTACTATTTAAAGGGATTCTGTCACCTCCCCTAACCCAAAATCGGATTTTAAAGCAGTCATGCAGCACAGCTTACCTTGAATAGGCTGTGCTCTTCTATCTTGTAATCCGTCCAGTAGTTTATGAGAAAATCGACTTTTATGATGATGCAAATTAGCCGTGAAGGTGCCCAGAGGGGCGTTTTGTTACCCTTAGTGTGCCCAGTAACGCCCCTCTTACAGTGCCCAGCCCGCCTTCCTTCCGACTGCCTAACCTCCCACGGCCTCTCATCCCTCTCCTCCCCCTCCCTCACGGCCGAACGAACTCTCGCACAGGCGCAGTACCCACTGAGGGCTGCGCCATTGCGATCTGCAGGAGACTGAGGGCAGGAGCTTCATCCTCGTCACTGGGCATGCGCCGAGCCCAGTGACGTCCGATGCTCGCTCTTCCCTCAGTCAGCCTGCGATCTGCAGGAGACTGAGGGCAGGAGCTTCATCCTCGTCACTGGGCATGCGCCGAGCCCAGTGACGTCCGATGCTCGCTCTTCCCTCAGTCAGCCTGCGATCTGCAGGAGACTGAGGGCAGGAGCTTCACCCTCGTCACTGGGCATGCGCCGAGCCCAGTGACGTCCGATGCTCGCTCTTCCCTCAGTCAGCAGGCTGACTGAGGGAAGAGCGAGCATCGGACGTCACTGGGCTCGGCGCATGCCCAGTGACGAGGATGAAGCTCCTGCCCTCAGTCTCCTGCAGATCGCACTGGCGCAGCCCTCAGTGGGTACTGCGCCTGTGCGAGAGTTCGTTCGGCCGTGAGGGAGGGGGAGGAGAGGGATGAGAGGCTGTGGGAGGTCAGGCAGTCGGAAGGTAGGCACAGCCTATTCAAGGTAAGCTGTGCTGCATGACTGCTTTAAAATCCGATTTTGGGTTAGGGGAGGTGACAGAATCCCTTTAAGTCTGACTAATCTCTTCACTCCTTGCGGTGTATAGCTTCATTTGCAAGTGGAAGAGCTGGTGTGTGTTGTCTCCTCTGGTGTTCCTGCTCTTTCTTCTACTTCAGGAGTTGTGTCTCATTCTTTTGTATTTGTTCTGTGTTGTTTCCCTTGCCTTCTGGTATCTGGTCTAAATCAAGACCCCTGTTTCTTCTGCTTAAGGAACGGGTCATCTTTTGGCCCTATTACTACCTCAGGGCATTACAGGGTTAGTCAGGCTTTAGGTTCCAATGAATGAACAGTCCTACCACTGAGGTCAGTTCATTCGTTTAGCAGCCAGGGCTAGGGTTAGGATTCATTAGGTAGTGACCTTTTCCTCTCCCTAGCTTCTAGGCCAGATACCTTCCCCCCCTCCCCTCTTGTGTTTGCTGTGGTGTTCCCTGGCACACCTCATTGTGACATTATACACCGCCAAAACCGCCATTTTGTTTATCAGTGCGGCAATGGATCCAATCCCTGCACTGGTCGGACAACTACAGGGGTTGTCTTTGGAGGTAGCTGACCTCCGCAATACCTTCGCACAGATCCAGAGAACTATGGCAGCTGGTTATTACTGTGGGAATCAGGCCTGCCCTGAACCTAAGGTTGCTCTCCCAGACAGGTTTTCCGGGGGCAGTGATAATTTCACCCTGTTTAGGGAGTCATGTAAATTATATTTTAAGCTGCGTCCTGGGTATCATCATGTCGCTGTTTAAAGGAGACGCCCAGGCTTGGGTCTTTTCTTTGCAGACTGGATCACAGTCCCTCCAGTCAGTGGACACATTTTTCAGAGCTCTGGGTTTGATTTACGACGACCGAATGGGATTTCCCTAGCCGAGACTAAGTTGCGTGGCTTGCGGCAGGGAAAGCGGTCTGCGGTGATCTGCTGTTCTGAATTTAGGAGATGGGCTACGGATACGGAGTGGAATGATCCAGCTCTGTGCAGTCAATTCTGTCAGGGATTATCTGAGAGGCTGAAAGACGTGATAGCATTTCACGAGAATCCTGAGTCTTTGGAGGCAGCCATGTCACTTGCTGTACGTATAGATAGACATCTGAGAGAGAGATCAAAAGTCCCTCATTCTCAGGAGGTACTATCATATGAGATGGCGGCTCCCTCTGATACTTTGGGTGGAGAGACTCTCAAGTTTACCCCTTGTGATGAGCCTATGCAGCTAGGGGGAGCTACTCCTGGCACTGCTAGTAAGAGCTTTGGTCATATGAAGGGAGTCTGTTTTTGTTGTGGAAAGAAGGGACATTTTGTGAATAGTTGTCTGTTCTTGCAGCGTCAAGGTAAAAACAAGAAAAATACGTTTAATCCCCAAGTTACTATTGGTAGTGTAGGTGGGGAGCAAGAAAACTTTTGTTTGTTACTGGTAGTACCAGATTTCTCCTGTCTGCCGAGGTTGCGCTAGAGTCCAAACCTGTGGAAATCAAAGTATTTGTCAACAGTGGGGCAGGGAGTAACCTGATTGATGGACAGTTCGTTCGTATGCATGGTTTGACTACTAATACGCTAGAGGAAAGTATTTCTGTCTTTGCAATTGATTCAGCACTAGGGTTGAACAAACCCAAACTGTAAAGTTCGGGATCGTACCAAACGTTAAGTTTTTTTTTACCCCGTACCCAAACCCGGACATTTCAGTAAAAGTTTGAGTTCGGTGTTCGGCGATTTAATTTTGAATGGTTGCAGGGCAGCCAATTAACAAGCATTTAACTCGTGTGCCCTTAGAAGCCATCACAGCCACGCCTACTAATGGCATGGCTGTGATTGGCCAGTGAAGCATGTTACCCAGCCTCTATATAAGCTGGAGTCACGTAGCGCCGCACATCACTCAGCTCTTACTAGCGTAGGGATAGGATGCTGCTGCTGTGAAGGAGAGAATAGGAAAGAATCTGATATCAGAACTTGTTGTTAACTCTGCGATCTACAGCAATTTTTTTATTTATTTTTGTGGGTGCGATGCAAAATTTTTGTACCCTGTCCTGTGCCCAGTGACACGGAAAAATACGTTATATCCGTCTGTTAGTTAGGTGGGTGTCGGTGGCCATTTAGTGCAAGTGCAATGCACCAGCACTGCATATGTGCCAGGGACAATAATCTAATCCTGTTTTTTAGTTCAGTGGGCAACATACAGTATACCCATTTTTTAAGTGCACTTGCACTGCATAAGTGCCAGGGGAAGGCAAAATAATATAGGTAATCCGAGTGTAATCAACTCAGTAAATCCATCTGTTAGATTCTGGGGGGACAAATGATTTTTTTTTTTGCTAAAAAGTACATTTGCGCCCTGCACTGCAAATCTGAAATATAATCAGTAAATCTATCTGTATTACTGTGGGTGAAAAAGGTCATCTATTTTTTTTCCTATAAAGTACCTTTGCGGCCTGCACTGCAAATCTGATAGTGAAATATAATCAGTAAATCCATCTGTTTCATTGTGGGTGAAAAAATCATATTTTTTTTCCATAAAGTACCTTTGCGGCCTGCGCTGCATTTCAGTCCAATAAAACCGTAAAATACTGCTGTTACATTGGCAGTTGAAAAAACTCACTTTTTGTGCTAAATAGTACAGTCGTGGCCAAAAGTTTTGAGAATGACACAAATATTAGTTTTCACAAAGTTTGCTGCTAAACTGCTTTTAGATCTTTGTTTCAGTTGTTTCTGTGATGTAGTGAACTATAATTACACGCACTTCATATGTTTAAAAAGCTTTTATCGACAATTACATGACATTTATGCAAAGAGTCAGTATTAGAGTTGAGCGAACACCTGGATGTTCGGGTTCGAGAAGTTCGGCCGAACATCCCGGAAATGTTCGGGTTCGGGATCCGAACCCGATCCGAACTTCGTCCCGAACCCGAACCCCATTGAAGTCAATGGGGACCCGAACTTTTCGGCACTAAAACGGCTGTAAAACAGCCCAGGAAAGGGCTAGAGGGCTGCAAAAGGCAGCAACATGTAGGTAAATTCCCTGCAAACAAATGTGGATAGGGAAATTAATTAAAATAAAAATTAAATAAATAAAAATTAACCAAAATCAATTGGAGAGAGGTTCCATAGCAGAGAATCTGGCTTCCCGTCACCCACCACTGGAACAGTCCATTCTCAGATATTTAGGCCCCGGCACCCAGGCAGAGGAGAGAGGTCCCGTAACAGACAATCTGGCTTCATGTCAGCAGAGAATCAGTCTTCATGTCATAGCAGAGAATCAGGCTTCACGTCACCCACCACTGTAATAGTCCATTTTCATAAATTTAGGCCCAGCACCCAGGCAGAGGAGAGAGGTCCCGTAACAGACAATCTGGCTTCATGTCAGCAGAGAATCAGTCTTCATATCATAGCAGAGAATCTGGCTTCCCGTTACCCACCACTGGAACAGTCCATTCTCAGATATTTAGGCCCCGGCACCCAGGCAGAGGAGAGAGGTCCCGTAACAGACAATCTGGCTTCATGTCAGCAGAGAATCAGTCTTCATATCATAGCAGAGAATCAGGCTTCACGTCAGCCACCACTGCAACAGTCCATTGTCATAAATTCAGGCCCAGCACCCAGGCAGAGGAGAGAGGTCCTGTAACAGACAATCTGGCTTCATGTCAGCAGAGAATCAGTCTGCATGTCATAGCAGAGAATGAGGCTTCACGTCACCCACCACTGCAACAGTCCATTTTCATAAATTTAGGCCCAGCACCCAGGCAGAGGAGAGAGGTCCCGTAACAGAGGATCTGGCTTCATGTCACCAGAGAATCAGTCTGCATGTCATAGCAGAGAATCAGGCTTCACGTCACCCACCACTGCAACAGTCCATTTTCATAAATTTAGGCCCAGCACCCAGGCAGAGGAGAGAGGTCCCGTAACAGAGGATCTGGCTTCATGTCACCAGAGAATCAGTCTGCATGTCATAGCAGAGAATCAGGCTTCACGTCAGCCACCACTGCAACAATCCATTGGCATATATTTAGGCCTAGCACACAGGCAGAGGAGAGAGGTCCCGTAACAGACAATCTGGCTTCATGTCAGCAGAGAATCAGTCTTCATATCATAGCAGAGAATCAGGCTTCACGTCAGCCACCAATGCAACAGTCCATTGTCAGATATTTAGGCCCAGCACCCAGGCAGAGGAGAGAGGTCCCGTAACAGAGGATCTGGCTTCATGTCAGCAGAGAATCAGTCTTCATGTCATAGCAGAGAATCAGGCTTCACGTCACCCACCACTGTAAGAGTCCATTTTCATAAATTTAGGCCCAGCACCCAGGCAGAGGAGAGAGGTCCCGTAACAGACGATCTGGCTTCATGTCAGCAGAGAATCAGTCTGCATGTCATAGCAGAGAATGAGGCTTCACGTCACCCACCACTGCAACAGTCCATTTTCATAAATTTAGGCCCAGCACCCAGGCAGAGGAGAGAGGTCCCGTAACAGAGGATCTGGCTTCATGTCACCAGAGAATCAGTCTGCATGTCATAGCAGAGAATCAGGCTTCACGTCACCCACCACTGCAACAGTCCATTGTCATAAATTCAGGCCCAGCACCCAGGCAGAGGAGAGAGGTCCCGTAACAGACAATCTGGCTTCATGTCACCAGAGAATCAGTCTGCATGTCATAGCAGAGAATGAGGCTTCACGTCAGCCACCACTGCAACAATCCATTGGCATATATTTAGGCCTAGCACACAGGCAGAGGAGAGGTTCATTCAACTTTGGGTAGCCTTGCAATATAATGGTAAAATGAAAATAAAAATAGGATTGAATGAGGAAGTGCCCTGGAGTCCAATAATATATGGTTATGGGGAGGTAGTTAATGTCTAATCTGGACAAGGGACGGACAGGTCCTGTGGGATCCATGCCTGGTTCATTTTTATGAACGTCAGCTTGTCCACATTGGCTGTAGACAGGCGGCTGCGTTTGTCTGTAATGACGCCCCCTGCCGTGCTGAATACACGTTCAGACAAAACGCTGGCTGCCGGGCAGGCCAGCACCTCCAAGGCATAAAAGGCTAGCTCTGGCCACGTGGACAATTTAGAGACCCAGAAGTTGAATGGGGCCGAACCATCAGTCAGTACGTGGAGGGGTGTGCACACGTACTGTTCCACCATGTTAGTGAAATGTTGCCTCCTGCTAACACGTTGCGTATCAGGTGGTGGTGCAGTTAGCTGTGGCGTGTTGACAAAAGTTTTCCACATCTCTGCCATGCTAACCCTGCCCTCAGAGGAGCTGGCCGTGACACAGCTGCCTTGGCGACCTCTTGCTCCTCCTCTGCCTTGGCCTTGGGCTTCCACTTGTTCCCCTGTGACATTTGGGAATGCTCTCAGTAGCGCGTCTACCAACGTGCGCTTGTACTCGCGCATCTTCCTATCACGCTCCAGTGCAGGAAGTAAGGTGGGCACATTGTCTTTGTAGCGTGGATCCAGCAGGGTGGCAACCCAGTAGTCCGCACAGGTTAAAATGTGGGCAACTCTGCTGTCGTTGCGCAGGCACTGCAGCATGTAGTCGCTCATGTGTGCCAGGCTGCCCAGGGGTAAGGACAAGCTGTCCTCTGTGGGAGGCGTATCGTCATCGTCCTGCCTTTCCCCCCAGCCACGCACCAGTGATGGACCCGAGCTGCGTTGGGTGCCACCCCGCTGTGACCATGCTTCATCCTCATCCTCCTCCACCTCCTCCTCATCCTCGTCCTCCTCGTCCTCCAGTAGTGGGCCCTGGCTGGCCACATTTGTACCTGGCCTCTGCTGTTGCCAAAAACCTCCCTCTGAGTCACTTCGAAGAGACTGGCCTGAAAGTGCTAAAAATGACCCCTCTTCCTCCTCCTCCTCCTCCTCCTCCTGGGCCACCTCCTCTTCCATCATCGCCCTAAGTGTTTTCTCAAGGAGACATAGAAGTGGTATTGTAACGCTGATAACGGTGTCATCGCCACTGGCCATGTTGGTGGAGTACTCGAAACAGCGCAACAGGGCACACAGGTCTCGCATGGAGGCCCAGTCATTGGTGGTGAAGTGGTGCTGTTCTGTAGTGCGACTGACCCGTGCGTGCTGCAGCTGAAACTCCACTATGGCCTGCTGCTGCTCGCACAGTCTGTCCAGCATGTGCAAGGTGGAGTTCCACCTGGTGGGCACGTCGCATATGAGGCGGTGAGCGGGAAGGCCGAAGTTACGCTGTAGCGCAGACAGGCGAGCAGCGGCAGGATGTGAACGCCGGAAGCGCGAACAGACGGCCCGCACTTTATGCAGCAGCTCTGACATGTCGGGGTAGTTGTGAATGAACTTCTGCACCACCAAATTCAGCACATGCGCCAAGCAAGGGATGTGCGTCAAATTGGCTAGTCCCAGAGCTGCAACGAGATTTCGCCCATTATCACACACCACCAGGCCGGGCTTGAGGCTCACCGGCAGCAACCACTCGTCGGTCTGTTGTTCAATACCCCGCCACAACTCCTGTGCGGTGTGGGGCCTGTCCCCCAAACATATGAGTTTCAGAATGGCCTGCTGACGTTTACCCCGGGCTGTGCTGAAGTTGGTGGTGAAGGTGTGTGGCTGACTGGATGAGCAGGTGGAAGAAGAGGAGGAGGAAGCCGAGAAGGAGGAGGTGGCAACAGGAGGCAAAGAATGTTGCCCTGCGATCCTTGGCGGCGGAAGGACGTGCGCCAAACAGCTCTCCGCCTGGGGCCCAGCTGCCACTACATTTACCCAGTGTGCAGTTAGGGAGATATAGCGTCCCTGGCCGTGCTTACTGGTCCACGTATCTGTGGTTAGGTGGACCTTGCTACAGATGGCGTTGCGCAGTGCACACTTGATTTTATCGGATACTTGGTTGTGCAGGGAAGGCACGGCTCTCTTGGAGAAGTAGTGCCGGCTGGGAACAACATACTGTGGGACAGCAAGCGACATGAGCTGTTTGAAGCTGTCTGTGTCCACCAGCCTAAATGACAGCATTTCATAGGCCAGTAGTTTAGAAATGCTGGCATTCAGGGCCAGGGATCGAGGGTGGCTAGGTGGGAATTTACGCTTTCTATCAAATGTTTGTGAGATGGAGAGCTGAACGCTGGCGTGTGACATGGTTGAGACGCTTGGTGACGGAGGTGGTGGTGGTGGTGTTGGTGGTACATCCCCTGTTTGCTGGGCGGCAGGTGCCAACGTTCCTCCAGAGGCGGAGGAAGAGGCCGAGGCGGCAGCAGCAGAATAGGCCGAGGCGGCAGCAGCAGAAGAGGTAGCAGGGGGAGCCTGAGTGACTTCCTTGGTTTTAAGGTGTTTACTCCACTGCAGTTCATGCTTTGCATGCAGGTGCCTGGTCATGCAGGTTGTGCTCAGGTTCAGAACGTTAATGCCTCGCTTCAGGCTCTGATGGCACAGCGTGCAAACCACTCGGGTCTTGTCGTCAGCACATTGTTTGAAGAAGTGCCATGCCAGGGAACTCCTTGAAGCTGCCTTTGGGGTGCTCGGTCCCAGATGGCGGCGGTCAGTAGCAGGCGGAGTCTCTTGGCGGCGGGTGTTCTGCTTTTGCCCACTGCTCCCTCTTTTGCTACGCTGTTGGCTCGGTCTCACCACTGCCTCTTCCTCCGAACTGTGAAAGTCAGTGGCACGACCTTCATTCCATGTGGGGTCTAGGACCTCATCGTCCCCTGCATCGTCTTCCACCCAGTCTTGATCCCTGACCTCCTGTTCAGTCTGCACACTGCAGAAAGACGCAGCAGTTGGCACCTGTGTTTCGTCATCATCAGAGACATGCTGAGGTGGTATTCCCATGTCCTCATCATCAGGAAACATAAGTGGTTGTGCGTCAGTGCATTCTATGTCTTTCACCGCTGGGGAAGGGCTAGGTGGATGCCCTTGGGAAACCCTGCCAGCGGAGTCTTCAAACAGCATAAGAGACTGCTGCATAACTTGAGGCTGAGACAGTTTCCCTGGTATGCATGGGGGTGATGTGACAGACTGATGGGGTTGGTTTTCAGGCGCCATCTGTGCGCTTTCTGCAGAAGACTGGGTGGGAGATAATGTGAACGTGCTGGATCCACTGTCGGCCACCCAATTGACTAATGCCTGTACCTGCTCAGGCCTTACCATCCTTAGAACGGCATTGGGCCCCACCATATATCGCTGTAAATTCTGGCGGCTACTGGGACCTGAGGTAGTTGGTACACTAGGACGTGTGGATGTGGCAGAACGGCCACGTCCTCTCCCAGCACCAGAGGGTCCACTAACACCACCACGACCATGTCCACGTCCGCGTCCCTTACTAGATGTTTTTCTCATTGTTATGGTTCACCACAACAACAAATATATTATTTGGCCCAATGTATTGTATTCAAATTCAGCGGGATATAAATTTGAGGCCTAGTATTTAGGCGCTGGGTGACCGGTATGGATTTAGTGACAGAATTAGACTTGGAAATGCACAGAAGCGTGTGTGTGAAGTTATTCTGAATGACCCTAATGTGCACCTTGAATATTATATACCCTTTTAGGGATAGATTTCAAATAGCTCTGATATAGCAGAAACCACTAAATTATGAAATTGCTAAATTGGGAATTGTATTTCAACCCAGAACAAAAAATGTGCTTTGACGGACACTAAATAACTTTCCCAGCTACAACAGGACAGCGGTAACGAGAGATTTAGCGGGATATAAATTTGAGGCCTAGTATTTAGGCGCTGGGTGACAGGTATGGGTTTAGTGACAGAATTAGACTTGGAAATACACAGTAGCGGGTGTGTGTGAAGTTATTCTGAATGACCCAATGTGCACCTTGAATATTATATACCCTTTTAGGGATAGATTTCAAATAGCTCTGATATAGCAGAAACCACTAAATTATGAAATTGCTAAATTGGGAATTGTATTTCAACCCAGAACAAAAATGTGCTTTGACGGACACTAAATAACTTTCCCAGCTACAACAGGACAGCGGTAACGAGAGATTTAGCGGGATATAAATTTGAGGCCTAGTATTTAGGCGCTGGGTGACAGGTATGGGTTTAGTGACAGAATTAGACTTGGAAATACACAGTAGCGGGTGTGTGTGAAGTTATTCTGAATGACCCTATGTGCACCTTGAATATTATATACCCTTTTAGGGATAGATTTCAAATAGCTCTGATATAGCAGAAACCACTAAATTATGAAATTGCTAAATTGGGAATTGTACTTCAACCCAGAACAAAAAATGTGCTTTGACGGACACTAAATAACTTTCCCAGCTACAACAGGACAGCGGTAACGAGAGATTTAGCAGGATATAAATTTGAGGCCTAGTATTTAGGCGCTGGGTGACAGGTATGGGTTTAGTGACAGAATTAGACTTGGAAATACACAGTAGCGGGTGTGTGTGAAGTTATTCTGAATGACCCTATGTGCACCTTGAATATTATATACCCTTTTAGGGATAGATTTCAAATAGCTCTGATATAGCAGAAACCACTAAATTATGAAATTGCTAAATTGGGAATTGTATTTCAACCCAGAACAAAAAATGTGCTTTGACGGACACTAAATAACTTTCCCAGCTACAACAGGACAGCGGTAACGAGAGATTTAGCAGGATATAAATTTGAGGCCTAGTATTTAGGCGCTGGGTGACAGGTATGGGTTTAGTGACAGAATTAGACTTGGAAATACACAGTAGCGGGTGTGTGTGAAGTTATTCTGAATGACCCAATGTGCACCTTGAATATTATATACCCTTTTAGGGATAGATTTCAAATAGCTCTGATATAGCAGAAACCACTAAATTATGAAATTGCTAAATTGGGAATTGTATTTCAACCCAGAACAAAAAATGTGCTTTGACGGACACTAAATAACTTTCCCAGCTACAACAGGACAGCGGTAACGAGAGATTTAGCAGGATATAAATTTGAGGCCTAGTATTTAGGCGCTGGGTGACAGGTATGGGTTTAGTGACAGAATTAGACTTGGAAATACACAGTAGCGGGTGTGTGTGAAGTTATTCTGAATGACCCAATGTGCACCTTGAATATTATATACCCTTTTAGGGATAGATTTCAAATAGCTCTGATATAGCAGAAACCACTAAATTATGAAATTGCTAAATTGGGAATTGTATTTCAACCCAGAACAAAAAATGTGCTTTGACGGACACTAAATAACTTTCCCAGCTACAACAGGACAGCGGTAACGAGAGATTTAGCAGGATATAAATTTGAGGCCTAGTATTTAGGCGCTGGGTGACAGGTATGGGTTTAGTGACAGAATTAGACTTGGAAATACACAGTAGCGGGTGTGTGTGAAGTTATTCTGAATGACCCAATGTGCACCTTGAATATTATATACCCTTTTAGGGATAGATTTCAAATAGCTCTGATATAGCAGAAACCACTAAATTATGAAATTGCTAAATTGGGAATTGTATTTCAACCCAGAACAAAAAATGTGCTTTGACGGACACTAAATAACTTTCCCAGCTACAACAGGACAGCGGTAACGAGAGATTTAGCAGGATATAAATTTGAGGCCTAGTATTTAGGCGCTGGGTGACAGGTATGGGTTTAGTGACAGAATTAGACTTGGAAATACACAGTAGCGGGTGTGTGTGAAGTTATTCTGAATGACCCAATGTGCACCTTGAATATTATATACCCTTTTAGGGATAGATTTCAAATAGCTCTGATATAGCAGAAACCACTAAATTATGAAATTGCTAAATTGGGAATTGTATTTCAACCCAGAACAAAAAATGTGCTTTGACGGACACTAAATAACTTTCCCAGCTACAACAGGACAGCGGTAACGAGAGATTTAGCAGGATATAAATTTGAGGCCTAGTATTTAGGCGCTGGGTGACAGGTATGGGTTTAGTGACAGAATTAGACTTGGAAATACACAGTAGCGGGTGTGTGTGAAGTTATTCTGAATGACCCAATGTGCACCTTGAATATTATATACCCTTTTAGGGATAGATTTCAAATAGCTCTGATATAGCAGAAACCACTAAATTATGAAATTGCTAAATTGGGAATTGTACTTCAACCCAGAACAAAAAATGTGCTTTGACGGACACTAAATAACTTTCCCAGCTACAACAGGACAGCGGTAACGAGAGATTTAGCAGGATATAAATTTGAGGCCTAGTATTTAGGCGCTGGGTGACAGGTATGGGTTTAGTGACAGAATTAGACTTGGAAATACACAGTAGCGGGTGTGTGTGAAGTTATTCTGAATGACCCAATGTGCACCTTGAATATTATATACCCTTTTAGGGATAGATTTCAAATAGCTCTGATATAGCAGAAACCACTAAATTATGAAATTGCTAAATTGGGAATTGTACTTCAACCCAGAACAAAAAATGTGCTTTGACGGACACTAAATAACTTTCCCAGCTACAACAGGACAGCGGTAACGAGAGATTTAGCAGGATATAAATTTGAGGCCTAGTATTTAGGCGCTGGGTGACAGGTATGGGTTTAGTGACAGAATTAGACTTGGAAATACACAGTAGCGGGTGTGTGTGAAGTTATTCTGAATGACCCAATGTGCACCTTGAATATTATATACCCTTTTAGGGATAGATTTCAAATAGCTCTGATATAGCAGAAACCACTAAATTATGAAATTGCTAAATTGGGAATTGTACTTCAACCCAGAACAAAAAATGTGCTTTGACGGACACTAAATAACTTTCCCAGCTACAACAGGACAGCGGTAACGAGAGATTTAGCAGGATATAAATTTGAGGCCTAGTATTTAGGCGCTGGGTGACAGGTATGGGTTTAGTGACAGAATTAGACTTGAAAATACACAGTAGCGGGTGTGTGTGAAGTTATTCTGAATGACCCAATGTGCACCTTGAATATTATATACCCTTTTAGGGATAGATTTCAAATAGCTCTGATATAGCAGAAACCACTAAATTATGAAATTGCTAAATTGGGAATTGTACTTCAACCCAGAACAAAAAATGTGCTTTGACGGACACTAAATAACTTTCCCAGCTACAACAGGACAGCGGTAACGAGAGATTTAGCGGGATATAAATTTGAGGCCTAGTATTTAGGCGCTGGGTGACCGGTATGGATTTAGTGACAGAATTAGACTGGGATATGGCCAAAAAATAACCACACTATTGCTGGTTAAATGCACTTGGTGACGGGCGCAGCTTGCCCCTGATGTAGTATATGGCCAAAAAATGAACAGACTATTGCTGGTTAAATGCACTTGGTGTCACAGCTTGACCAACCACACTACTGAGGGTTAAATGCACTTGGTGACGGGCGCAGCTTGCCCCTGATGTAGTATATGGCCAAAAAATAAACAGACTATTGCTGGTTAAATGCACTTGGTGTGACAGCTTCACCCTGATGTAGGCTTTAGCCAGAAAACAACCACACCATTGAGGGTTAAATGCACTTGGTGACAGGCGCAGCTTGCCCCTGATTTTGTATATGGCCAAAAAATGAACAGACTATTGCTGGTTAAATGCACTTGGTGTGACAGCTTCACCCTGATGTAGGCTTTAGCCAAAAAACAACCACACCATTGAGGGTTAAATGCACTTGGTGACAGGCGCAGCTTGCCCCTGATTTTGTATATGGCCAAAAAATGAACAGACTATTGCTGGTTAAATGCACTTGGTGTGACAGCTTCACCCTGATGTAGGCTTTAGCCAAAAAACAACCACACCATTGAGGGTTAAATGCACTTGGTGACAGGCGCAGCTTGCCCCTGATTTTGTATATGGCCAAAAAATGAACAGACTATTGCTGGTTAAATGCACTTGGTGTGACAGCTTCACCCTGATGTAGGCTTTAGCCAAAAAACAACCACACCATTGAGGGTTAAATGCACTTGGTGACAGGCGCAGCTTGCCCCTGATTTTGTATATGGCCAAAAAATGAACAGACTATTGCTGGTTAAATGCACTTGGTGTGACAGCTTCACCCTGATGTAGGCTTTAGCCAAAAAACAACCACACCATTGAGGGTTAAATGCACTTGGTCGCAGCTTGTGCTGGCGCACCACAAGACACAAAATGGCCGCCGATCACCCCAGAAAAATGTGACTGACAAACGGTCTGGGCAGCCTAAAAACAGTGAGCAATTGAGGATCAGCAGCTCAATGATCCACAGCTGCAGATCGATCAGTTAATCAAGTCCTTTGGAGGAGTTAATCTGCCTAATCTCGCCCTACTGTCGCAGCCGCAACCTCTCCCTACGCTAATCAGAGCAGAGTGACGGGCGGCGCTATGTGACTCCAGCTTAAATAGAGGCTGGGTCACATGGTGCTCTGGCCAATCACAGCCATGCCAATAGTAGGCATGGCTGTGATGGCCTCTTGGGGCAAGTAGTATGACGCTTGTTGATTGGCTGCTTTGCAGCCTTTCAAAAAGCGCCAAGAAAGCGTCACAAAAGCGCCAAGAAAGCGACGAACACCGAACCCGAACCCGGACTTTTACGAAAATGTCCGGGTTCGGGTCCGTGTCACGGACACCCCAAAATTCGGTACGAACCCGAACTATACAGTTCGAGTTCGCTCATCCCTAGTCAGTATTTGCAGTGTTGGCCCTTCTTTTTCAGGACCTCTGCAATTCGACTGGGCATGCTCTCAATCAACTTCTGGGCCAATTCCTGACTGATAGCAACCCATTATTTCATAATCACTTCTTGGAGTTTGTCAGTATTAGTGGGTTTTTGTTTGTCCACCCGCCTCTTGAGGATTGACCACAAGTTCTCAATGGGATTAAGATCTGGTGAGTTTCCAGGCCATGGACCCAAAATGTCAACGTTTTGGTCCCCGAGCCACTTAGTTATCACTTTTGCCTTATGGCACGGTGCTCCATCGTGCTGGAAAATGCATTGTTCTTCACCAAACTGTTGTTGGATTGTTGGAAGAAGTTGCTGTTGGAGGGTGTTTTGGTACCATTCTTTATTCATGGCTGTGTTTTTGGGCAAAATTGTGAGTGAGCCCACTCCCTTGGATGAGAAGCAACCCCACACATGAATGGTCTCAGGATGCTTTACTGTTGGCATGACACAGGACTGATGGTAGTGCTCACCTTTTCTTCTCCGGACAAGCCTTTTTCCTGATGCCCCAAACAATCGGAAAGAGGCTTCATCGGAGAATATGACTTTGCCCCAGTCCTCAGCAGTCAATTCACCATATTTTCTGCAGAAGATCAATCTGTCCCTGATGTTTTTTTGGGAGAGAAGTGGCTTCTTTGCTGCTCTTCTTGACACCAGGCCATCTTCCAAAAGTCTTCGCCTCACTGTGCATACAGATGCGCTCACACCTGCTTGCTGCAATTACTGAGCAAGCTCTGCACTGGTGGCACTCCGATCCCACAGCTGAATCCTCTTTAGGAGATTATCCTGGCGCTTGCTGGACTTTCTTGGACGCCCTGAAGCCTTCTTAACAAGAATTGAACCACTTTGCTTGAAGTTCTTGATGATCCTATAAATTGTTGATTGAGGTGCAATCTTAATAGCCACAATATCCTTGCCTGTGAAGCCATTTTTATGCAACACAATGCATGCACGCGGTTTTTTGCAGGTCACCATGGTTAACAATAGAAGAACAATGATTTCAAGCATCACCCTCCTTTTAACAGGTCAAGTCTGCCATTTTAACCCAATCAGCCTGACATAATGATCTCCAGCCTTGTGCTCGTCAACATTCTCACCTGAGTTAACAAGACGATTACTGAAATGATCTCAGCAGGTCCTGTAATGACAGCAATGAAATGCAGTGGAAAGTTTTTTGGGGGATTAAGTTAATTTTCATGGCAAAGAAAGGACTATGCAATTCATCTGATCACTCTTCATAACATTATGGAGTATATGCAAATTGCTATTATAAAAACGTAAGCAGCAACTTTTCCAATTTCCAATATTTATTTAATTCTCAAAACTTTTGACCACGACTGTACATTTGTGGCCTGCACTGCATTTCTGACAGTCCAATAAAACCGTAAAATACTGCTGTTATATTGTTGTTTAAAAAAAAAAAAAAACTTTTTGTGCTAGATAGTACATTTGCGACCTGCGCTGCTTTTCTGACAGTCCCCCCAAAAAAGTTAAATACTTCTGGTACATTGTTGGTTTAACCCCTTAAGGTACGCCCTGATGTCCTGGTACTTAAGGACACAGGGCGTACCCGTACGTCCTTTGTAGTTCCGATCACTGCCGCACCACGGGTGGTGATCGGAACTGAGTGACTGCCGAATGCGGCAGGTACTCTGGCACAATGCCTAGGGGGGTCCTGTGACCCCCCGCATCGGCGATCGCAGCAAACCGCAGGTCAATTCAGACCTGTGGTTTGCTGCATTTCTGGGTTATTCGGGTCTCTGGTGACCCGATAACCCGGAACAGGATGGCGATCGGTGGTGTGATAATACACCACCAATCACCATCCTTAGATCCTGTGGTGTGATGGTGACATCACCTCACAGGATCTCTTCTGATTGGCTGCACGGGCGGGCAGGGGTTAACTCCCACCGTCTCTCCTCTCCTCCTCCTCCTTATGGCCGTTGGATGTCGCAGAGAGAGGTGCCTGCTGCCCGATCTCCACAGTGCACCCCCTGATCTGTGCCCAGCACCCCCTCTTTTGATCCTACACAGTTCTATCTGGCACTAAAAGGTAGGTTAGGGACAGGGTAGGGAAAGGCTTAGTTCAGGCAGGAAGACTTTAGGGAAAGTTAAAGTTTTTACTGTTGCATCATCCTCTTAGGGTGTCTGGGGTCCACAGCACAGCTGTGTGACCCTAGACCCCCCAGGGGTGCTGAAGCTTGCCCCCTTGCCCCTCCCCCCATCAGCCTTTTTTTGGGGAGCAAACTTTTCATTATTTTTTGGCGTACGCTGACAGTGGCCGGCACTCTTTAGCGTCCACCCACTGTTAGTGCATCGCCCATCCCACCGCTGATCAGCTTCAGGCGGCTGGTCAGCGAGTTATTTTTTTTTCTTTTTTCACTTTTTTTGGGCTCTTTTTATTTATTTTTTTGTAATTTTTTTTTTCCCTGTTAGGTTTAGGGAAAAGTCTGGGAACACCCGTGCCCCCACACACACGCACACCTAATAAAGATTTACATGCACGCACATACACACACAGACACACACTCCCCTATGGCCCGCCGGATGTTCTCGGCTGAGGAGGCATACGCCCAGCTTGCCTCCGAGTCCGAGAGTCCCAGTGAGGACGAGGATGACCCCACGTTCCTTTTGTCATCCGCCTCCTCCTCATCATCAAGCGATGATGAGCCTCCACTGCGGCGGATCGAGGGGACCCCCATGCTAGGGACCCTGTGGCCCACCCTAGTACCAGCAGCTCTGGGGCTCGTACTAGTTTTCCGGCCCACCAGGTCAGTCCACCTGAGCCCCCTGTACCAGAGAGCGATTTGATTCCTGATTTTGATGGACAACCAGGAATCCAGATTTACACAGTGGGCTTCACTGAATACGACTTTAAGTCATTTTTTCAGTGACCAGCTGGTAAATATAATGGTGGAGAAGACGAGCCTGTACGCCCAACAGTTCGTCGCTTAAAACCCGGGCTCCTTTTTGGCTAGGCCCTGTGGCTGGACCCTGGTCAGTGCAGCCGAGATGAGGACATTTTGGGGCCTCGTGCTGCACATGGGCCTAGTCAAAAAACCTAGTGCCAGGCTGTACTGGAGTGGGGACGTCCTCTACCAGACCCCACTCTACAGTACGGCTATGACACGCTCCCGGTTTGAGGCCATCTGGAAATGTCTGCATTATGCAGATAATGCAGCATGTCGTCCCCCCCCCAAGGTGATCCTGCCTATGACCGCCTTTACAAAATCAGGCCGGTCATTGATTACTTCGGGGCCAAATTTTTGGAGGCCTACGTACCTGGAATGGAGGTTGCAGTTGATTGCGTTCAAGAGGAGACGCATTTTCCGCCAGTATGTTCCCTCAAAGCGGGCGAGTTATGGCGTGAAGCTGTACAAACTTTGTGAGAGTACCTCAGGGTACACTTACAAGTTTTGTGTGTACGAGGAGCGAGATTCCTGTATTCAACCCCCAGAATGTCCCCCCACTCTGGGTGCTAGCGGGAAACTTGTGTGGGACCTTATGTACCCACTGCTAGATAATGGTTACCACCTTTACGTGGATAACTTTTATACTAGTATCCCCTTGTTCAGGTCCCTCGCAGCCAGATCCACGTCGGCTTGTGGGACCGTGGAGAAAAATCTACGCAGCCTCCCTGCCCACCCCCTCCAGGTACCTATGCCCAGAGGTGAGACCTGTGCCCTTACCAGTGGAAACCTGCTGCTGGTCAGATTTAAGGACAAGAGGAATGTCCTTGTACTGTCCATAATTCACGGTAACGGCATCACCCCTGTCCCTGTGCGAGGTACCGCGGCAACGGTCCTCAAGCCCGATTGTATCGTCGACTACAATTGGTATATGGGAGGAGTTGATCTCTCTGATCAAGTTCTCAAGCCATATAACGCCATGCGCAAAATGCGGACATGGTACAAAAAAGTTGCGGTCTACTTGGTGCAGGTTGCCATGTACAACTCTTTTGTACTGTTCCAGTGTGCTGGCAACACAGGGAAATTCCTCCAGTTCTATGAGGCAGTCCTCAAGGCCCTGATCTTTTCAGGCCGGGAAAGAGTAGGCCGGAGTACCTCGGGAAATGTAGGCGCCCGGATCGTCCCTGGCCAACACTTTCCAGGTGCGGTCCTGTCGGAATATTTATGCTGTCTCCGATTGACAGTCTATATGATTTATGTGAATAAATTAAAATCGGTAATAAAGGAGATTCTAACTTATCATCATACATACCAAGCTAAAACAAGCTCGTGATCTGCGTTGAATTGAAGACAAAACCCAGTTACAGACAAAATATATATGTAATTTATTAATACAATTTATAGTGCAAAATAATATATATATAACAAAATTGGCGGTAATAAAATTCAATCAATGATATGCAAAATAGTGGTAAAGACAAAAATAATTGAGAACATATATCTATATATACACAATTATGCCTTCTTATAATAATACCCCTCACTTATATTAAAAGTCAATTTAATACTTGATTTCTCTCAGCCGACAAATGTCCGATTAAACCCAAATCTGGTTTATCTTTTATCTATATAAATATATATATATTATCAACCATACTGGTCTAGAACTGAATTCAGTTCCTTGGAGATAATACCGTGTTTTCACTAGTATATTTTTAATCTCCCTGTATTGGATTAATTTTCAGGATGATGCTGCAGGTACACCCCAATCTTATTCCAAAACAGATACTATACACAAAGTATGGTTAATTGAATATATCTATAGATATGTATTATATTAATTAATTATCCTATAAAATATAGGTAAGGTTATACTATACCAAAATGTCAGCTAGCAGAAATCAGTTTCAATGGTTCTAAGATGGCTGCCTCCAATGACTGGCAAGATGGTCAAGATGATGTTCAGAGAGAGAGCCAGATCGATCCTCTTCTGTCAGCCCATACCATCTTTTTATCCTATCTTAGAAAGGGCTTGGCCAAGTTTTATCATTAACTAGTGACCTCACTTTATAATTAATAGAACCTCCCTCTAGGGAAAAATATACCCTAGATCTTTGTTACCCTAACACTAGATGGCACTAGTATTCCATACAAAAATCGAAGCATTCATTTATTTCTCTTATTCATATAATAGCAATAAAATGTAATCTAAGGTTTCAGACAAACCTTGAGAAGATCTTGAAGAGACAATGAGTTTTATACTTGGTCAACTAACTTGTGTATCCTTAAGTCTTTTGACCAGACTTGATTAAATCAAGATAAATAGGGCTATCTCAATTCATTGTTCTTGGAGGAGACAGGGTTTGTTCATGATCACCTGTGTCCACATTTCTCCATTCCAGGAAAGAAATAATTAATTTGTGTGTTCCACTGAGACAGTTTCTAAACATGACAGAGGAGTTTATACCTCATTTCTAATCTTACAATTGAATATATCTATGAGGACTATACTCTTATATATATACTATATATTCAGCACACCTATTAAAATTGATTATATAAAATCAATCTACTCCTATATTGATTAATATAAAAACCACAAAGAAAGATTAGAGTCTTTCTATTCACTAAAATCATCAGAATTCAAATACATTGTCTTATCTAGGCCATCACATTTCATTAGACCTTGGGACATCTCCTTCTCACAAAACAGACTTAGGTAAACACTTTGGTATATATCGTAAACCTTAGGTTAGCAATTTCAGAGTAAAAAAAAAATCCTGAATTCACTCTGCCTTAAAATAAGACAAAATGGTTGTCCCTTAGGCTCATGTCCATACACTTATATAGGCCTTATAATTATGGACTTTATTCATACTCAATAGTTCTGACAAATCCCCCCCCCTTCTTCCCACGTTAGTCAAGGATCCCCTTAAGACCTAACTGGGAGAAGGTCGGAAGAATTTTCATGTTCATCAATATTGTATCTGAGTCTTTTATCGCATCATAACGTCAATCCTGGAAAAGTATATTATCACAGAGATTCTGTGTCCAATGGTTTTAGCATGTGAGAAAAATGCAAAACTTGGCACCAATCATGCCATTATTGCTGTGACTTTGTTCTCATGCATAATGTACCAATTTGGTTCCTTTCCCAAGCTAAAATGGTGATATCCGGTATCTTCATCCAATGAATGTCCTTGGATCCAGTTTCGCAAAGATTCTTGAAATATAATCTTCTTAGCCATCATTCACAATCCTGGGACATCTGAAACACGACTGTAGATTCGGGTTGATGATTAGTTCCGTCTTTAATTGGACCTCTTGAATCAACACCATCTGCACGATATCTGTATCTTTGTTGTCATCATCATCGCCAGGAATCACGTCTGGTTCCGCCCGTCCTTTTTCTATAAAGGAAAATGAAAGTATGAATACAGTATATATATATATTTATTTATTTTTTTCTTTTGAGATATACAGTTTCCCTAGCGTTGCTATGTAAAATGCTTTATATGGAAACCCCAGAATTGGAACATCTGTGAACTGAGAGAAATCAGATTAACGCATCCTTATTCATTCTCTTATTCAGCGTCATCTTCTATGATTCTCAGTTCTGATCTTGGATGACATACTCGCAATTGATTTACATGGACCCATTTCTCGATGAAACCATCTTTGGTATTAATTTTCACCTTATAAACTACAGGTGATATTTTATCAATTACATCATACGGACCTTTCCATGATGGGAGAAATTTTCTTTCTTTTACCCGATCCCGGGCAAAGTTATAGAGATACACTCTATCTCCTACCTCATATTCCTTTTTGGTCGTTTTCAAGTCATAATAAGTTTTGTTACTTACGGCGGCTTTCTCAAGATTCTTCTGCGCGAAAGCAAACGCGTGTTGAAGATACTTACGAAGGTCTTCCACATACTGATGTGTCGTGGCTGCATTGATCAGGTTATGATCTGATGTGCGATACAACAGATGTTGAGGAAGTACCATTCTTCTTCCTGTCATCAGCTCAAAAGGTGACATCTGGGTAGCCGTACTTGGAGTAGCTCTAATGGCCATGAGTACTAATGGTAACCTTATATCCCAGTCTTTACCCGACTCCTTAACATATTTCTTAAGGATGTTGACAATAGACTGGTTATAGCGCTCAACGGATCCGCTAGATGTTGGACGATAAGCAATGTGTAATTTTCTCTTCACACCCAACATCTTCCACATCTTCGCCATTACCTCACTTACAAAGTGTGATCCACGATCTGAATCAATCCTTAACGGTAACCCAAATCTGGAAAATACATGGTTAATCAACAAAAATGCACAGGTCTCGGCTGTGTTATTGCGGGCCGGTAGACACTCTACCCATTTTGTAAACACACAAGTGACGGTTAACATGTATTTATTTCCTCGGGATGACCGGGTAACAGGACCAATAAAATCGATTTGGATGTCAGACCATGGTAATGAAAAACCTTTCTTCTGAAGTGGAGCACGATGTTTAGGACCTTGCGGTTGAAATTGCGCACATACCAAACAACCTTGACAATAACTCTGGACATCCTTTAACATATGAGGCCAGTAGGCATAATCACGTAGTGACTCATATGTAATCTTTTCTCCACGATGACCAGCTGTAGGTGCATCATGGGCATGCTGTAACATTAAACCTCTAAATGTAGTAGGAACTACCCACTGCTGAATACCATTTTTAGAGGTTCTCATTAATAACCCATCCTGAATACTAAATTGGGATTTGGATTTCATAAGTAATCGGAGGTCTTCTTTTTGGGTAAAATTATCCTCCGATATGGGATTATTATTAGGATCCTCAATATGTTTATAGAAGATTCCCAATATAACATCTTCCTTCTGGCTTTTGATCAGATCCTCACTAGAAGATTCTTGGCTCCATTGAACTATACTATTTTCAGTTTGGGCCTTAGCCTGTTGTCTAGTGATAGCGTCAATGGGAATCATCTCTAGTAGATGATCTATATTCACATGATCACCATTTATGGCTCCTTGTTTGGCTAGTTTGTCAGCTAGGTCATTACCCTCTTTATCTTTATTTTGGGTTTTGGAATGACCTTTAGTCTTTTTCCAATAAATGGTTAGATCATTATGTCGGACTAGCTCATCTATGGCACAAAACAACTTGGCGTGTTTCACTGGTTTGTTATTGGACCGTAACATATGACTCCTCTTCCATGTGGGCATATATTCTACAAAGCTGTTCCGCACATAATTTGAATCAGTAACTATGACGAATTCCTTTATATTGTGCTCTATAGCAATTTTAACGGTTTGGTAGACAGCTGCTAATTCGGCTACCTGGCTACTCTTAGCACCAATACTATAACCTATTGAAATACTCGGGCACCCATCTATCCACGTGATACCAATTCCTGCCACTAGTTTTCTTTCGTCCCCTACAATGGTGTGGTAAGCACAACCATCTATGTACGCACAAGGGAGTAGAGAGCAATAGTCGTCTTCATACGCTTTGTAAGGGGAAGATTTTTGTTCCTCTAGAAAATCATCTATCAGTTCTTCCGTTTGAGAATTAGCAGCGCAATTATGCAGTTCAGCAAGTCCTTGGGCTACTGGACACTTTTTATTTTGCTTATACTGAACTTCCAACGGCCATCCTTGTAAAGACAAGGTCCAAGCAGTGATCCTGCTGTTAGACAAGTTACCATCCCTAATTTTATCACTCTGTAGATATTGTAGGGGTTGATGGGCCGTTTCAACAATGATTTTCTCACCCTGTACAAAACTTCTAAAGTTTTGAAGCGCCCAGACTGTGGCTAGTAAAGCTTTTTCACAGTTGCTAAACTTTATTTCTACTGGTGACAGTGATTTACTTGCATAAGCTATAACTTTATGCAATTTATCCTGTTTTTGGCATAGGACAGCACTAATACTAAGATTTGTAAAACCAGTTTCCAGATAAAAGGGTTTACCCCCCTCGGGATAAGCTAGACATGGGGCTTGGGTGAGTCTCCTTTTAAGCTCAGACATAGCTTGTTCCTGATCCTCCCCCCATGTCCAGGGTACACCTTTCTTTAACAATGTCAGCAATGGTTTACTAATCTCAGCATAGTTATCAATGAATTTACGGGAGTAATTCATCATACCCAGAAATGATCTTAATTCACTAATGTTGGTAGGCGTTTTAGATTTCATAACAGCCTCCACCTTTTTCTTCTGGGGATTCAGGCCTTCACAGGTAACCTCATGTCCAAGGAAATTTACCTTAGTTCGACACCACTGGGCTTTCTGTAAAGAAATTTTCACACCTGCCTCTTTCAACTGATTCAGTACATGCCTAATTTCTTGAATATGCTGGTCAAATGAAGTACTTTTCATCAAAATGTCATCTACATAAGTTAAATTTCCTCTTTCTGTGGCATCAGGCATAGCCTTATGTAAAAATACAGCAAATTCATGACCTGAATTTATGTACCCAAACGGTAGTCTAGTCCAGGCAAACTGTTCTTTACCAAAAGTAAAGGCTAATTTGTATTGATCTTCAGGGCTTACTTTGATGGTCCAATATCCCTGAGCGCAATCTAAGGTGGTAAAGATCCTAGCGCCTTGCATTTGTACCAAGCATTGGTCTATATACGGCACGGGCCAGCTGGACATATATACACGTTTATTTAGCTGACGAAGATCAGCACATAAACGCCATTGACCATTCGGTTTAAGAATTCCAAGAATAGGATTGTTATAAGAACTGTGCACTGGTCTTATAATACCTCTCTCCTTGACATTTTGGATTATTTCCGCTAGCGAGTCGTAACAAGCTAGTGGAAGACGATATTGCTTGATATAAACGGGACCACAATCAAAGGAATCTTTAGCAAAGATATCCTTGAATTCTAAGAGAACTTCCTTTAGTTGTTGTCGCTCTGGGTCATTGGAGCATCCATTAGCTAATGAGATTTGTTGCTGGACCATTTCCATAAACCCTGGAAAAACTTCTGGTTGACCTATTTCATAGGTTTCCTCCAATCTGTCAGCAAGGTCATGATTTGACTTACCTGCTTTTTCAGCAAACTCATGATATTCCTGGGCTTCCTGCTCATTGATTGTATGATCAAAGGTAAGAGAGGATTCCTCTACCTTACAGGTACCTTCTTCAAGATTAAAAGGATATACTGAACTAATGGTGAACAATCCTTCAGGAGAAGAATAAAATGTTTGTTCAACCAATTGTTCTTCTGTTAGATACGATTCAGGTATTAGGCCAATAATTATATTCTGAAACCCAAAAGTATAATAATCTGAATCTAATGCCATACCAATGATAGTGTCTTTAGACAAATGAACTTCATTTGGCATACCATTATTCACAATTATTTGGGTTTTAAAGGTTTGTAAATTCACCATAGGGGTATGATTTACTGAAATACCTAATCGTTGCATTCTGTTTGATAGGCATATCAATGCATCACCATTCTTTAATTTTTGGCCTTTTGACACCTGAATGGGTAACAGGAAATTATTAGTACCTGGAGGGATGATTATATCTCGTGGCACTAATACACTGACTGCATAAGGCAGTATCTGGGATGACTTGAGTGCTTCATGTTCATCCATAAAACCTTCAGGATTCCCTTTTAATCTTGTCCACAATGTGGAATTCACTATATCCACATGGATAGCAAAACGATGTAAAATATCGTTGCCAATGTACATAGGATATCTGGGTTCATCAAGCACCAGGAATAAATGAGTAGCCGATTTTCCTGCAATAGAAATGGTTAATATACATTTCGCAATTATATTATGATCATCAGAATCATTATCTAAGTCATGTATCCAATTATCTTGTGGATTTGGATATCGAATCACTTTAGAATTGGCCACTTGATTTAGTAGATCCCTACTAATATAACTGTTTTCATGGCGCAAATCCAATTTAGCCCTCTTAGTTCTTCCTAAGTCATTCACCTGTACTGGGAAGAACATCTCATCATCCACCTTTTCCATTCCCACTAGGAATTGTTCGTGACCATTAAACCCAATAGGGTCAGTAGTTTCTGGGTGTAGGTGGATTGTAAGAACATCCCCTTCCAAACATACATCTTTTACTCGTTCAGGAGACACACATATGGTGTTATCTTCCTGTTCACCTATAGTGGAATTTGGAGTGATTTGCAGGAAAGAGACATCAGGGACTTGGCTATTTCGGAAATGTACCTCAATGGAATCCGGCCTTTCCTCTATCACATGGCAGTTACGCCTATTGTGATAGGATTGTGATTGTTCATAATTAATGGGCATCCTCACTTGAGACCATATCACCTTATTAACAAAATCAATAACTGGACTTAATCTTTTCAGGAAATCGATGCCAATAATTAATCTATCAATGGGCATATCCACGATCAATGTAGGATGGCTAATTACTTTGTTTCCTACTTTAAAATCCAGCCAAGCTTTACCTAAAACCTTGAGGGCATTGCCTGAGACATTTACCAGTTTAGCATTAAAACTTTTTAACTTGTACCTGTTAGAAGATACATCCTGCAATTGTTGGAGGTATTTTACAGATAATAAAGTTGCTTGGCTACCTGTATCTATCAAGGCTATTATTGGCGAGAAATTATCAAATAATTCAACTTTCATATAATATCTATTATCTATTTCCTGTATGGAACAAAGATATTTGGCATGATTATTGAAATGGTTTTCCTGCTCAGCAGTTAGACTTGTCCTCAACTCCTCCTCCTTCCTTTTATGAGCAGGATCGCATGTCTTCTTCTGTGCAGCTGAAGACTTTGTGTGCTGTAAGACAGAACAAACAGGTTTCCCCTCCCCCTTGCCATGTGGCTTTGTAAGGGTTAAAGACAATTATATTAGATTGCTCCACTTTACATACATTTAAGTCATCAACCCCTGCAACATTTGACATACTTACCTGCTTCTCCCCCTTTATATTTGGGGAGGATTCTCTACAGGAGGGGTTACCCCTAAAAAAGGATTTTTAGGGTTAGCAGTGATTGTTTTAGACAATTCCTCCATCCGCTGCATCAACATACCAAACTGATCTTGGATTTGATCCATTCGATCATATAGGTTACTTCTCTTTCTCCCATAATCTTTGGGAGATTGATTTTGGTACCGATATGATCGTGATCTCCCAGAACCATCTGACTCAGAACCACTTTGAGCCCTTTCTGGCCTACGTTGATATCCCCTATAATAATTATTCTGATATCTTTGAAAAGGAGGGAACCGTCTATTTCTAAACTCCTTCTGGTGGTTTGGGTTCTTTTCAACAACATTTGGACCCTTATTCCCATCTGGCCTAGGCTGAATTTTATTTGGCTCGGAAGGTCTAGGAGTTTTTAACACATCAGCATAACTTCTTTTAGGGCTTTCAAATTTTCCCTGATCTCTTTTTATGTGAGTTTCTGCTATTTCCGGAGACTCATCACAATTTTGTATTGCAGCGTACAGAGTTGTACTCTCAGTGAGTAACCAATCCAGAGTCTTTCTGGGATGGTAATCCCTGGCCAAAATAAATTTTATTTTATTGGGCAAAGCGTCATAAAATAACTGGATAAATTCACTACCTTCAAAATTGGGATCTTTTTCAGATAAACTATAGGCATTTTTGAGGACTGACAAAAATTCCCTGGGACTTTGATTATGTCTACATTTCAGGGTAAATAAGGCCCTCCTTGCAGCAGTAGCGGACTTATAGGGACCAAATTCAGTTTTTATTTCTGCGACCACATCTGACCAAGAATCCCTACCCATATCTCTAAGGGAATTAAAGAAATACCAGTGTTTTGGTTCGAATACCCAGGTAATAAATTCAAGTTTCTGTATGTCCTTTTCTAAATGTAAAGTTTTCATGGCCTCCTCATATATTTCCAAATGACTTATTATGGAGGGTGAACCCTTTTTTGCAAATTGACCCACAGTTTCCTTGAGAAATTTGATCACTTTAGTAGTGTCTATCATGGGTTGATAAGATCTCTGTACTGAACTTTTAGAGGACCTAGGAGGTGAAATCGGTCTTAATTTAGGAAGAGAATGTTCTCTCAGAGCCATTAATTCTTCTCCATTAAAGGGGTTGTCATATTTACTTTCTGCATCTGATTCCCCCCTGGAATATTTTACCTGCACTCTATTAGAATCCTTAGGCTGTCTGAATTGAAGAGGGTCAAGATCCCGGTTATCTAACTCTGTTTGTAAATTTCTATTGTCCTTATACAACTTTTTACATTCCTCATCTAGATCCACCATAGACAATTGACATTTAGACAATTCATTAGTAGCCTGACTTAATTTCCATTCCAGAGTCCTAATAACTTCTTGCTGTTGACTGTCTCTGTCATTATATTCTGATAATTTAGCAGACCATTGTGCCAATTCACCAGAAACCATGGCCGCCTTATTTTCCATTTCAGATAAATCTTTTTGAAATTTATCAATTTCATATGCCTGTTCAACATTTTTATATTTTGCTTTTTCTAATTGCTTTGCTATTTCAATAACTAAATATACAAATTCAGGCCAAGATTGAAGGATTAATGAATCCTTATCTTTCTTATGTTTAGCTTGGGAAATGTGACAGAGATAATCAGCAAACCGGGATTTATCAGACCAGATATCATCTGCATATTCTACAGCTCTCTTTTCCAATTCAAACCTCCAATCTTTTAACTCTCTCTTAATATCCAACCTGTCATGCATATGACCCAACACAATATATTCAATTAATTCTTGAGTCTTTCTATCATGCATATCAGTCTTTACCACTGCAGCAGCAGCCTGCATGCCTTGGCTAGCCTCGCCATTGTTATCAGACATTTTTTTACTTGTTGCACTACAAGTACCACAATAACTTTATCAAATATATATTTTGCACCCCAAAATTTTGTTTCTATTACAAGCAGATCTCGGTAGGGACCTCCAATTTAATGTCGGAATATTTATGCTGTCTCCGATTGACAGTCTATATGATTTATGTGAATAAATTAAAATCGGTAATAAAGGAGATTCTAACTTATCATCATACATACCAAGCTAAAACAAGCTCGTGATCTGCGTTGAATTGAAGACAAAACCCAGTTACAGACAAAATATATATGTAATTTATTAATACAATTTATAGTGCAAAATAATATATATATAACAAAATTGGCGGTAATAAAATTCAATCAATGATATGCAAAATAGTGGTAAAGACAAAAATAATTGAGAACATATATCTATATACGTAATTATGCCTTCTTATAATAATACCCCTCACTTATATTAAAAGTCAGTTTAATACTTGATTTCTCTCAGCCGACAAATGTCCGATTAAACCCAAATCTGGTTTATCTTTTATCTATATAAATATATATATATATTATCAACCATACTGGTCTAGAACTGAATTCAGTTCCTTGGAGATAATACCGTGTTTTCACTAGTATATTTTAAATCTCCCTGTATTGGATTAATTTTCAGGATGATGCTGCAGGTACACCCCAATCTTATTCCAAAACAGATACTATACACAAAGTATGGTTAATTGAATATATCTATAGATATGTATTATATTAATTAATTATCCTATAAAATATAGGTAAGGTTATACTATACCAAAATGTCAGCTAGCAGAAATCAGTTTCAATGGTTCTAAGATGGCTGCCTCCAATGACTGGCCAGATGGTCAAGATGATGTTCAGAGAGAGAGCCAGATCGATCTCTTCTCTCAGCCCATACCATCTTTTTATCCTATCTTAGAAAGGGCTTGGCCAAGTTTTATCATTAACTAGTGACCTCACTTTATAATTAATAGAACCTCCCTCTAGGGAAAAATATACCCTAGATCTTTGTTACCCTAACACTAGATGGCACTAGTATTCCATACAAAAATCGAAGCATTCATTTATTTCTCTTATTCATATAATAGCAATAAAATGTAATCTAAGGTTTCAGACAAACCTTGAGAAGATCTTGAAGAGACAATGAGTTTTATACTTGGTCAACTAACTTGTGTATCCTTAAGTCTTTTGACCAGACTTGATTAAATCAAGATAAATAGGGCTATCTCAATTCATTGTTCTTGGATGAGACAGGGTTTGTTCATGATCACCTGTATCCACATTTCTCCATTCCAGGAAAAAAATAATTAATTTGTGTGTTCCACTGAGACGGATTCTAAACATGACAGAGGAGTTTATACCTCATTTCTAAGGCTGCTTTCACACTAGCGTTCGGGTGTCCGCTCGTGAGCTCCGTTTGAAGGGGCTCACGAGCGGACCCGAACGCAGCCGTCCAGCCCTGATGCAGTCTGAATGGAGCGGATCCGCTCAGACTGCATCAGTCTGGCGGCGTTCAGCCTCCGCTCCGCTCGCCTCCGCACAGACAGGCGGACAGCTGAACGCTGCTTGCAGCGTTCGGGTGTCCGCCTGGCCGTGCGGAGGCGTGCGGATCCGTCCAGACTTACAATGTAAGTCAATGGGGACGGATCCGTTTGAAGATGTCACAATATGGCTCAATCTTCAGGCGGATCCGTCCCCCATTGACTTTACATTGAAAGTCTGGACGGATCCGTACGAGGCTATTTTCACACTTAGCTTTTATATGCTAAAATAATGCAGACGGATCCGTTCTGAACGGAGCCTCCGTCTGCATTATTATGATCGGATCCGTTCAGAACGGATCCGATCGAACGCTAGTGTGAAAGTAGCCTAATCTTACAATTGAATATATCTATGAGGACTATACTCTTATATATATATACTATATATTCAGCACACCTATTAAAATTGATTATATAAAATCAATCTACTCCTATATTGATTAATATAAAAACCACAAAGAAAGATTAGAGTCTTTCTATTTACTAAAATCATCAGAATTCAAATACATTGTCTTATCTAGGCCATCACATTTCATTAGACCTTGGGACATCTCCTTCTCACAAAACAGACTTAGGTAAACACTTTGGTATATATCGTAAACCTTAGGTTAGCAATTTCAGAGTAAAAAAAAAATCCTGAATTCACTCTGCCTTAAAATAAGACAAAATGGTTGTCCCTTAGGCTCATGTCCATACACTTATATAGGCCTTATAATTATGGACTTTATTCATACTCAATAGTTCTGACAGTCCCCCATCCTGGAAAGAAGGGACGGACCCCAAAAATGTGCAGAGTCTGTCACAGGAGGGGGATACGGAAGGACACCACTACTCAATGTGACACGTGCCCCGATCATCCGGGCCTCTGCATTGACGGTTGCTTCAGGGAGTACCACACTTCCATGGAGTACTACATTTATAATCCCCTTCCCCAATTTTAATTCCATTTAGCCACTGACAACCGATTAAAAACTATGGTTCTCAGACTTGAGACACCCAAAAAAATTTGTTCAAAAAGTTTGTAAAACGTAAATAATTTTTAAAAACTATACAAATTAGGATCGCCGCGTCGGTAATAATCTCCTCTACAAAAATACCCCATGACCTAACCCCCCAGATTAACACGGTCCCCAAAAAAAGGTGCAAAAAAAGAATTTTTTTTGTCACCTTAGATAACAAAAGGTTTAATAGCAAGTGATCAAAAAGTCATATAGCCCCCCAAATAGAGCCACTAAAACCATCCCCTCATCACGCAAAAAATTAGCCCCTACCTAATACAATCGGCTAAAAAACAAACAAAAAAAATTACTCTTAAACTTTAGAGATACAAAAAAAAAATTCTATCAAAAAGGATAATATAGTCTAAAACCTAAATGATTGTAAAAATGTAGACTTATTAGGCATCACAGCATCCGTAAGAATCTCCTCTATAAAAATACCCTATGACCTAACCCCCCAGATTAACACGGTCCCAAAAAAAACGAAAAAACTGTGCCAAAACAGCTATTTTTGGCACTTTTCCATTTCAATCCGTTTTTCCGGTAACAAAGCAAGGGTTAACAACCAAACAAAACTTAATATTTATTACCCTGATACTGCAGTTTACAGAAATGCCACATTTGTGGTCGTAAACGGCTGTATCACTAAAAGGCAGGGCGCAAAAGGAAAGGACCGACATGGTTTCTGGAAGGCCGATTTTGATGGCCTTTTTTATTGACACCATGTCCCTTTTGAAGCCCCCCTGATGCACCCCTAGAGTAGAAACTCCCTAAAAGTGACCCAATCTAAGAAACTACACCCCTAAAGGTATTCAAAACTGATTTTACAAACTTTATTAACCCTTTAGGTGTTCCTCAACAGTTAATGGCAACAGATTATTATTTTTTTTCTCACAAAGTCTCCCTTTCCGCTAACTTGTGACAAAAAGTTCAATCTTTCATGGACTCAATATGCCCCTCAGCGAATACCTTGGGGTATCTTCTTTCTAAAATGGGGTCACATGTGGTGTATTTATACTGCCCTGGCATTTTAGGGGCCCTAAAGCGTGTGAATCCAAATGCCTAAAAATGCCCTCCTAAAAGATACTCATTGGAATTTGGACCCCTTTGCGCACCTAGGCTGCAAAAAAGTGTCACACATGTGGAATCGCTGTACTCAGAAGAAGTAGGGCAATGTGTTTTGGGGTGTATTTTTACATATATAACCATGCTGGGTGAGAGAAATATCTCTGTCAAATGACAACTTTGTATAAAAAAAAATGGGAAAAGTTGTCTTTTAGAGAGATATTTATCTCACCCAGCATGGGTGACCCATATGTAAAAAGACACCCCAAAACACATTGCCCTACTTCTTCTGAGTACGGGGATACCACATGTGTGACACTCTTTTGCCTATCACGAGATGACGCGCCGGCGCGTCTAGGAGGAATAACAGGGCCGCCGCCAGGACGCAATCCTGCATGCGGCAGTCCTGGGATGGTTATATAATTGCGTATTGTAACTTAAGGCTACTTTCCTATTGGTTTGATATCTAGAATTAGCGAAGATGATGAATATGCTAATTCTAGCAAGCAAATAGGAAAGTTGACTATAGCGAAGGCTAAGCTTAATTCGCTATGCGATAATATAACTTTGCTTTTTTTAAATAAATAGAATAATTATAATACTTGTTAATTATTATAATTATTCTATTTATAAAAAAAAGCAGCAAAGTAATATAATCGCATAGCGAATTAAACTTAGCTGTCTCTATAGTCAACTTTCCTATTTGATTGCTAGAATTAGCGAAGTTGACGAATAGGTAGCTAAAACGAAGATGGAGAATACTTTGTTATCTTCGATTTGAAGAATATGACGAATACATTCGTCATATTCGCTAATTCTACCAAGCCAACCATAGTAAACAAGGTCCAAGTTGAAATCGCAATTCGATTATTAAAACTTGAATTAATCGAATTGCGATTTCAACTTAGCACTGCTATATTCAATATTAGAATAGAACTAACGAATATGGAATATAGCAGTGCTAAGTTGAAATCGCAATTTCAACGTAATTCTCAAATCCGACAGTACATTCTAGTATGGAGACGTTCCCATGGTGATGGGGACGCTCTATGCGCACAGAAGTCGGCAGAAGCGGCAACGGGCACTGATTGGTGCAGCCAGCAAGCCAGGAATTCTAAGGACAGGTAAGAACTACTTTAGGGAAGTGGGAAAGAAAAAAATATAACAATAAAAAAAAGAATATTCAAAATATCGAATTTATAGCACTATATTTGAAATATTAGTGAATTAGCGAAGTGCCAATATTCGCAAAAAAAATCGATATTCGAATATTCGCGCTCAACACTACCTGCAACCCGTGGCCATCAGTCTTTCATCTCACCCCCTTGCAAATCAGACAAGCATTCTGAGCCCCAAGTCATGCAGCAGTCTCTTATGCTTTTTGATGACTCTGTTAGCAGGGTTTCCCAGGGCCATCCACATAGCCCTGCCCCAGAAGTGGAAGAGATTGAGTGCACCGATGCCCAACCACTTATGTTTCAGGATGAGTACATGGGAGAACCACAGCATCACGTTCTGAATGCCAGCATTTCCAAATTCCTGGCCTTTGAAATGCTGTCATTCCATCTGTTGGACACGGACAGTTTTAAGAATCTGATGGCGGTGGCTGTCCCACAGTACATTGTGCCCAGCTGCCACTACTTTTCCAGGTGAGCCATCCCTTCCCTGCACAACCAAGTGGGGGACAAAATCAGGTGTGCACTGCCAACGCCAGCTTTAGCAAGGTGCACCTGACTACGGATACGTGGACCAGTAAGCACAATCAAGGACGTTATATCTCCCTAACAGCACACTGGGTAAATGCAGTGGCGGCTGGGCTTGAGGCAGATAGCAGTTTGGCGCATGTCCTCCCACCACCGAGGATTGCAGGGCGTTTCTCTTTGCCTCCTGTTTGTTCCTCCTCCTACTCCGGTTCCTCATCCTCTACCGCCTCCTCACCCGGTCAGCGTAACACCTTCACCACCAACGTCAGCACAGCCAGGGGTAAATGACAACAGGCAGTTTTGAAACTTATCTGTTTGGGGGACAAACCGCACAGTTGCTGTGGACGGGCATGGAACAACAGACCGATGAGTGGTTGGTGCCAGTGAGCCTGGTGGTGTGCAATAATAGGCAAACTCTCGTAGCAGCTCTGGGCCTAGCCGGTTTGACGCACATCCCTTGCCTGGCGCATGTGCTGAATTTAGTGGTGCAGAGGTTCCTCGACGTGCCCACAAGGTGGAACTCCACTTTGCACATGCTGGCCAGACTGTGAGAGCAGCAGCAGGCAATAGTGAAGTTTCAGATGCAGCACGCACGGGTGAGTCGCTCTGCGGAACAGCACCACTTCACCACCAATGACTCTTCACCACCAATTTCTCTTGTTGGGGAAACATCGGGTAGAATACTGAAGAAATTTTGGTCTTGGTGCAATGGACGATAGAGAATTTTACTCCCTGAGGTAAGTATTGTCTGTGAGCAATATCTAGGGCATGGACATCTAGAACTTGCTTAACAGAAATTATACATAGGAGCATAGCGAGTTTGAATGACAAACATTTTAGGGATAGAGAATCATTATTCTCCCAGGAATTAAATAGATTGAACACAAGACTGACATCCCCTGTAGACCAATATCTAGGAAAAGGATCGAATTCCTTTCATCAGTTTACATACCATGGGGTGTTTGCCCACAGGTAAAGATTGAATGGGAAAATGATAGAAAGAGATAGCCGATCGATAGACGTTAATCGCTTGGTAGGCTTTCCGTGCTCCAAAAGAGACGGAAAGAAAATGTAATAATTGGTTTAGTGATTGCACCAAATCAGACCAAATTTTCCAGGCTGATCCATAAGAATCAGAGTTTGTTGGCCCGAGATGAGCCAAGCAACAAGGGACAAGGTCTCTGCTTGAACCAGGGGGTGTGGATTCCTAAATGGGTCTAGAAGAATGGAAGGATGAGATGGAAGGATGCGCGGAAAGTCTACCGCCATCTCCAAGATCTGGGTAAACCAGGTCTAGGTCGGCCATAAAGGAGTGATTAACATCATGGTTGCCTTCTGAATTTTTGTCAGAAGAATGAATTGCGGGATTAAGGCAAAAGGAGGGAACGCGTACAGAGTCCCCGAGAGCCAAATTTGGAGGAGAGCATCGGTGCCTAGATCTTCTGGATCTGGACGCCAGCTGAAGAATTGTGGGAGTTGCCGATTCAGACGGGATGCAAAAAGATCCATCTGAAAAGAACCCCAAAGAGGTTGAAGATGTTTGAAGAGGAAAACAGTCACTGAGGTCGGCCAGGAAGCAGGAATTCCAATCTGCAATAGAATCGGAAAGGCCCGGAAGATATACCACTTTGAGAATGATGTTCTTGTCTAGGCAAAAGCTGCCAGAATGTGGGCCAGACACTCTGATCTGGTGCCCTCAAGGCGATTGACATATTGCACTGCTGAGATGTTGTCCATCCTCAGGAGAATACAACAGTGTGACTTGTCCCTCGCGAAACTGTTGATGGTAAAGGATCCGGCCAGAAGTTTGAGACAATTGATATGAAGAGATGCCTCTTCTGCGGACCACTTCCCTCCTGTGGAAAGGGAGCCGCAACGAGCCACCCCAGCCCTGGAGACTGGCATCTGACTCTTTTATCATGTCTGGTATTGAGTTGAAGATAGCCTTCCCATTCCAGGCCTGGATATGCTATAACCACCACAGCAGTTCTTCCTTGGTGTCTGGGGTTAGAGCTATCTTGTCTGAATACAGTAAACCCTCTTGTAAGTAGCGAGTCTTCAGACATTGAAAAGCCCTGTAGTGTAGTGGTGCAGGAAATATGGCATGGATTGAAGCTGACAGCATGCCCACTACCCGAGTAATAGAGCGCAGAGATACTAGTTTTTTGTTGAGTAGAGACCGGATTTCTCTCTGGATAATCTTCAACTTCCTGGATGGAAGGCTTAGGATGGCTGATCGAGTGTCGATCAGGAACCCTAAAAAATTCTATCTCTTTTGAGGGATTCGAAATGGATTTTTTGTGATTTATAAAAAAAAACAGGTTCATCAGGAGAGATAGAGTCCATTGAATATGCAGTAGAATTATTGACCAAGACTTAGCCATGATGAGAATGTCATCTAGGTAAATAATTAGATGAATGACTCGGGACCTGAGCATGGTGACCACTGGTTTTAATAGCTTTGTAAAGCACCAGGGAGCCGAAGAGAGACCAAATGGTAGACTTGAGAATTGGAATTTCTGAACATCCCATATGACTTGGAGGTAGGGTTGGGATAGAGGGTGCATAGGCACCGTGAGGTAGGCATCTTTCAATTCTACCTTGGCAAGCCAAACGTGTTCTATCAGTAGGTCTCTCAATAGATGAATGCCCTCCATTTTGAAGTAGCCGTAGAAAACTAAATTGTTGAGAGCTCTTAGGTTGATGACTGGTCTGTGACCGACGTCTCTCTTTTTGACAAGAAAAATATTGCTCAGATAACCTTGGAATTGCCAAGGGATTCGTGTAATCGCGTCTTTGGAACTCAGTTCTCTTATTTCCGATCTTATTAGATCTCGGGCTATTTTTTAGAAAAATATAGGATGGGGTCTCTGTATTTGTACTGGAGGACATATGAAGTCTAATTGATAACCCACTACAGTGGTTAGAATCTGTGGTTATCGTAGCCGAAACATGGATAAAACAAGCGATTCCGCCTCCCAAGGGAAGATGGGGAAAAAAAACTGGAAGAAGAAACTTGCTTACCTGTAGCGGGTCTGGACCTTGAGAATCCCCTCAGTCCTCTTAAAGAGGACCTTTCACCAGAATTAAACTTCTAAAGTAACTATACAGGCATGTAGAGCGGCGCCCAGGGACCCCCCCTGCACTTACTGTTATACCTGGGCGCCGCTCCGTTCTCCCGTAGTTGCCTCCGGTATCTTTACAGTTAGGCTCCACCCAGGGGAACCTGCCAGCGCCTCCTTCTCCCATGCTGCAGCGCTGGCCAATCACAGCGCTCAGCTCTCTCTCAGGCTATGAGCTGAGCGCTGTGATTGGCCAGAACTACAGCATGGGAGAATGAGCCGACGGCAGGTTCCCCTGGGTGGAGCCTAACTGTAAAGATACCGGAGGCAATTACGGGAGAACGGAGCGGTGCCCAGGTATAACAGTAAGTGCAGGGGGGTCCCTGGGGCGCCGCTCTACATGCCTGTATAGTTACTTTAGAAGTTTAATTCTGGTGAAAGGTCCTCTTTAACCTCCATGGGTGGCCTCAGGTGGGGAAGAAAGGAGTTGTTGTATAGGAGGCAGCTGGGAGAAAGAATTTATCTGCACGGGGCGGGGGCACGGTAATATTCACTTCCTTGGGGTTGGCTGCTGGGAGTAAAATAAAGATTTATTAGCATAATGGAGTCTCCTGCCTTGAAATAAAATCTTGGTTGTATAATCTTTCGGAACCTGAAAGAAAGGTTATGTTCGAATATATATCTGAGAGTTTGGCGAAGGGACATATCAGACCATCCAAATCCCCTGTAGCTGCTGGCTTTTTCTTTGTAGAAAAGAAGCATGGTACCCTGAGGCCATGTCTGGACTTTCGTGAGCTCAACCGTATTACCATCCGTGATCCTTACTCTCTTCCTTTAATCCTGGATTTGTTTAATCAGATTGTCGGTGCCAAGGTGTTCTCTAAATTGGATCTGAGGGGGGCTTATAATCTGGTAAGGCTCAATGAGGGGGATTGCATTTAATACCCCTGAGGCCCATTTTGAGAATCTAGTCATGCCTTTTGGGTTAACCAATGCTCCTGCTGCTTTTCAACACTATCAATGACATCTTTTATCATCTAATGGGGAGGTTTGTTGTTGTATATCTGGATGACATATAAATGTATTCTTCCGATATGGAGACTCATCAGGATCATGTGCGACAGGTGTTACAGATCCTAAAAGAGAATAAATTATATGCTAAGATGGAAAAGTGTGTACTTGCCAGTTCAGGAAGAGCAATTCCTGGGTTACCTGCTCTCATTCTCAGGTTTTCGTATGGATCCCGAGAAAGTCCGTGCCGTGTGGGCCTGGGATCGTCGTGAAAATCTGAAGGCGCTTATGTGTTTTACCAACTACTACCATAAATTTATCCTGAACTATTCGACTGTGGTTAAACCTTTAACAGACATGACTAGGAAGGGTGCTGATTTCTCTGTTTGGTCTGATGCAGCATTACAAGCCTGTTCAGCTGTGAAGGAGTGTTTCGCTTCTGTCCCTATTCTGGTGCAACCAGATGTGTCACAGCCGTTCATTGTGGAAGTTGACGCATCCGAGGTTCCGGTAGGAGTGGTCTTGTCGCAGGGTCCTTCACCCAGTAAATGGCGCACATGTGCATTTTTCTCTAAGAAACTCTCGACTGCTGAAAGAAATTATGACGTGGGTAATAGGGAATTGCTGGCCATTAAGTTGGCTTTTGAAGAATAGCCTCATTGGTTGGAAGGAGCAATCCATCCAATTACTGTACTTACTTATCACAAAAATCTGGCTTACTTGGAGTCGGCTAAACGACTTAACCCAAGGCAGGCCAGATGGTCGCTGTTTTTCACCATATTTAACTTCATTTTCACCTATCGCCCTGGGGTTAAGAATGTCAAGGCTGATGCTTTGTCGCATAGTTTCCTGGAGGGGGATGGGGGGGGCTTAGGAAGATCCTGGTCCGATTTTGTCCAAAGGGGTAGTAATATCCGCCCTATATCCCGACCTGGAGGCAGAGGTGTTAAAGGCTCAGTGAGATGCACCTGATTCTTGTCCTCAGGGGAAGTTGTTTGTTCCATCTGAATTACGTCACAAGGTAACATCAGGAGCATCACTGTACTGTTCGCAGGACACCCAGGGAGCAGATCCACTGTTGATATCATATCTCGTGGATTCTGGTGGCATGGGTTGCGTAAGTGTGTTGAGGACTATGTGTCAGCCTGTAGTACTTGTGCACATGCTAAGGTGACACATACTGGGCCTTTCGGGTCTTTGCTTCCGCTTCCCATCCCGTCCAGACCTTGGACTCACTTATCCATGGATTTTTTCACAGATTTACCTAATTCTTCAGGTAAAACTGTGATTCTGGCTGTTGTTGATCGATTTAGTAAGATGGCACACTGCATAGCATTACCAGGTCTTCCTAATGCTAAAACTCTTGCACAGGTGTTTGTCGACAACATTGTGAAACTACATGGTATTTAGTGATGTACGAACATCAACCAGGATGGTTCGTGAACGCGATCGCGGTCAAATGTTCGCGAACCGCAAGTTCGCTGCGGGCCTCATTCCCTTTAATGGCAGACGAACCTGAAAAACCTTCAGTTCATATTTGCAGCCACCGCCTTAAAAATTAGGCATTAACCTGACATAGTGATTATGTGGCTCGAGGTACATTATGCGGTCACCGCATATAAAGTGTATAATTGGTATATAACACCCCTGCTTCAATCAGTTTGTTTGGGGGCAACTGGTATATCACACCAGTATAAATTATTAGTTCCAATGTCGTTTGTCCCTATCTGTAGCTGAGGTAAGGCAGCTAAACCGCAAACCAATGCTGCACTACCCATATGCACTATATAGAAAGTATATAATTGGTATATAAGACCCCTGCTTCAATAAGTTTTTTGGGGGGGAATCTGGTATATTACACCAGTAGAAATGATTTGTTCCAATGGCGTTTGTCACTCAGTGTAGCTGAGGTAAGGTAGCTAAACCGCAAACAAATGCTGCACTACCCAAATGCACTATATAGAAAGTATATAATTGGTATATAACACCCCTGCTTCAATCAGTTATTTTGGGGGCCAACTGGTATATCACTATATCACACCAGTAGAAATGATTTGTTCCAATAGCGTTTGTCCCTCTATCTAGCTGTGGTATCGCAGCAGAACTGCACACAACTGCTGCACAATACAAATGCACTATAATATACTTTCTATGTTAGAAAGTATATTATAAGTGTATCACACCCCTCAGTATATCACACATATCGATAGCACACCTATACCAGTCCTTAAAAGGACTTCTGTGGCCCTATTAGCTAGTGTTTGGTGTCCCTAACAGTCTGTCCCTGCTCCAGTCTTCCTACACTGTCCAAACACAGAATGTAAAATGGCTGCCAGATCGCGTTCTGTTATAGGGTGGGGGTGTGTCCATGTGCTGAAACATCTCAATTGGCTGTCCTGTCCACCTGATGCATGTGTCTTGGGTCAAATTTCTGCACAATGCAAGAAAATATGGCGCATGCGAGCATCGCCATATTTTTGCATGTTTGACGAATCGCGAATGACCTCCGGGGGCGAACCGCAAGGCTATCTCTAGTATACACATCCCTTGCTACCTGGATAGAAATCTTGTGGGGGTCATAGGCCCCTACACAGCAGCTGCATGGAGTTTGTATGCTCCAAATGTTTTTGCTACACACACATTGCTCTGTAACTCAAAAACTCATTGATCAATTTCTACTAAACTTGGTACACATATCACTTACTATCTGGGAAAGATTACTGTGGAGGTAACATGCCGGTACACAATGTTTTTATGTATGTCCCGACATCTGTCTGTCTGTCTGTTATTTATGCCTGACCAAATGACTGGGCTGATCTTCACCAAATTTGGAACACATGTACATCAGGTGTCCGGGAAGGTTTTAGACCAGGTCTCAGCTCTCTAGGACGTACCGTTCCTGAGATATTCCCAAAAAATTACCTGCATTAGCCAATACAAGCTTGTGAGTCTTTCTTTTAAAATCCCAACTGCCATACACACGATCACATGTCACTTACTGTATCAGTTAATAGAAGCTCGCAGGCCCTTAGTCTTCACATACACACTGTTTTACTCTAGGTTTCCATAACAACCTAGCCATTTTTCTTCACTGCTTTAGGTCAGCTTTACGCTAGGGCTACACGAGGACAAGTGTCACACAGCACATAGGACACAACTACACTGCTACATGTGTCGGTGTTGCCCTGCGACATGTGACGTGCTGCGTCTGCAACGCGACAGTCGCAGAAAAACCTTGGATGAATTTTTTGCGACTGTCGCAGTCGCAGCATGCCACACGTCACAGTGTGACACCATAGCCTATTATAACAATTGTTGAGACAAAATGTTACGCGACACATGTCGACATGTAGCCCTAGCATTAAAGGGGCAGGGCGCTGTGGAGGTCACTTTTAAAGGGGCAGGGCACTGTGGAGGTCACTGTTAAAGAGCGTTTACTGTGGATGTTACTGTTAAGGAGACAGGCCGCTGTGGAGGTCACTGTTAAATGGGCGGACACTGTGTAGGTCACTGTTAAGGGGGCAGGGGCCACTATTATAGGGGCAACTGCTGTGGAGGTCACTGTGGTCACTGTTAAGGGAGCGGGTTACTGTGGAGGTTACTGTTAAGGGGGTGGGCCCTTGAGGAGGTCACTGTCAAGGCAGTGGGGTGCTGTGAAACTCACTGTTAAAGGGGCAGGCTGCTGTGAAGGTCAAAGTTAAGGGGGTGGGCTGCTGTGGAGGTCCCATTTTAAAGTGGCAGGTCACTGTGGGGGGACTAATATGGCACATAGTATATGAGTTAAATTCAGTAAATGCAAATCCTTCATGCACAAGTGCAGAAAAGTCAGCCTTTATTTTAAATATATTCAAAAGATAGAAGTTGCATTGTGGTGAGTAAGTGCAACTATGCTAGTATTATTATAGCCAAGACTGAACTTCTTGTGCTCAGCAATTCCAGTTGCTGGAAAATTGTAAGAACCACAAGGCTACAATAAATGAGAGGAAAAGTTAAGACACCAACAAACAAAAACTTAGGAAAATCCTTAAAAAATATAACACTAAGCTCAGAGACAGTTTTACAACCTGTCAGAGCTTTTTTCAATTTACAATTTAAAACTCATGACAATTTGTGTTGTGGCTTTTACATTTGTCTTTTACCCTTAGGCCACCTGCAAGTGAACAAACATAAGATCTGCAAGAATTTCCATGCGGATTTATGTGCTTTTCTGCAGCATATTCCGCACCTAAATCCGTCATTTCTAATTGTGGATTTGGGTGCAGATTGGAGGCAGTTTTGCAACTGATCTCACCCTTCCATTAAAAAGGTGATATCCAGTAGGGTACATTCACACAATGGATTCTGCGGCATTTGCGGATCCGCAATTCACGGGCACCGTTCCGTGTGCATTCCGCATCACGTATGCGGACCCATTCACTTCAATGGGTCTGCAAATCCGGAGATGCAGAAAAGAAGCACGGAACGGAACACTACGGAAGCACTACGGAGTGGTTCCTGGGGTTTCGTGCCTCCATACCGCAAAAAGATAGAACATGCGCTATATTTTTGCAGAATGGACGGATCGCGGACCCATTCGCGGACCCATTCGCGGACCCATTCAAGTGAATGGGTCCACGATCCCCATGCGACTGGCCCACATTCGTGTCCATGCATTGCCGACCGCAATTTGTGGTCCACAGCACGGGCACGGGCTTCACACGGTCATGTGAACAAGCCCTAAGGCAGTTCTGAACTATAAGTGCTTGAAGATAAATTTCGGGGCCTTTCATTCTACCCGTAGGTCATATGGTTAGTGTACCTGCACACTGCGCGGATTATGCTAGTTTATTTGACAAATCTCATTTACACTTTGCTGTTTTCATAGGTGTAGAAATTGCCTGTTGCAAAGTTTTTTAAATCCACAGCACATCAATTTTTCGTGCGAATCCGCACCCTCTGTAGAGTGGTTTTCTCATAAACGTCAATGGGGTTGTTTACATAAACAGACAATCTGCATGAAAATGCGCACCGAAAAATGCACACAAAAAATGCACATTTTCTACACACAAATCTGTACCATGTGCAGGTACTCTTAGGCCACCTGCACACATTGAGTTATATGTGAGGTTTTTCCGTGCAGATTACCGTGGCGAAAAACTGGCATTTTACAGTACCAGCAAAGTGCATGAGATTACACCTAATCTCATGTACACTTTATGGATTTTTTTCTGTGAAAATCTGCAGCATGTCAAATGTGTTTCCGTTTTTTTTCGCTGCGGATTTCTCCATTTTCAATAGAAGGTTGAGATCTGAGGCAAAACTGCATCCAATCCACACAAAAAACATTAGACATTGTGGATTTTGGTACGGATATGCTGCAGAAACAAACATAAATCCGCACAGAAATTTGTGTAGATCTTATGTGCGTTCACTCACACCCATGTGCAGGTGGCCTTAGGCTAGTGTCATTCTAGCGCTAGAGACCGAACGGGCTGCACCGGCAGGGAACAGCCTGCTGGGTCTCTTTGCATTCTGTCATTGCCCGAAACTTGTAAGTCTCTGTCCAGCCTCGTTACCTATAATGGAGACCGCTGGAGATCTATAGCGCTAGTATAAAACTAATCCAGTTTCCATTGTAGGTTCCACTCCTAGTTTTGGCTTAAAAATACTGATGCAAAATGCTGATCGGATACTAACTCTGCTGAAGTGGCCTTTGGGTGGTAGGACATGTTTGGGGCTGCACATGTTCTGTACGTGTACTTCTGACCACAATTAAAAAATACAGCAAGCCGCATCTTTTGTGTGTAGTAACTCTCTATTGGCGCTTGACTTCCATCAAAGTATCATAAAAAAACACCAAAGAAGGTAAAAACTGTGGCTGAGCACTAAAAAAATCTGTCAAAAAGTTATCACTTTATTATTCCTGCAAAATTACCACAAAAATTTCATGTTGAAATCAGTGCATTCATAATTTAGATGGAGTATCAAGAATAGATTATATACCGTACCAAAATATACCATGTAATTCATGATTAAATATATAGAAATATATAATATCATGAGTAACTAGAATACAGACTCTCACTAATGTTGGCTGTGAGCCCATATAAACAGCAGGAGACTGGGGGTTAGGGAAGCTCTCTTTATCTAAATATAATTAGTTCACAATTTCAACACAAAATTCCATAAGGTGGTTACTAGTAATTATGAGGTAGGGAAAAACACCAGCGGATTCATAAAGAGCCATTTCTTCTTTCCATAATGCGTAAAATCTGTTATAAACATCTGAAAGCAGATGCACAAGTATGAATAGTGTCACACATAGGATCAGCAACTGTTCCAAGACGTAATGCAGAGGATAAACAGCCTGGATGGCATCAGAGAGCAATAAGTCACTGTCGTTCATCCTGAATAATGAATGCAATATTATGGACATGAAATTAGTCTGACAAATACTTAACTTTTTGACAGTTTTTTAACATTCGTGACATGGCAATTAGCGGTAATCCTCATGCAGTTACCATGGCGTGGCCACAAACATGAAATAGAACCCTTAGGGCTCATTTTTTTAACTATGTTTTGTTTGTTTTTTTGCGGCCTGTATGTGGAACCATTTACTTCGGTGCGGCCACAAAAAACGGAAATGACTTTGTGTGCATTCCATGTCCATATGGCTATTCTACAAAAAATAGAACCTAGACAAGGATAAGACTGTTCTACTAGGGGCCAGCTGTTCTGCAAAGTGCGGAATGCCCACAGCCGGTATCCGTGTTTTGCGGATCCACAATTTTCAGACCGCAAAACATCCAACGGTCATGTGTATGAGCCCTTTGGGAGGATTCACACACAGGATTTTTTGGAAATACGCCAAAGATGTTTTAGAGCCAAACCCAGAAGTGGTTCCAACAGAAAGGAGAAGTATAAGTCATATATATATATATATATATATATATATATATATGTATATGTATATATATATATATATATATATATATACAGTACAGACCAAAAGTTTGGACACGTCTTCTCATTCAAAGAGTTTTCTTTATTTTCATGACTATGAAAGTTGTAGATTCACACTGAAGGCATCAAAACTATGAATTAACACATGTGGAGTTATATACATAACAAAAAAGTGTGAAACAACTGAAAATATGTCATATTCTAGGTTCTTCAAAGTAGCCACCTTTTGCTTTGATTACTGCTTTGCACACTCTTGGCATTCTCTTGATGAGCTTCAAGAGGTAGTCACCTGAAATGGTTTTCACTTCACAGGTGTGCCCTGTCAGGTTTGATAAGTGGGATTTCTTGCCTTATAAATGGGGTTGGGACCATCAGTTGCGTTGTGGAGAAGCCAGGTGGATACACAGCTGATAGTCCTACTGAATAGACTGTTAGAATTTGTATTATGGCAAAAAAAAAGCAGCTAAGTAAAGAAAAACGAGTGGCCATTATTACTTTAAGAAATGAAGGTCAGATAGCAGATATTCTACCAAACTTTTGGTCTGTACTGTATGTGTGTGTATATATATATATATATATATATATATATATATTTTTTTTTTTCCATTCCTCTTAAATCCACTTGAGCCATTGGCTAAAAAAACTGCACCAAATAAACCTGAATAAAACCTTATCAAAACCTGTATGTGTGAATATATGATTATTCTTCCTCTTTCCTGATCTATATTTTTGGGTTAAAAAAAACTGGCACAAAAACTGCAGCATTTAAAAAAATATGTTTAGTGGGAAGTCACCCTTAATGTTGTGACACTGGTGGACAGTGGTTTAACGGGGGCAGTCAGTGCTAGCTGGAAATTAGTATAAGGTGGACAACAAGACCCCCTGCCCACCTAAAATCTTGGCATTTCAAGAAAAAATGCCATCCCTGGACTAGATTATTTTTATTGTTACTAACTTCCTTGGGGACTTTAAAGGGTACCTGTCACGTTGAACATGGTGTCTGAGCTGCAGGCAGCATATTATAGAGCAGGAGGAGCTGAGCAGAATGATATATAGTTTTGTGGGAAAAGATTCAGTAAAACTTGTATTTCACGCAGTTAAATTCCTGCTCATTCTGGGCTTTGAAGTCCAGGAGGCGGTCCTATCCGTGACTGAAGTCCAGGAGGCGGTCCTATCAGTGACTGACAGCTATCTATGTGTACACAGTCATAGAAGGAAGGCTGTCTATCACTGATGACCTCCTTGACTTCAAAGCCCAGAATGACTAGGAATTTAAATGAATAAATTATAACATACTGAATTTTTTCTCATACAACTATATATCAGTCTGCTCAGCTCCTCCTGCCCTATAATATGCTGCCTGCAGCTCAGACACCGTGTTCAATATGACAGGTTCCTTTAATATCTTTAGGATAGGTCATCAATATTAAATCAGCGGGGTCAAGTGTATGAGAGAGAGCTACTGTACAATACCATTCTAGGCAACTACACAAAGTTCAGATCTATGACTGAACTTTGTTGCAGCCCTTTAATTGCAGCCCTCAGAGGGGGAGGTGTTCAAGAGATCTGATATTGATGACCCAGCCTAATGGTTAGCTATCAATATTAAAGTCCTATAAATTCTATGTGATTTATAATTAGGTCCTTAGGTTCATTGAATCACTACTGAATTTAAGCTTGTTTTTCTTCTCTCAACAGAGAAATTATGTGGCCATCCTGGAGATACACCCTTTGGCACATTTGAACTAAGAGGAGATGGGTTTGTATTTGGAGCTGTGGTGGAATACACTTGTGATGAGGGGTATGTATAAACCATAAGTACACTCAAAGCCAACATGCACTGTTCTTGTCTGTTTTCTGACCATGACTCAATCCATTCAAATAAATTGGTCTGGATTATTATGTAAGATCTATCTGTGTTTTAATAACAGAAATCAGAATGGTGGCCTCAACCAGGCCTAATTAGCATAACACAAAAATACTTTTTATAATATTTTTTTTATAATTGCCCCTGATTGGACTTTGCTGTTAAAGTGACTTGAGGAGAACATATTTGTAAATATGTTAGTTTGTATAGTAGTATAGCTTTATTTAGCATAACTAAGTGAAGGATATAGATTTAGTAGTAGGCCTCTTTCGCTCACCTTTGATTTGGAATATTGGACCTGGACGCATTTTAGATGCTGGTCTTCATGAGTCCCTGTGCTGGCGGTGGATCAGCTGGAGTTATGTAGAGACGCTGGCCTCTACATAATTCTTTGGTCCACTGCCACTTCCAAATGTAAGACAGCTTCCTAGCTGTCTTTCATTTAGACCATTTTCAACCCTTACACCAGACATAGAAAATGGTAAGTGAGACGGGCTCACGACATGCCTTTTTTTACACCTGGCGTGAGCGGGGAAAAGTCTCAGATTGTGACACAAAGGACATTTGTGCCTCAATCTGCGCCAGAAATATGCCCTAATATAGTCGTATTTCTGGGTAGTAAATGACCCCCTTAGTGTCTATATTAGGGCCACAACTCCAAGGATGCAAACACCCTCCCATGGTTTTGCTAAACAGAATAGAGATGTTTATGGTTCTCAAAAAGCAATGCAGTGATATAGTTTTGTCCTACACTGAAATGGTGTTGGGAATTTGGACTCTCTATAAATCATTAAAAATAATGATGATATGAATACAAAACTAGAATTATCCTCAGTCACTGGCAATCATCTTTATAGCACTGGCCTCTACGCAGTCAGACCTACATAGACTTGTCATATGGCAGCAGAAATCCAGTACAAGCTAAAATATTCATGCACACATTCGACCTTTACTTCCATATATTGTATGTATTTTTACACCAGGTATCAGATGGTGAGCAAGCATAAAACTCGACTATGTTCTGACATTGGTTGGACAAATGAACTTCCTCACTGTGAAGGTAGGGAAAATAACCAGTTTATATGAATATTTTAATTCCTCAATGAATAAACTATCACAGATCCTGATCTAGATCTGAACTTACTGATTATCCAATGTATATTGATTGGCCTCTCCTTTGAGAGGACCGCTTCTGTAGAAGCTAGTTTCTCAATATGTTGTGTGAAACACACCAAGACTGTATATGTGCTAGGACACCAGGTAATGCTCCTACTGTCATTATGATGTGCTAGTCATATACAGTTAAACATATCATAATAGTGTTGTCAGAAACATTGCCATAGTAGTCCATCCATTGCAATATTGGGTGGTTTACGTGTATTAGGCTGGAAACAGATCGTTTTAGGTGGTGTCATACACAGAATGCTGTTTTTAGCACTTTGTTCAGCATAAGGCCTCTTGGACACTACCATGTGCCCCCCGTGGCCATATTGCGTCCCGCATACGGTGGATCCGCAATACACGGGGCACCAGTCGTGTGCATTCCACATCACAGATGCGGACCCATTCACTTCAATGGGTCCACAAATCCGGAGATGCGGTGCGGAACAGAAGCATGGAACAGAAGCACTACGGAGTGCTTCTGTGGTGATCCATTCCGTGCTTCCGTTCCGCAAAAATATAGAACTTGTCCTATCTTTTTGCGTAACGAACGGATTGCGGCCCCATTCAAGTGCAATGCAAACAATGCATATTGAGATGGTTGTCCTTACTTTTGGGTCCAGTTGATTAACAAAAAAAATTGCATACTTTAGAAATATCAAAAATGGCTGCATAGAAAAATGTCACCACGTATCGCTTATTTATTTTTTTCTTATTCAAGGTTTAATTATGTTTTCCAAGGTTAATAGGACAAGAGCAGTAAAGCGTATCTGAACATGCAGCATGTGGTAATCAATCAAGAACAGCGAATATCAGTTTCAAAAGTAGAGAACATCAGGGGGTCCAGCCCTGTATCAAGAACATATTCAGTAAAGAAAAGGCATTAGAGAAAGGAGCATACAATGGAGACAACAGGGGGGACACACAAGGAAAAACGGGAAGTGGGAGGGCGGAGAACAGACACGAGCGCTGGTTAAAAGTGTGCAGCCCGGTACTCACTGGAGGTGTGAAACATCTCCTATGGGCTCCACGTCTTCACAAAACGGGCGACGGACAATGGGGAAACGCAGATGAGGTCCTCCATCCTTTGGTGGAGAGCGATTTCCTCAAACCACTCCATTAGTAGGGGGGGAGGGGGACTTCCAGTGGCGGGGAATGACTATTTTGGCGGCTTGGAGCATATATCTCAAGAGGGAGACCTTATAGGCTGGGATGGTGAGGTTGAAGGCGAAAAGCAAGAGGGATTCGGGGGTATTGGGAATAGGAATCCCTGTCACTTTACGCACAATAGAATGCACCGAGTCCCAGAAAGGGCACTGGGCAGAGCATTGCCACCATATATGGCAAACATCTCCAGCATCTGTCCGGCACAGACGGAAACCACTTGTGGAGAAGAGTGGGCACTCTGTCCCACCTGGAGAGGACCTTGTAATTTGTTTCCTGCGCCTTCGTGGAGATCAGCGCCTTGTGAGTCAGAAGGAAGGTTCTCTGCCATTGGGAGGGGGTGAGTTGGACGCCTAAATCACATTCCCACGATGAGCAAAAGGGAGGAGGACTGGAGGAGTGTTGCTGAATGAGCAAATTGTATATAGTGGAGATGTCCCTGGATACTGCTGATGGAGCCAGGCACATTTGCTCAAACTTAGTGAGGGCTCTGGATAGGTCATCGGTTTTGCACAAGGTCGAATAAAAATGTTGAAGTTGGAGGTGTTCAAAGGTATGCCTGGGGCGAATGGCGGAGGGTTCTAGCATCTGAACGAGGAATTTTAGCGAAGACCCGCGTAAAACATGATAAAATCGGAGAGGGCGTGAGCTAGTACCTGACAGGAATGTACGCAAGGAGCGCCCCGGTGGTAAGTCAGGATGGTCCGTAATTGGGGTCAGGGGACCTTTAGTATCGATGAGCGAGTGGTGATTACGTGTGGATCCGAGTATTGCGAGGGTATGATTAACCGTAAAAGAGGGGGTTGGGGTGGGGCCACTGGACGATCCTAACAACCAAGAAAGCGTCGAGGGTGGGGTAGGTGAGGAGTCCCTAGCCATATGGACCCACGCCTTGGTGGAGTCTACTCTCAACAGGTCCAGCAGTCTGGCATACGTCGCAGAGAAGTAATACAATTTACAGTCCGGCAGACCCACCCGCCCGTCTCCTTAGATCTGGTCAGTAGTTCATACCTTATCCGCGGTCTGCCCGGAGCCCATACAAATCGAGTGAAGGAGCGTTTCAGTTGCAACCAATAGTGGAATAGTGGAGATGTCCCTGGATACTGCTGATGGAGCCAGGCACATTTGCTCAAACTTAGTGAGGGCTCTGGATAGGTCATCGGTTTTGCACAAGGTCGAATAAAAATTTTGAAGTTGGAGGTGTTCAAAGGTATGCCTGGGGCGAATGGCGGAGGGTTCTAGCATCTGAACGAGGAATTTTAGCGAAGACCCGCGTAAAACATGATAAAATCGGAGAGGGCGTGAGCTAGTACCTGACAGGAATTTACGCAAGGAGCGCCCCGGTGGTAAGTCAGGATGGTCCGTAATTGGGGTCAGGGGACCTTTAGTATCGATGAGCGAGTGGTGATTACGTGTGGATCCGAGTATTGCGAGGGTATGATTAACCGTAAAAGAGGGGGTTGGGGTGGGGCCACTGGACGATCCTAACAACCAAGAAAGCGTCGAGGGTGGGGTAGGTGAGGAGTCCCTAGCCATATGGACCCACGCCTTGGTGGAGTCTACTCTCAACAGGTCCAGCAGTCTGGCATACGTCGCAGAGAAGTAATACAATTTACAGTCCGGCAGACCCACCCGCCCGTCTCCTTAGATCTGGTCAGTAGTTCATACCTTATCCGCGGTCTGCCCGGAGCCCATACAAATCGAGTGAAGGAGCGTTTCAGTTGCAACCAATAGGCCGCCGGTATTCGGATAGGGACGTTCTGCAGGAGGTAGAGCAATTTCGGCAACAGGTTCATCTTAAGGATACTGACTCTGCCAAAGCAGGAAAAGTCGCGGTGATGCCAAGACTCTATATCTGTCTGGAACCGCCGGAGAAGCGGGGAGAAATTCAGCTAGAACAACTGAGAGAGGTCCGCCGAAACTTTAATGCCTAGATATTTTTTGCCTGAAGGCGGCCAGGCGAATGTGAACGAAGTATGGAGGGAGGGGAGGAGCTCTCGGGGCAAAGAGACGTTTAGTCCTCTGATTTTGACATGTTTACTCGTCCAGTTGCCAAAACGTGCGAGTTCGCGAAGTAGGGACAGGAGTGCGATACGCGGGTTAGTTATGTAGAAGATCATCCGCAAAGGCAGTGCATTTGTGCTCCGTCTTACCTATCTTGACTCCAGTGATATCCGGGTTCTCATGGATAGAAGCTAGAAGGTGCTCCATCACTATGACATATAGGAGAGGGGACAACGGGCAGCCTTGGCGCGTGCCATTGCGGATGAGAAAGGGGCGGGAAAGCGTGCCGTTTATCTTAACGCAGGCAGATGGGTGCTGGTACAAACGAAAGATTTTACCCAGAAAATCCGGGCCAATCCCCAGTCCCGAGAGGGTAGATCGAATCGCCTGCCAGGAGACACGGTCGAAAGTTTTTTCCGCGTCGAGGGACAAGATCATGAGGGGGGTATTGGCCATTTTTGCATGGTGCATTTTATCTAGAGTCCTGAGGGTATTGTCGCGGGCTTCCCTCCCAGGGATAAAACCCACCTGGTCGGGGTGTATTAAGTGAGGTAGGAACACGTTCAAACGGTTAGCGAGAAGCTTGGCAAATAACTTAAGGTCCACGTTCAGCAAGGAAATGGGCCGATAGCTGGGGCAGAGGTGCGGATCTTTGTCAGGCTTAGGAATAACCGTGATATGGGCCATGGTCGTTTGCGCTGGGAAGGAGCACCCAGCGGACACATTGTTGAAAACCTTCAACAGAAAAGGAGCGAGGGAGGCCGAAAGAAATTTATAAAAACTAGCCGTGAATCCATCGCTCCATCTCTGTGAAAGGGGTTTCCAAGCTGGGACTTTGTTCAGCTGACAGTTTGGGGCCACGAGAAGAGGAGCTGGAATATGGGTCATTCACCACATCATGTGGGTCAGGGAGGTTGTATAGCTGGGAATAGAACGACTGAAAGGAGGAGGCAATTTCCTCATTAGTGTGTACCATATGACCCGTGGAGTCTTTACCGGCCGAAACATGCAGCAATATGACCCCTGAGAGCTCGCAAGCAGTCGTCCGCATTTATTACCGTATTCATAGAATTTGCTATGGCAGGTCTGGACCTTCCGTTTGTAAGACGCTTCCAGAAGGCGATGCGCGTCCATGCGTGCGTTCTGTAGGTCACCAAGGACAGATTGAGAAAGGGCTCGCTTGTGAAGGAGCTCTAAGGATGCAACCTTAGAGGGGTCCCTCAGGGGATTAGGGGCGACCCCACCGCCAGACGGCCGTTTTGATGGCCAGAAGGGGGAGGCAAGGGGTCTCAGTGGGCATGTCAGCTGGATGGGTGAATCCCCAGCATCAAATCCCCTGTTATGGAAGTCCAGTAAGGGGCCCCTGTGACTAACCTGCTGGGCAGAAGTCATCGGTGCTGCGCCCGTGGCAGGAGCTGGTCCAGGCTTGACAGAGGCGCACTCTAGAGGGCCCGATGGCGGCGGGGAGTAAGGCGGCATGGAGGCCGGAGAGGCCTGATCCTGAGCCTGCTGGTCGGTTGCGTCAGGTGAGGAGGAGAGCTGAGGGGGCACTGAGGAGGAGCGGTGCCAAAAGAGCTGTGCGGCCTGAGTCTCCTGGGCTGCCGGGCGGTGAGCAGGCGAGAGCACGGCCTGAGCGCCGGCGCCATGATGCGATCCGGCATGTGGGCCGGGAAGGCCGGAGCCCGGGGGAGAGACGTGCCGGGCGAAGGGCTGGGGCAGATCTCCTTGAGATGCAGCAAGGGGAGCTGATGGGCGGGCTCTACCCTTCTTGAGTGTTTTCCCCATCTTGAGAGGCTTGGCTGAGGCGGATTCTGCCAGGGGTGCAGAGGAGCTCACAGAGAGTGTGTCCTCACTCGGTCATGGCTGGCGATGCCCCCCACCACGTATCGCTTAAAAAAAAAATGCCTACAATTCATGGAGTTTTTACAATCCAAAAAGAAAAATCCCAAAAAGTAAGTGTGAAGGAAACCTAAGGACCTATTCAGATCAGCATTGTAAAGCTTGTCTGTAATCTGTGTTGAATCAATAGTGATTGACTACATTTTGGTCTGTATGACATTAGTATCTCATCTATTTTTCACGTAAAAAAATAACTTATTTCATTTCTTTTCAGTATTTCCTAGTAATCATCTATGAAAAACAGATGACCTACGGATGGGATCCATGTGCTAATATTATTATTTTTTTTCATGGGCCCATTGACTTGAGTGTGCAAATCTAGTGCGTGCATGCTACAAATCTCCATTAGGGCTCGTTCACACGACCGTTCCGTTTTTCCGTATGGCATATACAGTAATTACATAGAAAAAATTAGGCTGGGCATAAAATTTTCAATAGATCGTTCTGCAAAAACAGAACAGATATGGAAGACATACGGAGTACATTCCATTTTTTGGCAGAACCATTGAAATGAATGGTTTCGTATGCGGACCGTATACGGAATGCAAAAAATGGCCCGTATACGAAATGCACACAGCAGGAATTCAGGCCGCGGTTCCACGGACCGCTCACGGCCGTGAAAAACGGCCGTGTGCATTCGGCCTTACGCTGGGTTCAGACCTGAGCATTTGGGATGTTGTGTGCATGAGCCGGAAAGTCGTGTGCATGAGCCTTAATTCTAAAGCGTTGCCGCATTTTTGAGAAATTAACTTAATAAATGCCTGCTCAGGGAGAAGTTTCTGCTGAGTGTTCCTGCTCCAGCTCTGCCTAATCAGCTGAGTTTGACTGACAGGTCTCCCCACAAATAACCAGTGTTACCTCTATGAGTTGTCTGAAAAAAGGCAGCGTTGACAGATCGCCTTTAAGTCTCTGCTGTGCAAATGTAATTCCCGGAGAAAAGGGTTCTCTGGGAATTAAGAAAATGAAAATACCTGATAATACTTTATTATAAATATATTCCCAAATATCTTTCATTAGTTATAATGGCTCATTTATGTGTAGGGTGAAATCATTAACAGAAATAAAATGGCCTCCCGCTGTCCTATACGTACTCACAAAACCTGTCCTAATCACACAGGACAAGTCACTTCAGAGCAGTTAGCTAAAGAGCTGCCTCTGCTCTACTTGGCAGGGATTATCATAATGAACACAGTTTAATATGATCTATGTCTGATGAATCTCTGTAGGAACGGAGTTCATGAGTAGACATGAAGTACAGAGAGGACGGACTGTGGTAATGTGGGGCTGTGGTAATGGAGACTGCATACAAGTGCTGCTGCTCATCAGCCACATCTCCACCTCCTCTCTGTACTTCTAGGGCCAGATTTATCATTAGCTCAGGTCAGAATAATGGAGTGAAAAAGTCGCAAAAAAATGCACAAACGCTAACTGCGCACAAATTTGCAACTATTTTCTGCTCTGCACTATGCTCGCCAGTTTTCTGAAAGTGGGCGTGGTTTCTTATGTAACTGAATCTCTAGACAGATTTACTATTGAGACTATTTAAAAAGTCGCAAAAAAGGACCATGCTTATCTTATGAGACTTTTTAATAGAGCATTCGACTTTTTCGTAAGGATGTGCGACTTTTGTAAAGCTGCTTACTGACAGATAAACTGCTACTGTCAAACCACATTTATCGCAGTCTTAAAGGGCTGATCATAAATCTGACTTGGCTAAAACTGACTTTAGCCATATGTGACAGTGGAGTGAGCTGTCAGAGTAATGATAAATCTTTCTGTCAGAGATTGCTGATCCCTGCTCTAAGGGGTAGATTTATCAAAACTGGCTTAGTTGCCCATAGCAACCAATCAGATTCCACCTTTCATTTTTCAGAGCTCCTTTGGAAAACAAAAGGTGAAATCTGTGATGATATGGAGAGTAACACAATAGGTGGCACTCACCAGCGTGAAAAGGTGAAATCCGATTGGTTGCTCTGGGCAACCAAGCCATATTTCCTTCACACCGGTTTTGATAAATCTCCCCCTAAGCTCGGGAATATATAGTTTTTTTTATACTTTGATCAGTCTTTTGGGAATGCTGTAAGGAATCTAGAGAAGTCTGTGTGTTCTAATTTTCCCACCTCCACATTGATTTACAGATTTTCCTGTATATGGGTCCATTCACATGTGTCCGTTTTGTGGAGCGCAAACCACAGATCCACAAAACATGGAGACCAGCCGTGTCCACCCCTCATTGCAGTACGGACCAATTGACTTTAAGTTGTGGCAGAGAATCGAACATGTCATAGTTTTGTTTGGTGCAGCCAAGAAGAAGAATACAGAAGACATGGTCGTGTGAATGGACCCTTAGTCTGTATGATGGAAAAGTAGTCAATCTAGTAGACTTGCAGCCTATACTGTAACGATATAACATGTTAGGCATTATTCACACAGTGTAGTTTTTACAAAACCAAAGCTAAAAAAAAAATCCTTTCATAGTGCTGCTTTCACTTTCATTACAGCTCGCCTATGTCCGCCAGTGTGGGACGACAGTGTAAGAGTCCTGTCATACGTGAATGATGATGAATATACTATGAACCAAGTTATAACCTTTGAATGCAAAAATCCAACTTATAAGCTTAATGGGCCAGATCATATTTATTGCACTGGAAATGGAACATGGAATGTGGATCCTCCAACTTGTAAAGGTGATGTCTTCTTTAAAAACTTAATAGGCTTCCTTAAACTTTCCAATGGCCCTTTTAAATTGACCAATAATCAGGCAATTATCGGTAACAACTGACACGTTCCTGATAATTGTCTGATCGTTAGTGGATATGAGGGTTCAGTGATATCTTGTCCCCTAGAAACTCATTTATGAAAACTTATGTAAAGGAAAACTGGCATGGTGGTCCAATCAAATGCCACCTTTCATTTTTCAGAGCTCCTTTGCAAAATGAAAGGTGGAATCTGATTGGTTGCTATGTGCAGCTAAGTCAGTTTTCATTTATACAAATTTAGATAAATTTCCCCCATTTTTCCTGGGCAGCAGATTGCTGTTTGCACAGGATGATCTGCTGTACAGAAACAATGATTTTCGGTGGCAGTAGAAAAACATGAGTGATCACTGGCACCTTTTAGGGTACCCTCACACGCGGCAGAATTTGTGGTAGAAAATTCAGCCCCTGAAAATCAGTCCATTCAGCTTAATAAGAACTGCAGAAATCCATGTGCTTGCTGTCCCATTCAAATAAATGGAACTGATTTTCAGTCATGGAATTTTCTACCACAAAATTTGCCCCATGTTAAGACACCCTTATAACAGCCAGTCATCAGGACTGAGCATTTATACAAACACTCATCCCGAATAATCAGCCTGATTATCGGTCCGTGTAAAAGGACCTTTACCCTCATTTTAAAATTTTAGGAATCGTCCTTCATGCTTAGGATGGAGAGTAAACATTAATTATTTTTATGGAAATCTCAAAGCTGTAAGCTGACCCTTCCAGGGGCGGACTGGAAATGTATAGTGGCCCTGGAAAAAATAAATAAAAAAGTGTCTCCATTTTGTAGGCAGGTCCAAATTAACAGAAGGCAGGGCAACCCAAGTAGGCGGGGACAACAATACCATAGTGCAAAATACGGTCCCATCAGAACAATATACCACAGTGCAGCACAATATACTGCCCCAAAAGCTGCCCCTCTGTGGTGGCCATCAATAGATGCAATTTTCTGTCCTCCTTCTCCAGTTGTCGCTAAGATACGGAGCAGGGGGCTTAGGAGGTGAGGTGCAGCCGGAGCAGTTGAATTCGGGAAGTCATGTGTGGTTGCTTACCGAGTACATGAGTACCTGATTCTCACTGTGTTAATTACTGTTGAGAGCTCATTATGTACCCGGTCAGCTGCAGAGAGGAGGACTTGGGTGGCCCCATGGGGCATCGGCCCATCAGGAAATTTCCCTTTGGGGTCTTTGGCCAATCCACCCCGGGACCCTTCAACATGAGGGTATACCAGTGTTTATTTTCTGCACTGTGGCATCACTGTGTGCATGTGCCTTGTACTATATTATATTATCATGTTTATTTGACCTGTTTTGTGACATTACTGTTCAACTAGCTGAGACCTCACTATGTTTATAACTAGAGATGAGCAAAGTTTAGAAAAATTCAATTTGGCAGCTTCACCAAAGTTTGACAAGAAATTAGATTTAATAATAATCAACTGGCGCTACACCATATAAGAGCGCAGCAGTGTAATAGCAGTCCCGTACTTGCTATGGAGGATGCTGTGCAGGCTAGCTGCACGGGTCCCAAATGTGTATATAAAAGTATAAGTGTAACACTGCGCGCTATCGATAGATCAGTTGAATGTATTAGAATGTACAGAATATAGTTAAAATAAATAGCTGGCAATCTGCAGAGTCATTTACCGCTCAGACATGTACTACCACAGAAGCGCTACAAAATGTCCAAGTCCTACCTTAAACGCACGTGTATGTGTGGAGGTGCAATGTTCTGCAGCGATCCTCTTCTTGTATTTCTCTGTAATAGCGCAGAAGGGGAAGCGGATCCAAGGGGAGAGGATGGCCAGCATAGGCTAATATTATAGTTATATTACAATAGGTATTGGGAATATAGCCCCGGCCGGTGGCAAAAGTATTCCCGTTACCTGTGGGTTAATGCTCACGTCTGAGCGAGTGACGTCACCGCAAACTGAGCTACGGGTTGTAGTGGGAGTCAAACTTCCTACACGTTTCGAGTACGGGCGGTACTCTTCATCAGGGAACGTTACACCCACTACGTATGTTCTCATTATTTATAATGCATGCTGTGCCTTTCCCCCTCCTCCTCATAACAGTTGTTACTAATCAAAACCAAATAGCTCGATCTCTGAGTTAAGGCCCTTCGGCAACATTGTATCTAAATTGAATATCCATTCTGTTTCTTTCTTTGATTGCTTCTTAATATAGTCTCCACCCCGGGCATCCATTTCTATCTTCTCTATGCCCAAAAAAGACATGCCTTCTATTTTTCCTCCATGCAACTCAGTGAAGTGTCTAGATAGGGGGTGTTCTATTGATTTTTTTCTTATATTATTGATATGTTCACTTATCCGTTTTTTTAATTTTCTTTTTGTGCGTCCAATGTATAGTTTGTGACAGGGGCATTTGATCGCATAAATAACCCCTTCTGTGTTGCAGGAGATGTGTCCCCTTATCTCCTGTTCAAAACTACCCTCATAGTTATTAATGTATTGTGTTTTCACTGTATTTTTTGCTGTACTTTTACATGGGGCACATTTTTTACACGGGAAGAAGCCCTGTGGGAGATTACTCTGGATATTCCTCTTTTTGCCTAATATACCTGCTCCTTTGCTAGTTGAGGCAATCTTGTTGCCTATATTGGTTGCTCTTTTATATATGAAGGCTGGTCTTGCTGGTATAAGGTTGCCTATAATCTTGTCCTCTTTCAATATATCCCAGTATTTCTTTACAATTTTTCTAAGGATGTGGGTTTGTGTGTTGTATGGGGTTATGATAGGTGGTATTCTATCCTTTATCTCTGTTTTGTCTTTTTCTTCTTTATTTTCATTTTTCTTTATTATTAATTTTTCTCTTGCTGTCAATTTTATTTATTTCTTCTGAGCTTCCATTATATCTTCATTGTATCCCTTGGCTGTAAATTTTTTCCCCAGAATTTCTGCTTCTTTAACATATTCTTTGATTTCAGTGCAGTTTCTTCTTAGGCGGAGAAATTGGCTCCTGGGTATGTTGTCCAGCCACCTGGGCAAATGACAACTGTCTCTATTAATGTAGCTATTGGAGTCGGTTGGTTTTGAATAAGTCTTAGTGCTAATGTGATCCCCTGTGACATAGATAGTGAGGTCTAAAAAGTTTATTTCATGATTGCTGTGAGTCAAGGTAAAATCCAGATAAAATTCGTTTTTATTAATATCTTCTAAAAATAATTTAAGTGCATCCTCTCCTTTATCCCAAATAAAAATGACATCATCAATGGAACGCTGCCAGAGGACGAGGCCCGCCCGGAGCTCTCCGTTGGGGTGTATGTGGTCCGCTTCCCACCTACCAACGTATAAATTAGCGAACCCCGGTGCGAACCTCGTCCCCATCGCGGCCCCCCATGTCTGTAAATAAAAATCCTCCTTATATTTAAAATAATTCTTTTCTAATATAAATAATATACATTCGCCTATAAACTCAATTTGGGTACTATTTAATTCCCCTTTTTGATATAGAAAGTGTTTGGCTGCTGCACATCCTTTATGATTTTCAATAATAGAATATAGGGACTTTACGTCTAAAGTGCCTATTATAAAACCATCTTTCCATTCTATATCTTTTAAAATCTGTAGCACATGATTAGTGTCTTTTAAAAAAGATGGTAACGTCTGTGCGCATGGTTGCAAGAATTGGTCTATATATTTTGACAGTGAACTGGTCAAACATTCAATCCCAGACACTATTGGTCTACCTGGAGGTCTCTGTGTATCTTTATGAATTTTGGGATTTTGATAAAAAATTGCTATTTTTGGATTTTTGATGTCTATAAATACACTTTCATTTTTATTGAGGATACCTTCCATTTTGCCTTTTTGTATTAGTTGTTTTAGGTCTTTTTTAAAAATTTCTGTGGGATCTTTTTTAAGGCGTTTATAGGTTTTATTATCACTTAAGATGTTGAAAACCTCCTTCTCATAGTCTTCGCTATCTAATATGACAATGCCGCCCCCTTTGTCTGCGGGGCGGATGATGATGTCTTTGTTTTGTTGCATTTTCCGTATTGCTGTTTTCTCTGCCTTAGTTATATTGCCCATATAGTTTTTTCTATATTTGTTGACGTATTTAGTTTTTCTTATTTCTCTGGTAACTAGATTTGAAAAAGTATTGATAGGTACAGAATATTCATTAACAGGGTCGAATCTAGATTTTATTTTTAGCTCTGTATGAACATATCTATTATCATTGTAGTTTTCATTGCCCCTCTTTTCCATATTATTTTTCTCTTTTTTCTTATAATATCTTTTAAGGGCTAGTTTCCTCATAAACTTCCTTATTCCCAAAAAAGCTTCAAATTTATTAAAGTAGGTAGTAGGGGCAAACTTGAGTCCCTTTTTTAGAATGTCATTCTCAGCTCTAGTTAGATCGTGTTTACTCAGGTTATATATTTTCTGTCCTAAGTCATCGGTAATAGTCTCTTCCTTTATTTGTATCTCTGTTATTTTTTTATTATTTTTTTGTCTTTTGGTGTGTTTGCCACCTCTGCATCCTCTTTTTGGATGTTTTTTTTGTAAATCCTGAAAAAATCCTGTTGAGTAGTCTTTTTTTCCGTTTTTTTACTACTATTCTTAATGCTTCTTGTTTTACTATTATATTCCGGTACTCGTCTATCTTTAGGTCTCACTATCATCTCGGTTGGATTATCTGTTTGGTTTTCTCCCTCCTCTACATGGTTTATATCTTCGAAATTTATATTCTCCTGTCTTATCTCTACATTTTCTCCAACTGGTTTTTGTTTTTGTTTATTTTTATTTTTATTTATATTTCTAGATGATTGGTCATGGATTATTTCTGTATCCGATCTTTGTTCATTTTCCAATATATGAAACCTATTATCTGTTGGTATTAGAAGAAGTTCACTATTTGTCTGTTCTATTCTGGAATTATTTTCTTTATATTTATTTATTGTTGTCTCTATACTGTCATGACTAGTTTCCTCCTCAGCGTTTCCCCTTGGATCCGCTTCCCCTTCTGCGCTATTACAGAGAAATACAAGAAGAGGATCGCTGCAGAACATTGCACCTCCACACATACACGTGCGTTTAAGGTAGGACTTGGACATTTTGTAGCGCGTCTGTGGTAGTACATGTCTGAGCGGTAAATGACTCTGCAGATTGCCAGCTATTTATTTTAACTATATTCTGTACATTCTAATACATTCAACTGATCTATCGATAGCGCGCAGTGTTACACTTATACTTTTATAAGAAATTAGATTTGTTACAAATTAATTTGTATTCAGCCTATCAATGAACAAGACCATTTCTAACGGTCGCTTAGACAAAAGTGCACCCGTCTAACAGCTGTAATATGCTAGTGCAATATGGTTTTGAGTTTAAAAAGAGAAAAAATCACTCACCTAATCCACTTGCTCGCGCAGAGGCAGTCCGCTGCTCTCTTGAGTGGAAAAAGACCTGCCAAAAGACCTGCGCTGAGCGTGATGATGTCACCGTGCGCTCCCAGCATGATCACGTGGTGACTTACACCAAAGCCACTCATTTTTGGATCTTCCTTTGTAAACGCTAATGACTAAATTGAAAATAAAAATGATTTTTATGCATTTTGCCACAGGGGCATGCACTGTACAGGAGAATGACATGATGATAAACAACATACAGCTAAAGAATAATCATGTTCTACATTATGAAGATAATGAGCATGTTCAGTTTGAATGTCGCTCTGGATATCAAATATCAGATCCAACAAAGCTACGGACACAATGTAATAGCAGCATTCTGAAATACCCAACCTGCCACAAGAAAGGTAACGACTGATAATGTTGCGTTTCATTACCATTGTGGCCGATGGCCACTGTCTTCCGCTATAAGGCTATACGGTGGCTTACATCGCAGGTGCGTGTTGGAAGTATATATTATGGATTCCCTTGGTGTAAGTGTACTGGAGGTATAAGTATATGGGGTATATATAGTCATGTTTTATAATAAGGACGCTCTATCTGTCAGTCTTATTCTGCTGTCATAGTCTTTCAATTACAGAATGTGGGCTAAAGAATGCTCTTTGTTAAATTAAGACATTGCGATCCACTCAAGATTCGTCAGACCTCATCCTAATGTGTATGTTTTGTGATTTTAGAGATCGTGGACCAGTACCGGGTAAATGCCAAGAAGCATCAATCAGGTGTGAATTGATATAACATTGGAATTGCAAGAAAACAGTATAATATTATTTACGTTAATCATTTTCATAATAAGAGTATTCTATCAAAGCAATTGCACCATATGCATAGGATATGTTTAATAAGTGGGGGTCCCAGAACTCCAGGTACTGTGTTATACAATACATGGTGGCAGAAAATAAGAAATCTAACTGGGAAGAGCCGTGTGCACATGTGGGAGTTTTGGGAATATTTGAGCAAGGCCTTGTCAATAGAGGTTCAAGATCTCCCAGAGGACCGACACGTTTTAGACATTTCCTGCTGACAACTTTGGCTCATAAGATTTTTTAGTGCATTGTTTTTTGTTTTTTGTGCAGTCACCATTATAAAGTTGCCGCCCATGACTAGCAGTATTACTAGACTAGAACCTTCAGAATCACAGGTGCAAACATAATTACAAAAAACAAAATGGCTGCACACCGTTATATATACAAACAATAGAGCTAAGAAATGTGGGTCATTCTAGATAAAAGTGGTACAATACCGACTATAAATGAGTAATGGAAGCTCTTAGCTGGTTCCTATACTGCCCTAAATATTGTAGGCTTAAGTAAGTCCAAAGTGAGGCAGTATTATTAGTGATAGGGGCCCATCTGCGGAAGCCACCTTGATGCCTGGTAGATGGGCCCGACACGTATGTGCGCTAAGAGCTTCCATTACTCATTTATAGTCGGTATTGTACCACTTTTATCTAGAATGACCCCCATTTCTTAGCTCTATTGTTTGTATATATAACGGTGTGCAGCCATTTTGTTTGTTTTTTATTATGTTTGCTTCATGGATATGCACCTGTGATTCTGAAGGTTCTAGTCTAAATTTTCTTGCAATATATTGAGGGTAGCACCTCTTTTAGACTGAACACGCCCATCTACCTGGGACTTCTGAGCAGAGTACATTTGTAGCTGGTTTCTACACTGCCCTGAATATTGTAGGCTTAAGTAAGTTCAAAGTGAGGCAGTATATTTAGTGATAGGGACCCATCTGCAGAAACCACCTTGACGCCTGGTAGATGGGCCCGACACGTATGTGTGCTAAGAGCTTCCATTACTCATTTATAGTCGGTATTGTACCACTTTTATCTAGAATGACCCCCATTTCTTAGCTCTATTGTTTGTATATATAACGGTGTGCAGCCATTTTGTTTTTTGTAGCAGTATTGCTATGTTATTTTTTATAGGTACTGTTAGTGTATTATGTTTTGAGAAGTATATCTCTACAGTGAGGACCTTACTATTATTGTTCTTTGTATCTAAATAGATTATAGTCACCTCATGCTTGTGGCACGGTGAGCTTGGTAATTTACCACCTCTTTGTTTATGGCTCAGTATATTATTGATGTGTATCTCTTTAAGGTATTACTATCACCCTCTTGTTTCTAAATGAGAGCTTTGCTTATTGATTGATTATGTCTCCATCAGTACATGGACCAAGAACCTGCCGATTAAGAGGCTCTTTAAACCCCATTTTACTCTGGACAAGTACAGCTTGTCCAGTGGTAAAAGTTTCTCTGTTTATTTAAATTATACAAGGTGACTGGAGAGGCGTGTTTAGCCCATCTTGCCTTCCCACCCTCCCGTCTCTGATTCTGCCCGCTTAGCGTGTCAGGATGATGACTAGTTACCTTCCAGCTGGCCGCACTGCCTCCAACGATTGTTCTGATCATGTGATGATTCACATTATCGGCCCATGTCACTTGTCATTTGTTGGGAGGGGGCGGACTTGGTAGCGATCTGGCGCAGCCTTTAAATTCAGCCGTGCAGAGATCTACATCGCCGCCGTCATACGCGATGCCATATTTCTGACTCCTGCTTCATCTCTACATGAACACATGAGTACAGCTGAGCGATTGATCACCGCTCCCTTTGTCACTACACACCTGCTTGTGACAATGTTATTGTAAAACTGTTGATTGCAATTGTACGGTATGTGTAGCGCATACTAGGGCAATTTGGGTACTAGGACTATTTTGGCACTACATCGCCACAACAGTCACTTTGTCCCCTGATGATTTGGCAGGTGCCATTGAAATGCATTGGGACACTCTGTGGAGTTGGTATGAGTGTTTATTTTCTCTTTGTTTCATCCCTTTGATGAAGCTGGGCAGTTATCACCGTACTCCAAAGGGACCACCAGGGCCATATAGGAAGATACAGTTTGGTGGGAGCTGTAGGGACTCCTAGGGTAAGACACCCGGCATTGTGTCCCTTTAACACCTTTTTAAGTCTATACATTACCTTCTCTCCTTGTCCTGTTGAGTTACGCACACTGTAAGGGTGCTATGAATCGGGCACCGTGTTTTGTTAATTTTGCTTTCTCTTTGATTAGTGAGTTTTCTGTATGCATTTCTATTAATGATATGGGCCTATTTTAATGCTTACTTATTAAATGTTAAGTTTCAACAAGGTTCCTTACACTAGTTAATTGATTGCATAAGTATTCAGACCCTTTACTCAGTACTTATTTGAAACACCTTTAGCGGCGGTTGTAGCCTTTAGCTTTTTTGGGTATGAAACCACAAGGTTTGCACACTTGAATTTGGGGATTTTTTGCAATTCTTCTCTGCAGAGCCTCTCAAGCTCTGTCAAGTTGGATGGGGACCGTTGGTGGAGATGTTTGATTGAGCTCAAGTCAGGGTTCTGGCTGGATTCAAGGACATTCACAAAGTTATCCTTAAGTCACTCCTGTGCTAACTTTGCTGTGTGCTTAGGGTCATTGTCTAAATGGATTTGAAATTTTGGCCTAGTCTGAGATTCAGAGCACTCTGGATCAGGGGTTCATTAAGAATACAGTATCTCTGTACTTTCAGATTTCTCTCAGCCCTGACCAGTCTTTGTCCCAGCCATTGAAAAACACCCCCATAGCATTATACTGCCACCACCATGCTTCACTGTAGGGATAGTATTAGACAGGTGATGTGCAGTGCCTGGTTTCCTCCAGACATGACACTTAGAATCGAAGCCCAAAACTTCAATCATGGTTTCATCAAACTAGAGAATCTTGTTTTTTCACAGTCTAAGAGTTCTTTAGGTGTTTTTTTTCTTCTTTTTCCAAACTTCAGGTGGACTTTGATGTGTATTTTACTGTGGAGAGATTTCTTTTTGACCCTTCTGCCGAGATTGTTGGAATTCTGCAGTGATGGTTGACCATCTAGACATGGGATCTTTGGAGCTCAGCCATAGTGACCACTGGGTTCTTGGTCACCTCTCTTACCAAAACCCTTCACCCCTGACTACTTAATTTGGTGGGGGTGGCCTGGTCTAAGATGCATCTTAGAATCATGGAGGCCACTGTGCTCTTGAGAACTTGAGAACTCTGTGTAGCAGAACTTCTCCAGATCTGTGTCTCCACACAATCCTGTCTCAACTCTATGGGCAGATATTTCATCCTCATGGCATGGTTTTTGCTCTGATATGTTTTTTTTAGCACTTAAGCAGAGAAATACAATGGTTCTCCTTGTAATTTATGAAAGTACATACGTTCAGCTAGGTCCAGGTGAAGTGATCATTCCATATCCACTTCTCTGGTAAAGTAGCTGTATTAGTTAATAGTTAGCAGCTATTCCTGACTGTTATATGTAAGAGGACTAATTTTATCAGTCTTAGTTTTCTGCTTATTTTTCTTAAATCTTCATTTTCTCTTATCCTGGATGACATTTTTAGACTTTGGAACCAATTACTCAAGTTACTTGGTTTCAACATACATTGGTCGTCCTAGAACCAATTAATATTGTAACTTGAGGGACCATTGTATGTCTTTCCAAATCATGTCCAATCAACTGAATTTACCATAGGTGGGCTCTAATCAAGGTGTAGAAATGTCTCAAAGATGATCAAGAGAAATGGGAGATTCCAGAGCTAAATATCAAGTGTCATAACAAAGGGTTTAAACTGTCCGTGCCAAGTTTTTCAGCTTGTAAAAAAAAAAAAAATCCGCTTTCTCATCATGACATATGGAGTGCAGATTGATGGGGGTAAACTTCCTTTTTTTATATGAGCACAAGGAAGCAACATAATTATTTTTTCTTTAAGTGAAATGATCTGAAGACTTTACTAATGCACTGTATACCGTATTTTTTGCCCTATAAGACGCACCAGCCCATAAGACGCACCTAGGTTTTTTAGGAGGAAAATAAGAGAAAAAATAATTTTAACCAAAAAGTGTGCTTTTGGTGGGCTTTGAACTAATGGTAACCTGTAAATTACACTATTATGGGGGTCTGTGGATGGCACTTTTATGGGGGTCTGTGGATGGCACTGTTATAGGGGTCTGTGGCTGACACTGTTATGGGAGTCTGTGGCTGACACTGTTATGGGAGTCTGTGGCTGACACTGTTATAGGGGCGTCGGTGGATGGCACTGTTATGGGGGCATCTGTGGATGGCATGACACTGCTATGGGGGATCTGTGGATGACAGATAAATAGCATCTTATGCTATTTGACATCCACAGATCCCCCCCATAACAGTTTCAGCCACTGTGAATAACCCCCAATACAGGGGCTGGCAACTACACTTTAAATGGCAGCGGGGGCCCAGTGCAGTCATTGTATTCCATTGCATCGGGCACCGCTCACTGTACTAATGGTATCTGTAACTGCAGGCAGGCAATGGTTAACTATACATATGTTCGATCCAGCACTGAGTAGCCTGTACTTACGATCATAGCAGGCAGGAGGCTGGGCGGGCACTGGCAGCGTAACTTCCTACATCACGTGCCTGCACCGCTTGCTTCATTTATAAAGTGGGCGGAGCAGGCACGTGAGGTAGGAAGTTACGCTGCCAGTGCCCGCCCGCCCAGCCTCCAGCATGCTATAATCGTAAGTACAGGCTTCTCAGTGCTGGATCGAACATATTTATAGTTAACCATTGCCTGCCTGCAGTTACAGATACCATTAGTACAGTGAGAGGGGCCCGATGCAATAGAATACAGTGACTGCGCTGGGCCCCGGCCCCAAGCCCCTCCTTCCCCCTCGCTAATACACACGCCGGCCGCGGTGTGCAGCTTGCGGTCGGCGGTGTATCAGTGTAAAAATGGCAGCCTTCGCCCCAAGAGATGCACTGCCATTTTCCTCCCACTTTTTTTGGGGGGTGCGTCTTATAGGGCAAAAAATACGGTACAATAGTTTTATTCTAAAAGGCAGAGTACTCTGCTGCATATGAAAATATAACAGTATACAATTTATCATTCCAAATCACAAATTTATAGTATTTCCAGGAACATTTCTTAGAGTTCACACTAATCTAATATTACAGCAATGACTATTACCCATTGCCTGTGTTTAGCTTTTCATATGGATGTGGGATACTTACATTTTTCCCTGAAATGTGGTTAATTTCATGTATTCAATTTCTTTCAGTAAATCCACAATGTGGCAAACCTCCACAGATACCACATGGAGAAATCACAACACCTTTAAGAGCCATATACCGTCCAGGGTCGTCAGTGCACTACAGTTGTCCATCCTTTTTCACAATTCAGGGTCGTAAAAAGATCAATTGTGTAAATGGAATGTGGGAAAATCCTCCCATTTGTCTTGGTACGAGCATATGGTACATTTTTATTTTTCTTTATGCATGGTTTTTGGATGTAAGAGGGAATATCCATTTAAAGTGACCCTCCATCAAAAATCTGAAAATGTAACTGACCCCAGGCCCAAGGCATATCTCCTGCCATTTCAGAGAATTATGAGACGTCAAGTTCTTCTCACATTTCTAGTAGGAATAACAGAGAAGTGTCACAATTATATGAAAGGAAGCTCCATAAAGTTTTTCAAACAATTGATATATTATGGAGACTATAATAATCAACTAAAACACAAATGTCAGGAGAGCTGATGAGTCCATTTTAAAAACTAATATAAGTGGTATAAGTGAAGGTCAATTCAGACATCCGCAGTTCAGGGTACGAATCTGTTCCGCAATTTAGCAGGACGGGTGCGGACCCATTTATTTCAATGGGGCCACCAAAGATGCGGACAGCACATCGTGTGCTGTCCACATCTGTATTTCTGTTCTGCCGCACCTCAAAAAAGATAGTCTATAGGACCTTGAATCTTACAACACATCAGATGAAACATAATAGAAGATTAAAGCATGTAGTGTACAAACATTAATAATTGAGTAACAGTAATTAAGGGGGTCAGGAAGAGGCTAATAGACCGGCATAGATTACTGTAATTTAGGTCTAAGCAAATAGCTTTCAGCATTGGTTATACATTATTCTATATAGTGAGGTGGAATGAAAGAGCGTCCAAGATCAGATACCTTATAGGCTGTATTGCACCAAGATTATCTGACCAATATCTGTCCAATCAGACCAATAGTGGGTGTGTATAACAAAACATCTGTGTGTGTAACAGACCCTCTGACCAATGATTGGTTAGAAAATCTGTCAGATAATCTGTTGGTGTAATACAGCCCTTAGACTACGTGGTGGGCTTATTACTAGGCAGATCATTTTTCCAAATGGAAGATGTGATCTGCCTTTTGTGTCCATTGTGCAAATTAGTCAATTAAAAACATGGTTAATTGTAGTGCCACGTGTAGTGTAATAACTATGACAAGCAGTTAAAGGGGTTTTCTGGGTGTTAAATATTGATGAGCTATCCTCAGGACTCCTGGCACCCCAGCTAATCAGCTTTTGAGAGGGACTGGGCAAGTGCTCAGGCCTGTTCCTCATTCTGGGAAGTCTCATCCATTGGTCACATGGACCAGCTCAGTCTCATTCAATACAATGTTTGGAGCTATGTTTAGACGCACCGTGACCCCTTCAAAGGGTGCCAGATGTTCTTCACTAATCTAATCAGTATTTACATTCTGGAAAATACCTTTAAAGCGGCTCTATCACCCAGATCACTCCTATTAAACCAGGCACATAGCCTGGTAGGTGTGACCCTGCAGTTTAAAGAGGACCTTTCATGGGATTATGGGTTACAACCTGGTATGCTTACCAGATAGGGCGGCCCCCTCCATTTCGGCGAAGTGTCCCCCGCTCTTTTTGGTGCCTCATATGTTAATTTAGAGTATCGGTACATGAAAGAGACGGCCGGGTTTCTCAATGGGCGTCTTCTTCTCCCTGGCTGTAGCGGGGTCCAAGTCACAGCCGGGGAGAAGGAGATGCCCATTGAGAAACCCGGCCGTCTCCTCCTCCCTGCACAGATACTCTAAATTAACCTATGAGGCACCAAAAACAGCAGGGACACAGTGCCTTAAGAGAGGGGTATTATATGTAGGGGCCACCCTATCTGATAATCATACCAGTTTGTAACCCCTAATCCCATGAAAGGTCCTCTTTAAAATCATACCTTCCTCCTCACTATCAGCGCCACAGTTGTTTATAAAATTGTACTTTTATTCCTTTGCTGGCAGGCAATTTAGAGCACCAGGAGGCGGGCTTTATCAGTACGAGCACCAATATTTTACGCCTTCCGCCCACCCCCTCCCCTTGATTGACAGTGCTAGAGTATGACTTAGACTTGGTCTAGAGTTGTCAATCAAGGGAAGGGGAGGTGTTAAGATGTCGATAGGCGTCACATAGCGGTGCTCGTACTGAAAAAGCCACCTCCTGGTGCCCAAAATTGTCTGCCAGCAAAGGAATAAAAGTGTGACTTTATCGACAACAGTGATGTAGACACTGAGGAGAAAGGTATGATTTTAAACTGCAGGATCACCCCTACCAGGGTATGTGCTTGGTTTAATAGGGGTGATCCGGGTGACAGAGCCTCTTTAAATCACCCTTTAGTCCGGCACATGACACACATGATTGTCACAAAGGTGGCTTGGCTGGTTAGAACTACAGTGTCTTGTAACAACCCGAGCCCCTCTGTGTTCATCACATGATCAGGAAAGGTTTTTATCCTCGTAGGTAGGCAATGAAGGTTACTATTCAATAACTGCAAACAGAAGTTTTGAAACCTTTGTCTTATACAGTATAGACTGCAAAATAACTTGTATTATACAAAGAATAACCTTCATTTACTGATGCCAGACCACCCCTTTTATTTTCAGTTTGAATTATCTATCAATATCAGTGATGAGCGTCAGGGGCAATATTCAAATTTTCAATATTTTGTGAATATTTTGGCAAATATTCGTCATATATTCGAGAATTCGTGATCTCCAGTCATTATTTTCTTGATTGCGAAAATCAAATCAAATTTGCGATAAAGTTCGCTATATCAAAATTCGCTATCAACAATACTCCTATAGGCAACTTTCCTATTGGTTGCTAGGTATGTTGATAAGTGCCGATATTCGCAATAAATTCACAATAAATTTGCAATTGTAATATTTTGGAATACGAATATATAGCACTATATTCTAAATATTCGCGAATTCTCGAAGTGGCGATATTCTCTCAACACTAATCAATATATGATGCCAAAAAATACAGTAATATTACTGACCCCATTTATTGTCAATCTCCTTTAATGAATGCTTAGCTTATTCCATTTTTAAACATAACACTCTCTTTCTGTCCTAGAGCCATGTACTACAAGTGATACCAAGATGAATGAGCATCATATTATGTTGTTATGGACCAAAAATAAAAATAAATTCTGCATTAAGGATGATAAAAAAATAATAATTGCCAAAAAGTGTTATGCTAAACATAATCAGTCAATTCGATTTACATGTCTTCCTGGATATAACATATCCAATTCCAATGACCTAACGAGCAAGTGCAACAGAGGGATAATTTCATATCCTAGATGCTTCCAGGGGTAAGTGCAATGCTATTATCATATGTAACATGTATTATCAATTAATGTAACAGAATGTTCTACTCTGCCTCTGAGATCAGCGTCACATACACAATTTGGTCACAAGTACGTGGAACCCTTATCAAAAATGACTGAGTTCACGCTTTTTAGCCACAGTCGTTGCAAATAGGGTAGATTTAGTATTCTGCAGCTTCTATTACAGCTCCACATGCCCTGAAAGGCAAATCTATTATTTGGGAGTAATTTCTATTTATTTGTATATCTTCTTTATATTATCTTATTATTATTATAATTATTTATTATACATTTCATATTTAGCAGTCCCTAGTACAGCTCCACATAATGAAAAATCTGTCTAGTTAGGCCTCAGGAACACGACAGTGCTGTGTTTTGCTGTCCACAAATTGCGGATCCACAAAACATGGATGCTACCCGTGTGCTTTCTGTAATTTGCGGAATGGGCACCCATAATAAATACCAATTCTTGTCCGCAAATTGGACAAGAATAGGACATGTTCTATTTTATTTTCGCATCCGTTGCCAGGGAACGGAGCAACGGATGCGGACAGCACATGGAGTGGTGTCCGCATCTTTTGCTGCCCCATTGAAGTGAATGAGTCCGCATGTGGACCAAAACAACGTTCGTGTACATAAGGCCTTATGCTATAGTATAGAGGATTTGTTATAGGGATTCTCACTCAGATTTTCCAGGCTTCTGGCCTCCAAATCCAACTAGATATTCTACAATACTGCGGATTTAACAGTCCATTAATAAATAGGCAGATCTGGGATTCTGTAGTCTAGAAAAGCTGGGTAACAATCTCCACTGACCGGTGGTGTATTGGTTACAAATAATCCTATGGTTTTGGAATGGGATGTCTAATACGCTCATATATCTGATGGTCAGGTGTCTATACATGTACACAGAAGCTCTTCTTAAGACCTTATGCACACAACTGTGTTTCGGGTCCGCATCCGAGCTGCAGTTTTTGCGGCTCGGGTGCGGACCTGTTCACTTCAATGGGGCCACTAAAGATGCGGACAGCACTCTGTGTGCTGTCCGCATCCTTTGCTCCATTCTGTGGCCCCGCAAAAAAAATATAACATGTCCTATTCTTGTCCGTTTTGCGGACAAGAATAGGCATTTCTACAATGGGCCGCCCGTTCTGTTCCGCAAATTGCGGAAGGCACATGGGCGTCTTCAGTTGTTTGCGGGCCGCAAAAAACGGAACGGTCGTGTGCATGAGGCCTAAGAATTATAACAAAGTAAAATGTCCTTTTTTCATTTACTGTACATTCAGTAAGTATTCAGACACCTTCATATTTTTAACATTTTTTTCTGTGGTATTCTGAAATGTAAAATATTCATTTATTTTGTTTATCAGCCTACACACAATACCACAGAATGACAAATCAAAACCAGATTAGCTGAAATTTAGCCAAACTTTAGGGAAACAAGTTCTTGTTAGTTCTGGCAACCACAGACCCTTTGTTTTAATCCTCATCATACAGTTAATAGGAAATCACATCATACAGATATATGTGAACTTAATAGTTAGTCTTTATTAATAACAGATGGTGAAGATAAAGATGGAATTATTATATTTAAATACTAAAGAATTCACTGGGCAATAATTCAGAAATAGGCCATTCACTTCTATGGAGGTATTACTATGTTAAGGACCAAACAACTGAATCAAGTGATCCAGATCAGGTTTACTTACAGTCAGGTCCATAAATATTGGGACATCATCACAATTCTAACATTTTTGGCTCTATACACCACCACAATGGATTTGAAATGAAACGAACAAGATGTGCTTTAACTGCAGACTGTCAGCTTTAATTTGAGGGCATTTACATCCAAATCAGGTGAATGGTGTAGGAATTCCAACAGTTTGCATATGTGCCTCCCACTTGTTAAGGGACCAAAAGTAATGGGACAGAATAATAATCATAAATCAAACTTTCACTTTTTAATACTTGGTTGCAAATCCTTTGCAGTCAATTAAAGCCTGAAGTCTGGAACGCATAGACATCACCAGACGCTGGGTTTCATCCCTGGTGATGCTTTGCCAGGCCTCTATTGCAACTGTCTTCAGTTCCTGCTTGTTCTTGGGGCATTTTCCCTTCAGTTTTGTCTTCAGCAAGTGAAATGTATGCTCAATCGGATTCAGGTCAGGTGATTGAATTGGCCATTGCATAATATTCCGCTTCTTTCCCTTAAAAAACTCTTTGGTTGCTTTTGCAGTATGCTTTGGGTCATTGTCCATCTGCACTGTGAAGCGCCGTCCAATGAGTTCTGAAGCATTTGGCTGAATATGAGCAGATAATATTGTCTGAAACACTTCAGAATTCATCCTTCTGCTTTTGTCAGCAGTCACATCAATAAATACAAGAGAACCTGTTCCATTGGCAGCCATACATGCCCACACCATGACACTACCACCACCATGCTTCACTGATGAGGTGGTATGCTTAGGATCATAGGCAGTTCCTTTCCTTCTCCATACTCTTCTCTTCCCATCACTCTGGTACAAGTTGATATTGGTCTCATCTGTCCATAGGATGTTGTTCCAGAACTGTAAAGGCTTTTTTAGATGTCGTTTGGCAAACTTTAATCTGGACTACCTGTTTTTGAGGCTCACCAATGGTTTACATCTTGTGGTGAACCCTTCTGTATTCACTCTGGTGAAGTCTTCTCTTGATTGTTGACTTTGACACACATACACCTACCTCCTGGAGAGTGTTCTTGATCTGGCCAACTGTCGAGAAGGGTGTTTTCTTCACCAGGGAAAGAATTCTTCAGTCATCCACCACAGTTGTTTTCCGTGGTCTTCCAGGTCTTTTTGTGTTGCTGAGCTCACTGATGCGTTCCTTCTTTTTAAGAGTGTTCCAAAAAGTTGTTTTGGCCACACCTAATGTTTTTACTATCTCTCTGATGGGTTTGTTGTGTTTTTCCAGCCTAATGATGGCTTGATTCACTGACAGTGACAGCTCTTTGGATCTCATCTTGAGAGTTGACAGCAACAGATTCCAAATGCAAATAACACACTTGAAATGAACTCTGGGCCTTCTATCTGCTCATTGTAATTGGGATAATGAGGTAATACCACACACCTGGCCATGGAACAGCTGAAAAGCCAATTGTTCCATTACTTTTGGTCCCTTAACAAGTGGGAGGCACATATGCAAACTGTTGTAATTCCTACACCGTTCACCTGATTTGGATGTAAATACCCTCAAATTAAAGCTGACAGTCTGCAGTTAAAGCCCATCATGTTTGTTTAATTTCAAATCCATTGTGGTGGTGTATAGAGCCAAAAATGTTAGAATTGTGTCGATGTCCCAATATTTATGGACCTAACTGTAAATAACTAGGTCAGGACCGCCGCACGCAGGATTGAGTCCTGGCGGCGGCCCTGTTGTTCCTCCTAGATGAGTCAATGCGTCTTCTTGCGAGACGCGAGATTTCAGCAGAGCCGGCCCGCACATGCGCAGTGCGGGTCGGGAATCGTGACATCAGAAGTTCGTCACTAGCATGCCAGCCAATGATCATCGCTGGCAGGCTGGTGACTTTTAAAAAATTGAATCAGAAGCCATTTAACACCTTATATTTATAAATATAAGGTGTTATATGGTTTCTGTGCTCCTCTGCTGGTCCCTTTCGTCGGTTGGTCCCAGCAGAAGAGCACACATCACAGTGAGTACACCAAACACTACACTTAGCCCCCAGATCACCCCCCATCACCCAATTAACCCCTTGATCACCCCTGTCAATCACTAGTGAAAGGGAAAAAGTGATCAGTGTAAACTGTCACTTTTTTTTTTCCACAAGTATTGACGGTTAGGTTTTAGGATAGTTTAGGCCCCTTTGTTAGGTAGTTAGCGTCGGTTAGCGCCCAGCCCACTGCAACGCAGTCACTGATTCGCTGATTAGTGTATCGCTAATCAGCATTGGCACTTTTATAGTATCTGTAAGTGATCAGAACTGATCACTGTCAGATCTATAATAGTATTAATGTCACCTTAGTTTGCCTTCCACCCAAAACGCAGTGTTTGCTCGATCAGGCCTAATTGGTCGCCCACACGTGTGTTCACCCACGCCCGCCCCGCCAAAGTGACAAAATTGTATTTATTTTTTTATCACTGCACAATCACTTTACAAGTGCTGTGGCGATAAAAAAATCAGTTTTGATATTTTTTATCAATCGCAGCGCTTCCGGTACTTCGCTAGCCTCCCATTTGTAAGACAGGCTTGCTTTTTTTCTTGGGTAGTCTCAGGGAATACCCCCTAAATTTAGTTGACCAAATGGCAAGTAAGGGGTATTCTTCTGAAGAGGCCTACAGGCTTCTGACCCAGTCGGATGAGGAATGGGAACCCTCATCTGACGAATCCAGCGGGTCAGAATACGAACCTGTAGAAAGCAGTGGCAGTCTGACCCAAAGTTCGGCCGAGGAGGTTGAGGTCCCCGATACCACCAGGTGAACCCGGACCCATTTTTCTAGACCACAGGTTGCGCAGGATCCGCTTCAAGGGCAGCAGAGTGGGGCTGGCGCTGTTGGGTTACGTGGTGAGGCATACACCAGTAGCGCAGCCCATCCTGGACCTAGTACCAGCACTGCCGTAGAACATGGTGAAGTGGCGAGCACCAGAAGGGCAGTTGAAGCTGGTATGGTGGCACGTGCAGTAGTTCCCCCGTCGCAGCCACTGCACAGACAGGCCCATAGAGCCCCTAAAGTCCCCGAGGTGCTGGCAAACCCTGATTGGCAGCCCCCAACTTCAGCCGCACCAGTAGTTCCCCCTTTCACCGCCCAGTCTGGAGTTCGGGTTGAGACAGCTCAGATCGGATCGGCACTGGTTTTTTTTGAGCTGTTCTTGACTGCGGAGCTATTGGACTTAGTCGTGGCAGAAACAAATCGGTATGCCACTCAATTTATAGCCGGCAATCCGGGAAGCTTTTGGGGTACCATCTTTATGTGGACAATTTTTACACAAGTGTGCCCCTCTTCAGGCAGTTGTTTTTAGAACAGATTGGCTGCTGTGGCACCGCGCAACCTAGTCGCCGGGGTTTCCCCCAACGGCTCGTTACCACCCGTCTTGCAAGGGGGGAGAGGGCTGCCTTGTGTAATGAAGAACTGCTTGTGGTGAAATGGAGAGACAAGCGTGACGTTTACATGCTCTCCTCTATTCACGCAGACACGACAATCGAAATTGAACGAGCAACTGGAGTCATTGAAAAGCCCCTCTGTGTCCACAACTATAATTCGCTCATGGGAGGGGTGGGCTTCAATGACCAGATGTTGGCTCCTTATTTACTTTCCCGCAGGACCAGACGCTGGTATAAGAAGGTGTCTGTATATTTAATTCAATTGGCACTGGCCCCAGCCAGCAGTGTAGAGAGCCGTCTACACGAGTGACATTTCCCCAATGTCGTTGCTGGTACCTCAAACCAACCGCCACCCCGAAAAAAAATGTTGTGTCTGTAGCAGGAGTGGAATAAGGCGTGACACCCGCTATTTCTGTCCTGACTGCCCTGACCACCCGCCCTATGCTTAGGGGAGTGTTTCCGGAAGTACCACACACAGGTACACTATTAGCATAGGGATTGCGTCACACAGGACAGGCACACACGGCTCTTAGGGCCCTTTCACTCAGAGCTGCTGCAAACCTCTCCTTTCACCTGGGACAAAGTGCATAATGTACTTCGCCACATCTCTGGGCGATTTGCGCTTTGCACATTGTCCCATGAGGAAGGAGAGGTTTGTCCTATAAAGGTTAAAAAAAAGCAAAACAAACAAAAAAAATCACCGGTAAGCAAAAAAGTTGATGTTCTGTTCCAAAAGTTCAATAAAGTTTAGAAAAGTTAATGTTCTGTTCAAATGTTATATAAAGTTAATGTTAATACATTTATTGCGTTGCGCGCAATTTTGACCCCATTTTGGAAAAAAGACACCCCAAGGTATTTGCTGAGGGGCATATTGAGTCCATGAAAGATTTAACTTTTTGTCCCAAGTTAGCGGAAACGGAGACTTTGTGAGAAGAAAACAAAAAAAATCAATTTCCGCTAAGTTGTGCGAAAAAAATAATCTTCTATGAACTCGGCATGCCCCTCACGGAATACCTTGGCTGTCTTCTTTCCAAAATGTGGTCACATGTGGGGTATTTATACTTCCCTGGCATTTTAGGGGCCCTAAAGCGTGAGAAGAAGAAGTCTGGAATCCAAATATCTAAAAATGCCCTCCTAAAAGGAATTTGGGCCCCTTTGCGCACCTAGGCTGCAAATAAGTTTCACACATGTGGTATCGCCGTACTCAGGAGAAGTTGGGCAATGTTTTTTTGGGGTGTCTTTTTACATATACCCATGCTGAGTGAGAGAAATATCTCTCTAAAAATGGGAAAAGTTGACATTTAGAGAGATATTTCTCTCACCCAGCATGGGTATATGTAAAAATACACCCCAAAACACATTGCCCTACTTCTTCTGAGTACGGCGATACCACATGTGTGACACTTTTTTGCAGCCTAGGTGGGCAAAGGGTCCCAAATTCTAAAGAGCCCCTTTAGGATTTCACAGGGCATTTTTTACACATTTGGATTTCAAACTACTTCTCACGCATTAGGACCCCTAAAATGCCAGGGCAGTATAAATACCCCACAAGTGACCACATTTTGGAAAGAAGACACCCCAAGGTATTTTGTGATGGACATAGTGAGTTCATCGAATTTTTTATTTTTTGTCACAAGTTAGTGGAATATGAGACTTTGTAAGAAAAAACAAATCATCATTTTCCGCTAACTTGTGACAAAAAATAGAAACTTCTATGAACTCACTATGCCCATCAGCGAACACCTTAGGATGTCTACTTTCCGAAATGGGGTCATTTGTGGGGTGTTTCTACTGTCTGGGCATTGTAGAACCTCAGGAAACATGACAGGTGCTCAGAAAGTCAGAGCTGCTTCAAAATGCGGAAATTCACATTTCTGTACCATAATTTGTAAACGCTATAACTTTTGCGCAAACCAATAAATATACACTTATTTCATTTTTTTGCCCAAAAAAATCGGTAAATTTTGATTAATAACAAAAAATGAAAAAATGTCAGCAGCAAAAAAATACCACCAAATGAAAGCTCTATTAGTGAGAAGAAAAGGAGGTAAAATTCATTTGGGTGGTAAGTTGTATGACCGAGCAATAAACCGTGAAAGTGTAGTGCAGAATTGTAAAAAGTGGTCTGGTCATTAAGGGGGTTTAAGCTACAGGAGCTTATTATTCAAATGTGTAAAAAATGCCCTGTGAAATCCTAAAGGGGCTCTTTAGAATTTGGGACCCTTTGCCCACCTAGGCTGCAAAAAAGTGTCACACATGTGGTATCGCCGTACTCAGGAGAAGTTGGGCAATGTTTTTTTGGGGTGTCTTTTACATATACCCATGCTGGGTGAAAAAATGTCAGCAGCAAAAAAATACCACCAAATGAAAGCTCTATTAGTGAGAAGAAAAGGAGGTAAAATTCATTTGGGTGGTAAGTTGTATGACCGAGCAATAAACCGTGAAAGTGTAGTGCAGAATTGTAAAAAGTGGTCTGGTCATTAAGGGGGTTTAAGCTACAGGAGCTTATTATTCTACAGTTTTCAAACCAGCATCTGGATCTGAATACTTTTTGTAACGGATCTCCTAGCACCCCGACCGGGTACCTCCGTTGATGGATGCTCCCAGTGCTTCCCGAGGACTCCAAGCACTCTGCTCTACACCAAAACCACCACAAGAGCCAGGGACAGCTCTTACAAGAGCTCGTAGTTATAGCCAGGGGAGTATAGTAAATCTTCAGCATATAGCAATCCCCACACACATGAGACGAGGCTCTATGTTGAATGTAAAACAGGAACTCTTTAATGGGTTATTTTTCAGCCTTTTATGCAGGTCTCCTAGCAAGGGACATTCCCCCTGAGGCCCTTGTAGAAGACTGTGACAGTTTATATTTTAGCCAATCACATGCATTTACAGTATTGAAACCTTCCCAGCAATTGTACACAAAACCCCCTTCCCTCTGTCTGTAACGCAATGAACAAAATACAATGAGCATTGTCTTTGACGCAATTAACTAACACACTGGCATTATCTGAGACGCAATTAACTAACACACTGGCATTGTCTGAGATGCAATCAACAAAATACAATTACCAATAACACAAAGGCTACAACCCACATAGAATCCTCCCCTTAGCCTGTGATATAATCATGGTACACCATGGTTAACATAATCATTACAGGCAGGAGAATACACAATGTCCTCTGTCCTGGAGACAACCGAGTTGTAATTCAATTATCTCCCAGGACAGAGGGCAATCGCCAATACACACAGAGAGACAATGGAACAGACTGCACTACTCAACGTATACAATGTCCCACCCTTTACAATACACATAGACATTTAACATCCCAACATAGCACAAATTAGTTGTAAAAGTCTCTTGGGCCTGGCTGTACTCATGGCTTTTCTGTCCAAAACAGTTCCACAGATTTAAGCTGTGCGGCTGGTCTGTCTTCTCCTTCAAAGTTAGTATGGGCCATAATCCTGGGGCAAGAGGCTGACAATCAGGCCCCTCCAAAACCCAGTGGCGAGGTTGGTTTCGCCACACATCTCCCCCTCCCAGGGAAGACTAACCAGATACCTCACCTCACGCCGGTCGGTACCTGAGTTAGTCTGGCAGTCCACCCACAACCAAATACAGGACCTGTTGAATTTTGGGGCCTGGCTCTGTTCTATACGTCCCCAGCTGTTGAGTGGGCATCTGCTACTCCTTGCTTCATTGGTGTTCTCTAGCTTGGAGCTGTAGGTACTTGGTGGGTAGAGGCCGACTGCGCTCTGCCCAGATGCCAGCTCTTCCGCTGGGGTAGCTAGTGGGGACTCAGCCTCTGGACAAGAGTATAGGGGAGGGCAGAAGCCGACTGCGCGTATTGCCAGATGCCAGCTCTTCCACTGGGGTAGCCTTTGGGAAGTCCGGCTCTGGAGAAGAGGATAGGGGAGGGTAGAGGCCAACTGCACTCTGCCCAGATGCCAGGTCTTCCGCTGGGATGGGGTCAGGGAATCCTGCCCCCAAGACCTTGTTGTGGATCAGCTGTAGAGAGGAGGGATCGCTTACTTCCTCCTGCTGGCATTCCTGCGGGGTTGTTGGGGGATCCGTACCGGCCGTCCAGCTTCCCGGTAGGCCTGGTGCAGAGACTGCGGTCTCATCTGCCCCATCGGAGTTAGGGGTGCTGTCCCCCTGTGGTTTGGGAGACAGAGCGATTGTCTCCTCTCCCTTCAAGGTACACTGCCACTGGGGAATGGAGACGATGCTCTCCTCTCCCTGCAAAACACACTGCCACTGGAGAGCAGGACCAACTGTCCCTACTCCCTGAAACTCCGTCTGCCGTTGGGATCTGGGCCGACTGCCCAGCATCCCTGTAGGGCCGGTGGAGAGATCTCGGTCCCATCTTCACCTGCCATATGGGTTTCCCCCCAGGACCAGTCTATGAGGTCCCCTACCTCTGTAGCTGGTACTGAAGCAGGGGATACTTCAGTCGGGTCTTCCCAGCTGTAGGGTTGTAGGTCTGGGACGCCCACCCAGCTCTCTGGCAGTGTATCTTGGGACCAAATTTAGCTGAAGAAGTATTGGTAGTCCTGCTCCAGCTCCCACTCCTTTGTCACTAGAGATGCCAGGTCTTGTCTCACCTCTCTCGCTGTAGCCCAATCATGCATAGCCTCCCTGTAGCCATAGATATCCCAGAACCGGGACTCTCCTGCATCTCCGAATTCCGGTTCTGCGAAGGCCTCAAACAACAGGCCAGGGCCATCATAATCCTCACCCTCGGGTCTGTCATGCTCAACCACCCAGGGGGAGTGCCGAATCACATCCCACCTGAGTGCCTGGTAGGCGTTGTCTAGCCAAAGCTCCTTCCATACCAGGCTCTCCAGTTCTTTCACCCACTCATCCAGGGGCTGCTCTCCCAAGAGACCCATCCCCATCGCCACACGCTTCTGTAGCCGCTGCTCATAACTGGGGAGGCTCTCACCTTGCCGCCGCTGGGTATTTTCCAGGGCATCATACCAGATTTCCTTTCTGTCTCCATCCCTGTAGTCCGCGGCTGCCTCCTCCTCCTCGTCATAGAACGCTGTCCGAAGACTAGTTGATTCCATCCTGCTGTATCCAGGGGCGCTGTACGGATACTAGCGTTGCCCTCAATTTAGTAAATCCACGAACGGTGTCTTAGAGCTGCTTCTCCTCTTACTAGGACGCCATCCCACTGCCTGCCACCAATGTAACGGATCTCCTAGCACCCCGACGGGGTACATCCATTGATGGATGCTCCCAGTGCATCCCGAGGACGCCAAGCACTCCGCCCTACACCAAAACCACCACAGGAGCCAGGAACAGCATTTACAAGAGCTCGTAGTTATAGCCAGGGGAGTATAGCAAATCTTCAGTGTATAGCAATCCCCACACACATGAGACGAGGCTCTATGTTGAATGGAAAACAGGAACTCTTTGGTAACATAGTAACATAGTACATAGCGCCGAAAAAAGACATTTGTCCATCCAGTTCGGCCTGTTATTCTGCAAGTTGACCCAGAGGAAGGCAAAAAAAAAAACCGAGGTGGAAGCAAATTTTCCCCACTTTAGGGGAATTAAAAATTCCTTCCCGACTCCAATCAGGCAATCAGAATAACTTCCTTGGATCAACGACCCCTCTCTAGAAGCTATAGCCTGTAATATAATTACGCTCCCGAAATACATCCAGGCCCCTCTTGAATTCCTTTATTGTACTCACCATCACCACCTCCTCAGGCAGAGAGTTCCAGAGTCTCACTGCTCTTACCATAAAGAATCCTCTTCTATGTTTGTGTGCAAACTTTCTTTCCTCCAGATGCAGAGGATGTCCCCACCTCACAGTCACGGGGATAAATAGATGATGGGATAGATCTCTGTACTGACCCCTGATATATTTATACATATTAATTAAATCTCCCCTCAGTCGTCTTTTTTCTAAAGTGAATAGCCCTAATTTTGATAATCTTTCAAGGTACTGTAGTTGCCTCATTCCAGTTATTACTTTAGTTGGGTTATTTTTCAGCATTTTTTGCAGGTCACCTAGCAAGGGATACTCCCCCTGGGGCCCTTGTAGAAGACTGTGACAGTTTATATTTTAGCCAATCACATGCATTTACAGTATTGAAACCTTCCCAACAATTGTACACAAAACCCCCCTCCCTCTGTCTGTAACGCAATCAACAAAATACAATGAGCTTTGACGCAATTAACTAACACACTGGCATTGTCTGAGACGCAATTAACTAACACACTGGCATTTTCTGAGACGGATTCAACAAAATACAATTACCAATAACACAAAGGCTACAACCCACATATAATCCTCCCCTCTGCCTGTGATATAATCATGGTACACCATGGTTAACATAATCATCACAGGCAGGAGAATACACTGTTGTGGAATCATATATCTAGTATCAAATGTATACTTGCTTGTATTATATCTAACAGTTTGCTTAACAAACAAAATGGCCCCTGAAGTAGCAGCCAGCTCCCTTAATAATCCCTTACTAAACACTTTATGATATTGAAATTGCTGACATAGTGCTGACATTGCTAAAGTATGGAGTGATAATGTGATACCTTGTCATGGGACTTAGTAATGTGACAATTAGATCATCAAATTAGTCCTCTGTCCTGGAGACAACCGAGTTGTAATTCAATTATCTCTCAGGACAGAGGGCAATCGCCAATACACACAGAGAGACAATGAAACAGACCGCACTACTCAGCGTATACAATGTCCCACCCTTTACAATACACATAGACTTTTAACATCCCAACATAGCACAAATTAGTTGTAAAAGTCTCTTGGGCCTGGCTGTACTCATGGCTTTTCTGTCCAAAACAGTTCCACAGATTTAAGCTGTGCGGCCGGTCTGTCTTCTCCTCCAAAGTTAGTATGGCCCATAATCCTGGGGCAAGAGGCTGGCAACCAGGCCCCTCCAAAACCCAGTGGCGAGGTTGGTTTCGCTACTCTTTTGTATTGGCATGTAATTAAAAATGGATTATAGCTACTGGGTTATTCAATAAAATCTATCTGTATAGCGCCACCTGCTGTTTGCTCTTTTTCTGCTGTTTCTCTGTCCTGCTCACTGAGACGAAAGCACATTCTCAATAATGTCTTTCAACTCAGCAGACAGGACCTGAGTAAAGACACCTAGACCACTGTGGAGTGTGTTGCACTGAAAGAGTTAACAGAAGATCTCTGATAAGAAAAGGGTTACCCAGGCTGCCACTTGGTGTATTTCTGTCATCCAGTAGCAGGAATGAAGGACGAGCAGCTCAGCCAATAAAAGAGAGAAGGCAAGTCAGGACAGCCAATCAGATGAAAGACCCGCCCTCCCTGCAGTTTATACCAGAGAGTAAAGTAAATGTGCTTCTGCCTGGGCTCTTAGGTTTCCGGGAAGAGGAAGGTGGGGGACACTGCATTGTGCATGTTGTGTATGGGGGAGTGGGGGACACTGCATTGTGTGTATGGGGGGAGGGGGGACAGTGACTACATAGTGTATAGTCAATAAAGATATATAGATACATAGAGCTGCCATAGAGCTTAGGCTACTTTCACACCTGCATTAGGTGCCAATCTGCACCTATAATGCAAACGCTTGTATCCGTTCAGAACGGATCCGTCTGCACCATGAAGAACAAAGTCAAAACGGATCCGTCCTGACTTACAATGAAAGTCAATTGGGGACGGATCGTTTTCAATTGCACCATATTGTGTCAGTGAAAAATGGATCCGTCCCCATTGACTTACATTGTAAATCAGGACGAATCCGTTTGGCTCCGCATCGTCAGACAGGTGGCTCTATATACATAGAGCCACCATAGAGCTTAAATACATAGAGCCACCATAGAGCTTATATACATAAAGCCGCTGTAGAGCTTAGATACATAGAGCCGCCGTAGAGCTTAGATACATAGAGCCGCCATAGAGCTTATATACATAGAGCCGCCGTAGAGCTTAGATACATAGAGCCGCCGTAGAGCTTATATACATAGAGCCGCCATAGAGCTTATATACATAGAGCCGCCATAGAGCTTAAATACATAGAGCCACCATAGAGCTTATATACATAGAGCCGCCGTAGAGCTTAGATACATAGAGCCGCCGTAGAGCTTAGATACATAGAGCCACCATAGACCTTATATACATAGAGCCGCCGTAGAGCTTAGATACATAGAGCTGCCATAGAGCTTAGCTACATAGAGCCGCCATAGAGCTTATATACAGTGGCGGAAATAATTATTTGACCCCTCACTGATTTTGTAAGTTTGTCCAATGACAAAGAAATGAAAAGTCTCAGAACAGTATCATTTCAATGGTAGGTTTATTGTAACAGTGGCAGATAGCACATCAAAAGGAAAATCGAAAAAATAACTTTAAATAAAAGATAGCAACTGATTTGCATTTCATTGAGTGAAATAAGTATTTGAACCCCTACCAACCATTAAGAGTTCTGGCTCCCACAGAGTGGTTAGACACTTCTACTCAATTAGTCACCCTCATTAAGGACACCTGTCTTAACTAGTCACCTGTATAAAAGACACCTGTCCACAGAATCAATCAATCAAGCAGACTCCAAACTCTCCAACATGGGAAAGACCAAAGAGCTGTCCAAGGATGTCAGAGACAAAATTGTAGACCTGCACAAGGCTGGAATGGGCTACAAAACCATTAGCAAGAAGCTGGGAGAGAAGGTGACAACTGTTGGTGCGATTGTTCGAAAATGGAAGGAGCACAAAATGACCATCAATCGACCTCGCTCTGGGGCTCCACGCAAGATCTCACCTCGTGGGGTGTCAATGGTTCTGAGAAAGGTGAAAAAGCATCCTAGAACTACACGGGAGGAGTTAGTTAATGACCTCAAATTAGCAGGGACCACAGTCACCAAGAAAACCATTGGAAACACATTACACCGCAATGGATTAAAATCCTGCAGGGCTCGCAAGGTCCCCCTGCTCAGGAAGGCACATGTGCAGGCCCGTCTGAAGTTTGCCAATGAACACCTGAATGATTCAGAGAGTGACTGGGAGAAGGTGCTGTGGTCTGATGAGACCAAAATAGAGCTCTTTGGCATTAACTCAACTCGCTGTGTTTGGAGGAAGAAAAATGCTGCCTATGACCCCCAAAACACCGTCCCCACCGTCAAGCATGGGGGTGGAAACATTTTGCTTTGGGGGTGTTTTTCTGCTAAGGGCACAGGACAACTTATTTGCATAAACGGGAAAATGGACGGAGCCATGTATCGTGAAATCCTGAGCGACAACCTCCTTCCCTCTGCCAGGAAACTGAAAATGGGTCGTGGATGGGTGTTCCAGCACGACAATGACCCAAAACATACAGCAAAGGCAACAAAGGAGTGGCTCAAGAAGAAGCACATTAAGGTCATGGAGTGGCCTAGTCAGTCTCCGGACCTTAATCCAATCGAAAACCTATGGAGGGAGCTCAAGCTCAGAGTTGCACAGAGACAGCCTCGAAACCTTAGGGATTTAGAGATGATCTGCAAAGAGGAGTGGACCAACATTCCTCCTAAAATGTGCGCAAACTTGGTCATCAATTACAAGAAACGTTTGACCTCTGTGCTTGCAAACAAGGGTTTTTCCACCAAGTATTAAGTCTTTTTTTGTTAGAGGGTTCAAATACTTATTTCACTCAATGAAATGCAAATCAGTTGCTATCTTTTATTTAAAGTTATTTTTTCGATTTTCCTTTTGATGTGCTATCTGCCACTGTTACAATAAACCTACCATTGAAATGATACTGTTCTGAGACTTTTCATTTCTTTGTCATTGGACAAACTTACAAAATCAGTGAGGGGTCAAATAATTATTTCCTCCACTGTACATAGAGCCGCCATGTGGCTTAGAGAGATATAGCTGCCATAGAGCTTATATACATAGAGCCGCCATAGAGCTTAGATACATAGAGCCACCATAGAGCTTATATACATAGACCCGCCGTAGAGCTTATATACATAGAGCCGCCATAGAGCTTAGCTACATAGAGCCGCCATAGAGCTTATATACATAGAGCCGCCATCTGGCTTAGAGAGATATAGCTGCCATAGAGTTTAGATACATAGAGCCACCATAGAGCTTATATACATAGAGCCGCCATCTGGCTTAGAGAGATATAGCTGCCATAGAGCTTAGATACATAGAGCCACCATAGAGCTTATATACATAGAGCTGCCATAGAGCTTATATACATAGAGCCGCCATGTGGCTTAGAGAGCTATAGCTGCCATAGAGCCTGTGTATCTGCAATGTGACAGGAAGATCTCCCTGTGTGAGCTAGGAGATGATCATGGTGAGGGGAAGGTCAGATTATTTACACCCAGAAATATTCATCAGGCAGAGCTCAGGCATTGCTGTTATACGCCCCCTCAGCATGTAAACACAGCAATGACAGAACCATGAGAAGGTGGAAGTATGGGTTTTCAATTAAGAAATCAAGCTTAACTACGGTAATGTATGCGTATGTCCTGATGAGTTTTATACTTTTTTTTTTTCCATAACTCAGATAACCCCTTTAAGCTTAGCTCTCAGACTTTGCCAATTGATATTAAAATTTTTCACAAGACTGTTGTATTATTACCTCTATGACCACTTTGTAGAGAAACAGCATGGCTGCAGGAATCGGTGCCATAAGTGCAATATTAATGTTTATATTGTCCTTAATTTTGTCTTTCGTTTTTTTTTTGTCCATTTTGTCTTTCAGAAAGTGAACAAATTCCACATGAGCATCTGGATTCTGAAACAAATGAATATAGTATATGGAGAATTATATAATGAAACTGCTGTTACTTAAGCAAGAAATCTGGTGAAGAGGAAACAAAATATAATGTCTGCTGCTTAAAACAAATGATTAAGCTGTTACCTGTTATCTCTCCTGACGTCTCTGTTGTAGTAACTACTTATGTTCCCCGTTTAATAATTATTCTGGAGCATCTATTCTGATGACTTTTCGATGCGCCGTTCCTCTGTCATTTTTACTAGAAGTTTGAGTGAATTGACAGCAGCTTGCAGTAAAGGTACAGGTGGCTGTTACCAGTAGAGTCTAACACTAGCAGCACTGATTGGACAGAATCACACACTCCCACTACTGGTAACACCCAGCAGTCCCTTTACTGCAGACTGCTGCCAATTTATTAGTAAATTCTAGCAGGAATAATAATACAGGAAAAGCACAATACAGGGTCATAAGAATAGATGCTCCAAAATTGGTATAACATGGGGAATGCAAGTAGCTACTAAAGCAGACGTGTCAGGAGAGGTGAAGGGTCCTCTTTAAAACATACTTCTGGATCATGTGCTTCAGCTATTTCATAATAAATACATTTAAAGTTTCTTTACTTTCACATTTTTCATTTTATAAATGGCTCTTGTTTTTAGTACATAACTAGAGTTTTATTTTGTGCTAAACTATTTCTACTGTATGTAGCTGTTGGTTTCCTGAAAGGATGTTTTTTTTTCCTACTAATGGCTCATGCACACGACTGTTGTTTGATTCCGCATACCGCCACAAAAAGAAGGGTCTCTGATGCCTGCCCATTCACTTCAATGGAGCTGCAAAAGATGTGGACAGGACTCCGTGTAAACAAGGCTCCTGTAAACAAGGCAGACATAGCAGAGCTGGAGAAGGTCCAGAGGAGGGCAACTAAAGTAATAACTGGAATGGGGCAACTACAGTACCCTGAAAGATTATCAAAATTAGAGTTATTCACTTTAGAAAAAAGACGACTGAGGGGAGATCTAATTAATATGTATAAATATATCAAGGGTCAGTACAGAGATCTATCCCATCAGCTATTTATCCCCAGGACTGTGACTGTGACGAGGGGACATCCTCTGCGTCTGGAGGAAAGAAGGTTTGTACACAAACATAGAAGAGGATTCTTTACGGTAAGAGCAGTGAGACTCTGGAACTCTCTGCCTGAGGAGGTGGTGATGGTGAGTACAATAAAGGAATTCAAGAGGGGCCTGGACGTATTTCTGGAGCTTAATAATATTACAGGCTATAGCTACTAGAGAGGGGTCTTCCTCTGGATCAACTTGCGGGATAACAGGCCGAACTGGATGGACAAATGTCTTTTTTCGGCCTTATGTACTATGTTACTATGTTACTATATAAGCGATGTCTACTGCACCTCCGCCATCTATTTTTTTAGTCACCCAATCAAAAAAATCAATAAGATTAGTTTGACATGATCTCCCTGAAGTAAACCCATGCTGTTTTTAATCTTTCAATCTATGGGATTTTAGATGTTTCACAATCCTCTCCTTAAGTATGGTTTCCATTAATTTCCCCACTATTGATGTCAGGCTTACTGTCCTATAGTTGCCCGATTCATCCCTACTACCTTTCTTGTGAATGGGCACAACATTTGCTAATTTCCAATTCTGGGACGACTCCTGTTACCAGTGATTGGTTAAATAAATCTGTTAATGGTTTTGCTAGTTCACCGCTAAACTCTTTTAATAGCTTTGGGTGTATCCCATCAGGCCCCTGTGACTTATTTGTATTAATTTTAGGCAGCTGACTTAGTCTCTGCAAAGACAAATGCATCAAAAGATTCATTAGTCTTCCTTCCTAACTGAGGTCATTTTCCTTTGTTTTCCTTTGTAAAAACTGAACAGAAGTATTCATTGAGGCAGTCAGCTAGTTCTTTATCTCCTTCCATATACCTTCCTTGTTTTGTTTTTAATTTGATAATTCCTTGTTTTAGTTTCCTTTTTTCATTTATGTATCTGAAGAATGCCTTATCGTCTTTTTTCACTGGCTGAGCTAATTTCTCTTCTGCCTATGCTTTAGAAGCTCTTATAACTTGTTTGGCCTCTCTCTGCCTAATCTTATCAATTTGCCTGTCATCCTCGTTTTTTTTTTTTTTTTTTTTTTTTTTATAATTACTAAATGCTATCTTTTTGTTTTTAATGATTTTGGCCACTTCTGCTGAGTACCACAGTGGTCTCTTCCTTTTTTTGCTTTTACTGACAAGCCTAATGCAATTTTCTGTTGCCTTCAATAGTGACACTTTTAAGTAGTCCCATTTCTCCTTGACTCCATTGAAACTGTTCCAATCTGATTGGGACTCGTTTACCACTAATCTAATTTTAGAAAAGTCTGTTTTTCTAAAATCTAAAACGTTTGTGTGATTTATAGAGATGCTCCGAACTATTCGCCGGCGAACGGTTCCCGGCGAACATCGCATGTTCGCGTTCGCCGCTGAGGGCGAACATATGCGATGTTCGGTCTGCCCCCTATACGTCATCATTGCGCAAACTTTGACCCTGTACCTCACAGTCAGCAGACACATTCCAGCCAATCAGCATACCCTCCCTCCCAGACCCTCCCACCTCCTATCAAAAAGCAAGGACAGCCTCCATCTTAGATTCATTCTGAAGCTGCAGTGTTAGTTAGAGTAGGGAGAGCGCTGCTGCTGCTGAATTAATAGGGAAAGCGTTAGCTATGCCAGTGTTCTGTGTCCACTCCAGTCCTCAAAGACGCATCTGCTGTAAAGACAGCGTCCTGACAGCACCCCAAAAAGCCCTTTTTAGGGCTGGTACATCAGTCTGCTTTTTTTTTTTTTATATATATATCAGTTGCCTGCCCATGTGTGAGAGGCCACAGGCCCACAGACTGTACTGTGTGCACACCACTCATATCGGGTGGCACCGTACCTTGCAGATAAAAAAGTCATTACATTTTTTTATCTGTAATATAATTGCAGTTGCCTGCCAGTGTGTGTCAGGCCCACTGACTGTACTGCTCCCACTGCCAGTGCCCACCACTCATATCGGGTGGCACAGTACCTTGCAGATAAAAGTCATTACATTTTTTCTCTGTAATATAATTGCAGTTGCCTGCCAGTGAGTGTCAGGCCCACAGACTGTACTGTGCCCACTGCCCCCCACTCATATCGGGTGGCACAGTACCTTGCTGAAAAAAAGTCATTTAATTTGTACCCTTTAATATAATTGCAGTTGCCTGCCAGTGAGTGTCAGGCCCACTGACTGTACTATGCCTACTGCCAGTGCCCACCACTCATATCGGGTGGCACAGTACCTTGCAGAAAAAGGTCATTTCATTTTTTCTCTGTAATATAATTGCAGTTGCCTGCCAGTGAGTGTCAGGCCCAGAGACTGTACTGTGCCCAGTGCCCACCACTCATATCGGGTGGCACAGTACCTTGCAGATAAAAAAGTAATTACATTTTTTCTCTGTAATATAATTGCAGTTGCCTGCCAGTGTGTGTCAGGCCCACTGACTGTACTGTGCCCACTGCCCACCACTCATATCGGGTGGCACAGTACCTTGCATATAAAATTCATTTAATTTTTACCCTTCAATATAATTGCAGTTGCCTGCAAGTGTGTGTCAGGCCCACAGACTGTACTGTACCTACTGCCAGTGCCCACCACTCATATCGGGTGGCACAGTACCTTGCAGATAAAAGTCATTTAATTTTTTCTTTGCAATATAATTGCGGTTGCCTGCCAGTGTGTGTCAGGCCCACTGACTGTACTGTGCCCCCTGCCAGTGCCCACCACTCATATCGAGTGGCACAGTACCTTGCAGATAAAAAAGTCATGAAATTTTTTCTCTGTAATATAATTGCAGTTGCCTGCCAGTGAGTGTCAGGCCCACAGACTGTACTGTGCCCAGTGCCCACTGCTCATATCAGGTGGCACAGTACCTTGCAGATAAAAAAGTCATTTAATTTTTTCTCTGTAATATAATTGCAGTTTCCTTTCAGTGAGTGTCAGGCCCACAGACTGTACTGTGCCACTGCCCAACACTCATATCGGGTGGACAGCCTCCATCTTAGATTCATTCTGAAGCTGCAGTGTTAGTTAGAGTAGGGAGAGCGCTGCTGCTGCTGCTGAATTAATAGGGAAATCGTTAGCTATGCCAGTGTTCTGTGTCCACTCCAGTCCTCAAAGACTCATCTGCTGTAAAGCATAATACCTTGCACGCATAGTACCACTAATAAAAAAAAAAAATGACAGGCAGAGGCAGGCCACCCTGCAGGGGCCTGTCGTGGTCGTGATGCTGTGATTTCCTTTGGCCCTAGAATAATGCCCAATGTTCAGAGGCCACGTACCCTGAACTCGGAAAGTTCTGAGGACAGAGTTGACTGGCTTACACTGGACATCCAATCTTCTACAGCTTCTGCTCGGAACCTTGATGCACCATCCTCCTCCAGCTCAGCTTCGGGCACCTCTCAAGTTACCACTCGCCCGCCCGTCGCCACAACCAACACTCTAGCACCACAGCCGCGTCACTTGATCTATCAGAGGAGTTATTTACATATCAGTTGGAAGAAATGAGTGATGTGCAACCATTATTGCCAGAGGATGTAGTTAACAGGGATATGTCTCAGTCAGGCAGCATTACACACATGGACGTATGGTGTGATAATGATGATGGTGTACCTGCTGCTGCTTCCTTTGCTGAGTTGTCAGATACAAGTGAAGCGGTTGATGATTACGATGTGTCCATGGGTGCCTTGTGGGTGCCCGCTCGAAGAGAAGAAGAACAGGGGGAAAGTTCAGATGGGGAGAAAGAGAGGAGGAGGAGACAAGTTGGAAGCAGGGGGAGGTCATCGCAAGGAGCTAGTGGCACAGTCAGACAGCATGTATCGGCACCCGGGGTCAGCCAGACAGCACAATGCATGCTGTTGCGACCACCAGAATGCCGTCATTGCAAAGCTCAGCATTGTGGCATTTTTTTGTGTGTCTGCCTCTGAAAACAGCGATGCCATTTGCAACCTGTGCCAAAAGAAACTGAGTCATGGGAATTCCAACACCCACCTAGGTACAACTGCTTTGCGAAGGCACATGATCTCACATTACAAACGCCTATGGGATCAAAACATGATGAGTACAATCAGCACACAAACTCAAAGCCACAGCCTACTCCTGGTCCAGCATCTTCAGCCACGTCAACCACTGCTGTCCTCCTTGCCCCCTCTCAACCACCCGCCACCCCGCCTCTCACATTCAGAAGTTCCTGCTCATCTGCCCACAGTCAGGTGTCTGACAAGGAAATGTTTGAGCGTAAAAAGCCAATGTCACAGAGTCACCCCCTTGGCCGGCGTCTGACAGCTGGATTGTTGGAACTCTTAGCCCGCCAGCTTTTACCATACAAGCTGGTGGAGTCTGAGGCCTTCAAAAAATTTGAAGCTATTGGGACACCGCAGTGGAAGGTACCCGGACGAAATTTAAAAGGCAATCCCCAACCTGTACTCTATTGTGGAAAAGGAAGTCACGGCATGTCTGGCACACAGTGTTGGGGCAAGGGTCCATCTGACCACTGATACCTGGTCTGCAAAGCACAGTCACGGCAGGTATATCACGTACACTGCGCATTGGGTAAACCTGCTGATGGCTGCCAAGCATGGAATGCGTGGCTCTGCAGAGGAGTTGGTGACACCGCCACGACTTGCAGGCAGGCCTGCTGCCACCTCCTCTACTCCTCCTACTCCACCCTCTTCGCTAACCTTCTCAGCTGAGCCCTCTTCTGCTCCACATCAACTGTACCCCCCCAGCTCCCCAGGGGCTATTCCACATCCCGGCTACGACAGTGTCACGCCGCCTTGGGGTTGACTTGCCTGAAAGCAGAGAGTCACATCGGACCAGCACTCCTGTCCGCCCTGAACGCACAGGTGGATCAGTGGCTGACCCCGCACCAACTGGAGATCGGCAAAGTGGCGTGTGACAACGGAAGCAATTTGTTAGCGGCATTGAAATTGGGCAAGTTGACACATGTGCCGTGCATGGCACATGTGCTGAATCTGATCATACAACACTTTGTGCATATGTAACATCCCAGAGTAGGTCACTAAACTCTGTCTCCCGCTACAACCTGTCAAGTGTATATTTATTGCCATCTTGTGTAATCTAACTTTGAATTTGCCTGTTTCATATATTATGCTGTAATTTCCCTGTACACCAGCAGGTGGCGCCAATGTGTGATCAGGTATATAGTCAGTTTAGTATATCTAGGCCTGGAATAGTTCATTCAAGTCTAGTCTCCCCTGTCTGAGCAGAAGTGGGCTGTTCCAATGTTCTGTCTCATGAGGAGGAGAAGGAAGTTTAGTTAGTGTACCAGCCCCCCTTCCAGGGGTAGGCTGTGTTGGTAGGAGCTCCCAGTTACAGGGATCCCAACCTAGGATCCAGCCTCGGCTGAGGCCAAGGATCCATCCTCCCAGCCTGAGTCATCTACCTCAGCTGGTGACAAGCAAGCAACCCTCCAGAACTACAGATCTCCAGGACGACATCATTCCCTACGAGCAGTCCTATGAGTACTTATCCAGAGTCCAGGAGAATCCAAATTTCTCCTCAGCTAGCCTAAGTTTCCAGCTTTCCAAACCTATCCTGTAAGTTTCATGGATTTTGCCTACCCACAAGGCAAATGAGTGACATTAAGCTTGTTTTTTGGGGAGTTTTATGTGGCTTAATGTACAGTCGTGGTCAAAAGTTTTGAGAAATACATAAATATTGGAAATTGGAAAAGTTGCTGCTTAAGTTTTTATAATAGCAATTTGCATATACTCCAGAATGTTATGAAGAGTGATCCGATGAATTGCATAGTCCTTCTTTGCCATGAAAATTAACTTAATCCCCCCAAAAACTTTCCACTGCATTTCATTGCTGTCATTAACGGACCTGCTGAGATCATTTCCGTAATCGTCTTGCTAACTCAGATGAGAATGTTGACGAGCACAAGGCTGGAGATCATTATGTCAGGCTGATTGGGTTAAAATGGCAGACTTGACCTGTTAAAAGGAGGGTGATGCTTGAAATCATTGTTCTTCCATTGTTAACCATGGTGACCTGCAAAGAAACGTGTGCAGCCATCATTACGTTGCATAAAAATGGCTTCACAGGCAAGGATATTGTGGCTACTAAGATTGCACCTCAATCAACAATTTATAGTATCATCAAGAACTTCACGGAAAGAGGTTCAATTCTTGTTAAGAAGGCTTCAGGGCATCCAAGAAAGTCCAGCAAGCACCAGGATCGTCTCCTAAAGAGGATTCAGCTGCGTGATCGGAGTGCCACCAGTGCAGAGCTTGCTCAGGAATGGCAGCAGGCAAGTGTGAGAGCATCTGCACGCACAGTGAGGCGAAGACTTTTGGAAGATGGCCTGGTGTCAAGAAGGGCAGCAAAGAAGCCACTTCTCTTCCACAAAAAACATCAGGGACAGATTGATCTTCTACAGAAAATATGGTGAATGGACTGCTGAGGACTGGGGCAAAGTCAAATTCTCCGATGAAGCCTCTTTCCGATTGTTTGGGGCATCAGGAAAAAGGCTTGTCCGGAGAAGAAAAGGTGAGCGCTACCATCAGTCCTGTGTCATGCGAACAGTAAAGCATCCTGAGAACATTCATGTGTGGGGTGGCTTCTTATCCAAGGGAGTGGGCTCACTCACAATTTTGCCCAAAAACACAGCCATGAATAAAGAATGGTACCAAAACACCCTCCAACAGCAACTTCTTCCAACAATCCAACAACAGTTTGGTGAAGAACAATGCATTTTCCAGCACGATGGAGCACCGTGCCATAAGGCAAAAGTGATAACTAAGTGGCTCAGGACCAAAACGTTGACATTTTGGGTCGATGGCCTGGAAACTCCCCAGATCTTAATCCCATTGAGAACTTGTGGTCAATCCTCAAAAGGTGTGTGGACAAACAAAAACCCACTAATTCTGACAAACTACAAGAAGTGAATTTGAAAGAATGGGTTGCTATCAGTCAGGAATTGGCCCAAAAGTTGATTGAGAGCATGCCCAGTCAAATTGCAGAGGTCCTGAAAAAGAAGGGCCAACACTGCAAATACTGACTTTTTGCATAAATGTCATGTAATTGTCGATAAAAGCCTTTGAAACGTATGGAGTGCATGTAATTATATTTCACTCCATCCCAGAAACAACTGAAACAAAGATCTAAAAGCAGTTTAGCAGCAAACTTTGTGAAAACTAATATTTGTGTCATTCTCAAAACCCTTGGCCACGACTGTACATAAAACAAGTTAGATGTTAAATGATTTTCCCCAAAATTCTGATAATATAAGACTCTTAACTATTCAAATAAATCCTGAAAAAATCTGTACCTTTAGTAAAAACATAGCACGCATTATTTATTATTTTGGGGACATGACTTCATATCCCTTGTTTTCTGTCAACATTGTCTTCATATTGCAATAACTCAGTTTGCAAGAAGACAATTATTTATTTATTTATTTAATTATATAAACCAAAACATAATAGTGATCTTGGAGGAAAACTTCAGCCTGTATCCATAACCTTTTGGTATGTCCCTATAGATGATAGAAAGCACCATCTGGAATGAAGAATACATGAGAAATCCATTATAGAGGAGGTAGTGAGGGTAATAAGTATGCACATTCTTATCTATGGCATCAAAAAAATAGTGTCCAAAACCAATATACCCCTACTTGATCGGTCCTGAAATGTCACCTCTATTTTACTCTGTGAGTGTGATCTCACATTCCACCCTACTCAGGGGCATACATAGAAATTACTGGGCCCCATGGCAAGAATCTGAATTGGGCCCCATGGCAAGAATCTGAATTGGGCCCCCTTGTGAATGACCCATCGCACCCCTTAGGGTACGTGGACATCTACTGCAGAGGTTCCAGCAAAAGCTTCTGTTGCAGATTCTAGCAAAAACAAAGGGCAAAGCAATCTTGAATGACCGCATTATTCTGAATGGGATCCGGCAGGTGCCAGCAGTGTTTGGCATATGCTGGATCTGGTGATTCTGGTATTCTGATGGTATGCTGGTATACCAAAATCTGATGGCAAGTAATTACCTAGCCTTACCCGATGAATTGTGCCCGCTGCTGCTACTTTTTATATAGTGTGTCATCCTACCCCCAAGGACTGTACCTGCTGCTATTGCTTCACCTCCTCCCCAATGCTGACTTACTGTTTGTGCTGCTGGCAGAGCGCAGTAAGGGCCTGGGGCAGATCTTCACAGCACTAGTCTGGACTGGTGACAGTGCGGGATCAGGTCAGGTCTGGACTGGTTAGTCAGGACACAGTGTGACGCGTGCTGGCAGAGGAACAGGACAGGGACATTTTCCAAAGTGCAGACACATATCTAAAGGATTTTATCCAGTCACAATTGATGTTTTTCTGACTCCTGCAGAACCTCCTAATACACACCTCAGCTGCTGTAGAACCTCGTAATCCACACCTCAGATGATGCAGAACTTCCTAATACATACCTCAGCTGCTGCAGAACCTCATAATACACACTTCCGCCTCTACAGAACATCATAGTACACACCGTAGCTGATGCAGAACCTGCTAATACACACCTCAGCTGCTGCAGAACCTCCTAATACATACATCAGCTGCTGCAGAACCTCCAAATACACACTTCAGCTGCTGCAGAACATCATAATCTGAAAACATAAAAGGCTTTGACCACATCTGTGTTGGGGCCTCAGTCACAGATCCTAAATTCTGGTCACAATTGTATAGCCTGGCAGATAAACACCAGTCAGATCTCATCATGGTCAGCGGGATCCGTTGGGTGTTGTCGTCCATGAAGTGCCAGATCCGGAAGTGCAGCGATTTTATTTTATTTGCTCCTATGACGGGAAAACAGCAAACGTCACCAGCACAGATGTGAACAAAGCCTACTACACACCTCAGCGGCTGCAGAACATTATAATAGTGACAAGGGAACTACAAGTCTCATCATCACCAGATTGTTATTATTGGAAATTAGGTAGCAACACAGGGAGAGGTAAAATGGATAGAACTACAACTCCCAATATGTCCAGGCTGTTATTATTGGATACAAGTAGATATTACACAGAGAGAGTATAAAGCCGGGTTCACATCACCTTTTAGTTTTCAGTTCTTCTGATCCGTCAGATGAACAGAAAAATAAAGAAAAAACGGATCCTGTATTACAAGCATCAGTTCTGCACATTCCGCACTCGTTTATGCCATTTCTGTCGGAGATCCGTTATTTTAGACGGAAAAAAGTCCTGCACACAAAACGGAAAACTAAACAGTGATGTGAACCCAGCCTAAGAAGAGAGAACTACAACTCCCAGCATGTCCAGATTATTATAGGACATCATCTAGTTGTACTAGGTGAGAGCAATAAAAACAAATAACTACAACCCCCAGTATGGCCAGACTTATTATGAGGCATCAGTATACATTACAGAGAGGTGGTATAAGAGGAGAGAACTACAACTCCCAGCATTGCCAAACTGTACTAGGGCATAAATTGAAATTACATGGAGAGGGATACAATAAAACAGAAGAACTACAACACCCAGCATTACCAGACTGTACTAGGGCATACGTTTAAATTACATGGAGAGGGATATAATAGGACAGAACTACAACTCCCAGCTTTTCTAGGATGTTATGGGTTATCCCAGAACACCACTGTTCTGTCCTCCTTATGTGTGAAGGTACATAGCTTTACAGACAGCTAAACCTTATCCAGGCAATGAATTGACAATGGAGTAACATCCAACTTTATCTTTATTGCAAGGATGTAAATCACTTGGTAATGGGGTTTGACATATAGTAATGCATACAATATATTTCTGTGCATAGCATAGCAATGCACATACAAACACAGATGCATATCTAAATGAGAGCATGTTACCTATCTGCATAACAAGCATGGTCCCTAGCTGCTAATTATAAGCTGCTATAAAGGAAAGGAAAAGGATATGCAAAATACATAAGAAAAAAGATACAAAACAGGCTGTAATGTGGCTATGTGACATACCAGCGATGCTACCGTGAGCTTAGATGTAGAGGATGTCTCAAGAGGCTTCCAAGCCATGTGCTATCCTTATGTAGTGATGACTGTGAATGAAGAAAATGGCTGCTATGTGCAGGGATGATGATGTCACTAAAGATAAAGAAGGTGAAGTAGACAAAACTTGTAGTGTGAAATAACTGCAATTGTATGTAAAACGGCCACTAGATGGTGCTGTTACACAATCAACAAAGAATGATACAGAAAACATATTAACTATGTTTGAAAGTTATGCAAAAATTAAGAATAAACTTGCTGAAGGCATGACACTCCCCGTCTGGTATCTATAGGATACCACATTAAGTCACTTCTGGAGAGAGCAACAAAATCAATTTAGCAACAGGTCTGAGGAAGAGTTTAGGCTCATGTTGCCTGCATACTTTAACTTCCACCTTTATGACCTTCCCATCTTCATTTGGGAACACCTTGGTTATCAGTCCCAAAGGCCAGTCATATCTTTTCAGTAATAATTTAGATAATCCACGGCACACCAGTATCGTTTTGCTTGCAATTTATTTTGAATAAACAAATTCAAACAGTGTCAATATATGACTTTTCGCGCCATTCTCAAATTATATACATAAAGAAATTCAGGCCATAATGTGTCCCAACGTTTCGGTCTTGTTAGACCTTTCTCAAGGGATCTGAGGCCATCATATACGGGACGCTTGAATTGGAGGCGCTGTATATGATGGCATCGGGATCCCTTGAGAAAGGTCTAACAAGACCGAAAAGTTGGGACACATTTTGGCCTGAATTTCTTTATGTATATAATTTGAGAATGGCGCGAAAAGTCATATATTGACACTTTTGAATTTGTTTATTCAAAATAAATTGCAAGCAAAACGATACTGGTGTGCCGTGGATTATCTAAATTATTACTAGACTGATGTCCTCCACGAGCACCCATGATCAAAAGGTGTGCGCACTCCACAACCCTCTTCATTCAGTCATATCTTTTCGACTGGGGGTCTTTAACAAGGACAACATTACCAACTTCCTTGTTGGGTTTGTTGGTTTGCCATTTATTCTGGGCATATAGTGTAGAGAGGTATTGTTTCCTCCATTTATTCCAGAAGGCATCTGCTAGGGTTTGCACTCTTCTCCACTAACATTTGTACAAGTCTTTAGTACTAAACTTACCAGGGGGGAGCTGATGCTGTACCGATCTTTCGGGTGAGAAGAGTGGAAGGAGTGTGCAAGAACGGATCCCCTGGAGAGCTTTGCTTTGCCCATTGTAAAGCCAATTTGGACCTGGCCTTTAATGTTTATAGTTTTAAGGTAAACGACTGCAGCGATTGCTTTTACTGAGGCATCACAAAACACGCACAACTGCTTAAATTGAACCTCAGGAGGAGAGAAGTGGGCATATGGTCTATGTATACGCACGTTAGATAATGCTTTTAGAGAGTCCATGTTACCCATAGTGCCTCTTTCTCTGAGGGAAGTTGCAAATCCCAATCACATACATCTGTGGTTAGCTCCCTGAGCAGAATCTTACCTTGGATGATCACAGGAGCTGCAAATCCAAGTGGATCGTATAGACTGTTGATGGTGGACAGGACTCCACGTCGTGCGAAGGGTTTCTGTTCTTGGTTGACCTGAAAGGTAAAGGTGTCAGACTTGAGGTCCCAGCTGAGCCCTAGGCTGCGCTGCATGGGTAATGGGTCTGTTGCCAAGTCTAAATACTTCAAATCACTGGCATGATCTTGAGTAGGAAAGGCCTCCATAACGACTTTGCTGTTTGAAGCTGTCTTATGCAGCCTGAGGTTTGAACAGGAAAGCATACTTTGAGTCCTTTTGAGTATACCGATTAAGGCATCTGGTGAGGGAAGCGACTTTAAGCCATCATCTACATAGAAGTCTCTTTCAACAAACTTCTTAACGTCCTCCCCATAGACTTTTTCACCTTCTTGGGCAGAAAGTCTGAGTCCATAAATAGCGACTGCAGGAGAAGAGCTGTTGCCAAAAACATGCACCTTCATGCGATATTCGATGATGTCTTGGGTAGGGTCGTTATCCTTAGACCAAAAGAATCTTAAGAAGTTTCTGTGCTCTTCTTTAACTAGGAAACAATAGAACATTTGTTGTATGTCGGCAACTATAGCAATGGATTCTTTGAGAAATCTGATGAGGACACGAGAAGTGTGTTGTTGAGGTCTGGTCCTGTCAAAAGCACATCATTGAGATAGACTCCTTCATATTGTGAACTGGAATGAAATACTACTCAGATTTGTCCTGGCTTCTTAGGGTGGAAAACACCAAAGATTGGTAAGTAACAGCATCCTTCCTTTTCTTTTAGGGGTGGAGCTACTTCTGCATGACTGTTCTCCAATATATTGTCCATGAATAAGAAAAAATGTTCCATCATTTCTGGTCTTTTCTGAAAGTTGCGTTGGAGTGAACAGAAGCGTTCAAAGGTTTGATCTCTGTTGTTGGGAAGACGGCGTCTCTGTGTTTTGAAAGGTAGTGGTGCAACCCAGGTGTTCGTTTTATCCTTGAAGAACCCTTGCTCTATTATGTTTAAGAAGGCCTCATCTTCAGTAGAGGGAGCTATCTTGTAGTCTTCCTTTGTCCTCTGGAACACCATGCACCCAAAGTGGTCTTGGTCTTCACCACAAGGATGGTTCTCGATTTCTGAAAAGTCAGGCTATAGCACACTTGTCGGCTTCTCTCTTACAAGGAATCTATTAGGACAAGGCTGAAAGAGGGATGGATGTCCGTTCGCCAAGGTATTTGTGTAAAGAGAATTCACTGTGGTAGGCTTGTGAACATTTAAGCAGACATCACCTATAATGACCCATCCCAGGTCAAGCTTCTGGGCATATGGAGAATCGCGAGGACCGTTTATTTGTTTCCTCACCTTGTGGACTCTTATGATATCTCTTCCTAGCAGAAGTATTATTTTGGCCTCTGGGTCGAGTGTAGGTATGAGATGTGCTATGGATTTTAGATGTCCATGATGTAATGCTGCCTCAGGTGTAGGAATCTCTTCTCTGTTTGGCATCCGATTCCATTCGATCAAGGTAAGTAAAGGTAGGGATGCTTCACCATTTATGGATTCGATTTGGAAACCAGTAGCTCTCCAGCCTTTTTCTTTACTCACACCTGTGCAAGTTTTAAGTTAATATGGAGAGCTGTGTCCTTTAATATTAAAGATATCAAAGAAAGTCGAGTTAGCAATAGATCTATTACTCTGATCATCAAGGATGGCATACAACCTTAGCGCTTTCTCTTTATGGCCAATAGGGTAAACTGTGACAAGACAGATCTTGGAGCTAGATTTGTTACTAAGACCTTTTCCGCAGACTTCGGTGCACTGGGTGTCACTTCAGAAGGTACTGTGTCTCTCTCCTCCCCGCCGTGCTCTACAGCCTGTTCTGAGGGTGTGAAAGTCCATGGAGCTGGCCCAGGGTGTAAGGCTGTATTGTTCTCTTCACTGTTGCCATCAGAGCATCTGATGTTTATAGTACAGTATTTTGCAAGATGAAAGGTTGATACACAACACCTGTAACATATGTGGTTCTCCTTGAGGAAAGTTTTGAAGAAGAAGAAGTTTTTATCTAAATCCTCTGCATTTCAGCAATGAGTGTGGTTTCTTATGTAGGGGACATTCTCTGCATAGGTCTTTTGTTGAGATCTTCTTAGTTTCTGAAGTATTGTAGGTTTTGTTTGAGGGGTCTTTGGAAGATACACTGGTCTTGTGTACTGCAACAGGTGTACCTTTCATGTTACGGAGTAAGACAGGCCTACTTGGTTTGGGGTAAGTGGTGTTAAACATTGAGAAGTCAAAGCTGGGATCATTCCTAGTCTTTGCTTGCTGGTGCACGAAGTCCACAAAGAATGAAAATGGAGGAAATAGGACTTTGTGCTTTTGCTTGTACCTGGAACCTTGAGCAATCCACTTCTCTTGCAGGTTATAAGGTAGTTTTTGTACCATGGGGTTTATACCACGTGCAGTATCAAAAAATGCCAGACCTTGTAAATCTCCTTCAGCTTTGGCAACTTGGAGCTCTGTCAGCAGATCACTTAGTTCTCTGAGTTTCTAGAACCCTTTGTTCTGGATTTTGGGGAAATCCTAAATTCTTTTGAAGAGTGCGTTCCATATGCAGGAAGCTTCAGGGACAGGAGCGCTTATGCACTTCTGGTTTAGAGATCACATATGCGTTCCACGCATATCGCGTGCATTCCAAAGACCGGAATTTGCTCGTACATCAACACTGATGTCTCAATTTGCTGGCTTAGGAGGTGTGGTATCTTTTTAGGCACCGGATTCAAGGTATTTAAGGCAGTGTCATCATAATACAAGTGTACCTTACCATGCCAGGATGCCTCTATGAACGCAACTACCAAGATTGATGCCTATGACCATCTAATTATTTATCCCTGGTCCCCTGATCAACCAGTTTTACAGACAGTGGGGAAACGCATTGGGACAAGTACCTGTAAAGGGGCAAGAACCTGAAAATTCCACTAGCAGGGTTACAGTAGGTGACAGTGAGGGCTTAACCACCGAGAGGTGGGGTCACCCCTTTCGGGGCGGGTGCTCCGCCTGTAGGCAGGGGTAACGTTGAGGGATACATTAGGGATTTTTTCCCCCTCCCCCTGTCCTGACTTCACCTCTCGTATATGCATTGTCCAGATCCACGGTCTCCAAACTGTAAGTGTCACGGCTGTTTAAGGGTAACAAGAGTATACACAGTAAAAAGAGCTACTGACCGGACCCCAAACTAGGGAAGAGAAAGGGTGACCCCTGTCAGACCCTCAACACTCTCCCTATGCTGCTAAAGCACATGCCCGGATCCAAATGGTGGAACGAGGCATGCCCGCGTACCTTAGACTGATGAGCCCTGTAACCCCTACAATAGTGGAAGGGGCACGGCCACCGATGCCCTGCACAGAATATGGAGGGAACCGGGGCCAGCTCGGATCCAGTCAGGAAATCACCAGGTACATAACAAAGTCTGCACACTTAGCTGATGGAGCTGCAGCCGCAGAGAAGACGGATCCAAGGACCGCTGGCAATATCCAGAGTGCTTGCAGCAGCAGAACACAGGTCCAGAGAACTAGTAGCTAAAGGAGTGAAGATACTCAAGGCAGAGCTACAACTGAAAAGAGAAATATAATCCACGCCCTGCAATAGGAGGAGGGGTGATTTAAAGGCAGAGAAATCAAACGCAGGAGAGACAGCTGGGAGTAAGACCTAATCACAGGGGCGGAGAAACAGAACAGTGAGAAAACCTCCAACCCTAAGTGACATCATCACAGGGGTGGAGACACAGAGCTTTGAGAACGTCTCAAAGCTCTGGTAGTGACAGTACCCCCCCTTCTACGGGTGGACTCCGGACACCCAGGACCCACCTTCCCAGGATGAGCCCTATGAAATGCCCTGATAAGGCGAGTGGCTTTAATGTCCGACATCGGAACCCACATCCTCTCCTCAGGACCATAACCCTTCCAATGAACGAGGTACTGAAGAGAACCGCGGACAATGCGAGAGTCCACAATTCTGGAAACCTCAAACTCCAGATTGCCATCAACCAAAATCGGAGGAGGAGGCAAAGAGGAGGGTACCGTGGGCTGGACATATGGTTTTAAGAGAGATCTGTGAAAAACATTATGTATCTTCCAAACCCGTGGAAGATCAAGGCGGAAGGCAACAGGATTGATGACTGACAAAATTTTATAAGGCCCAATAAACTTGGGACCCAATTTCCAGGAGGGAACCTTCAGTTTAATATTTCTTGTAGACAACCACACCAGATCACCCACATTCAGGTCCGGACCAGGCACACGTCTCTTATCAGCCACACGCTTATACTTCTCACTCATCTTTCTGAGATTACTCTGAATCTTTTGCCAAATGGTAGACAAAGACGAGGAAAATCTCTCCTCCTCAGGTAAACCAGAAAGAGCCCCTCCCGAGAATGTCCCAAACTGCGGATGGAACCCATATGCACCAAAAAATGGTGACTTATCAGAAGATTCCTGACGACGGTTGTTCAAAGCAAACTCAGCAAGAGGGAGAAATGAACACCAATCCTCCTGGTTCTCTGCCACAAAACAGCGCAAATATGTCTCCAGATTCTGATTGAGGCGCTCAGTCTGACCATTCGACTGCGGGTGAAAAGCAGAAGAGAAGGACAGCCGAACCCCCAGGCGAGAACAGAAAGCCTTCCAGAACCTGGACACAAACTGCGTGCCTCTATCGGAAACAATCTCAGAGGGAATGCCGTGCAATTTAACAATATGATCGACAAAAGCTTGCGCCAACGTTTTAGCATTGGGTAAACCAGGGAAAGGAACGAAATGAGCCATCTTGCTAAAACGGTCCACGACCACCAGGATCACCGACTTCCCCGAGGAACGAGGAAGATCCGTGATAAAGTCCATGGACAGGTGTGTCCAAGGACGGGAAGGTATGGGTAACGGGAGAAGGGAACCTGAAGGTCGTGAACGAGGGACCTTAGCGCGAGCGCACGTCTCACAAGCCGCCACAAAACCCTCCACAGACTTACGAAGAGCCGGCCACCAAAATCTCCGAGCAATGAGATCTACCGTGGCTCTACTCCCGGGGTGACCAGCAAGAACTGTATCATGATGTTCCTTAAAGAGTTTGTGACGTAGCTCAGGAGGCACGAACAACTTCCCGGAGGGACAACGGGCAGGTGCCTCAGACTGGGCAGCCTGGACCTCGGCCTCCAAATCGGAATATAGAGCAGAAACAACTACCCCCTCCGCCAAAATGGGACCCGGGTCCTCGGAGTTTCCTCCTCCCGGAAAACAGCGAGAGAGAGCATCAGCCTTCACATTCTTGATCCCAGGGCGGAAAGTAACAACAAAATTAAATCTGGAGAAGAACAGAGACCATCTGGCCTGTCTCGGATTCATACGCCTGGCCGACTCCAGGTACGCCAGATTCTTATGGTCGGTAAAAACGGTGATAGGGTGCCTGGCCCCCTCCAACCAATGGCGCCATTCCTCGAAAGCCAACTTGATGGCCAACAACTCCCTATCTCCCACATCATAGTTTCTCTCTGCCGGGGAGAGTTTTCTAGAGAAAAAGGCACATGGTCGCCATTTGGCAGGAGAGGGGCCCTGGGACAAAACTGCACCCACACCCACCTCGGAAGCATCCACCTCAACAATAAAAGGTAAGGAAACATCGGGATGCACCAAGATGGGAGCAGACGCAAAACTCTCTTTAATCTTAGAAAAGGCTGCAAGCGCCTCCTCCGACCAAGAGGAAAAATCCGTCCCCTTTTTTGTCATGTCAGTAAGGGGTTTGACAATAGAGGAATAATTCAAAATGAACTTTCTGTAGTAGTTAGCAAAACCCAGAAAGCGCATCAATGCCTTCTGATTTTCAGGAAGCTCCCACTCCAGCACAGCACGGACCTTCTCCGGATCCATGCGAAAACCAGAAGCAGAGAGGAGAAAACCCAGAAATTGAATCTCTGATACCATAAAAAGACATTTCTCCAGCTTGGCATACAGTTTATTTTCCCGCAGTATCTGCAGGACCTGAAAAAGATGATCCTGATGAGTCTGAACATCAGGGGAAAAAATCAAAATATCATCAAGATACACCAATACAAATTTCCCCATTAAATGATAGAAAATACTATTAACAAAATGCTGAAAGACGGCCGGAGCATTCATCAGGCCGAAAGGCATAACGAGATTCTCGAAATGCCCGTTAGGGGTATTAAAGGCCGTTTTCCATTCATCCCCCTCTCTGACCCTGACCAGGTTGTACGCGCCTCTCAGATCCAATTTGGAAAACACCTTGGCCCCAACAATTTGGTTGAAGAGGTCCGGGATCAGAGGAAGGGGATAGGGATCGCGAATCGTGATACGGTTCAGCTCCCTAAAATCTAAGCAAGGTCTCAGAGAGCCATCTTTTTTTTTAACAAAAAAAAAACCCGCGGCAACAGGCGACTTTGAGGGACGAATATGCCCCTTCTCGAGACTCTCAGAGATATAGGTTCGCATTGCGAGTCTCTCCGGTTGTGAGAGATTGTAGAGGCGTGCCTTTGGCAGCTTGGCGCCGGGAATGAGGTTAATGGGACAGTCAAACTCCCGGTGAGGAGGTAGCTCCTGAACACCGCTCTCGGAAAACACATCCGAGAAATCAGAGAGAAATGATGGCAGAGTTTTAGTAGACACCTCTGCAAGAGTGGCTGTGAGACAATTCTCTCTACAAAAGTCACTCCACTCATTTATTTGCCTTCCTTGCCAATCAATAGTGGGGTTATGTCTAGTGAGCCAGGGTAGCCCCAAAACTAGAGGAGAAGGCAATCCGTTAAGGACAAAACAAGATATCTCCTCCACATGAGTGTCACCTACAGCTAGCCGGATATTGTGAACAATGCCTTTCAGAGATCTCTGCGAGAGTGGGGCAGAGTCAATAGCAAAAACAGGTATATCCTTTTCTAATGTACAAACCTGAAAACCATGCAAGGCTACAAATTGAGTGTCAATAAGATTGACGGCCGCTCCACTATCGACAAAAATCTCACAAGGAATGACCTTGCTCTCTAGCGCCACCCTGGCAGACAGGAGAAAACGGGAACTGCAGGTCAGAGGAAAAGCATCAATTCCCACATCAACTTTGCCCAAAGTAGCAGATGAAGCAGAACTTGATGATCTACCTCTTGAGGTTTTTCTCTTATTATCGCTCTTAGTACAGTTCAGGAATCTCCTAGACGGACAAACATTTGCCAAATGACCTATGCCCCCACAACAAAAACACACCATATTCTGAGGACTAAATCCTCTTTTATCAGGGGCAAGTCGGCCTAGCTGCATGGGCTCCTCCTCAGAGGGGAGCGAGACAGGATGAGACCCCTGCATACTGAATGAGTCCGCACCATTGCCCCTAGACTGACAATGACTGGACAGAGAGGTCTTGTTTCTTTCCCTTAGACGCCTGTCAAGGCGTACCGCCAATGACATGGCAGACTCTAAGGATGTTGGTCTCTCATGGAAAGCAAAGGCATCTTTCAAATCCTCTGAGAGACCATGACAGAACTGACTTCGGAGTGCAGCATCATTCCAGCCTGAATCAGCTGCCCATCTCCGAAATTCAGAACAATAAAGCTCCGCAGACAGTTTGTTCTGGCATAGAACACGTAAGTTCGATTCTGCCAGAGCAACACGATCCGGGTCATCATATATCTGCCCCAGGGCCACAAAAAACCTCTCCACGGATCGCAGGGAAGGATCCCCTGATGGCAGCGAAAAAGCCCAAGTCTGAGCATTACCTCTGAGCAGGGAGATGACAATCCTCACCCTCTGTTCCTCATTACCAGAGGAGTGGGGACACAAACAAAAATGGAGTTTACATGCCTCTCTGAAGCGAACAAAATTCTCACTGCCCCCGGAGAACGTTTCCGGAAGTGAGACCTTTGGCTCGCAACAGACTCCATGAGCCGGAGCAGAGCCCAATGCTTGTAGCTGAGTCAGAGATTGACGGAGATCCGCTACTTCCAAAGAAAGACCCTGCATGCGGTCAACCAGGTCAGAAAGCGGATCCATGTCAACAAGGACGGTTTTGGTGGATTATAATGTCACGGCTGTTTAAGGGTAACAAGAGTATACACAGTAAAAAGAGCTACTGACCGGACCCCAAACTAGGGAAGAGAAAGGGTGACCCCTGTCAGACCCTCAACACTCTCCCTATGCTGCTAAAGCACATGCCCGGATCCAAATGGTGGAACGAGGCATGCCCGCGTACCTTAGACTGATGAGCCCTGTAACCCCTACAATAGTGGAAGGGGCACGGCCACCGATGCCCTGCACAGAATATGGAGGGAACCGGGGCCACCTCGGATCCAGTCAGGAAATCACCAGGTACATAACAAAGTCTGCACACTTAGCTGATGGAGCTGCAGCCGCAGAGAAGACGGATCCAAGGACCGCTGGCAATATCCGGAGTGCTTGCAGCAGCAGAACACAGGTCCAGAGAACTAGTAGCTAAAGGAGTGAAGATACTCAAGGCAGAGCTACAACTGAAAAGAGAAATATAATCCACGCCCTGCAATAGGAGGAGGGGTGATTTAAAGGCAGAGAAATCAAACGCAGGAGAGACAGCTGGGAGTAAGACCTAATCACAGGGGCGGAGAAACAGAACAGTGAGAAAACCTCCAACCCTAAGTGACATCATCCCAGGGGTGGAGACACAGAGCTTTGAGAACGTCTCAAAGCTCTGGTAGTGACAGTAAGTTGTTGCATTTTTGTTTATTGGATTGTATTATCCTGGACACGTCCAAAGTAAGGCTTTGTCTATTTATCTGACATAGGATGGAAAGTAATTTTTTCTCTGTGATTTGTTACTTTTCAAACCTTAAATTTTTTTCCAGTGATAGCAAATGGCCATGTTGACCTCCTCCGGAGGCTTGATGAAGAAACTCCCTCTAACACTCCACGCTGGCTGCCAGCCACCGCTACTTTTCGGGCATATAGGCTCCTGCGAAGCAAGATGTCTACCCCGGGCACGTTTGGCTCCTGACCTCCCACTGCTGCCACCCGGCTGACTCATGGCCATACTACCACCTTGCTTGCTCAGTTGCTGCCTCATACGCAAGCTGCCAACCTCTTCTCCTGATGATGATGAAGCCCCTTCTTTATCCGGCTCCCAAGTGCAATCTGTTACATCATCATCCAGTACTGTCTGCATATCACTGATGTCATCCTCAACGGTCCAAGGCCCAGGAGCCTGACCGCTCGCAACACCAGCTCCCACGCAACTCTCCTCATCACTACTTGCCCGCCTACCGGAGGAAGCAGCGGGTTTCTCCTCCAGATCTTGGCTGGGCAGTAGCTGCTTACTGTCCTCTAGAAGCTCATCCTCGCTTAAAAGTGGAGCCGAGCCTATCGCATATAACACTGCTTGAGCTTAGTGAACAGAAAATGACAGAGGCAGGTTAAGGACAGGTGGGGGCACAGGGCCTGCTCCCTTGGGTGGGGATGTCTGATGTCACTTGCAACGAAATAGAAGACTGAGTCAACCATTCAAGCACTTCTGGGTTGCTGGTCAAGACACGTCCGCTAGATGACACTGGGAGCTCAGGCGTGTCTTCTGTTGCTACTTCTGCCTGTGCCAGAAACATTTTGGCCACTGCCCGTTCCCTACGAAGGACCTGTCTCTTGTCTGCCTGACATACTGTAAAATAAAATAATGAAATTAAAAGTAAATGAATGCACCCCAAAAATGGCTGAGGCTATTTATAGGGCTGTGACATTACAGGTGCTGGCTGCTGATTGGCTGCATGCATGGAATTGTAGGCGATCCTTCGTTCCCAGAGTTCTTAGCTCCATGTTCTAACATGCGCAGCAGCCATTTTAGGAAAAAATATGATTCGTTACCACGAAGCATGAGTAAATTTGATTTCGGGACGAATTGAATTTTTCCTAAAATTGGGAATGAATTCCACTTTGTCAACTTTGATTAGCTCATCTCTAAAGGAAACATTATATATGGCATACCTCCCAACTTTAGAAAAGAAGGACACTATGTGTGGCATGCAAAGCGAGCCGTTGCAATTTTTTTCTGCACTAGGCCACGCCTCTAACTCCGCCCAAAACATAACTAAACACGCAATTCCACCCAGTCCCCTAAATGCTCCCACATACTAATTATTCCCCCTTTATGCCACCACACAGTAGTTATGCCAGCATTGCGCCTCCTTCACAGTAGTTATGCCAAGATTTGTGCCTTCTCACAGTAGATATGACCAGATATGTGCCCCCTCACAGTAGCGATGCCCAGATATGTGGCCCTCAAAGTAGTTATGGCCAGATATATGCCTCCTCACAGTATCGATGCCCAGATAGGTGCCCCTCAGAGTAGTTATCAGGGGCGGGCTGGGACGGGGGGCAGGGAGGCAACTGCCCCCCAGGCTGCCCTAAAAAAACGGTCCCTGGGCCGTCTTTAACAAATAATATATATATATCTTTTTATTCTTCAGGGTGGTGGCGGCGGGCAGTAGGAGATGAGCGCTTCCATTGTGGAAACGCTCATCTCCATATTCATCTGTATTGCCGTCCTCAGGACAGCTATATAGATGCCTGTGCTGCGGCAGGGCAGGGGAGGGAGAGGTGTTTCCCTTCCCTGTTCTTCTGATGCTAATGCATGCAGACTATCAGAGTCAGGCTCAAGCAGCACGATGACGTTATTATCATCGCGCCGAGGTCTGAGCCGGGCAGCACACATCGGGGACATAGGCCGGAAGAGGCCTGCATCGCATCACTGCTGATAGAGGTAAGTATTATTATTTTTTTTGTTTTGTTTTTTTTTCTTTGCGGGGGGCACCATGGGGGAGAGAAGCACTATGGGGGCATCTGGGGGCTCTAAAGGGGCTTTTTTTTTTATTATTGGCACATTATAGGGGGCACTATAGGGGAGAGTGGCAATATGGGGCATCTGTTTGAACTATAGGGGCATTATTTGGGGGTACTATGGGAAAGTGGGGGCTCTAAAGGGGCCTTTTTTATTGGCATATTATGAGGGGGACTATGGGATATGGTGGAACTAAGGGGGCATTTTTTACTGGCATATTATGGGAGGCATTATAGGGGAGAGTGGCACTATGGGTTAGTGGAGCACTATTGGGGCATCTGGTGGCACTCAGAAGGGGCATTTTTTACTGGCACATTATGGAAGAGAGGAGCACTATAGCATCTGCTGGGGGCACTAAGAAGGTGCAATTTTTTTACTGGCATATTATGGGGACACTATGAGGAAGGGGGAGAGGAGCACTATGAGGGCATTTACTGGGGCACTATATAGGGGTATTTTAGACTGGCATACATTATGGGGACATTAGCTCAACTGCGGGCACTAAGCGGGGGTATTTCATGTTCTGTCACATTATAGGGAGAATTATTACTACTAGGAGGTATTATGGGGAGCTTTACTACTACTGGGGGGCTATGAGGAACATGATTACTAGTATGTGTCACAGAAGGTGTGCAGGAAACTAGAAAACACAAAATGAATATACGACTGACTGGATCCAAAACTAAGGAACAAAAAGGGAGAGCCCTGCATCAAACCTGGCTCTCTCCCTGACTGCTCAGCCTATGCAAAAATCCCAATGGTAGATGATCGCATATCCTCGTACCTCGACTGTATAACACCTGAACACCCTATAATAGTGAGGGGACACGACCACCGGCTCCCTACTCTAGATACGGAGGGAGTCAGGGTCACCTGGGATCCAGCAAACAGAAAGACACAAATAAATGAACAAAACTTATCTTGTAGAAGACTGAGAAGTAGGAACAGCATGCACACACTCCAGGAAGTTGTATAAAACTAAAAGTGATGCACTATGGGAAAAGGATTTAAAGGGATGCAATCAGTGCAACTACATGACAGCTGAGAGAGGCCAACGAGACGAGAAAACGAAAGCAAAACAAAGGAACCTCAAGGAGGAGGCTCTAGACGTCTGTCAGAGCTTCTCAGATGTCTGGCGGTGACAGTACCCCTCCTTCTACGAGTGGACTCCGGACACTCAGAGCCCACCTTCTCAGGATGGGACCTATAGAAAGCCCTAATGAGACGAGTGGCCTTAATGTCCGTCACTGGGACCCACATCCTCTCCTCAGGACCATAACCCTCCCAATGAACGAGGTACTGGAGAGAACCGCGGACAACACGAGAATCCTAGAGACCTGAAATTCAAGATTACCATCAACCACAATCGGAGGATGAGGCAAAGACGAGGGTACAATGGGTTGGACATAAGGTTTTAATAAGGACTTATGAAAAACATTATGGATCTTCCAAGTCTGAGGAAGATCAAGACGGTAGGCAACAGGATTGATGACGGACAAGATTTTGCAAGGCCCAATAAACTTAGGACCCAACTTCCAGGAGGGAACCTTCAATTTGATATTCTTAGTAGACAACCACACCAGATCACCAACATTCAGGTCCGGACCAGGCACACGTCCTTATCCGCTACACGCTTATATCTCTCACTCATGCTCTTTAGATTATCCTGAATCTTTTGCCAAATAGATGACAACGACGAGGAGAATCTGTCCTCATCAGGTAAACCAGAAGACCCCTCTCCCGAGAATGTCCCAAACTGCAGATGAAACCCATATGCACCAAAAAATGGTGACTTATCAGAGGACTCCTGACGACGGTTATTTAAAGCAAACTCAGCAAGAGACAAAAAAAGAACACCAATCCTCCTGATTCTCCACCTCAAAACAGCGCAGATATGTCTCCAGATTCTGATTGATGCGCTCTGTCTGGCCATTCGACTGCGGGTGGAAAGCAGAAGAGAATGACAACCGAACCCCCAAGCGAGAACAGAAAGCCTTCCAGAATCTGGAAACAAACTGCGTGCCCCTATCAGAGACTATGTCTGAAGGAATACCATGCAATTTGACAATGTGATCAATAAATACCTGCGCCAGCGTCTTAGCATTGGGCAAGCCAGGAAAAGGGATGAAATGCACCACCAGAATCACAGTCTTCCCCGAGGAACGAGGCAGGTCTGTAATGAAGTCCATGGACAGATGTGTCCAAGGACGGGAAAGAATGGGTAAGGGAAGGAGATGACCTGATGGCCATGAATGAGGGACTTTGGCACAAGCGCAGGTCTCGCAGGCTGCCACAAAACCCTCAACCGACTTACGAAGCGCCGGCCACCAGAATCTCCGAGCGATGAGATCCACTGTGGCTCTTGCCCCCGGGTGCCCAGCAAGGACCGTATCGTGGTGTTCCTTAAAAATATTGTGTCTTGAAGCGAGAGGCACAAACAACCTCCCAGGAGGACAAAGATCAGGAGCCTCTGACTGGACTACCTGAACCTCTGCCTCTAATTCAGGATAAAGAGCAGAGACCACCACACCTTCAGCCAAAATGGGACCCGGGTCTTCGAAATTCCCACCTCCCGGAAAACAATGTGACAGGGCATCCGCCTTCACATTCTTAACCCCAGGGCGGAACGTGACAACAAAATTAAACCTGGAAAAGAACAAAGACCATCTGGCCTGTCTCGGGTTCAGACGCTTGGCTGACACCAAGTAGGCCAGATTCCTATGGTCAGTAAACACGTTAATAGGGTGTCTGGCTCCCTCTAGCCAATGGCGCCATTCCTCAAAAGCCAACTTGATGGCCAACAACTCCCTATCTCCCACATCGTAATTTCTCTCTGCAGAGGAGAGTTTCTTCAAGAAAAAGGCACACGGTCGCCATTTGGCAGGAGAGGGACCCTGAGACAAGACCGCACCCACACCCACCTCAGAAGCATCAACCTCAACTATGAAGGGTAAAGAAATATCAGGTTGTACCAAAATGGGAGCGGAAGCAAAACTCTCCTTGATATTAGAAAAAGCCTTACGCGCCTCTACCGACCAGGAGGAAAAATCTACCCCCTTTCTAGTCATATCAGTGAGTGGTTTAACAACAGAGGAATAATTCAAAATAAACTTCCTGTAATAATTGGCAAAGCCCAAAAAACGCATCAGCGCCTTCTGATTCTCAGGAAGCTCCCCCTTAAGCACAGCGCGGACCTTCTCGGGGTCCATGCGAAAATCAGAAGCGGAGAGAAGAAACCCCAGAAATTGAATTTCTGGAACCGCAAACACACATTTCTCCAGTTTAGCGTACAATTTATTCTCCCGCAGGATGAGCAAGAGCTGACGTAAGTGTTCCCTATGAGTTTTGAAATCAGGAGAAAAACATTAAAATGTCATCCAGATACACTAATACAAATTTCCCCATTAAATGATAAAAAATGCTGTTCACAAAATGCTGAAAGACGGCTGGAGCATTCATCAAACCAAAAGGCATAACCAAATTCTCAAAATGGCCCTCAGGGGTATTGAAGGCCGTCTTCCATTTGTCTCCTTCTCTGACCCTGACCAGGTTGTATGCCCCTCTTAGATCCAATTTGGAAAAAACAGTTAAACAGGTCCGGGATCAAAGGAAGCGGATAAGGGTCACAAATTGTGATACTGTTCAGCTCCCTGAAATCCAGACATGGTCTTAAAGAACCATCTTTTTTTCTTAACAAAGAAAAAAACAGCGGCAACAGGTGACTTCGAGGGTCGTATGTGTCCCTTTCTCAGACTCTCAGAGATATAAGCACGCATAGCGACCCTTTCTGGTTGGGACAGATTGTATAGACGATATTTAGGCAGCTTGGAGATTAATAGGGCAATCGTTCTCCCTGTGCGGGGGCAAGTCCTGAACACCAGTCTCAGAGAAGACATCTGAAAATTCAGAGAGAAAAGATGGTACAGTCTTAGTAGAAACCTCAGAAACAGATGTCTTGAGGCAATTCTCTCTGCAAAAGTCACTCCAACCATTTATTTGCCTCGCTTGCCAATCAATGGTGGGGTTATGTTTAGTGAGCCAGGGTAGCCCCAACACTAGAGGAGTAGGCAACCCGCTAAGGACGAAACATGACACATCCTCAACATGAGCATCACTCACAATCAAACGGATATTGTGAACTATGCCCTTTAATGATTTCTGAGAAAGTGGAGCGGAATCAATAGCAAAAACAGGTATATCCTTTCCCAAAGTGTATACCTGGAAACCATGAGTTATAGCAAATTGATTATCAATGAAATTGACAGCTGCTCCACTATCTACAAAAATCTCTCAAAAAATGTTCTTGCTCTCTAGCGCCACCCTGGCAGGTAGGACAAAACAGGAACTACAAGCAAACGGAAAACCTTCAATTTCCGCATCAACCTTGCCAATGGTAACAGATGGAACATTTTTAAAGGATTTTTTCCTTTTTGTTTCTTTATTACTCTCAAAAAACTGCCTGAATCTCCTAGAGGGACAAACATTTGCCAAATGATTTATTTGCCAACAGAAACAAACCTTCCCATGAGGGCTGAATCTTCTATTGTTAGAGGCAATCAAACCCAGCTGCATGGGCTCCTGCTCAGAAGGGGTTGTCAGCGACTGAGACCCCTGTGCACAGAATGAGACTGCCGCACTGTCCTGGGATTGAGTATGACAGGAAGGAGTGATCTCTCCTCTCTCTCTCTAAGACGCCTGTCAATACGAACGGCCCGAGACATGGCAGAGTCCAAGTAGGTAGGCCTCTCATGAAAGGCAAATGCATCTTTCAATCCCTCTGAAAGACAATGGCAAAATTGACTTCGGAGTGCAGCATCATTCCAACCAGTATCAGCTGCCCATCTCCGAAATTCTGAACAGTATATCTCTGCGGATTGTTTACCCTGACATAAAAGTCTAGACTCATCCAGAGCAATACGATCCGGATCATCATATATCTGACCCAGGGCTAAAAAGAATTCATCCACTGAACGGAGGGGCCGTGCCCCCACCGGCAGCGAAAAGGCCCAGGACTGAGCATTATCCCTGAGCAGCGATATGATGATATCCCCCCCCCTCCGTTCCTCATCACCAGAGGAATGGGGAAGTAGGCGAAAAATGGAGTTTGCAAGCCTCTCTAAAACGCACAAAATTCTCACTACCCCCGGAGAATGTATCCGGGAGCGAGATCTTGGGCTCAGAACAAGCTCCATGAACGCAAGCTGAACTGGTCACTTGAAACTGAAAAAGAGTCTTACGGAGATCTGCTACCTCCAATGAAAGACCCTGCATGCGTTCAGTCAAAAGTGAAACCGGATCCATGCTTGAGACGGTTTTGGCGGTTTATAATGTCACGGAAGGTGTGCAGGAAACTAGAAAACACAAAATGAATATACGACTGACTGGATCCAAAACTAAGGAACAAAAAGGGAGAGCCCTATATCAAACCTGGCTCTCTCCCTGACTGCTCAGCCTATGCGAAAATCCCAATGGTAGATGATCGCATATCCTCGTACCTCGACTGTATAACACCTGAACACCCTATAATAGTGAGGGGACACGAGCACCGGCTCCCTACTCTAGATACGGAAGGAGTCAGGGTCACCTGGGATCCAGCAAACAGAAAGACACAAATAAATGAACAAAACTTATCTTGTAGAAGACTAAGAAGTAGGAACAGCATGCACACACTCCAGGAAGTTGTATAAACCACAAAGTGATGCACTATGGGAAAAGGATTTAAAGGGATGCAATCAGTGCAACTACATGACAGCTGAGAGAGGCCAACGAGACGAGAAAATGAAAGCAAAACAAAGGAACCTCAAGGAGGAGGCTCTAGACGTCTGTCAGAGCTTCTCAGATGTCTGGCAGTGACAGTATGGACACTATAGGGGCATTATTACTACTAAGTGTGCTCTGGCAGAGAATTATTTCTATTGGTGGGATTTTGCAGAGCACTGTTACTTTGGGGGGCACCCTGGCACAGCATCAGCTTAAAACTATTATTTTTGGGGGACATTATCTTTATACTATTAGTGTCTGGGCGTAGTTATTTTTTAGAGCACTGTGTGCCAATAATTGTTGAAGGGGGCACTATCTGTGTGGTAGTAGTATTTCTAGGGGGACTGTTTCTGCAGTATAGTATTGGGGTGGCAGGAAAGGGTGTTCAGAAGATGTGAAGATGATGGAAATGTGGCAAACTAATGTCTGTCAATCTCTGCAGAAACAGGAGATGGCTGAAAAATTATCATGGCGGTCTGGTCTGAATGGAGACAATAAACAAATAGAACGTCTACAACAAAGGTGACATCACTGGATGTAAGAGGCATGGGGCGCTATGTAGGAGAGGAAATGCTCCGGCTCCTCCCCCTGCCATTTGCAGAAGGAGGATTCAGAGCTGGGTGAGGATAGCCAAAGGGGGCAGCAGGCCACGGGCGGGTGGCAGATGTTGGGGGGTACCACAAGCCTTGAGCAGGATCTGGGGAGGGAGGAGAGCGGAGGAGCTTCCTGACTGTGTAGCCTGCTGTTTATTGTATAATGTGAAGCAGGCTGTGCAGCGAGGACAGGATCCCTCCCCCCCCCCCTCTCAGTATGATGTGTAAAGACAGGCCTCAACAATAGAATTTCAGCTGTACAGTGTTTGTTGGGAGTGGCCTATTATATGTAGGAGGGGCTTTTAATAATGGGCAGGGCTAAAATGGTCCACTAGACTGGATTTTCCCCCCAGGACTAAGGCTGCCAGCCCTTCCCTGGTAGTTATGCCCAGATATGTGCCCCCTCACAGTAGTTTAGGACAGATATGTGTCTCCTTCACAGTAGTTATGACCAGATATATGCCCCCTCACAGTAGCGATGCCCAAATATGTGCCCCCTCATTGTAATGTGCCCAGTTATGTGCCCCCTTTACACTAATTATTCTCAGATATATGCCCCCTCACAGTAATATGCCCAGCTGTGCCCCCTCACAGTAGTTATGCTTAGATATGTGCCCCTCACAGTAGTTATGTCCACATATGTGCCCCCTCACAGTAGCGATGCCCAAATATGTGCCTCCACACAGTAATATGCCCAGCTGTGCCCCCTTACAGTAATATGCCCAGGACTGTGACCCCTCACAGTAATATGCCAAGTTGTGCACCCTCACAGTAATATGCCCAGTTATGTGCCCCCTCACAGTGATATGCCTAGTTATGCCCTCCTCACAGTAATATGTCCAGTCGTGCCCTCTCACAGTAATATGCCCAGTTGCGCCCTCTCACAGTTATATGCCCAGTTATGTGCCCCCTGACAGTACTATGCCCAACTGTGCCCCCTTGCAGTAATATGCCCAGTTGGGCCCACTCACAGTAATATGCCCAGGAAAGTGCCCCCTTCACAGACAGTAAAAGAAAAAAACTAACTGCAGATACTTACCTCAGTCCCCAGCAGCAGCAACAGCAGGACACACAGAGCTGCCAGCAGGCCCTACCCCCTTCACCACTCCCTGCCTAGATCTGCAGTGTAGAGCACACACAGGGGAGGAATGATGGAGCAGGGAGCCGACGGACGGCTCTCTGCTTCATCATTACCTGCAGCTGTCTCTGCTTCCTATGTAAGTAGGGACAGCTGCCAGAGAGCGGGACATATCTACCCCGTACTGGGACCGCGGGACAGCCACTGGAATCTAGCATTGTACTGCCACATCAGGGATGGTTGGGAGGTACAGTACAGACCAAAAGTTTGGACACACCTTCTCATTCAAAGAGTTTTCTTTATTTTCATGACTATGAAAATTGTAGATTCACACTGAAGGCATCAAAACTATGAATTAACACATGTGGAGTTATATACATAACAAAAAAGTGTGAAACAACTGAAAATATGTCATATTCTAGGTTCTTCAAAGTAGCCACCTTCTGCTTTGCACACTCTTGGCATTCTCTTGATGAGCTAGAAGAGGTAGTCACCTGAAATGGTTTTCACTTCACAGGTGTGCCCTGTCAGGTTTAATAAGTGGGATTTCTTGCCTTATAAATGGGGTTGGGACCATCAGTTGCGTTGTGGAGAAGTCGGGTGGATACACAGCTGATAGTCCTACTGAATAGACTGTTAGAAATTGTATTATGGCAAGAAAAAAGCAGCTAAGTAAAGAAAAACGAGTGGCCATCATTACTTTAAGAAATGAAGGTCAGTCAGTCCGAAAAATTGGGAAAACTTTGAAAGTGCCCCGAAGTGCAGTCACAAAAACCATCAAGCGCTACAAAGAAACTGGCTCACGTGCGGACCGCCCCAGGAAAGGAAGACCAGGAGTCACCTCTGCTGCGGAGGATAAGTTCATCCGAGTCACCAGCCTCAGAAATCGCAGGTTAACAGCAGCTCAGATTAGAGACCAGGTCAATGCCACACAGAGTTCTAGCAGCAGACACATCTCTAGAACAACTGTTAAGAGGAGACTATGTGAATCAGGCCTTCATGGTAGAATATCTGCTAGGAAACCACTGCTAAGGACAGGCAACAAGCAGAAGAGACTTGTTGGGCTAAAGAACACAAGGAATGGACATTAGACCAGTGGAAATCTGTGCTTTGGTCTGATGAGTCCAAATTTGAGATCTTTGGTTCCAACCACCGTGTCTTTTTACGACGCAGAAAAGGTGAACGGATGGACTCTACATGCCTGGTTCCCACCGTGAAGCATGGAGGAGGAGGTGTGATGGTGTGGGGGTGCTTTGCTGGTGACACTGTTGAAGGCATACTGAACCAGCATGGCTACCACAGCATCTTGCAGCGGCATGCTATTCCATCCGGTTTGTGTTTAGTTGGACCATCATTTATTTTTCAACAGGACAATGACCCCAAACACACCTCCAGGCTGTGTAAGGGCTATTTGACCATGAAGGAGAGTGATCAGTGGCGTCGCCAGGGGGGGGCCAGAGGGGGCCACGGCCCCCCCAACATCATGCTGGGCCCCCCATGTGCCCCCCCAACTAAAATGCGCCCCCCCCCCCCCCCCCCCCGTCCCTGCTGCCAGCAGCATTCACTTGACTGATCAGCTCAGCTCAGTCACAGTCTCTCTCTCACCTCACGCTGCTGGCAGCAGGGACACAGGGAGCCGAAGCCTGAGGGAGGGACGGGGAGGAGCGTAATATGATCTCAGAGTGGAGGCTGCTTCTGCCAGCCCCACCCCTCCCCGCCCACCAACCAATCACCGACCAGAGCTGAGGGGGCAAGGCAAGCACAGCACACTGGCAGCTCTCTGAATCGAGTCGTCTGAGTCACACAAGTAAGTGCAGGGAGTCTAAGAATAGAAAGGAATCGAATGAGTCACAAGTAGAGATGAGCGAACTTCTGTTTTAAGTTCGGCGTTAAGTTCGGCGTCTAAAGTTCGGCCATTATTGATTCCGCTACCACGGACCACAACGGAAGTCGGAATCCATATCCGGTTCCAGATCGGGATTCTCCGCTAACCGGAAGCCGAACTTTAGACGCCGAACTTAAAACAGAAGTTCGCTCATCTCTAGTCACAAGTTAAAAGAATCTAAAGATCCGACTTAGTTTGTGACTCATTCGATTCATTGAGTTAAAAGAGCCGTGAGTCAGAGGGTAGAACAGGTACTTTCACACTTGCGCTTGATCGGATCCGTTCTGAACGGATCCGATCATATTAATGCAGACGGAGGCTCCGTTCAGTACGGATCCGTCTGCATTAATAACTTAGAAAAAATTCTAAGTGTGAAAGCAGCCTGAGCGGATCCGTTCAGACTTTCAATGTAAAGTCAATGGGGGACGGATCCGCTTGAAGATTGAGCCATATGGTGACCTCTTCAAGCGGATCCGTTCCCATTGACTTAGGCTACTTTCACACTAGCGTTCGTCGGTCCGCTCGTGAGCTCCGTTTGAAGGGGCTCACGAGCGGACCCGAACGCAGCCGTCCAGCCCTGATGCAGTCTGAATGGAGCGGATCCGCTCAGACTGCATCAGTCTGGCGGCGTTCAGCCTCCGCTCTGCTCGCCTCCGCACGGACAGGCGGACAGCTGAACGCTGCTTGCAGCGTTCGGGTGTCCACCTGGCCGTGCGGATCCGTCCAGACTTACAATGTAAGATAATGGGGACGGATCCGTTTGAAGATGCCACAATATGGCTCAATCTTCAGGCGGATCCGTCCCCCATTGACTTTACATTGAAAGTCTGGACGGATCCGTACGAGGCTATTTTCACACTTAGCTTTTATATGCTAAAATAATGCAGACGGATCCGTACTGAACGGAGCCTCCGTCTGCATTATTATGATCGGATCCGTTCAGAACGGATCCGATCGAACGCTAGTGTGAAAGTAGCCTAACATTGTAAGTCTGAACGGATCCGCTCGCCTCCGCACGGCCAGGCGGACAGCTGAGCGCTGCAAGCAGCGTTCAGCTGTCCGCCTGTCCGTGCGGAGGCGAGCGGAGCGGAGGCTGAACGCCGCCAGACTGATGCAGTCTGAGCGGATCCGCTCCATTCAGACTGCATCAGGGCTGGACGGAGGCGTTCGGGTCCGCTCGTGAGCTCCTTCAAACAGAGCTCACGAGCGGACCAGCGAACGCTAGTGTGAAAGTAGCCTTACACTGAGGCTGAGGCTGCTTTTGTTGCAGCAGTGATAAGATTAAGGGACAGGAGAAGTGACAGATGACACAAGAGTTTAGATTACAGGTTGAATTAAATTAACCCTTTAGAATCAAATTGGCTTCTCAGGAGATATATATGTTAAAGGCATCTCATTCAGTAGCTATATAACTAAGGGCCCTTTCACACTTGCGTTGTCCGGATCCGGCGTGTACTCCACTTGCCGGAGGTACACGCCGGATCCGGAAAAACGCAAGTGTACTGAAAGCATTTGAAGACGGATCCGTCTTCAAAATGCTTTCAGTGTTACTATGGCAGCCAGGACGCTATTAAAGTCCCGGTTGCCATAGTAGTAGTGAGGAGCTGGGGAGCGGTATACTTACAGTCCGTGCGGCTCCCGGGGCGCTCCAGAGTGACGTCAGAGCGCCCCATGCGCATGGATGATGTGTACATGCGATCACGTCATCCATGCGTGTGGGGCGCCCTGACGTCACTCTGGAGCGCCCCGGGAGCCGCACGGACGGTAAGTATACTGCTCCCCGCTCCCCACTACACTTTACCATGGCTGCCAGGACTTTAGCGTCCCGGCATCCATGGTAACCATTCAGAAAAAGCTAAACGTCGTATCCGGCAATGCGCCGAAACGACGTTTAGCTTAAGGCCGGATCCGGATCAATGCCTTTCAATGGGCATTAATTCCGGATCCGGCCTTGCGGCAAGTCTTCAGGATTTTTGGCCGGAGCAAAAAGTACTGCATGCTGCGGTATTTTCTCCAGCCAAAAAACGTTCCGTTCCGGAACTGAAGACATCCTGATGCATCCTGAACGGATTTCTCTCCATTCAGAATGCATTAGGATAATCCTGATCAGGATTCTTCCGGCATAGAGCCCCGACGACGGAACTCTATGCCGGATCCGGACAACGCAAGTGTGAAAGGGGCCTAAGGGTGGGTTCACATCACCTTTATGGATTGTACTGCCAGTGTCAGACTGTTGTCACTGTGGGTAACAATGCACAACAGACAACAATTCACATTGCACACCACAGTGACAGCTTCTGACTCCTGTCTGACTCCTGAGTCCTCCTGTCCGGCGTCAGCCTCAGCTTCCCTTTACTATAATAAATCACTCAATACTAGTAATCAGAGTTCAGAGAGAGCTGAAGAAGACGAGCCGACTGCACTGAGTCAGCAGTGCAGCAAGTAGTGAGTGAATCGAATGTATCAAGCATCTGCGCATGCGCACCGGCACCTAGAGTCTTCGGTTCACTTGCGAGTCAGCTCAGCAGTCTGACTCACCAAGTGAACCGAAGATCCGATTCACCTAAAAGATCCGAACTTCCCATCACTAAGCGGCGGTGCAGGGGAGGGAGAGGCGTGTCCCTTCCCCTTGCTCTGATAGGCTGCCGGTCTAGTGCCTGCAGCCTATCAGAGGCCGGCGCAGGCGCGCAATGACGTCATCGCGCCGCCTGAACCATACAGCGTGGGACACAGGCCAGAAGAGGCCTGCATCGCATCGCTGACACTGAGGTAAGTATATTTTTTTTTTTTTTTTTTACAATAGTGATACTTGGGGGGGGGGGGGGGGGACTTACCTAATAATGGCACATGATGGGGGGGCCTTAATACTGGCACATGATGGGGGGGCTTAATACTGGCACATGATGGGGGGGACCTAATACTGGCACATGATGGGGGGACCTAATACTGGCACATGATGGGGGGCTTATTACTGGCACATGATGGGGGGCTTATTACTGGCACGTAATGTGGGTCTTATTACTGGCACGTGGAGTCATCTACGGGGGCACTAAGAAGGGGTAATTTATACTTGCAAAATTATGGGGGACATTGAGGGCATCTACTGGGGCATTTTATACTGGTACATTATGGGGGCACTAGGAGGAAGGGGGAGAGGAGCACTATGGGGCATTTACTGGGGGCACTATATAGGGGTATTTTATACTGGCACATTATGGGGGACATTAGCTCAACTGGGGGCATAAGGGGGTATTTTTTGCATTGTCACATTATAAGGAGAATTATTACTACCGGGGGGCATTATGGTGGGCTTTATTACTCCCACATGGTATGACCCCTAGTAGCAGCACCAGCCTCTCCCTGCTCTGCTATCCCTCTGCCTCTTCTCCAAATCCTTATTATGAAATCTTTCTCATTAGGATAAAACACAACATCAGCTCCACCGAGCCCCCGGCCAAAGTGTGGAAGTGGCGTCCGAGATCCCCAAGGGCCAAGCCAAGTAACTGTAAGTCTTCATGTCAAATATGTTTGTTATACACATATAGCCTACACTGTGCCCCACAATATACAGTATACCGCTACACTGTGCCCCACAATATATAGTATACCGGTACACTGTGCAGTCTGTTCTATAAGCACCCTTGTTCTGTGGCGGTGGACAGAAAATAATCTGCAAGTGCCCCTCCTGAGACCAGGCTCTGGATCCGCCACTGGTCTGGACCGCTCACAGGAGTGTACATTTTTTCTAAACTGTAATCCGTATCCTCTGACCTGCAGAAATCAGCACTCGCTCGATAAGAACTAACAGGCAGTACCTGTAGGCTGTAGCCTGGCCCTGTTTCCGAAGCTAGCCGAGTGGTGTAAGGTTAAGGTACTAGTAGAGATGAGCGGCCGCTTAATCCAGATTTAAAGTTAAAGTTACTGCAGGATATGGATTACGGTTTAGAAATGTCAAATGTACACTCCTGTGAGTGGCGGGGAGGGGGATCTGTGGATGACACTGTTAGGGTCCATTCACACGTCCGTTTTTTCTTTCCTGATCTGTTCCGTTTTTTGCGGAACAGATCAGGACCAGATCTGGACCCATTCATTTTCAATGGGTCCTGGAAAAAATCGGACAGCACAATGTGTGCTGTCCGTTTCCGTTGTTCCGTTCCGCATGTCCGTTTAAATATAAAACATGTCCTATTATGTTCCGCAAAAATCGGATCCTGGTACAATGCAAAGTCAATGGATCCGCAAAAAACGGAAGACATTCGGATGTCATTCCGTATGTCATCCGTTTTTTGCGGATTCCGTTCCTGGAAACACATAACAAATTTTATTTAAAAATTTTTTTTTCAATTTTTTTTCAATGAATTCCAAACAACTTTACTTGATTATTGAAATTTATACATGTTTCCGTTTTTTGCGGATTCGCAAAAAAACGGATGACATACGGAAACATTTTCAGGAACAACGGATCCGCAAAAAACGGACCGAAAATCGGGATATAGGAAAATACTGACGTGTGAATGTAGCCTTATAGGGAGGGGGATCTGTGGATGACACTGTTATGGAGGGGGAAATGGGGATGACACTGTCATGGGGTGGATCTGTGGATGACACATATAGCATAAGATGCTATATACGGTATGTGTCATCCACAGATCTCCCCCATAGCAATGTCATCCACAGACAGCTGGACTTTTCTTCCCTGTTGCGGTTTTAGGTATTGGGTAAAGTATCGCAGCATTTCTAAGTGTACTTGTGTAAATGTATCGTTGTTATAGCTGCCCCCCCCTACTTTTGTCCTGGCCCCCAGTGTGCCCCCCCAAAATTTGAAAGCTAGAGACGCCACTGAGAGTGATGGGGTGCTGCGCCAGATGACCTGGCCTCCACAGTCACCGGACCTGAACCCAATCGAGATGGTTTGGGGTGAGCTGGACCGCAGAGTGAAGGCAAAAGGGCCAACAAGTGCTAAGCATCTCTGCGAACTACTTCAAGACTGTTGGAAGACCATTTCAGGTGACTACCACTTGAAGCTCATCAAAAGAATGCCAAAAGTGTGCAAAGCAGCATTCAAAGCAAAAGGTGGCTACTTTGAAGAACCTAGAATATGTCATATTTTCAGTTGTTTCACACTTTTTTGTTATGTATATAATTCCACATGTGTTAATTCATAGTTTTGATGCCTTCAGTGTGAATCTACAATTTTCATAGTCATGAAAATAAAGAAAACTCTTTGAATGAGAAGGTGTGTCCAAACTTTTGGTATGTACTGTATGTATATGGACTAAGCCTTCATTCTGATAAAATCTGAGACTCTTAGCCAATATATTTTGATCAAAACCTATCTGAGCCCGCCTACCAGCACCAAGGTGGTCTAAGTCAGGCAGAACCTACTTTAAACCTACCTATGCTGTTGGGCAACTACATTTAGGAGAGCAGACCCTGCAAATATAGTGTGCTGCTTCTTGTTACCGCTGTGTGCACCAAGCAACCAATGAGAAAAGGAGTCCACACAGCTACATGTATCACCTAATCAGGGTCGCATGTGGAATAGACGGGGCAAAAGTGCACAAAAATGCTGCTCCCAAGATAAAATAGGAGGACAGAAGAGCATTCATACTTAAAGGTGACAGACCTTCAAGTGTATACTACTTTATCTTTCTCTGAGATTTTTGTCTGTAATATACACTTGAAGGAGTGGTACCTTCAAGTGGGAATCCGCTTCTACTATCTGGGGAGCGGCATTTTTGTGTACTTTTTCCCCGCCTATCCCACAGGCGTCCTTGATTAGGTTGTACATATAGCTGTGCGTGCTCCTTCCCTCATTGGTTGCTTGTTGCACACAGAGGTAACTAGGAGCAGCACACTATATGTGCAGGGTCTGCCTTCCTGAATGTAGATGTCCAACGGCAAAGATATGTTTAGAGTAGGACCTGCCTAAAGAATTTACCCTATTTTAGAAACCACACCCTTCGCAGTATTTCCCAATGGGTGTAGTGAGCATTCATAGGGTCCCTTCATAGGGTTGTAGATCATTTCTTCCCCAGTGTGAAAATTGTGGCGGTGTTCTGGGATGTACACCCACTTGATGGAGCAGTGGCTGAGAAACAGCTCATCAGCAGTGGTATTATCTCAAAGAAATCTAATGCCCCAGTCTATGGAGAAACCGGTTCTCCAGAAAAACTGCTACTCATTTAGAGTATTCAATACCCTATAATGGTTGCAGAGGTATGCGTGTGTAGGTGGGGTGTCAAAAAGACTTGCTGCACAGAGTGTAACCTAAGGCCAGCCCTGCAACCTAGCATGCACGTTTTCTATAGAGGATGCCAGGAAACCAGAGTAAATTTAGGGAGTTTACTCATTTTTCCCTTTCTCTCCAAAGTAAGGTTAGATGCCATACAGATTGTTATCACTGATACAGGCAGCACAGCTGTAGAATATAGAGTGAGGCTTCATTCACCGCTACATTAATGGCAGGAAAATAGCACAGCACACTGCACTTGGAAATCCAACAGACTCCATAATGGCCAATTATAGTTATTCAATGGACCACAGCCTTAGGCCTCATGCATACGGGCGTTTCCCGGCCGTGGCCATATTGCTCCCTGCATCATGGACGCTGACCAATTCACTTTAATGGGTTCGCAGTTTGGAGATGCAGTGTGGAACGCATGCACGGAACCCCACAGAAGCCATGCGGAGTGCTTCCGTGGTGTATCTGTCCGTGCTTCCGCACCGTAAAAAAATAGAACATGTTCTATTTTTTTATAGTGCGGACGAATCATGGACCCATTCAAGTTGAGTGGGTCTTGATCCATCCCGGCCACCGCACGGATGTTGCCCGTGTATTGGGGACCGCAAATTGTGGTCACCAATGCACGTACAGCCGCACTATGGCCGTGTGCATGAGGCCTTAGCAATTTTCAGTGTTTTGTTCTTATGATGGAAAATATTTAGCAAACATGTGAATGAGCCCTAAGTCTAGTCCCTTAAGAATCAACCTTCCCCTGAAAGTGTGAAGCATAGAGAAAAGCTGCACCATTAAATTCTGATGACGACATGTATTCATGGATTCTGGCTCTTCCATGTTTTTAGATCTTTTTGTCAAATGGTAAACTGAAGTACAATTATAAGCGTTTAACTTTTATTGACAAATACACCAGGTTTATGTAGAGACTCAATATTTCCAGGGCTGAGCCTTCTTTTTTGAACACTTCTATGGTGGATATCTGCTTCTGGGTTGCTATCCTGGCTGATAGCAACCCATTCTTGCCTCGTTAGTGCTTGAAGTTTAGTACAATTTTTCTGTGTTTGTCCATACACTTTTTAAAGGATTGACCAAAGATCCTCAATGGGATTGAGTCACGGTTGTTATTTTTACCTTGTGCTATAGTATTCTATCATGCTGGTAAATGCATTGCTTATCACCAAATTGCTCCTGGATAGTTGGGAGAATTTGCTCTTGGAGAGTGTTTTGATACCATAGGCATAGATACTTAATTTTGAGTGTGCTCACTTGAATTAGAAGCAACCCCCTTATGTGAATGGTTTCTTACGTTCTTTTCTTCCGGCATAGAGTTCCGTCGTCGGGGCTCTATGCTGGAAGAATCCTGATCAGTTTTATCCTAGACTAGAGCATTCTGAATGGAGAGAAATCCATTCAGGATGCATCAGGATGTCTTCAGTTCAGGACCGGAACGTTTTTTGGCCGGGGAAAAGGCATTAATCCGGATCCGGCCTTAAGCTAAACGTCGTTTCGGCGCATTGCCGGATCCGACGTTTAGCTTTTCCTGAATGGTTACCATGGCTGCCGGGACGCTAAAGTCCTGTTTGCCATGGTAAAGTGTAGTGGGGAGTGGGGGAGCAGTATACATACCGTCCGTGCGGCTCCCGAAGCGCTACAGAGTGACGTCAGGGCGCCCCACGCGCATGGATGACGTGATCACATGGCACGTCATCCATGCGCATGGGGCGCTCTGACGTCATTCTGGAGTGCCCCGGGAGCCACACGGACGGTAAGTATACTGCTCCCCCGCTCCCCACTACTACTATGGCAACCAGGACTTTAATAGCGTCCTGGCTGCCATAGTAACACTGAACGCATTTTGAAGACGGATCCGTCTTCAAATGCTTTCAGTTCACTTGCGTTTTTCCGGATCCGGCGTGTAATTCCGGCAAGTGGAGTACACGACGGATCCAGATAACGCAAGTGTGAAAGAGCCCTTAGCTCTTCTTGACACAACATCCTCCTCCAAAAGGCTTCACCTCACTGTTCGTACAGGTGCACTCACACCTGCCTGCTGCCATTCCTGAGCAAGCTCTGCCCTGGTGGTGACCCAATCCCATAGCTCAGGGATGCTCAATCTGCGGCTCTCCAGCTGTTGTAAAACTTCAACTCCCACTATGCCCTTCTGTAGGCTGATAGCTGAAGGCCGTCTGATAATTATGGGAGTTGCAGTTTTGCAACAGCTGGAGGGCCGCAGGTTGAGCATGCCTGCCATAGCTGAATCCCCTTTATGAGCTGCCCTTGCATTTCCTAACTTTCTTGGGTGATCTGAAGCTATCTTCACAGCAATTGAACCTCTCTTCTTGAAATTCTTAATGATCCAATACATTTAGATACAATCTTACATGCAGCAATGTTATTGCCTGTGAAGCCCTTTTGATGCAAAACAATAATGACTGCACGTGTTTCCTTGGAGGTAACTGGGGCTAACAGAAGAACACAATTATTTTGAGCGCTACCACCCCTTTTAAAGCAACCAATCTATTATTTTTATTCCTTCAGTATGACAAAGTGATATCAGCTGCCTTGTGCTCGTTAGCACATTCTCCTGAGCTAATGAAAACCTCTGTGAAATGATGTTAGCAGGTTATTTTGTGTCAGGGCTGAAATGCAGTCAAATTACTTTTTGGGGTAATTAAATAAATTTTCATGGTAAGGGATGACTTTGCAAAGCTGCCGATCAGCTTTTGGAGAAGGTACCAGCACTCCTGTGAGCACCGCGGCCTTCAACAACTTTTCCTAGACCAAGTGATGACACTTTCATGTGTCACATGTCCTATAAACAGCTCAGCCCCATTCAAGTGAATGGGGCTGAGCGCAATACCAAGCACAGCCACTATACCATGTACGGCACTGTGCATAGTTTGCTGCCAAAAGGCAGAGGTGCTCACAAGAAGGCCGATTCCTTCTCAAAACAGCTGATTGGCGGGGTCCTGGTTGTCAGACCCACACCGATCAGATACTTATGACCTGTACTGAGGATAGGTCATTAGTATACACATCTTGGAAATTGCCACCATAAAATTTATGAAAACCAAAATTTGTGTCGGTCTCAAAACTCCTGGCCACGAATGGACAGTTACCTATAATCTCAATTAGCCTGTATAATATTTGTATTTAGTTTGTTCACATAAGTGGTAGCTTTGTGCTGCAGAAATGCATGTATTATACAAATGTTTAAGCTGCGACCCATTTACAATAGAGAATACAATTAATCAGTGGAAGATGGGGAATTCATTTAAAGAATGAGAAATGTATGAAAATGTATCGATAGTCATTTACACGTTTGCCCTAGGTTTACAGGTTTAATTATCCTATTAACAGAAGGTGCTTGAAAAAGATTTTCATTTATTTCTGGTAACAATTGAATTGACTTTTTATATATAAAGGCAATTAGAATTAATATGAAACCACATTTACTTATTTTACATTATTTTATTACTTTTTTTTAGAAATGTTACACTTTGTTTTTCTCCTTAAATCATGACTAAGGTAATACAATAATGCTATATCATATTATCAAATTGAGAAATAATGTTTCTTCAGCTTTTGTTCAGTTCAGTTCTTTGCATATACACTGTAAGTTTTCTAATATGAACTTCTTACTATTATATTGATCAGAAAACACATCTTCAAGAGCATATCCTCTTCTCATCCAGTTTAGTTGATTCTGTAAAGCAAAATGTTTTTAAAGGAAAGATTATACATCCTAAGAAGACTTCACCATGATGATTTGGAGCATTTTTCTTATTTACCCCTTGGGTTGTCAGTTTTTGCATTTTTGCCTTTGAGTACTGCCTTTCTAAAGCCATAACTTTTTTATTTGTCATTCACATAGCAGTAGGAAGGATTGTTTTTTGTGAAACAAGTTGCACATTCCAATGGTACCATTTATGTTACATACAATGTAGTGGGAAGCTATAACAACATTCCAAACGGGGTGGAATAAAAAAAAAATATATACAATTCCACCACAGTTTTACAGGTTTTGTTTTTACAGCGTTCAGGGCCATCTTTAATATTGATTGGACCCTGGCAAAAAATTACTTGGGCCCCCTGGATCCTGCCTTCCCACACCCTAGCATGCAATCACGCCCTCCACCACAACACACACACACACCCCAAAAAATCCACACATCTGGTAGAGTCCAGTGAATGACTGTAAATACTTGCCAGTTCTGAAGACTCCAGTGGCTCAGGATCAGTGCTCTGGGCAGCTGGGCTCAGGCTGGAAGTGGGCACCGCTCTGCAGGAAGGAGACCAGGGCTCGGCTCACCCTAGCATTGCAGTGTACCCCAGCACCGCACAGTATGCAGTATAGCACCCTATAGTATACAGCACCCCACAGTATGCAAGCAGTATAGCACCCTATAGTATACAGCACCCCACAGTATGCAGTATAGCACCCTACAATATACAGCACCTCACAGTATACAGTAGAGCAGTATAGCACCCCACACTATACACTATACAGCAACTCACAGTATACAGCAACTCACGGTATACAGCACCTCACAGTATACAGTACCCCACAATATACAGCACCTCACAGTATACAGTAGAGCAGTATAGCACCCCACACTATACAGCACCCCACAGTATACAGCACCACACAGTATACAGCACCTCACGGTATACAGCACCTCACAGTATACAGTACCCCAAACTATACAGAATACAGCACCTCACAGTATACAGCACCCCACAGTAAACAGTAGAGCAGTATAGCAACCCACAATATGCAGCACCCACAGTATACAGCACCCCACAGTATACAGTATAGCAGTATAGCGCACCCCACCATATACAACACCCCACAGTATACAGTAGAGCAGTATAGCACCCCACAGTATACAGCACCCCACAGTATACAGTAGCTTACAGTATATTAGTAACAGCCCCTGTCACCTTTTCCTGATGTAATCTTCACAAAAAAGCTCCGCAGCTAAGTCAAACTTATCCTACAGCAACACTCTTTGTAGAAAGGACCTTTGATTACCACATGACCATGTGACCAGTAAAATTTCTAGGTTACTGGTCACATGGTGATGATGTCATCTAAGGTCCTTTCTACAAAGACAATCACAGCTGTCACAGTTCGCTGCCTGGAGTGCCGGTGTAACGTTATACTTCCCTACTTTGCGAGATTGCCCTACCCGGTCGCACCGGACATGACATGAGGAGGTGTGCAGCGCAGCGCAGGCGCACAACGACGGGTTAGGGAAATTTGTGCGCATGCAACGGCAGCCTCGCCGGTGGTTAGGGTAGGGAAAAATTATGGGCCAGTGCGCAGGCACGGTGATCGGATGGATGTTCTTAGCTGGACACCGGCCGACACTGCGCATGCGCTGGGAGCCTCACCAGCGGTTAGTGTAGGGAAAAAGTACTGGCCCGTATGTAATTTTGCCCTTCCCTAACCGCTGGTGAGGCTCCCGGCGCATGTGCAGTGTCGACCAGTGTCCAGCTGAGAACATCCATCCGATCACCGTGCCTGCGCACTGGCCCATAATTTTTCTGTACCCTAATCGCCGGCGAGGCTCCCGGCGCATGCGCACTCTGCTGTGAAATTTAAGAAATTTCCCTAACCCATCGGTGTGCGCCTGCGCGGCGCTGCATACCTCCTCACGTCATGTCCGGTGCGACCGGAAGTGACGAGGGTATGGAAATCTCACGAAGTAGGGAAGTATAACGTTACACCGGCAGGCGTGGCATAGCAGCACCCCCCTGTGTAACTCACAGCCTGACACCTGGTGCAGTGGCTGTGCAGTGGTGCATAAACTTTGAAAAAGTATATATTTTTCCTTTTCATTGCCATATTCTGTCCCCATAACTTTTTTATAGTTAGGTCTACGGAGCTGTGTCAGGATTTTGTGTCAATTGCAGTGACCCAGTTTATCACTGCTAAAGAGTTAATTAACTGCTAAAAGGGTTAATGTACTTTTCTATATCGTTTGTGTGATTTAAAGAGCTGAACATAGATAAACAATTTAGTTATCGTGCCATTAAAGGGGTTGTCCAGTTTGAGACCTGAACCTGGACCCAAACCTATCTGCACTCATTCACCATGAATAAGTGGAGAATTGGAGCTTTTCAAGCTCCAATGCTCCTCCTTGCCCTGCGCTAAATCACTCAGGGCAAGGAAATTTTCTTGAGATCTAGTGACATAACAAGCTCTCCATGTGTAAGCTAGACAAAAGCTTCCACCTAGCAGTGAGCCCAGTGACGTCACCAGCACTAATAGGTGGTCTTTAGCAGGGTAGGGCAATGCTAAATACAGCCCATCGGAGCCAAAGATGTCTCCGGGATCCGCCTTACAGTGTCCAAAAGTAAACAAATAGCCCTTCCCATTCGCAATGCATTTTCAGCCTGCTGGCCCATATTCAGCCTTGGAAAAATTGTGTATTTACTGTGAAGAAAAACTGAACTTATTACAGCCAATCATTTTGTTTATGAACTGCCAAAACTACCTCAGTAAAGTGCCTTGGACTTGTTACTCCAAAATACGGTCTGCTTACTGTCTTGTTCTGCCATCAGCTATTGTCTGGCTCAGACCTCCTGCCTTGCACCCCATCACCACAGATAACTAACACCAAGGGCACCCCAGGCACCATCACACAGGAGCTCCCAATACTAAGGAGTGCCCTGAGGGGAAAAAGGGTTGTGCCCCTCCAGTGACTGCATGCATGACGGTGTGGGCGGTCTTATCATTTGTGATTTATAGGCTGTGATTTTAATTGTTAACATGCTTGACAAAGGCTATCTCTAGCCGAAACGTTGCTGCAAAGATTTTTTATGCCTTGCTGTGAGGTGTTGTTCTAAATAAAGAAGAATATTGGTGATACGCTGCTGTGGCCCTCCACTTTTTCTACATGCCTTTGGACCGCGTTGGATCTGCGATCCCTTGCCCAGCTGCTGCGTGACCACCACTCTCGCTCTTTACAAGCCGCTTGTGTTGCTGCTCCTGAACAAACCTACTCTCTGCATGCATGACCCAGGGAGTGCTAAAGGGAGAAGGATTAGCCACAGTGAGGACTACAACCACCCTCATTGCCACTGCTACTATCCCATCCTCTCCAGTTCCAGCAAATCACTGCATCTTCCCTGATGGCCAGCATGCTGCACAATGACACACTGCTGAGTTGTGTTTATTCTGGTGCTGTTTTGAAAAGAAGTCATGTTTTTCGACTCTTGGATAACCCTTTTATGCATTGATAAGTTATGTTACCTCAGACCATAGCCCTAAAATCAGACCCGAGACACCTAAATAATCAGACCACAGATCCCAAACCAGGTCATTAAATTATCAGTTTACAGACATACCTCTAAATGATCAGACCCCAGACCTGCAAATACTGTGCAGTTGGTGTACTGCTATGGCAGAGGAAGTAGATCCCCGATATGCCTGCTAGACCATGCGATTGTTTGATCGATATAATACACTGCACTGAAAAACAAGAGCACTGGGGTTGAAAAGACCTGCAGAAAAGGCTTGTAGGGAGTTGGTCAGATGGTCCATTACACAATGGAAGTTGCAAACCACTAGACGTGCTTGACTATGAACATTTCTCATGTGTAAAGTACACTCACCTAAAGAATTATTAGGAACACCTGTTCTATTTCTCATTAAAGTGATTATCTAGTCAACCAATCACATGGCAGTTGCTTCAATGCATGTAGGGTTGTGGTCCTGGTCAAGACAATCTCCTGAACTCCAAACTGAATGTCAGAATGGGAAAGAAAGGTGGGCTACAACAGCAGAAGACCCCACTGGGTACCACTCATCTCCACTACAAATAGGAAAAAGAGAAATTGGACTGTTGAAGACTGGAAAAATGTTGCCTGGTCTGATGAGTCTCGATTTCTGTTGAGACATTCAAATGGTAGAGTCCGAATTTGGCGTAAACAGAATGAGAACATTCATCCTTCATGCCTTGTTACCATTGTGCAGGCTGGTGGTGGTGGTGTAATGGTGTGGGGGATGTTTTCTGGGCACACTTTAGGCCCCTTAGTGCCAATTGGCCATCATTTAAATGCCACGGGCTACCTGAGCATTGTTTCTGACCATGTCCATCCCTTCATGACCACCATGTACCCATCCTCTGATGGCTACTTCCAGCAGGATAATGCACCATGTCACAAAGCTCGAATCATTTCAAATTGGTTTCTTGAACATGACAATGAGTTCACTGTACTAAAATGGCCCCCACAGTCACCAGATCTCAACCCAATAGAGCATCTTTGGAATGTGGTGGAATGGGAGCTTCGTGCCCTGGATGTGCATCTCTCAAATCTCCATCAACTGCAAGATGCTTGTTGAATCAATGCCACGTAGAATTAAGGCAGTTATGAAGGCACAAGGGGGTCCAACAGAGTATTAGTATGGTGTTCCTAATAATTCTTTAGGTGAGTGTAGGTTGCAATGTATCTTTAAAGGGATTGTCTCACTTTGAACATTATTATATACAGTACTGATCAAAAGTTTAAGACCACTTGAACAATGGCAAAAAAACATATTTTACATTGTTGGATCTTAACAAGGTTCCAAGTAAAGCTTCAACATGCAATAAGAAGAAATGCGAGTGAGACAAAACATTTTTTGAGCATTCAATTAATTGAAAATAATGATTAAACTGAAACAGGCCTTTTTTCAGCTGATCCAAATTTCAGGACCACATGCCTTTAAAAGGCCAAATCTGTGCAAAGATGTGGATTCATTGTCATTTTCTGTCAGGTAGTCACACGTTGTCATGGCAAAGGCAAAAAAACTCTCCCTTTTTTAATGCAGTCGGGTTGTTGAACTGCATAAGCAGGGTCTCTCACAGCGTGCCATCGCTGCTGAGGTGGGATGCAGTAAGACAGTCATTTGGAATTTCTTAAAATGATCCTGAGGGTTATGGAACAAGAAAGTCAAGTGGAAGACCCTAAAAAATGTCATCAGCACTGAGCCGGAGGATCCAATTGGCTGTCCGTTAAGACACTGGCCGATCATCGACCCAAATTAAGGCCCTTACTGGTGCTGACTGCAGCCCCATAACCATCAGACGGCATCTGAGATTGAAGGGCTTCAAAAACAAAAAACGTCTTCAAAGACCTTGTCTCCTTGAACGCCACAGAACTGCTTGTTTGGACTTTGCAAGAGAGCACCAAACATGGGACATTCAAAGGTGGAAGAAAGTTTTATTCTCTGATGATAAAAAATGTATCCTTGATGGTCCTGATGGTTTCCAACGTTACTGGTATGACAAGCAGATCCCACCTGAGATGTTTTTCTATGTACCCTGGATGAGTAGGTGACAGAACTGGAGAGCCTGGTATGGAAGGAGCTTTGGCTAGACAATGCCTACCAGGCACTGGTGAGGGCTTAGGGCTGAAGGGAGGGGTGTTATTTACATGTGGAGGGGAGCTATTTACATGGGACTGTATATTGAAGGGGCTGAAGGGAAAGGAGTGATGTTATTTACATGGGACTGTATATTGGAGGGGCTGAAGGGAGGGGAGTGATGTTATTTACGTCGGATTGTATGTTGGATTGGCTGGGACATAATATTTTCTGAGGGCGCTACAGTAAGGATTATAACTATGGGGCACTGCAGGGGGGGCATTATAAATACAGGGGACATTATAGGGGTCCTGATTGTTACAAGGGGCTCTATAGGAGTGCTTATACATTGGGGTCTGTAGAGAGCTTTATTACAGCTGGGAGAACAATAGGCAGGGCCTTTTTTCTACTGAGGGCTCTGTGAGGGCATTATTAATACTGGAGGGCTCTTCTACTAATGGAGGCACTCTTGGGGAGCATTATCACTGTCGGGAGCACTGTAGGGGCAGTATTTCTAATAAGGGCATTCTAGACGGGAATTATTGGTGGGACTTTGAAGAGCACTATTACTATGAGGATGGCAGTCATTTTTCTTCAGGATAGTATATGGGGGTATAGGGGAGCACGGCAAGCAGCGTCTCTGCAGAGACGAGGCACTGCTGAAAGAAGTTGTCTTGGCCGAATGGAGAAGATGAAAAAAAATGGCTACATCAGAGGAGACAAAAAAACTAAATGGCTGCACACCGTTTTATATATATATATATATATATATATATATATACACACACACACACAAACAATAGATCTAGGAATTGGGGATCATTCTAGATAAAAGTGGTACAATACCGACTATAAATTAGCAATGGAAGCTCTTAGCTCACATACGTTCCGGGCCCATCTACCAGGCATCAAGGTGGCTTCCGCAGATTGGTCCCTATCACTAAATATACTGCTCACTTTGGACTTACTTAAGCCTACGATATTTAAGGCAGTGTAGGATCAATGGCAGTGTCGGTATTGTACCACTTTTATCTAGAATGACCCCCATTTCTTATCTCTATTGTTTGTATACATAACGGTGTGCAGCCATCTTGTTTTTTGTAATTATGTTTGCTTCATGGATTTGCACCTGTGATTCTGAAGGGTCTAGTCAAAATTTTCTTGCAATACATCAGAGGAGACATCACCTGGGAGGCTCTGGATGTGAGAGGTATGTGCTGCTGTATAGTCCTGTATGTTTGATAGTGTCTATACAGCAAATAAAGCAAGTAGTCTTTAGTGCTAGTGCGGGCGGGGGCGTCGACTGGGGACATATGCATTGGGGCTTGGTCCCCAGATCTTTTGAAACCCTAGCAATGCCCCTGCCTCATACCTCACATATCAGTACACTGCTGTATATTTCACATATCTGTACACACTGCTTCTGTTATACCTTGTAACTTACATATCAGTTCACTGCTGGATATAATATATATCTGCACACACTGCATCTATTATACTGTATAATATAGAGCAGTGTACTCATGTGATAGGTAGAAGGCATTATAGATGCAGTGTGTGTAACATCCCAGAGTTATGTTACTAAACTCTTTTTCCCCACTACTATTTGTTGGTAACATGTGCCTTGTCATCTAATGTGATTTTATTTAATATTCCTCACAAATGTTCATTGAAAGCCTTGTTTGAATGTACTTTGCTGTAATTTCCATGTACACCAGCAGGTGTCAGCAATGTGTCAGCAGGGCCTTAGTTCAGTTTAGCATATCTAGACTGGAATAGCACATTCCAGTTAACTCCCCCCTCTTTGAGCAGAGTGGGGAGGAAAGGAAGTTAATGTTAGTGTGCCAGCCACCCCAGCTAGGGGAAGGCTATGCTGGTAGGAGCTCCCAGTTCTAGGGATCCCAACCCAGGATCGTGTCTCGGCTGACCAAAGATCTTTATCCCCAGTCTGAGCCTTCAGCCTCAGCTGGTTGACAAGCAAGCAGCACCTCCAAAACTCCAGAAACAACCATTCCCTGTGAGCTAACTGTGAGTACCATCCAGAGACCAGGAGAAGCCAAATTCCTCCTCAGCTAGTCATTCCCACTGTTGACACTATTGCCATTATTACACAGAGACATTACACCACTCTGGCATTCCTAACCCGGTACGTGAGTTGCCACACCTTAAAGGGCTCTGAGACTGTACCCTGCGCACGCTGCAGTTGGCGTCACAAACAAAAACTCTTAACTATCATTTACAGCTGACCCAGTCATTGCATATTATAGCGTCAGTGTGCATTATTCCTATCCGGCTTACTGCATGTGTACACATGTATGTGACCAGTTATATATTATATTCACTGTGAGGTACATGAGGTAGTGGTAGTTGTAACTGACTGCAGTATTATACAGTATATGAGTGAGATATGAGTAAAAACAGGGAATGACGGGGGGAAATGAAGAGAAAAGAGAAGGACCTCCTCTTACCACTGCATTCTAGTGTCAATGGAGAGCTCATGGTGCAGTTCTAATCCATGCTGTTGGCGGTTGAAGGACCTGTGATGATGTCACCAGAGGTCATCTCAGATGCACCTTTCTATCCTGGGAACTACACCATTCTCTGTGCCGTTCCTTTACTAGATGGTGTAGGACCTGTGATAATGAGGATTAATGTTGAGTGAATCGAAGTTCACAAAGTGATTTAATCTGAGTCTCAGGGAAGCTGAATATCCTTGTGCTTTGTGGTGAAATCTCGTGAGCCTTGACCACGCCAGTCAGTGTGATGACATCATCACGCACCGCACAAGCTTTCGTGCTGAATATTCAATTAAGATGGCTGAGGCGGCTTCTTCACAATCAAATGGATAAGGTGAGTATTGCATATATTATTTTTTTAAACAGAAACAGATTAACCCCTGACAGCCTTTAATCATCATCTCAGATGCCACGATCAGCGGCATCTGAGGGGCTCAATCGCCTTTGCCCGTCATTGCGGCAGCTAGTCACAGAGCGATTTTCTTTGTGACATTCAGCAAAGCAGCCGAATCGAATTTTGAGAACTTTGCTCATCTCTAATGAGGATGAGGTTGTCACAGGTCCTAGCAGATGTACTTTTCTAATCTGAGAACTACACTATTCTTTGTGCAGTTCCCTTAGTGGATGTATAGGACCTGTGATGACATCATCATAGGTCCTTTAGCTTTCTCCACTAATTATAGGGATCCTAGACTGAAGCTGGACGGGAGACTTAATTGAACGTAATTAGGGGGTGGGGCATTTGGTTCACTGTGGGCCCCCTTTCCCAACAGGCCCCATAGTAGCTGCGTGGTCTGACTCCACTGGAGGTACGCCACTCAGTCCCAGGTGTCAGATCCCCAGCGATCAGATAGATACTGATGACCTATGCAGAGGATAGATCTTCAGTGTAAAACTCCCAGAAACTCCCTTCAAAGTAGCTACGGTACAAAGAATTCTCGGATCAGCAAAATGTCAAGTTTTATGTCTACTTACAGATTTCATGGCAAACAGGGAAGATAATGTCTTCTTTAACACATAGTCCAGTTGTTTCAGTTATAGTAGTGTATCCTGCTTTGCACACAAAATGAATGATTTCTCCATCCTCAAAGTACACCTTATAATCATAGTTTGGATCAAATTCCAAAAAGTTTTCATCTAATATATCTTGGTTTATCCGGCAAGGTTCTACAAAGCATATGAACATTTTAAATATACATTATGATTCTGTGATGGCTATTAAGGAATACACTATTAAAACACAATTTATTTTAAAATGCATGGATTAAGGACATTTGCTAATGTACAAGTAGGAGGTTCAATATTGGGTTTTCACATTTGCAGTGTTGTCTCACATTTTAGTTCAATTTTTTTATAACCACTGCAAAATCACAACAGTTTGTGTCAATTTTGGAAAGCTAGGGCAAAAAAATACGTCAGAACAATGAGGTGTGAATAAACCTTTACACTGTTATTTCCCACAGTGTAGATTTCTCAATGCCCATTATTGTATTCACACATAGGTGGATTTTTATTCTTGGCAGTATATCTAGGAGGTCATCAGTTTTTATTATTGGTGGTCTAGAGTGCGTGAGAGGGTAACACCTATTATTTATGGTCATTTTGATATTTCTAATAAAAGTCCCTCCATGTTTCCTATTACACATCCATAATATTGAATGATAAAATATTTTCCACTACCAGGAGGACTAAAACATGGAATGAGGGGGGCAAATGAAAAGAAAAGGAGAGGACCTCCTCTTACCACTCCATTGTAGTGTCAATGGAGAGCTTATGTTTCAGTTCTAATCCATGCTGTTGGGGGTTGAAGGACCTGCGATGATGACATCACAGGTCCTGGCAGGTGCACCATTCTAACATGGGACATACATCATTCTCTGTGCAACTCCTTTACTAGATGGTGCAGGACCTGTGATGATGAGGATGATGCCATCACAAGTTCTGGCAGATGCACTTTTCTAACTTAAAAAAATACACTATTCTCTGTGCAGTTCCTTTACTAGATGTTGAGTACCTGTGATGAAATCATCACAGGTCCTTTAGCTTTCTCAACTCATGATAGGGATTCTAGACTGAAGCTGGAAGAGAGACTATATTGAATGTAATTACGGTGTAGGGCCTTTGGTTCACTGCGGCCCCCTTCCCAATGGGCACTATAGCAGCTGTTCTGTCTCCATTGGAGGTATGCCACTGGGTCTTGGGTGTCGCATTCCCCAGCAATCCGATACTGATGACCTATCCAAAGGATAGGTCATCAATGTAATACAAACTAATTGAAAAAAGTGGCCTAAACGGGTGGAAATGCTCTAAACCCAGAGACTGTAGCGTGTCTATAACCGTGGGAGCAATTCCTCCGCATGTGGTCCGTAGATAACGGCAATCCCCAGCAAAAAAATGCGTACAATGGAGAATGCCGGGGTGGATCATATGCAAAAACACAAATCACTGCAAAAAAATGCACCAAAATGATACGCAACTGACAATACTAGCTAATTCCTCAGGCCGATGTTAAAAGCTGAGAACTTTGCCAATATCTTCCAGTCAGGAACATATCGGAGCCCCTCATGCACCACGTCACGGTGTCTCAGCAAGAATGGGATCATAGCACTCAAATGCCTGTAGTGTGTGAACAGGGTCTGAACAGTACTAGAAACCAACCCACAGCCAGGTTCTCACATGCAGTGATTTGTGTATGTATATATATTTTTTCATCTGCTCAATGTATCATTTTGTGTAAGATGTTCTTGTGGTGCATGCGGTCCGCCCCGGCATCCTCCATTGTACACATTTTTTTGCTGGGGATTGCTGTTATCTGCAGACCGCATGCAGAAGAATTGCTCCTCCAGTTATAGACACGCTACAGTCTCTGGGTTTGGAGCATTTCCACCCGTTTAGGTCACTTTTTTCAGTGAGTTTTTGTCTTTATGTGTATGGAATGTGCCACTTCATTTTGTTGGTAACCTTCTGTGTCACATGGTCTGTTGTGGGTGCGGCTTACAGCTTTATTCTACCTCACAGTGCAGTGGTGATACCACTATGGAGGCATGTGAGAGCCTGGCTGGGAGTTGGTTTCTAGTACTGTTCAGACCCTATTCACACACCACGGGCAATTGAGTGGTAGGACCCCATGCATGCTGAGACACCGTGACATGGTGCATGAGGGGCTACGATATGTTCCTGACTGGAAGATATTGGCAAAAGTTCTCAGCTTTTAACATCAGCTTGAGGAATTAGCTAGTATTGTCAGTTGCGTATCATTTTGGTGCATTTCTTGCAGTCATTGATGTAACACTCCAAGAAACCCCCTTTAAAGTAGTTATAAAAATATCAAGTTTTAGGTCTACTTACAGAAAAGACCAGTAGGTGTACCCTGTATGTGTCCTTTTCCAAATAGTATAGTAACCACCATATAGTAAGCAACTTTTTGCGCCACTTTTCAAAAATGGTGAGGGAACTTAACAATTTATGGCTAAAATGTTGTGCGCGCGATAATGTGTCTGTTTTTTTTGCGCCACAATCATGGAGTAAAACAGTTGATAAATGTCCCTAATTATATTGTTTAGTCAAATCTTTTTTTTTTACATCATACTATGGTGGGAGAGGTTTTACTCTGAGCATTGATGTCCTGCATACATACAGTCAGGCCGGACAGGAGCGGAGCGGTGGGGGAGGACGCGCATGAAGTGGCTTGGCGGCGAGGGACAGGTGAGAAAAGGGTTAATAAGTGGGGGGGGGGCGGTATCGGGTGGAGGCGCGAGTTGCCGGGGCAGCGGGGGGTGCGGTCTGAGCGGTGAAGGAGGAAGTGGGCGGATCGGAGCGAAGTGTGGCCAGGGGACTGAATCGCCCACCCACCCATCCCTGTTGGAGGTGGAGGTAGGGGAGGTGTTGGTGTTTTTGTTTTATGTGTCGCGGCAGTCATGGAGGCGGGGGAGGTCCTTGAAGTGGAGGAATATGGTGGTACCTGAGGATGGGAGGGCCCCGCGGGAGGGGCTGGACTCTCATTGAGGAGCTGGTAGGAACTAATTACGCGTCCATCAGTTGCTGCCTCCGAGCTGGGTTCAACTGCTGGGGGTAAGATGGTGACGTAGGTGTTCCAGTGTTATTAAGTTATTGGGGCTTCAAGGACCTCCCTCGTCATTGGTTAACTTATGTTATTTATTTTGTATTTATTCAATAAACGGCTGCTGTGGCCGATTAAATCCAAGCAGTGGTGTGGTGTGTTTATTTCTTTGGGTTTGGGGGGAGGGGCTGAGAGTAAGGTGTTAGGTAATTTGGGAGGACCGAGCAAATAGGCAATGCCCTCTTCATTTATATCCACATTTCCCTGCATATCTAGACACAGTAAACAAGATTAGACAGATTCTACTTACTTTCCTGGGCACATTTTGGATAGATCATCTTTCCATTTAAACATTCCACTATTAAACTTGGAGATGCCCGAAAATAATTGGATTTACATCGAGTAAGAATTCTATCACCATTGCGATACGCTTTGCCCACGGATGCACTCTTTGGCAACACTAAATTATTCTGTGCAATTTTATCTGTTGACAGTTGGCAGGAGTCAGAATCTGAAAACATGAAGCAGAAATGCTGAAGACATGGGGCTCATGGCTCTCTGTATACAGCCGTACAATCCGGCTGATCCAACAGCAATACACGGTCATGTCCTAGAACCCTTCAGACAGCCTAGCCTCAAACTCTATGATCACAAATTGAAATATTTTAACTAGGTCATAACTAGAGATGAGCGAATTATCAAAAAAATAGATTTTGCTGCTTTGCCGAATACAAAAAAAAACTTTTCTCCGTGATGAATTACTTAATCACAAAGTGCATTTCTTTGTATGTAGTGGGCACAATGACATGGAGCGGCGATTGTGCCGCTCCCCCCTTCATTGTGACCCCCCACCATCTGATATAAATTACCCCCAAAAAGTCATACTAACCTGATCCATTTCCTCGCAACGGTCTGGCCGTCATTATGCTTGAAGATCTGGCTTTATATCTCACGTGGTCCGAAATGAAGTTATCAGGCTGGCTGATGTGATGGCGTCATATGTCACCGCGCAAGAGATTTTGTGCAAGATTTTCAAACAAGATGGTGGCGGTCGGGGGCAAATGGATCAGGTAAGTATGATTTTTTTTTACGTTTTTTACATTATTTCAGGTTAAATTGATTTGCTACCATGAAGCATGAGGGAATTTGGCTTTGCGGCAAATCAAATTAATCCTGATATTCGAACAGTAGTCAGAACTATAGGAGGGGCGCAGCTTGCAGTCATACCTTTACCCTTGTGATTAGATAGACCCAATTGCCTCTTTGTCCCATAGGAGGACACCGGCGCTGTCACTGACATTTTTTATAGATTTTTGTACCTGGACCCTAAGGGTATGGTCACACGGTCAGGTTTCTGCATGCAGTTTTGGAAACCAAACTCAGGAGTGGATGATAAAAGGAAAGCAAGTATAAATGATTCACTCCTCAAAAATGATCCCTGTGAGGTGGAACCACATTCCTCCTAAGTATATTTTCTCACCAGTGTTAAAAGGGTTTTATGAGACTTTTCTACTGAAGGCCTGTTCTCATCCATTTGCTAGCGGCTGTGCTTAGTATCGCACTCAGCCCCATTCACTTCACTGGGGCTCAGCTGTGACTATGCCATGTGACTGAGGAACTTGACATCAAATGGCCTAGACTGAGAGAAGGCCGCTGCACTACTGCAAGTGCTGATGCCTTCTGAAACAGCGGATCGGGCTTCTTACCCCCACTGATCAGTCTCAGAGAACCCCTTCAAGGATTGTTATCTGTATACTGATACCCTGGCTACAAGTGATGGATTATTATAAGGGTTTTTTGAGAAGCCACCTTGCCTAAGAATTTCAGGGGGCCCATGGTCACACACAGGGCCCATATGACAGCCCACCATAAGCACTGACCTAGCCTAACACTGTGTCGGAAGGATTTAGCCTCGCTGGCAGGCAGCCACCTTCTGTAGCTTCTCTTCCTGAACACTCAGTACACACTACAGCATCAGTAAGAGGCAGGAGTATGCAGTACCGGCTGAGAGTTGTATCATTACGCATGAGACTTTGTGTCAGCACAGGCGTCTATGGTGCTTGCACGGGTGTTATTGCGACTTCTGCTTACCTGGGTTGACGCATTGGGGATAATGTATTTTACCATCTTTACATGTAACCATAAGTGACTGACTTGGAACCATATTTCCAATGCAATGAAATTCCACACTTTCTCCTTCAGAAATTTGAGCAGGGGCATTTTCCAAAGCAATGCCTCTTGTTATCATTGTCGCTTTTGATAACGGGCAGCCATCTGAAAATATAGTGAATTTTGTGTTATTATAAAAACCAAACTGTTCTTCAGTATATGATAATTAATTGGGTTATCCTACGATTAATGTAAAAATTAAAATCAGGCATCATATAGTACATGTGAATCTCTAACAAAGCTACAACCAGCCCTGTACATAATAACATGGATCCGGAGTTCCTCCCATTCAGTGCTCCAATTGCTCTGCTAGATTTATTTCAAGCTGGCCGGGCATGTCCTTTGTCAGTGGGGGTGTGTCCTTTCTGCTGCGGCCTCTCCCAGCTTCTAACAGTACATCTGACTGATTGCAGTTGGAGGATGAACTGAATAAGTGCATCCACCTCAGGTATGTTATTGAAACAAAGAAAAGAACAAATATCACTTAGCGCTATACAGATAGATTTTATACAATGACTCACTTTTCTGTAAAACATTTTTAACTGGGGGGTATCTGCAATCTTATTGCATGTAATTTGCATTGTTATGTATTGTCATATTTTTTATGTTATTTGGCCGTATCTACCAGTGAGGAAATAGTTAGCAAAGGTTGGCAAGGAACATGGCTAACCACCCTGTTCCTCCCCTCTTGGTAGTATTAGTCTGCTCCTGCTTCCTGAAAAGAGGGTGAGTTCCTGTGTAGACTTGGAGAGGAGTAACAGCACACTGCAGAGCCTCGGCTCCTGTAATAGGTTCTTCAGCGAGAACAACTTGATTGTGTCTCAAGTAAATCCTTGAGAAGTCAGACAGCAGAGGAACCAACTAACACCAGCATTAAAGACACTGCTGTTAGGTGAGGGTCTATGGCTAAGACACCCATCACCCAGAATACTACTAGGTCAATTCAACACAAGTGCTAAATTTCAGCTAACTAACCTCCCTCCATACTTGGAAATTGCTGCTAATGAATGTACCTGTTACATTTTTCACTTAGTGAAAATACTGTTCTACATTTACTTCTGGCCTCATTCTTCAAAACTATCTTTCCACTGCACCGATCCCCAGGGCGCAAGAGCACACCATGTCACAACCCTACATCATGGCCACTACCACGCCCATCCCCTGCACCAGAACAATCCCTTTAAGAAAAATATATTTGTATACAGAATGGTACATAGTCATTGAAAGACTAAAGCTGAAAAGAAGATCGATATTATATATATCAAGGCAATGGTGAACACGTATCTCAGAAACCATGAACATCAAGAAAGTATGGGAAAATTTTATAAAACCATCTAAAAGATGTTTTTTGTTCCCCCTAACAACCAATCATGGCACAGATTTTATTTTTTAAGAGGACGATAAGACAAATGTATGAGTTACCTTTACTGTCTTTCTTGTCCAAGCACTATCCCTTTTAATTGGTCCACAAATCTCTGTAAGCTGACAGCTTTAAATCACACAGGGATGTTGTCTCCAAGTGGCGTGCTAAGGGGGGCGTAGGTTCTGCCAGATTTCTATACCTTGCCACAACACTATACCGGAAGTGACGCAGCCACACTGGAAGTGACGCGGACGCACAGGAATCAGCTGGAGGAGGGTGTGTCCTGCGATGCGCAAGCGCTCATCCACTTGATTACCCAAAGATCATTGCAGCGCCGCGCGAGAAGGACTTCATGCGCGAAACCGTACACCTCGCATGCGCACTTAGGGGTAGGTAGATTTTCCAGAGCAAAATTTTCCATCGGATCTCCCTACCTCCCTAGGAGCAATTCATCCTTACCGCAGAGATGAGTGCAGAATATCGAGGTCACCACATAGCAGAGCTATTTTGCGCTGGAAAATCTACCCACCCCTAAGTGCGCACATGCGGTGTACGGTTTCGCGCTTTTTTGATAATCCAGTGGATGTGCTCTTGAGCAGCGCCGCACACACCCTCCTCCAGCTGATTTCTGTGCGTCCGCGTCACTTCCGGTGCGGCCGCGTCCCTTCCGGTATAGCGTTGTGGGAAGGCATAGAAATCTGGCAGAGCACCGGCTCTCAGAGGTTGCCAGAGTCCAAAAGCAATGAGCGCTTCCATCAGATGGAAGCGCTGATTGCTGGAGCGCCGGAGCTGCGGTCCTGTCACTTACCGCTCAGCTCCCTGTGCTCCTCCCATCCATTGGGTCGGCGGCGCTCTGAATGGTGAAGCAAGAAGACTTCACCCCTCTCCACCATTCAGTCTGCAGGCACAGATCGCACTGTCGTGTGAGGGCGGGGCCTGCAGCCCTGAAATCTACATAAGCTCCGCCCACACCCTGCTGCAGAGCGATCTGTGACTGCAGTGGAGCGGTGCCGTAGTGTGCGGGGTGGGCAGTTGCCACAGGCGCCAAATTGCAGGGGGCGCCGGGCAGCAGGAATTTCAATGAGGGCCATGCGAGCCTGTGGCTCCCGTCCCCTCCGTTCTGCCTCTGCTTGGTGGCCTGAAGCCTATCAGGCAGTAGAGCGGCACAGGAGATCGCGATTACCTCACTGCGAGATGATGTGATGACGCTGTGCAGGAAGCCACAGTGATGTGTTTGTTACCATCTAAGCGGGGATGCGCACACTCAGGCCAGAACTAGTGATGGAGTGAGGAAGAGAGTATTTATTTTTTATGTAAGTTCTCTAAGGCAGGCAGCACTGAGGGCACTATGGAGGATGGGGGCATTATCCCACAAAAGAGGAAGCATACCAAGGAAGGAGGTAATTATGTAGAAAGAATGGGGGCCATTGTATATCACAATACAAATAAAGAGGGGGCCATTACATATCACAATACTAATAAAGAAGGGGCCATTACATATCACAATACTAATAAGGAGGGGCCCATTGTATATCACAATACTAATAAAGAGGGGGCCATTACATATCACAATACTAATAAAGAGGGGGCCATTACATATCACAATACTAATAAAGAGGGGGGCATTATATATCATAATACTAATAAAGAGGGGGCCATTATATATCATAATACTAATAAAGAGGGGGCCATTACATATCACAATACTAATAAGGAGAGGCCCATTATATATCACAATACTAATAAAGAGGGGGCCATTATATAGCATAATACTAATAAGGAGGGGGCCATTATATATCACAACACTAATAAAGAGGGGGGCATTATATATATCATAATACTAATAAGGAGGGGCCATTATATATCACAATACTAATAAAGAAGCGCCCATTATATATCGCAATACTAATACAGAGGGGTCCATTATAATAATAATAGTACAGAGGGGGCCATAATAACACAGAGGGGGGCATAATAATAATAATAATACAGAGGGAGTTGGTCATATTATTATTATTACCTCCTCTGTATTATTATCATCATCATTATTATGGCCCCCTCTGTATTATTAATAATAATTAGTATTATTAATATTATAATGACCCCCTCTGTATTACTATAATGGTCCCCTCTATTATTATAATGGTCCCCTGTATTATTATTATTATTATTATTATTATTGTGAGGAATATGGATTATTGTTCCTTGGCAGCTATGTTCCCACATGAGCTTCTGACCCGGCCTGTACAGGCCCTCTCTCTTGGCCTGCTTATCAGGAACTCTCAAACACCTCTTCCCTCTTGGCCTACTTGCCAAGTACTGTCTAGCAGGGGAAAGTGGGGCCAGCCCACCACCTGGCAGCTATCACTAAGGACTGGCAGTTAACTATTTCCTTCCCATATATATTTTTTTTAAAATACATAGTGTATAGATAAGCCACTTTCATTTGTAAGTGCTTAGTTAGCATTACAATAAACATTTAGACAACTTTAGCAATGAACCATTTGATAACTTTAGCAGTTAGCCACAGTTCATTAGAACATTAACCCTTTAACAGTGAACAACTGGTCTCTCCTCCAATGAATCAGCCCTCCTATTCACTTAGGCTACTTTCACACTAGCGTTTTTACTGGATCCGGCAAAACCATCTGCATCCAGGAGAAATAGCTGATGGTAAAGTCCAGCTTATCCAAAAGTGGTTTACGTTATTAAATAAAAATTGGGGAAATAAAATCCATGCTCTCCTTCATGGATGTGATGAGAACGGAGCAGAATGCATTTTGGAGCGTTCCGTCCTGTTCAGTTAGGTTTTGTCCCAATTGACAATGAATGGGGACTAAACTGAAGCGTTTTTTTTCCGGTATTGGACTGCCTATAACAGGGTCCCTGAGCAGCACTTTATGGCAGACATGGTCTCATGTTCAGGAGGTGAGAATCATGGAGACAGGAGACTGCTGCCTATGTGATGCTCGGGGATGAAGTTTACTGGCAGAGAGCTTTTAAACAGGAAGGCTCACTTGTTGGTTCGGGGGCCCACAGCGGATACACTAGCTTCTCGGTTGTCCAGTCAGAGCCTGTATAGACTACAGACAAAGATATATGCGCCTTCCCTGTTACTCAAGGAGGAGGCTGTATTTCATCATATCCTTGACACTAATATTCTATGACATCTTTTTGTCAATTAAAGGCTTATTTCCGTCTCATAAAGTGATGCCATAGCACTAAAATATGTCATCACTTTGTGATTAGTGGGAGTCTATCTTCTGGAACTCTCTATGATCTTAACTATAAAGGGGCTGCATCTTTCATTTGGCATTGCATCCTCTTCAAAGCTTGACCCTAACGAGTCCTGGTGCCCTTTTCCTTCTCAGAATGGGTGGTTGGTCATAGAGGTTGACCAACCACCATATGTCATCAGTCTATAAAGGTGGGAATAATTGTTTTACTCCCATTCATTTCACCTGTCATAAAGCACATACATCCTGCACCAGTAAAGAAAGGAATAGTGTGTCTCCAATATGGCCGCCCCATGAAAGTTTAAAAAAAAAAGGTAGAAGAGCTACACCATTAAAAAAATAAAAATAAAGAACAAGCACATTGGAACAAACACTGACTAATCCTGTCTAAAATGAACAGCGTAACCTAAGTGAACCCATCTAACGATGTGCCAAATGGATCATAATGGCTCATGCTGGAGGAAAAATGTAGTTTATGGCTAGGCACTTTTATACTATTGGTTGGCTTGCTTTGCAAAATAATTTTGTGATAACATTTTGAAACAATGTGGCACAAATTGTTATATGCTAGGCAGTGGTGTACCTAGAAATGACTGGGCCCCACGGCAGCTTTTTGAATGGTCCCCCTCCCAGCAACCTCTTCTCAACCACCAACTCCTGTGCAATGGAGAGCTTATGTTTCAGTTCTAATCCATGCTGTTGGGGGTTGAAGGACCTGCGATGATGACATCACAGGTCCTGGCAGGTGCACCATTCTAACATGGGACATACATCATTCTCTGTGCAACTCCTTTACTAGATGGTGATGATGAGGATGATGCCATCACAAGTTCTGGCAGATGCACTTTTCTAACTTAAAAAAATACACTATTCTCTGTGCAGTTGCCTTACTAGATGTTCAGTACCTGTGATGAAATCATCACAGGTCCTTTAGCTTTCTCAACTCATGATAGGGATTCTAGACTGAAGCTGGAAGAGAGACTATATTGAACGTAATTACGGGGTAGGGCCTTTGGTTCACTGCGGCCCCCCTTCCCAATGGGCACTATAGCAGCTGTTCTGTCTCCATTGGAGGTATGCCACTGGGTCTCGGGTGTCGCATTCCCCAGCAATCCGATACTGATGACCTATCCAAAGGATAGGTCATCAATGTAATACAAACTCACTGAAAAAAGTGGCCTAAACGGGTGGAAATGCTCCAAACCCAGACACTGTAGCGTGTCTATAACCGTGGGAGCAATTCCTCCGCATGTGGTCCGTAGATAACGGCAATCCCCAGCAAAAGATGTGTACAATGGAGAATGCCGGGGTGGACCACATGCACCACAAGAACATCTTACACAAAATGATACATTGTGCAGATGAAAAAATATATACATACTGTAGGAGAGTCCCCGGAATAATAATGGACGGACTATACGTGCCACCAGAGGTCCTGGCCTCGGTGGAGTAAGAACCGGATCATTGCGGTTACAGCGGCGAATGCTGCTGGCGCAGCGTGTCCGGGCCGGTTCTTACTGAGAATAGGTAAAGAGTGGGGGGGTGCCTGTTCCCCACGGCCAGCCCAGGTTTTTGGTGGAGCTGGGCCTTTAACCACCTCCGGACCGCCTAACGCAGATGTGCGGTCCGGAGGTGGCGGCCCTGCGCAGAGTCACGCATATACGCGTCATCTCGCGAGGGCCGGGATTTCCTGTGAACGCGCGCACACAGGCGCGCGCGCTCACAGGAACGGAAGGTAAGCGAGTGGATCTCCAGCCTGCCAGCAGCGATCGCTCGCTGGCAGGCTGGAGATCCGAATTTTTTAACCCCTAACAGGTATATTAGACGCTGTTTTCATAACAGCGTCTAATATACCTCCTACCTGGTCCTCTGGTGGTCCCTTTTGTTAGGATCGACCACCAGAGGACTCAGGTAGGTCAGTACAGTCCCACCAAACACCACACTACACTACACCCCCCCCCCGTCACTTATTAACCCCTTATAAACCCCTGATCACCCCATATAAACTCCCTGATCACCCCCCTGTCATTGATCACCGCCCTGTCATTGATCACCCCCCTGTCAGGCTCCGTTCAGACGTCTGCATGATTTTTACGGATCCGATCCATGTATCCATGGATCCGTAAAAATCATGCGGACGTCTGAATGGAGCCTTACAGGGGGGTGATCAATGACAGGCGGGTGATCACCCATATACACTCCCTGATCACCCCCTGTCATTGATCACCCCCCTGTCATTGATCACCCCCCTGTCAGGCTCCATTCAGACGTCCGCATGATTTTTACGGATCCGATCCATGTATCCATGGATCCGTAAAAATCATGCGGACGTCTGAATGGAGCCTTACAGGGGGGGTGATCAGTGACAGGGGGGTGATCACCCTGATTACCCTGATCACCCCCTGTCATTGATAACCCCCCTGTAAGGCTCCATTCAGACGTCCGCATGCGTTCTGTGGATCCGATCCATGTATCCATGGATCCGTAAAAAATCATGCGGATGTCTGAATGGAGCCTTACAGGGGGGGTGATCAGTGACAGGGGGGTGATCACCCTGATTACCCTGATCACCCCCAGTCATTGATAACCCCCCTGTAAGGCTCCATTCAGACGTCCGCATGCGTTCTGTGGATCCGATCCATGTATCCATGTATCCGTAAAAAATCATGCGGACGTCTGAATGGAGCCTTACAGGGGGGGTGATCAGTGACAGGGGGTGATCACCCTGATTACCCTGATCACCCCCTGTCATTGATAACCCCCCTGTAAGGCTCCATTCAGACGTCCGCATGCGTTCTGTGGATCCGATCCATGGATCCGTAAAAATCATGCGGACGTCTGAATGGAGCCTTACAGGGGGGGTGATCAATGACAGGGGGGTGATCAGGGAGTCTATATGGGTGATCACCCCCCTGTCATTGATCACCCCCCTGTCATTGATCACCCCCCTGTCATTGATCACCCCCCTGTCATTGATCACTCCCCCCCTGGTAAGACTCCATTCAGCCATTTTTTTTGGCACAAGTTAGCGGACATTTTTTGTTTGTTTTTGTTTTTTCTTACAAAGTCTCATATTCCACTAACTTGTGTCAAAAAATAAAATCTCACATGGACGCACCATACCCCTCACGGAATCCAAATGCGTAAAACTTTTTAGACATTTATATTCCAGACTTCTTCTCACGCTTTAGGGCCCCTAAAAAGCCAGGGCAGTATAAATACCCCACATGTGACCCCATTTCGGAAAGAAGACACCCCAAGGTATTCCGTGAGGGGCATATTGAGTCCATGAAAGATTGAAATTTTTGTCCTAAGTTAGCGGAAAGTGAGACTTTGTGAGAAAAAAATAAATAAAAAATCAATATCCGCTAACTTATGCAAAAAAAAAAAAAATTCTAGGAACTCACCAGGCCCCTCATTGAATACCTTGGGGTGTCTTCTTTCCAAAGTGGGGTCACATGTGGGGTATTTATACTGCCCTGGCTTTTTAGGGGCCCGAAAGTGTGAGAAGAAGTCTGGGATCCAAATGTCTAAAAATGCCCTCCTAAAAGGAATTTGGGGCCCTTTGCGCATCTAGGCTGCAAAAAAGTGTCACACATGTGGTATCGCCGTACTCAGGAGAAGTTGGGGAATGTGTTTTGGGGTGTCTTTCTACATATACCCATGCTGGGTGAGAGAAATATCTTGGTCAAATGCCAACTTTGTATAAAAAAATGGGAAAAGTTGTCTTTTGCCAAGATATTTCTCTCACCCAGCATGGGTATATGTAAAATGACACCCCAAAACACATTGCCCAACTTCTCCTGAGTACGGCGATACCAGATGTGTGACACTTTTTTGCAGCCAAGGTGGGCAAAGGGGCACCTTTCGGATTTCGCAGGCCATTTTTTACACATTTTGATTTCAAGGTACTTCTTACACATTTGGGCCCCTAAATTGCCAGGGCAGTATAACTACGCCACAAGTGACCCCATTTTGGAAAGAAGACACCCCAAGGTATTCCGTGGGGGGCACGGCGAGTTCCTAGAATTTTTTATTTTTTGTCACAATTTAGCGGAAAATGATGATTTTTCTTTTTTTTTCTTTTTTCCTTACAAAGTCTCATATTCCACTAACTTGCGACAAAAAATAAAAAATTCTAGGAACTCGCCATGCCCCTCACGGAATACCTTGGGGTGTCTTCTTTCCAAAATGGGGTCACTTGTGGCGTAGTTATACTGCCCTGGCAATTTAGGGGCCCAAATGTGTGAGAAGTACTTTGCAATCAAAATGTGTAAAAAATGCCCTGCAAAATCCGAAAGGTGCACTTTGGAATATGTGCCCCTTTGCCCACCTTGGCAGCAAAAAAGTGTGACACATCTGGTATCGCCGTACTCAGGAGAAGTTGGGCAATGTGTTTTGGGGTGTCATTTTACATATACCCATGCTGGGTGAGAAAAATATCTTGGTCAAATGCCAACTTTGTATAAAAAAATTGGAAAAGTTGTCTTTTGCCAAGATATTTCTCTCACCCAGCATGGGTATATGTAAAATGACAGCCCAAAACACATTCCCCAACTTCTCCTGAGTACGGCGATACCAGATGTGTGACACTTTTTTGCTGCCAAGGTGGGCAAAGGGGCGCATATTCCAAAGTGCACCTTTCGGATTTCACCGGTCATTTCTTACACATTTTGATTGCAAAGTTCTTCTCACACATTTGGGCCCCTAAATTGCCAGGGCAGTATAACTACGCCACAAGTGACCCCATTTTGGAAAGAAGACACCCCAAGGTATTCTGTGAGGGGCATGGTGAGTTCCTAGAATTTTTTATTTTTTGTCGCAAGTTAGTGGAATATGAGACTTTGTAAGAAAAAAAAAAAAAAGAAAAAAACATCATCATTTTCCGCTAACTTGTGACAAAAAATAAAAAGTTCTATGAACTCACTATGCCCATCAGCGAATACCTTAGGGTGTCTACTTTCCGAAATGGGGTCATTTGTGGGGGTTTTCTACTGTTTGGGCATTGTAGAACCTCAGGAAACATGACAGGTGCTCAGAAAATCAGAGCCGTTTCAAAAAGCGGAAATTCACATTTTTGTACCATAGTTTGTAAATGCTATAACTTTTACCCAAACCATTTTTTTTTTTGCCCAAACATTTTTTTTTTATCAAAGACATGTAGAACTATAAATTTAGCGAAAAATTTATATATGGATGTCGTTTTTTTTGCAAAATTTCACAGCTGAAAGTGAAAAATGTCATTTTTTTGCAAAAAAATCGTTACATTTTGATTAATAACAAAAAAAGTAAAAATGTCAGCAGCAATAAAATACCACCAAATTAAAGCTCTATTAGTGAGAAGAAAAGGAGGTAAAATTCATTTGGGTGGTAAGTTGCATGACCGAGCGATAAACGGTGAAAGGAGTGTAGTGCCGAAGTGTAAAAAGTGGCCTGGTCATGAAGGGGGTTTCACCTAGCGGGGCTGAAGTGGTTAAAGAACCCAGCCTGCTGATGATGGGGGTGGGGTGTGTCTTGCTGTGCTGGAGATTTCCACAGACAGAGTCAGTGCTGGTGAAGGAGAGTCTGGGCGCAGCACACATTGAAGGATAGCCTGGGACCTGTGGTGCTACGAGCCGAAGGGGCTCTGGCCTGAGGGAGACAAAGGCAGATAGCCTAGAAGCCTGCAGAACTGCTGTGGTCTGTCCAAAACAAGGTGACTCAAACCTGCTGTTTATTTTCTATGGAAGGACTTTTGTTCTATGCACTATGTGGATATGCGCCTGTGTGGTCTGCACATTGCCTGTTATGCCTTTGGTGTGAATAAAGTCATGGTGCATCACAAAGACTGTCTGTGATTGCCTCAATACTGCCGCCGCTACCGTAGCCTACCACGAGCACATCCCCACAATACACAAATCACTGCAAAAAATGCACCAAAATGATACGCAACTGACAATACTTACTAAGGCTACTTTCACACTTGCGCTTGATCGGATCCGTTCTGAACGGATCCGATCATATTAATGCAGACGGAGGCTCCGTTCAGTACGGATCCGTCTGCATTAATAACTTAGAAAAATTTCTAAGTGCGAAAGTAGCCTGAGCGGATCCGTTCAGACTTTCAATGTAAAGTCAATGGGGGACGGATCCGCTTGAAGATTGAGCCATATGGTGTCATCTTCAAGCGGATCCGTTCCCATTGACTTACATTGTAAGTCTGGACAGATCCGCAAGCCTCCGCACGGCCAGGCGGACAGCTGAACGCTGCAAGCAGCGTTCAGCTGTCCGCGTGGCCGTGCAGAGGCGAGCAGAGGCTGAACGCCGCCAGACTGATGCAGTCTGAGCGGATCCGCATCCATTCAGACTGCATCAGGGCTGGACGGAAGCGTTCTGCTCCGCTCGTGAGCCCCTTCAAACGGAGCTCACGAGCGGACAGCAGAACGCTAGTGTGAAAGTAGCCTAATTCCTCAGGCCGATGTTAAAGGCTGAGAACTTTGCCAATATCTTCCAGTCAGGAACATATCGGAGCCCCTCATGCACCATGTCACGGTGTCTCAGCAAGCATGGGGTCCTACCACTAACCTGCCCGTGGTGTGTGAACAGGGTCTGGACAGTACTAGAAACCAACCCACAGCCAGGTTCTCACATGCAGTGATTTGTGTATGTATATATATTTTTTCATCTGCTCAATGTATCATTTTGTGTAAGATGTTCTTGTGGTGCATGCGGTACGCACCGGCATCCTCCATTGTACACATTTTTTTGCTGGGGATTGCTGTTATCTGCAGACCGCATGCGGAGGAATTGCTCCCCCAGTTATAGACACGCTACAGTGTCTGGGTTTGGAGCATTTCCACCCGTTTAGGTCACTTTTTTCAGTGAGTTTTTGTCTTTATGTGTATGGAATGTGCCACTTTATTTTGTTGGTAACCTTCTGTGTCATGTGGTCTGTTGTGGGTGCGGCTTCTGTGTCACATGGTCTGTTCTGGGTGCGGCTTACAGCTTTATTCTACCTCACAGTGCATTGGTGATACCACTATGGAGGCATGTGAGAGCCTGGCTGTGAGTTGGCTTCTAGTACTGTTCAGACCCTATTCACACACCACGGGCAATTGAGTGGTAGGACCCCATGCATGCTGAGACACCGTGACATGGTGCATGAGGGGCTACGATATGTTCCTGACTGGAAGATATTGGCAAAAGTTCTCAGCTTTTAACATCAGCTTGAGGAATTAGCTAGTATTGTCAGTTGCGTATCATTTTGGTGCATTTCTTGCAGTCATTGATGTAACACTCCAAGAAACCCCCTTTAAAGTAGTTATAAAAATATCAAGTTTTAGGTCTACTTACAGAAAAGACCAGTAGGTGTACCCTGTATGTGTCCTTTTCCAAATAGTATAGTAACCACCATATAGTAAGCAACTTTTTGCGCTACTTTTCAAAAATGGTGAGGGAACTAAAAACTCAAATTATAGCTAAAATATTGTGCGCGCGATAATGTGTCTGTTTTTTTGCACCACAATCATGGAGTAAAACAGTTGATAAATGTCCCTAATTATATTGTTTAGTCAAATCTTTTTTTTTACATCATACTATGGTGGGGGAGGTTTTACTCTGAGCATTGATGTCCTGCATACATACTGTATATCCACAGTTTCCTGCTTTATCTAGACACAGTAAACAAGATTAGACAGATTCTACTTACTTTCCTGAGCACATTTTGGATAGATCATCTTTCCATTTAAACATTCCACTATTAAACTTGGAGATGCCCGAAAATAATTGGATTTACATTGAGTAAGAATTCTATCACCATTGCGATACGCTTTGCCCACGGATGCACTCTTTGGCAACACCAAATTATTCTGTGCAATTTTATCTTTTGACAGTTGGCAGGAGTCAGAATCTGAAAACATGAAGCAGAAATGCTGAAGACATGGGGCTCATGGCTCTCTGTATACAGCCGTACAATCCGGCTGATCCAACAGCAATACACGGTCATGTCCTAGAACCCTTCAGACAGCCTAGCCTCAAACTCTATGATCACAAATTGAAATATTGGTACAATGACATGGAGCGGCGATTGTGCCGCTCTCCCCCTTCATTGTGACCCCCCACCATCTGATATAAATTACCCCCAAAAAATCATACTAACCTGATCCATTTCCTCGCAACGGTCTGGCCGCCATTATGCTTGAAGATCTGGCTTTATATCTCACGTGGTCCGAAATGAAGTTATCAGGCTGGCTGATGTGATGGCGTCATATGTCACCGCGCAAGGGATTTTGTGTGAGATTTTCAAACAAGATGGTGGCGGTCGGGGGCAAATGGATCAGGTAAGTATGATTTTTTTTATTTTATGTTTTTTACATTATTTCAGGTTAAATTGATTTGCTACCATGAAGCATGAGGAAATTTGGCTTTGCAGCAAATCAAATTTATCCTGAAATTCGAACAGTAGTCAGAACTATAGGAGGGGCGGAGCTTGCAGTCATACCTTTACCCTTGTGATTAGATAGACCCAATTGCCTTTTGTCCCATAGGAGGACACCGGCGCTGTCACTGACATTTTTTATAGATTTTTGTACCTGGACACTAAGGGTATGGTCACACGGTCAGGTTTCTGCATGCAGTTTTGGAAACCAAACTCAGGAGTGGATGATAAAAGGAAAGCAAGTATAAATGATTCACTCCTCAAAAATGATCCCTGTGAGGTGGAACCACATTCCTCCTAAGTATATTTTCTCACCAGTGTTAAAAGGGTTTTATGAGACTTTTCTACTGATGGCCTGTTCTCACCAAGCACAGCGCCATCCATTTGCTTCACTGGGGCTCAGCTGTGACTATGCCATGTGACTGAGGAACGTGACATCAAATGGCCTAGACTGAGAGAAGGCCGCTGCACTACTGCAAGTGCCGATGCCTTCTGAAACAGCGGATCGGGCTTCTAAGGGTCCATTCACACGTCCGTTGTTTCTTTCCTGATCTGTTCCGTTTTTTGCGGAACAGATCTGGACCAGATCTGGACCCATTCATTTTCAATGGGTCCTGAAAAAAAATCAGACATTGTGCTGTCCGATTTTTTTTCAGGACCCATTGAAAATGAATGGGTCCAGATCTGTTCCGCAAAAAACGGAACAGATCAGGAAAGAAACAGCGGACGTGTGAATGGACCCTTACCCCCACTGATCAGTCTCAGAGAACCCCTTCAAGGATTGTTATCTGTATACTGTTACCCTGGCTACAAGTGATGGATTATTATAAGGGTTTTTTGAGAAGCCACCTTGCCTAAGAATTTCAGGGGGCCCATGGTCACACACAGGGCCCATATGACAGCCCACCATAAGCACTGACCTAGCCTAACACTGTGTCGGAAGGATTTAGCCTCGCTGGCAGGCCGCCACCTTCTGTAGCTTCTCTTCCTGAACACTCAGTACACACTACAGCATCAGTAAGAGGCAGGAGTATGCAGTACCGGCTGAGAGTTGTATCATTACGCATGAGACTTTGTGTCAGCACAGGCGTCTATGGTGCTTGCACGGGTGTTATTGCGACTTCTGCTTACCTGGGTTGACGCATTGGGGATAATGTATTTTACCATCTTTACATGTAACCATAAGTGACTGACTTGGAACCATATTTCCAATGCAATGAAATTCCACACTTTCTCCTTCAGAAATTTGAGCAGGGGCATTTTCCAAAGCAATGCCTCTTGTTATCATTGTCTCTTTTGATAACGGGCAGCCATCTGAAAATATAGTGAATTTTGTGTTATTATAAAAACCAAACTGTTCTTCAGTATATGATAATTAATTGGGTTATCCTACGATTAATGTAAAAATTAAAATCAGGCATCATATAGTACATGTGAATCTCTAACAAAGCTACAACCAGCCCTGTACATAATAACATGGATCCTGAGTTCCTCCCATTCAGTGCTCCAATTGCTCTGCTAGATTTATTTCAAGCTGGCCGGGCATGTCCTTTGTCAGTGGGGGTGTGTCCTTTCTGCTGCGGCCTCTCCCAGTAACTGTCACAGCTTCTAACAGTACATCTGACTGATTGCAGTTGGAGGATGAACTGACTAAGTGCATCCACCTCAGGTATGTTATTGAAACAAAGAAAAGAACAAATATCACTTAGCGCTATACAGATAGATTCTATACAATGACTCACTTTTCTGTAAAAATTTTTAACTGGGGGGTATCTGCAATCTTATTGCATGTAATTTGCATTGTTATGTATTGTCATATTGTGTATGTTATTTGGCCGTATCTACCAGTGAGGAAATAGTTAGCAAAGGTTGGCAAGGAACATGGCTAACCACCCTGTTCCTCCCCTCTTGGTAGTATTAGTCTGCTCCTGCTTCCTGAAAAGAGGGTGAGTTCCTGTGTAGACTTGGAGAGGCGTAACAGCACACTGCAGAGCCTCGGCTCCTGTAATAGGTTCTTCAGCGAGAACAACTTGATTGTGTCTCAAGTAAATCCTTGAGAAGTCAGACAGCAGAGTAACCAACTAACACCAGCATTAAAGACACTGCTGTTAGGTGAGGGTCTATGGCTAAGACACCTATCACCCAGAATACTACTAGGTCAATTCAACACAAGTGCTAAATTTCAGCTAACCAACCTCCCTCCATACTTGGAAATTGCTGCTAATGAATGTACCTAACGTTACATTTTTCACTTAGTAAAAATACTGTTCTACATTTACTTCTGGCCTCATTCTTCAAAACTATCTTTCCGATCCCCAGGGCGCAAGAGCACACCATGTCACAACTCTACATCATGGCCACTACCACTCCCATCCCCTGCACCAGAACAATCCCTTTAAGAAAAATATATTTGTATACAGAATGTTACATAGTCATTGAAAGACTAAAGCTGAAAAGAAGATCGATATTATATATATATCAAGGCAATGGTGAACACGTATCTCAGAAACCATGAACATCAAGAAAGTATGGGAAAATTTCTAAAACCATCTAAAAGATGTTTTTTGTTCCCCGTAACAACCAATCATGGCACAGATTTTATTTTTCAAGAGGACAATAAGACAAATGTGTGAGTTACCTTTACTGTCTTTCTTGTCCAAGCACTATCCCTTTTAATTGGTCCACAAATTTCTGTAAGCTGACAGCTTTAAATCACATAGGGATGGTGTCTCTAAGTGGCGTGCTAAGGGGGGCATGGGGAGCAGTCCGCGCCGGGTGCCGGTGTTCTGCCAGATTTCTATACCTTGCCACAACACTATACCGGAAGTGACGCGGCCGCATCGGATATGACGCGGACGCACAGGAATCAGCTGGAGGAGGGCACATCCACTGGATTACCAAAAAATCATTGCAGCGCCGCGCGAGAAGGACTTCATGCGCGAAACCGTACACCTCGCATGCGCACTTAGGGGTAGGTAGATTTTCCAGAGCAAAATTTTCCATCGGATCTCCCTACCTCCCTAGGAGCAGTTCATCCTTACCGCAGAGATGAGTGCAGAATATCGAGGTCACCACATAGCAGAGCTATTTTGCGCTGGAAATTCTACCCACCCCTAAGTGCGCACGTGCGGTGTACGGTTTTGTGCTTTTTTGATAATCCAGTGGATGTGCGCTTGCGCAGTGCCGCACACACCCTCCTCCAGCTGATTCCTGTGCGTCCGCGTCACTTCCGGTGCGGCCGCGTCCCTTCCGGTATAGCGTTGTGGGAAGGCATATAAATCTGGCAGAACACTGTCTCTCAGAGGTTGCCAGAGTCCAAAAGCAATGAGCGCTTCCATCAGATGGAAGCGCTGATTGCTGGAGCGCCGGAGCTGCGGTCCTGTCACTCACCGCTCAGCTCCCTGTGCTCCTCCCATCCTTTGGGTCGGCGGCACTCTGAATGGTGAAGCAAGAAGACTTCACCCCTCTTCACCATTCAGTCTGCAGGCACAGATCGCACTGTCGTGTGAGGGTGGGGCCTGCAGCCCTGAAATCTACATAAGCTCCGCCCACACCCTGCTGCAGAGCGATCTGTGACTGCAGTGGAGCTGTGCCGTAGTGTGTGGGTGGGGGGGGGGGGGGGGCAGTTGCCACGGGTGCCAAATTGCAGGGGGCGCCGGGCAGCAGGAATTTCAATGAGGGCCATGCAAGCCTAATGCTCCCGTCCCCTCCGTTCTGCCTCTGCTTGGTGGCCTGAAGCCTATCAGGCAGTAGAGCGGCACAGGAGATCGCGATTACCTCACTGTGACCTCCTGCGCCAGGTCTTGCGAGATGATGTGATGACGCTGTGCAGGAGGCCACAGTGATGTGTTTGTGACCACCTACGCGGGGACGCGCAAACTCAGGCCAGAAGCAGTGATGGAGTGAGGAAGAGAGTATTTTATTTAATTTTTTTTATGTAAGTTCCCTAAGGCAGGCAGCACTGGGGGCACTATGGAGGATGGGGGCATTATCCCACAAAAGAGGAAGCATACCAAGGAAGGAGGTAATTATGTATAAAGAATGGGGGCCATTACATATCACAATACTAATAAGGAGGGGCCCATTATATATCACAATACTAATAAAGAGGGGGCCATTATATATCATAATACTAATAAAGAAGAGTCCATTATATATCACAATACTAATAAAGAGGGGGCCATTATATGTCACAATACTAATAACCCATCACCATGGGAACACCTCTATGTTAGAATATACTGTCGGATATGAGTTAGATCGTGAAAACTCATATCCGACAGTATATTCTAACACAGAGGCGTTCCCATGGTGATGGGGACGCTTCTAGTTAGAATATACTACAAACTGTGTACATGACTGCCCCCTGCTGCCTGGCAGCACCCGATCTCTTATAGGGGGCTGTGATACGTACAATTAACCCCACAGGTGCTGCACCTGAAGGGGTTAATTGTGCCTATCATAGCCCCCTGTAATAGATCAGGGGCTGCCAGGCAGCAGGGGGCAGACCCCCTCTCTCCCCAGTTTAAATTTCATTGGTGGCCAGTGCCACCCCCCTTCCTCCCTCTATTGTAATAATTCATTGGTGGCACAGTGTGCGCCCTCCCCCCCTTCCTCCCTCTATTGTAATAATTTGTTGGTGGCACAGTGTGCGCCTCCCCGGCCCCCCTGCCCCCCCCTTCCTCCCTCTATTGTAATAATTTGTTGGTGGCACAGTGTGCGCCCCCCATCGGCCCCCCCTCCCTCTATAGCATTAACAACATTGGTTGCCAGTGTGCGGCCTCCCATCTCCCCCCCACCCCCGATCATTGGTGGCAGCGGAGTTCCGATCAGAGTCCCAGTTTAATCGCTGGGGCTCCGATCGGTAACCATGGCAACCAGGACGCTACTGCAGCCCTGGTTGCATGGTTACTTAGCAATAGTACAATAGTAGAAGCATCATACTTACCTGCTGGCTGCTGCGATGTCTGTGTCCGGCCGGGAGCTCCTCCTACTGGTAAGTGACAGTTCATTTAGCAATGTGCCGCACAGACCTGTCACTTACCAGTAGGTGGAGCTCCCGGCCGGTCGCAGACATCGCAGCAGCCAGCAGGTAAGTATGATGCTTCTACTATTGTACTATTGCTAAGTAACCATGGCAACCAGGACTGCAGTAGCGTCCTGGTTGCCATGGTTACCGATCGGAGCCCCAGCGATTAAACTGTGACTCCGATCGGAACTCCGCTGCCACCAATGATGGGGGGGTGGGGGAGAGGGGAGGCCGCACACTGGCCACCAATGTTGTTAATGCTATAAAGGGAGGGGGCCGATGGGGGGGCGCACACTGTGCCACCAACAAATTATTACAATAGAGGGAGGAAGGGGGGGGGGCGGGGGGGCGCACACTGTGCCACCAACGAATTATTACAATAGAGGGAGGAAGGGGGGGACGGGGGGCGCACACTGTGCCACCAACAAATTATTACAATAGAGGGGGGAAGGGGGGGCCGGGGGAGCGCACACTGTGCCACCAACGAATTATTACAATAGAGGGAGGAAGGGGGGCGGCACTGGCCACCAATGAAATTTAAACTGGGGAGAGAGGGGGTCTGCCCCCTGCTGCCTGGCCGCCCCTGATCTCTTACAGGGGGCTATGATAGGCACAATTAACCCCTTCAGGTGCAGCACTTGTGGGGTTAATTGTACGTATCACTGCCCCCTGTAAGAGATCGGGTGCTGCCAGGCAGCAGGGGGCAGTCTTGTACACAGTTTGTAGTGTATTCTAACTAGAAGCGTCCCCATCACCATGGGAACGCCTCTGTGTTAGAATATACTGTCGGATATGAGTTTTCACAAAGTGAAAACTTAGATCTGAAAAATCTTTTATGCAGACGGATCTTCGGATCCGTCTGTATGAAAGTAACCTACTGCCACGGATCACGGACACGGATGCTAATCTTGTGTGCATCCGTGTTTTTTCACTGACCCATTGACTTGAATGGGTCTGTGAACCGTTGTCTGTCAAAAAATAGGACAGGTCTTTTTTTTTTGACGGACAGGATACACGGATCACGGAGGCAGCTGCAAAACGGTGCATTTTCTGATTTTTCCACGGGCCTTATAAGAAATTATGAACCGCCCGACCATCACAGGCACAATTGGATACATATTTGTGTCCCTGTGGCCATGATGAACAGGCCCGTGGTCATAGTCTGGCAGTGAGATGCCAGGGAGGGGAGGTATACATATCTCCCCACAGAAACCACATAAGGGTACCATGCTTGGACTCTACTGGTAGCTGGAACCCAGGTGGATACATTGGTCCCAGAATCGCCTCCCTGCGACATTCTGGTCTGGAGCCATGATCCCTAATCGGTGGATCATGTGCTGCCAGCCCAGCAAAGGGGGGATGGACCCCTCCCTAAGGCTGGGGGGGGGGGCGGCTACAGGTTATAAGGCTTGAGCCAGCAAGCGGGCATGTCTTTCTCTGAAAGGGAGTCACATTGTGCCATGTGTTTGGAGAGACCTGGAAACTGCTGACATCACTGCCCACACGTGACCGCAGCCAAGGACTATTCCACCATCATAACCCAAAGGAACATACATCTACCTGGTAACTGACTTGTACTCTGTGTAATCCTGCTTGTACCATACTACCTGTATTCGTAACCTCAGACAGTATATATTCTTTGAGTATAGTATGTTATCTAGTGTGCCCTTAAGGCGATTAAATATATAATTTAATCTTGTGCTGTCTTGTATTTCTGTGCCCATGTGGACAGGAGGAATCTGTGAAAACTGTATCAAGACTGACCTCCCTCCAGGAGGGCGTAACGTCACGCCTTCGTAACCAGTGACCATACAGTATCTCGTGAGCTCGACGTTGTTGGCATCTGACATCAGTCGGGGCACTAGAGGTACGGTATTCGTCACAATTATTACTGTATTATTATTATTGTTATTATTATTGTTATTGCCCCCTCTGTATTATGGCTACCTCTGTATTATTATTATTATAATGACCCTCTCTGTATTATTACTATTATTATAATGACCCCACTGTATTATTTTAATGTGCTTTTCTGAATTTTGGGGCCTTACACCCATCTACCACATTATCTGTACTCAGAGTCTTATCACTATGTTATCTGTGGTGTTATGTAGGACTGCAGATGACATCTACTGCATTATCTGCAAAAAAGGGGTGTGACCACAGGTTGGGGGGTACAATACTTGACTTGCCCCGGGTGCTGGCAGCCCACGCTACGCCACTGCAGGGGAGAGAGGACTGCGAGTTTCAGGAACGGGACAAGGTGAGTAGTTATTGTGGGTTTTTTTTTGTTTGTTTTTTTAACACAGAGGGGGCACAATGGGCATTTATACTCTGGAGGGGGCACAATGGGCATTTCAAATGTGAAGGGGGTACAATGGACATTTCTACTATGGAGGGGACACAATGGACATTTCTACTCTGGAGGGGGCACAATAGGAATTTCTCCTTTGGAGGAGGTACAATGGGCATTTCTACTCTTGAGGGGGCACAATGGGAATACTACTATGAAGGGGCACAGAGGGCATTACAACTATGGAGGGGGCACAATGGGCATTTCTATTATGGAGTGGGCACAATAGGCATTACTACTATGAAGTGGCACAGAGGGCATTATTACTGTGAAGGGGCACAGAGGGCATTATTACTGTAAAGGGGGAACAATGGACATGATTACTATTAATGGGGCCCAATGGGCATTATTACTGTGAAGGGGATACAATGGGCATTACTACTATTAAGGGGCATTATTACTGTGAAGGGGGCGCAATGGGGATTATTACTATGAAGGGGGCGCAATGGGGATTATTACTATGAAGGGGGCGCAATGGGGATTATTACTATGAAGGGGGCGCAATGGGGATTATTACTATGAAGGGGGCACAATGAGGATTATTATTATGAAGGGGGCACAATGGGGATTATTACTGTGAAGGAGGCACAAAGAAGGCATTACAACTGTGAAGGGGCACAGATAGGAGGGCATTACTACTGTGAAAGGGGCACAGGGCGAGCATAACTACTGTGAGAGGGGCACAATGAGGACATTACTGTTAGGGGGCACACATCTGTACAAAACTACTGTGAAGGTTGTACAATGAGGGCAATACTACTGTGAATGGGTACGAATCTTTTTAAAGAGAACCTGTCACCGGCATTTTGTGTATAGAGCGGAGGACATGGTTTTCTAGATGGCCGCTAGCACATCCGCAATACCCAGTCCCCATAGCTCTGTGTGCTTTTATTGTGGGAAAAAAACGATTTGATACATATGCAAATTAACCTGAGAAGAGTCCTGTACATGAGATGAGTCAGGGACAGGACTCATCTCAGGTTAATTTGCATATGTATCAAATCAGTTTTTTAACATAATAAAAGCACACAGAGCTATGGGGACTGGGTATTGTGGATGTGCTAGTGGCCATCTAGAAAACCATGTCCTCAGCTCTATACACAAAATCCCGGTGACAGGTTCCCTTTAAGTATTGGGGGCGGGGGGTGCCAGAGAAAGGACCCGCCCCGGGTGCCAAACAACCTAGGCACGTCACTGGTGTCTCCCTGGACAAATTCTGTTTCAGCTATACATGAGCCTCTGACCCGGCCTGTACAGGCCCTCTCTCTTGGCCTGCTTATCAGGAACTCTCAAACACCTCTTCCCTCTTGGCCTACTTGCCAAGTACTGTCTAGCAGGGGAAAGTGGGGCCAGCCCACCACCTGGCAGCTATCACTAAGAACTGGCAGTTAACTATTTCCTTCCCATATATATATATATATATATATATATATATATATATATATATATATATATATATTATTATTATTATTATTATTATTATTATTATTATTATTATTATTATTATTATTATTATTATTATTATTATTATTATTATTATTATTATTATTATTATTATTATTATTATTATTATTATTATTATTATTATTATTATTATTATTATTATTATTATTATTATTATTATTATTATTATTATTATTATTATTATTATTATTATTATTATTATTATTATATTATTATTATTATTATTATTATTATTATTATTATTATTATTATTATTATTATTATTATTATTATTTTTTTTAATACATAGTGTATAGATAAGCCACTTTCATTTGTAAGTGCTTAGTTAGCATTACAATAAACATTTAGACAACTTTAGCAATGAACCATTTGATAACTTTAGCAGTGAGCCACAGTTCATTAGAACATTAACCCTTTAACAGTGAACAACTGGTCTCTCCTCCAATGAATCAGCCCTCCTATTCACTTAGGCTACTTTCACACTAGCGTTTTTGCTGGATCCGGCAAAACCATCTGCATCCAGGAGAAATAGCTGATGGTAAAGTCCAGCTTATCCAAAAGTGGTTTACGTTATTAAATAAAAATTGGGGAAATAAAATGTGATGAGAACGGAGCAGAATGCATTTTGGAGCGTTCCGTCCTGTTCAGTTCAGTTTAGTCCCCATTCATTGTCAATTGGGACAAAACCTAAGCGTTTTTTTCCGGTATTGGACTGCCTATAACAGGGTCCCTGAGCAGCACTTTATGGCAGACATGGTCTCATGTTCAGGAGGTGAGAATCATGGAGACAGGAGACTGCTGCCTATGTGATGCTCGGGGATGAAGTTTACTGGCAGAGAGCTTTTAAACAGGAAGGCTCACTTGTTGGTTTGGGGGCCCACAGCGGATACACTAGCTTCTCGGTTGTCCAGTCAGAGCCTGTATAGACTACAGACAAAGATATATGCGCCTTCCCTGTTACTCAAGGAGGAGGCTGTATTTCATCATATCCTTGACACTAATATTCTATGACATCTTTTTGTCAATTAAAGGCTTATTTCCGTCTCATAAAGTGATGCCATAGCACTCAAATATGTCATCACTTTGTGATTAGTGGGAGTCTATCTTCTGGAACTCTCTATGATCTTAACTATAAAGGGGCTGCATCTTTCATTTGGCATTGCATCCTCTTCAAAGCTTGACCCTAACGAGTCCTGGTGCCCTTTTCCTTCTCAGAATGGGTGGTTGGTCATAGAGGTTGACCAACCACCATATGTCATCAGTCTATAAGGTGGGAATAATTGTTTTACTCCCATTCATTTCACCTGTCATAAAGCACATACATCCTGCACCAGTAAAGAAAGGAATAGTGTGTCTCCAATATGGCCGCCCCATGAAAGTTTAAAAAAAAAAAAAGGTACAAGAGCTACACCATTAAAAAAATAAAAATAAAGAACAAGCACATTGGAACAAACACTGACTAATCCTGTCTAAAATGAACAGCGTAACCTAAGTGAACCCATCTAACGATGTGCCAAATGGATGAAAAATGTAGTTTATGGCTAGGCACTTTTATACTATTGGTTGGCTTGCTTTGCAAAATAATATTGTGATAACATTTTGAAACAATGTGGCACAAATTGTTATATGCTAGGCAGTGGTGTACCTAGAAATGACTGGGCCCCACGGCAGCTATTTGAATGGTCCCCCTCCCAGCAACCTCTTCTCAACCACCAACTCCTGTGCATACCCCACTTCTGTGGCTAGATCGCACTCTCAGATGCGTTCTGTCCGTTTTCTACATGAATATACTGTATGTCATGTCACTGTATATACTGTCACTGTAGATAATGTCATTGCATAATACTATTGAGGGGGCCCTGACAATAAAATCTTTTATTCTTCCTCCTGGGTAGGCCCCTTCTGATTTCGGGCACCAAAGCAGCTGCTTCCCTTATAGCTTCACCCCTCATCCTAGGCCAGGCCCCTTTTGCTAAGCCATTGCCATTTGCCAGTTGAGTCACACCCCCTTGCCAAGTAAAATGCAGTGGATTATTCTTTTTGGAGCAGTTGTCTCATAAACATGGCTAAGACTTGAAGCAATATTTTGCACCAGATATGCTGTGCCACATTCTCAACACAAACACATTAGTTCAAAATGAGTACGATACAATAATAAAGGTGTCCACCACATTTAAGACTGAATCCATACCTTTCTTGAAGCACCAAATCTGTCACCCAGGGACCTGAGCAGTAGAGTAAAACTCTCTAGAGCAAGCATCTCAAACTGCGGCCCTCCAGCTGTTGCAAAACTACAACTCCCAGCATGCCAGGTCAGCCTACAGGTATCAGCCTGCAGCAGGGCATTGTGGGAGTTGAAGTTTTACAACAGCTGGAGGGCCGCAGTTTGAGATGCCTGCTCTAGAGGTAGAAGTAATCACGCCTGGCCCTGAAATCCCACCGCAGTATCCACACATGTGCTGCTGTACAGTACTGACCCTGAACCTGTACCGCACATGCATCCATATGCTCGGCAAGCTTCAGTATTGTGCAGCGTGTACCAATCAGAGAGGTGAATGTACTGCCTCAAGATTTCAGGGCCAGGCGTAATTACTTCTACACTTTCTGGCCCTGTCATCAGGTGCAGGGGGTCACTGCCAGCACAGAAAGTTAGATGAGCCCTAGGTGCAAAGAGGTGCAACAGCAATTCCCCCATCACACCAAGAGGCTAATTTGCCAAATATAAAATTATATATAAATATTTCTGAATTCAGACACCTATCAACATGGGGAACATGGGCTTGGATTGTAGAGGTTTACAAAGTGAATACAGTGCCTTGAAAAGTACTCATACCCCTTGAATTTTCCAAATTTTTTCATGTTACACCTGACGGGAACTATCTGGGCTCAGGGCCATCTTTAATATTGATTGGACCCTGGGCAAGAATTTACTTGGGCCCCCTGGATCTCGCCTTCCCACACCCTAGCATGAAATCACGCCCTCCACCAAAACACACACACAAAAAGGAAAAAAAAAAAAAAAAAACACACCTCGTAGAGTAGTAATCTTTAACCACTTCAACCCTGGGCCTGTTTTCACCTTCCTGCCCAGGCCATATTTAGCAAATCTGACATGTGTCACTTTATGTGGTGATAACTTTAAAACGCTTTTACTTATACAGGCCATTCTGAGATTGTTTTCTAGTCACATATTGTACTTCATGACAGTGGTAACATTTTGTCAAAAAAAACATTTTTATTTCCTCAAAAGTTTTAAAAATTAGCAAATTTCCAAATTTCTATTTCTCTACTTTTATAATAGATAGTAATACCTCCAAAAATAGTAATTACTTTACATTCCCCATATGTCTACTTCATGTTTGGATCATTTTGAAAATGACATTTTATTTTTTGGGGACGATAGAAGGCTTAGAGATTTGGAAGCAAATCTTGAATTTTTTGGGAAAATTTCCAAAACCCACTTTTTAAGGACCAGTTCAGGTATGAAGTCACTTTGTGAGGCTTGCATAATAGAAACCACCCAAAAATGACCCCATTTTAGAAACTACACCCCTCAAGGTATACAAAACTGATTTTACAAACTTTAACACTTTAGGTGTTCCACAAGAATTAATGGAAAATGGAGTTGAAATTTCAGAATTTAACTTTTTGGGCAGATTTTACATTTTAATCTATTTTGTACAGTAGCAAAGCAAGGTTTAACAGCCAAATAAAACTCAATATTTATTACCTTGATTCTGCGGTTTACAGAAACATCCCACATGTGATCGTAAACTGCTGTACGGGCACATGGAATTGCGCAGAAGGAAAGGAACGCTATATAGTTTTTGGAAGGCAAATTTAGCTGAACGGGTTTTTAGATGCCATGTCCCATTTGAAGCCCCCCTGATGCACCCCTACAGTAGAAACTCAAAAACCACATTTTGGAAACTACGGGATAAGGTGCCAGTTTTATTGGTACTATTTCGGGGTACATATGATTTTTAATTGCTCTATATTACGTTTTTTGTGAGGCAAAGTAACCAAAAAATTGATGTTTTGGCACCATTTAGATTTTTTATTTTCACAGCATTTACCTGAGGGATTAGGTCATGGAACTTTTTATAGAGCAGATCGTTACGCACGTGGCAATACCTAATATGTCTACTTTTTCTTATTTATTTAAGTTTTACACAATAATAGCATTTTTGAAACCGAAATAATGATATTTTAGTTTCTCCATAGTCTGAGAGCCATAGCTTTTTTTATTTTTTGACCGATTCTTAGGTAGGGTCTCCTTTTTTTTTTTTTTTGCGGGATGAAGTGATGGTCTGATTGGTACTATTTTGAGGGGACATACGCCTTTTTGATCACTTGCTTTTGCAATTTTTGTGATATAATGTGACAAAATTGCCTTTTTTTACACATTTTATTATTATTTTTTTTTTTACAGTGTTCACCTGAGTGGTTAGGTCATGTGATATTTTTATAGAGCTGGTTGTTACAGACATGGTGAAATATGTATGCTTTTATTCACTTTAGCAGAATAATAGCAGTTTGGAAGCAAAAAATAATCATATTTTAGTGTCTCCATAGTCTGAGAGCCATAGCTTTTTTATTTTTTGACCGATTCTCTTAGGTAGGGTCTAATTTTTTGTGGGATGAGTTGACAGTCTGATTGGTACTATTTTGGGGGGCATACACCTTTTTGAACACTTGCTGTTGCAAATTTTGTGATGTAATGTGACAAAAATAGCTTGTCGTGTGATATTTTTATAGAGCTGGTTGTTACAGACGTGGCAATACCTAATATGTATATTATTTTATGTATTTCACACAGTTTTGAAACCCCCCAAAAAAATGATGTTTTAGTGTCGCCATGTTCTGAGAGCTATATATTTTTTTATTTTTTGGGCGATTGTCTTAGGTAGGGGCTCATTTTTTCCATGATGAGGTGACGGTTTTACTGATACCATTTTGTGGGATACACGCCACTTTTTGTGATGTAAGGTGACAAAAATAGCATTTTTTTACACCTTTTTTTATTATTTAATATGGTGTTTATCGGACAGGGTGGATCATGTGATATATTTATAGAGCCGGTCATTACGGACGCGGCGATACCTAATATATGTGGGTTTTTGTTTTTTATTATAAAAAAGGGGAAAGGGGTGTTTTTTTTTTTTCTTTTTGACTTTATTAATTTTATTACTTTATTAATTTTATTAAAAACACTTCTTTTTACTTTTTTTTCTTTACTGTATTTCTGATGTTCACTTTTGGGGGTCTGATCCCCTCTGCAATGCATTACAATACATCTGTATTGTATTGCATTGCCTGTTAGTGCATGACACTGAGTCATACACTAACAGGTTGCCTAGGAGACCCTAGGACAGTGATGGCGAACCTATGGCACGGGTGCCAGAGGTGGCACTCAGAGCCCTCTCTGTGGGCACCCGCACTGAGAAAAGTCTATGGTGTACCAATATGCCTTAGACTTTTCCTGCCATTCATCGGTGCAGGGCGCACTATGAACAGCACAAGCAGGGCACTGAATGTAGGCAGGATATTATAGCTAAATGATAAAGTACATGGAATATATACTATATTGAACTATTATTCAGGTTCAATTGCCGTGTTGGCACTTTACGATAAATAAGTGGGTTTTGGGTTGCAGTTTGGGCACTCGGCCTCTAAAAGGTTCGACATCACTGCCCTAGGAGATCCAGCCTGAGGCTGGATCTCCTCGGCTCCTGTAGAAGGCAGTTCCCGATGTCGTGCAAGGCATTGGGCAGCCTCTGCACGGCATCGGGCTGCCTTGTGTCGCATCGGGTCCCCGCCACAGCAGCACGGGGACTCGATGCGATTGCTCACCCGAGACAAACCTCTTCTATGTCGCGGTCAGCGCGGACCATGGCATAGAAGGGGTTAATCCGCCCGCATCGGCTTTTACAGCGATGCCGGCGGATACAGCAGGGGCCCGGCTACCACGGACTGCCGAGCCCCTGCAGTGATCGTGCGCGCACCGCTCCGGTGCCCGCGCGATCACTATGACGTACTAATTGCAGGAGCGCAGTGGTTCCCATGACGTAGTAGTACGTAATAGGTCGGAAGGGGTTAATAATGATGATTGGCCACTAGAGGTGTTTCTTGGCAGTAATGTAAATACTGCATTTTTTTCTGAAAAGGCAGTGTTTATATTAAAAAGCTTGCAGAGACATGCTATAGACATCAGAACTACTACATTTAGCTGTTGTGGTTCTGGTGACTGTAGTGTCCCTTAATATAGAGGGGGGAAAAAAGAATCAGCACAAAAGTATCAAATAAAATAGCTGTATCATTATTCTAAAAATTAAAAAAAGCACAACTTCTGACACAAATATATAGTATTTTGCAGATTACTATTTTTCTTTTAAAATGTGCAGATAGTACTGTAATACTAATGCCTCCATTCACCCCTACATGCAGGGTAATACAGCGCCACATACCTCTTACATCCAGTGACGTCTCTTTGATGTAGATGTTCTCTTTCCTCATCTTCTCCTTTCAGACCTTCAGACCAGACCACTATTTTTTCTGCCATTTCTCTTCTCTGCAGTTTGACAAACAAAATCTTAGTTTACTACTTTTCCATCATCCTCCCATCTTCTGGACAAATCATCCTACCACCTCCAATACTGTGCTGCTGTGCTCCCCAATACTATACTGCAGAAACAGATAAACCCCCTGATAATAGTAGTACCATGCAGATAGTGCCCGTCAAAAATTATTGGCACACAGTGCCCTAAAATAACTGCGCCCAGCAAATAGCGCCCCTGACACTAATAGTGTAAACATAACGTCCCCCAAAAATAATTGTGGTAAGCTGATACTGTGTCAAGGTGCCACAACAGTAATAGTGCTCCCAAAAGTCCCACCAATAGGAATAATTCTCTGCTAGAGCACACATGGTAGTAATAGTGCTCTTACAGTGCCCCCAATATGTCCCCACTGTGCCCCAGAAGTAATAATGCTCCCATAGTGCCCATACTAGTAATCATGTTCCCCCTAGACTCCCAGTAGTAATAAAGCCCAACATAATGCCCCCCAGTAGTAATCATTCTCCTTATAATGTGCCAGTGCAAAAAATAACCCCTTTTAATGCCCCCAGTTGAGCTAATATCCTCATAGTGCCCCAATAATGTGCCAGTATAAAATGCCCCTATAAAGTGTCCCGAGTAAATGCCCCATTGTGCTCCTCTCCCTGTTTATTCCTAGTGCCCCCATAATGTACCAGTATAAAATGCCCAATATATAGTGCCCCAGTAGATGCCCTCAGTGTCCTCCATAATTTGCAAGTATAAAATACCCTTTCTTAGTGCCCCCCATAGATGAGCGTATAGTACTTCTCTCTCCCCTTCCCCATAGTACCCACCACAATGTGCCCCAATATAAAATACCCCTATAGAGCCCCCCCATATAAAATACCCCTTCTTTGTGGTCTCAGTAGAAGCCCCCATAGTGTTACTCTCCCCCCTTCCCCCATATAAAATACCCCTTCTTTGTGGTCTCAGTAGAAGCCCCCATAGTGTTCCTCTCCCCCCCTTATAAAATACCTTGTCCTTGTGGCCTCAGTAGAGGCCCCCATAGTGCCCCCAATAATGTGCCAGTAAGAAGTGCCCCCATAGATGCCCCCATAGTGCCACCCAATAATGTGCCAGTAAAAAGTTCCACCAATAATGTGCCAGTAAGAAGTGCCCCCATAGATGCCCCCACAGTGCCCCCCAATAATATGCCAGTAACAAGTGCCCCCATAGATGCCCCCCAATCATGTGCCAGTAACAAGTGCCCCCATAGATGCCCACCAATCATGTGCCAGTACAGGTTTCCCCATAGATGCCCCCCAATCATGTGCCAGTAACACGTGCCCCATAGATGCCCCCCAATCATATGTCAATAACATGTGCCCCCATAGATGCCCCCAATCATGTGCCAGTAACGAGTGCCCCATAGATGCCCCCTAATCATGTGCCAGTAACAAGTGCCCCCATTGATGCCCCCCAATCATGTGTAGTTCCATATAAAAAAATAAACACTTATACTTACCTCCATCAGGCTGGAAGCGGTGCGATGCAGGTCTCTTCCGGCCTGTGTCCCGCGCTGTATGGCTCAGTTGGTACGATCCGCCTGCACTGGTGTCTGATAGACTCCTCTCCCTCCCCTGCTCCGCCGCAGCACTTCCACACTTCCATCTGTATCGCTGTCCCGAGGACGGCGAAACATATGACTATGGAGATGAGCGCTTCCACAATGGAAGCGCTCATCTCCGTGTGCCCTGCCGCCGGCCCCCCACATAACAAGTGGCCAGCGGGGCTCAAGAGGCAGCTGCCTTGGACCCTCCAGGAGCAACTGGGCCTGGGCCAGCTACCCCTTTTGCCCTGCGTTAAAGACGGCCCTGTCTGGGCTAAAGGGGTTCTCCTGCCTGTTGAGGTGCCCTGGATGCTGATGTTTAAGGTGCTAGAGGCAGGGTCCCTGTCTATCATGACGCCAGCACCTTTGGGTGCAAAGGTGAAAAAAGTGATGAAGAGTCCAGTTTAATAGATAATCAGAATGTTTACTGAAAATTTGATGCCTTGAGGTGACAGTTACAGGTTTGGTTATCATGGAGGCATTCAGGTACACGTCTTCTCTTACTTCTGCTGTAATTCCAGGTGAAAGGCTCAGTTGAGGTACTAACAGGCTTCAATGTTCTGAGGACGCTCATATTCTTCCCTTTCCTGTATTAATGAGTCCTTTATCTGTGCTTATTAGGTAACAGGTCCACTTCCCAACAGCCAGGTCCTGGATATAATATCATCTTGTTCTCTATAGTCTTTCTTCCTTTCTACAACCTACAGGACAGGTCTCCCTAGTGGCAGGCATGCGACTTCTGCTCCATTCTTTGTATTGGTTGCTAATAGAAATGGTTCCACACAGTCCATAGAGCCAACACAACTGTGTGCTTAGTTGTAGTGGTGTGTCCAGATACTTGAGGCTTCTCCCAGTCACTAGGTGCTGTGGAGTCCATAAGCTAAAGGCTGCTGCTATCTCCACTAGACTTGCTCCATACCTCAGTCTACACTAGTCTATGCTGGGTAGCTTCTGATGTTCCCTTCACCAACCTGTCTCAGCCTGGCTACTGCCAAGCGGGACTAAAGTGGTAGCTACATGGAGCGTTCTCTCCGACTGGACTCACTTCCTTCACTGACTCCTCACTGCTCTCCCTCTCTCCTCAATATCCTTTTATAGGGGAACATACCAGCACCATCTAGTGGTGACTAGTGTGTTCACAGGTATTGATTACCGTGGATTATCACCCTGTTAAGGGAAATTCACAGCCTTAAATATTGCAATGGTGAAATTACTTTGCATTACAGTTAGGACATTTCCATGAAACACAATTACAATGTCTAGCAGTGTGTTTCAGGACACTAGACACCCACTAACTTAGGCTACTTTCACACCTGCGGTAGGTGCGGATCCATCTGGTATCTGCACAGACGGATCCGCACCTATAATGCAAACACTGGTATCCGTTCAGAACAGATCCGTTTGCATTGCCATGAACAAAAATACAAAAATCACATTTATTTTTGTTCATGATAATGCAAACGGATCCGTTTTGACTTACACTGAAAGTCAATGGGAGGCGGATCCGTTTTCAATTGCACCATATTGTGTCAGTGAAAACAGATCCGTCCCCATTAAGGCTACTTTCACACCTGCGTTTAGGTGCGGATCCGTCTGGTATCTGCACAGACGGATCCGCACCTATAATGCAAACGCTGGTATCCGTTCAGAACGGATCCGTCTGCATTACTCTGTCAAAAAAAGTCTAAGTGTAAGTCAAACGGATCCATCCTGACTTACATTGAAAGTCAATGGGGGCCGGATCCATTTACAATTGCACCATATTGTGTCAATGTAAACGGATCCGTCTCTATTGACTTACATTGTAAGTCAGGACAGATCCGTTAGGCTCCGCATCGCCAGGTGGACACCAAAACGCTGCAGTGTGTAAGTAGCCTTAAATGTATTTTATTGGGATTTTATGCGATAGATCAACAGAAATTAGCAAGTATGTGTGAAAGCACGATCTCAAAAGTGTGGCATGTTGCAGCGCTGCTGATTCTCAAAACAGCTGATCGTCAGGGGTCTTGGGTGCCAGACCCCCACGGATCAGATACTCATGACCTATCCAAGTTTGTGGGTGTAACATAAAAAACAAATGTACAAAATTTCAAGGGTTATTTGTAGGGATGAGCGAACCTGAACCGTATAGTTCGGGTTCGTACCGAATTTTGGGGTGTCCGTGACACGGACCCGAACATTTTCGTAAAAGTCCGTGTTCGGGTTCGGTGTTCGTTGCTTTCTTGGCGCTTTTTGAAAGGCTGCAAAGCAGCCAATCACCAAGCGTCATACTACTTGCCCCAAGAGGCCATCACAGCCATGCCTACTATTGGCATGGCTGTGATTGGCCAGTACAGCATGTGACCCACCCTCTATTTAAGCTGGAGTCACATAGCGCCGCCCGTCACTCTGCTCTGAACAGTGTAGGGAGAGGTTGCAGCTGCGACTGTTAGGGCGAGATTAGGTAGTGATTAACTCCTCCAAAAGACTTAAGTCAGTGATCGATCTACAGCTGTGGATCATTAAACTGGTGCTATTGAATTGCTCACTGTTTTGTAGGCTGCCCAGAGCGTTTTTCAGTCACTATTTTCTGGGGTGATCAGCAGCCATTTTGTGTCTTGTGGTCCGCCAGCACAAGCTGCCACCAAGTACATTTGACCATCAATAGTGTGGTTTTTTTTTGGGCTATATCCTACATCAGGGGCAAGCTTTTACCAAGTGCATTTAATTATCAATAGTGTGGTTATTTTTTGGCTATATCCTACATCAGGGGCAAGCTGTCACTAAGTGTATTTAACCATCAATAGTGTGGTTATTTTTTGGCTACTTCCTACATCAGGGGCAAGCTGTCACCAAGTGAATTTAACCATCAATAGTGTGGTTATTTTTTGGCTATATCCTACATCAGGGGCAAGCTGTCACCAAGTGCATTTAACCATCAATAGTGTGGTTATTTTTTGGCTATATCCTACATCAGGGGCTTGGCTGTGCTTGCTATTTTATTGAGGGGTGAAATACAATTGCCAAAATAGCAGTACTCTAAATCTGGTGTTTCAGCTGTGGCCAGCCAATTGTAATACTGTCTGCTGTCTGGCAAATGATATATTTTTGTTCAGAGTTGAAATACAATTCCCAACTTAGCAATTCTCTAAATTAGTGGTTTCTGCTGTATCAGGCCTACTTTAAATCTATCCCTAAAAGGGTATATTAGATTCAAGGTGCAGATAGGGTCATTCTCAATAACTTCACACACACGCTACTGTGCATTTCCAAGTCTAATTCTGTCTGTAAACGTATACCTGTCACCCAGCGCCTAAATAATAGGCCTCAAATTTATAGTCCGCTAAATCTGTGGTTATTGCTGTAGCTGGTCAAGTTATTTTGGGTCGGTCAAAGTGCAACACGCCAGACCTGCAGGGTATAGCGACAGTGAGGTCATGGTATGGGCAATCGAGGGTTACTCACTTTTTGGAGGACCCTGGGCAGGCATGCAGCAGTGAATGAGAGGCAGACACTAGTTCCTCTGGGGCACACTCTGGGTGTAAAGACCTGGCCTGATGTTGGGTAAGGTGCTCTGGTTGTTGCAGGTGTTTAGAGTGCCTGAGGCAAGGTCCCTTTTAGGATCGTGATGCCAGTGCCTGTAACGGTGGCACACCGGTTTGCAGGAGGATTAAATGAGTACGCAGTTGTTGAACCAAACGTTGCTTTACTTGGTGAAAACAGTCCAACTTTATACATGCAGTTACAGAAGATGTTAATGCAGTCCTTTACAGTTCCAAATGCACAGCAGGTTTATGGCACAGCAGGTTTCAATCTTGCAAGATACTTGGAGGGTATATATAGTTAATGCTTTGCAGTGCAATGCTGCTCTATCCCCACAGCTATTCTAGCTGGCTGGATCCCAAGGCCCGGATGCCTAATTGATGGCTTAAATCCTTGGTATAAAATCCTTCCTCCAGTATTGGCACTTGCTTAAGGTTACAGTACCTTTGTTTCCTAGCTGTCTCATTGCTTGATGTGAAAGGTGACTGCAGGTTGCTCCCAGGAGGTGCTGTCCTACTACTGGGGTATCTCAACTGAGCTATCCTTAGCCTCAGGAGCTTCAGGCTGACGAGGTAACTCCTCTAGTCCCCTGGAATACACACTGTCTCCAAGCAGGCTGTACTCCATCTAGCCTCCTGGTGCAGCTAGAAACCAGGACTATCCAGCTGCATGTCAGGAGGAGGCCCTCAGCATATCTTGGGCTGGTGCCTTCTCACTTCTGTCTCCACAGACTCCTGACTATGACCTAAACACTCCCTGTCTGGGCCTGGCTATTTATACTAGGGGCTCCCTATCTCCCTCTAGTGTCTGGGAGGCTAAATTACACCCCACTAGGCCTGCAAAGCATATGACATGGGGAAACCATTGCATGTAAAACACACACAGTAAATTACATTAAATGCATAGATCAATACAATATCACTGTCCCTTGTAAGTAGAAGTACACGCTAACCAATTGACCCTTGTGTAGTGCCCACTCCTACCTAGTGGGACACTACAAAAGCACAGTTTTTGTTCTGCGTTGAAATACAATTCCCAACTTAGCAATTCTCTAAATTAGTGGTTTCTGCTGTATCAGGCCTACTTTAAATCTATCCCTAAAAGAGTATATTAGATTCAAGGTGCTGATAGGGTCATCCTCAATAACGTCACACACTACTGTGCAATTCCAAGTCTAATTCTGTCTGTAAACGTATACCTGTCACCCAGCACCTAAATAATAGGCCTCAAATTTATATTCAGCTAAATCTGTCGTTACTGCTGTGCCTTTACTGGTGTAATACGGTTCCTAAATAGATAGCCAGATAGTGTTAGGTGTCTGTAAAAAAAAGGCCTTAATTTGAATTCTTTACATTGGGCCAAATAATATTTTTATTATTGTGGTGAACGGTAACAATGAGGAAAACATCTAGTAAGGGACGCGGACATGGTCATGGTGGTGTTAGTGGACCCTCTGGTGCTGGGAGAGGACGTGGCCGTTCTGCCACAGCCACACGTCCTAGTGTACTAACTACCTCAGGTCCCAGTAGCCGCCAGAATTTACAGCGATACTTGGTGGGGCCCAATGCCGTTCTAAGGATGGTAAGGCCTGATCAGGTACAGGCATTAGTCAATTGGGTGGCCGACAGTGGATTCAGCACGTTCACATTATCTCCCACCCAGTCTTCTGCAGAAAGCGCACAGATGGCGCCTGAAAACCAAGCCCATCAGTCTGTCACTTCACCCCCATGCATACCAGGGAAACTGTCTGAGCCTCAAGTTATGCAGCAGTCTCTTATGCTGTTTGAAGACTCTGCTGGCAGGGTTTCCCAAGGGCATCCACCTAGCCCTTCCCCAGCGGTGGAAGACATAGAATGCACTGACGCACAACCACTTATGTTTCCTGATGATAAGGACATGGGAATACCACCTCAGCACGTCTCTGATGATGACGAAACACAGGTGCCAACTGCTGCGTCTTTCTGCAGTGTGCAGACTGAACAGGAGGTCAGGGATCAAGACTGGGTGGAAGACGATGCAGGGGACGATAAGGTCCTAGACCCCACATGGAATGAAGGTCGTGCCACTGACTTTCACAGTTACGAGGAAGAGGCAGTGGTGAGACCGAGCCAACAGCGTAGCAAAAGAGGGAGCAGTGGGCAAAAGCAGAACACCCGCCGCCAAGAGACTCCGTCTGCTACTGACCGCCGCCATCTGGGACCGAGCACCCCAAAGGCAGCTTCAAGGAGTTCCCTGGCATGGCACTTGTTCAAACAATGTGCTGACGACAAGACCCGAGTGGTTTGCACGCTGTGCCATCAGAGCCTGAAGTGAGGCATTAACTTTCTGAACCTTAGGCCTCTTTCACACTTGCGTTGTCCGGATCCGGCGTGTACTCCATTTGCCGGAATTACACGCCGGATCCGGAAAAACGCAAGTGTACTGAAAGCATTTGAAGACGGATCCGTCTTCAAAATGCTTTCAGTGTTACTATGGCACCCAGGACGCTATTAAAGTCCTGGTTGCCATAGTAGGAGCGACGGACCGGGGGAGCGGTATACTTACAGTCCGCGCGGCTCCCGGGGCGCTCCAGAGTGACGTCAGAGCGCCCCATGCGCATGGATGACGTGCCATGCGATCACGTCATCCATGCGCCTGGGGCGCCCTGACGTCACTCTGGAGCGCCCCGGGAGCCGCACGGACCGTAAGTATGCTGCTCCCCCGCTCCCCGCTACACTTTACCATGGCTGCCAGGACTTTAGCGTCCCGGCAGCCATGGTAACCAATCTAAAAAAGCTAAACGTCGGATCCGGCAATGCGCCGAAACGACGTTTAGCTTAAGGCCAGATCCGGATCAATGCATTTCAATGGGCATTAATTCTGGATCCGGCCTTGTGGCAAGTCTTCAGGATTTTTGGCCGGAGCAAAAAGGGCAGCATGCTGCGGTATTTTCTCCGGCCAAAAAACGTTCCGTTCCGGAACTGAAGACATCCTAATGCATCCTGAACGGATTTCACTCCATTCAGAATGCATTAGGATAAAACCGATCAGGATTCTTCCGGCATAGAGCCCCGACGACGGAACTCTATGCCGGAAGACAATAACGCAGGTGTGAAAGAGCCCTTAGCACAACCTGCATGACCAGGCACCTGCATGCAAAGCATGAACTGCAGTGGAGTAAACACCTTAAAAGCAAGGAAGTCACTCAGGCTCCCCCTGCAGCCTCTTCTGCTGCTTGCCTTGGCCTCTTCCTCCGCCCCTGGCCACCAACACCACCACCTCCACCATTGTACCACCAACACCACCACCTCCGTCACCAAGCATCTCAACCATGTCACACGCCAGCGTTCAGCTCTCCATCTCACAAACATTTGAGAGAAAGCGTAAATTCCCACCTAACCACCCTCGATCCCTGGCCCTGAATGCCAGCATTTCTAAACTACTGGCCTATGAAATGCTGTCATTTAGGCTGGTGGACACAGCTTCAAACAGCTCATGTCGCTTGCTGTCCCACAGTATGTTGTTCCCAGCCGGCACTACTTCTCCAAGAGAGCCGTGCCTTCCCTGCACAACCAAGTATCCGATAAAATCCATCTAACCACAGATACGTGGACCAGTAAGCGCGGCGAGGGACGCTATATCTCCCTAACTGCACACTGGGTAAATGTAGTGGCGGCTGGGCCCCAGGCGGAGAGCTGTTTGGCGCACATCCTTCCGCCGCCAAGGATCGCAGGGCAACATTCTTTGCCTCCTGTTGCCTCCTCCTCCTACTCGGCTTCCTCCTCCTCTTCTTCCACCTGCTCATCCAGTCAGCCACACACCTTCACCACCAACTTCAGCACAGCCCGGGGTAAACGTCAGCAGGCCATTCTGAAACTCATGTGTTTGGGGGACAGGCCCCACACCGCACAGGAGTTGTGGCGGGGTATAGAACAACAGACCGACGAGTAGTTGCTGCCGGTGAAGCTGCTGCATAAAGTGCGGGCTGTCTGTTCGCGCTTCCGGCATTCACATCCTGCCGCTGCTCGCCTGTCTGCGCTACAGCGTAACTTAGTCCTTCCCGCTCACAGCCTCATATGCGACGTGCCCACCAGGTGGAACTCCACCTTGCACATGCTGGACAGACTGTGCGAGCAGCAGCAGGCCATAGTGGAGTTTCAGCTGCAGCACGGACCGGTCAGTCGCACTGCGGAACAGCACCACTTCACCACCAATGACTGGGCCTCCATGTGAGACCTGTGTGCCCTGTTGCGCTGTTTCGAGTACTCCACCAACATGGCCAGTGGCGATGACGCCGTTATCAGCGTTACAATACCACTTCTATGTCCCCTTGCGAAAACATTTAGGGCGATGATGGAAGAGGAGGTGGCCCAGGAGGAGGAGGAGGAGGAGGAGGAAGAGGGGTCATTTTTAGGACTTTCAGGCCAGTCTCTTCGAAGTGACTCAGAGGGAGGTTTTTTGCAACAGCAGAGGCCAGGTACAAATGTGGCCACTACTGGAGGACGAGGTGGACGAGGATGAGGAGGAGGTGGAGGTGGAGGAGGAGGATGAGGATGAAGCATGGTCATAGCGGGGTGGCACCCAACGCAGCTCGGGCCCATCACTGGTGCGTGGCTGGGAGGAAACGCAGGACGATGACGATACGCCTCCCACAGAGGACAGCTTGTCCTTACCTTTGGGCAGCCTGGCACACATGAGCGACTACATGCTGCAGTGCCTGCGCAACGACAGCAGAGTTGCCCACATTTTAACGTGTGCGGACTACTGGGTTGCCACCCTGCTGGATCCACGGTACAAAGACAATGTGCCCACCTTACTTCCTGCACTGGATCGTGATAGGAAGATGCGCGAGTACAAGCGCACGTTGGTAGATGCGCTACTGAGAGCATTCCCAAATGTCACAGGGGAACAAGTGGAAGCCCAAGGCGAAGGCAGAGGAGGAGCAAGAGGTCGCCAAGGCAGCTGTGTCACGGCCAGCTCCTCTGAGGGCAGGGTTAGCATGGCAGAGATGTGGAAAAGTTTTGTCAACACGCCACAGCTAACTGCACCACCACCTGATACGCAATGTGTTAGCAGGAGGCAACATTTCACTAACATGGTGGAACAGTACGTGTGCACACCCCTCCACGTACTGACTGATGGTTCGGCCCCATTCAACTTCTGGGTCTTTAAATTGTCCACGTGGCCAGAGCTAGCCTTTTATGCCTTGGAGGTACTGGCCTGCCCAGCGGCCAGCGTTTTGTCTGAACGTGTATTCAGCACGGCAGGGGGCGTCATTGCAGACAAACGCAGCCGCCTGTCTACAGCCAATGTGGACAAGCTGACGTTCATAAAAATGAACCAGGCATGGATCCCACAGGACCTGTCCACCCCTTGTGCAGATTAGACATTAACTACCTCCCCTTAACCATATATTATTGTACTCCAGGGCACTTCCTCATTCAATCCTATTTTTATTTTTATTTTACCATTATATTGCGGGGCAACCCAAAGTTGAATGAACCTCTCCTCTGTCTGGGTGCCGGGGCCTAAATATATGACAATGGACTGTTACAGTGGTGGGTGACGTGAAGCATGATTCTCTGCTATGACATGAAGACTGATTCTCTGCTGACATGAAGCCAGATTCTCTGTTATGGGACCTCTCTCCTCTGCCTGGGCCTAAATATCTGACAATGGACTGTTCCAGTGTTGGGTGACGTAAAGCCTGATTCTCTGCTATGACATGAAGACTGATTCTCTGCTGACATGAAGCCAGATTCTCTGTTATGGGACCTTTCTCCTCTGCCTGGGTGCCTGGGCCTAAATATCTGACAATGGACTGTTCCAGTGTTGGGTGGCGTGAAGCATGATTCTCTGCTATGACATGACTGATTCTCTGCTGACATGAAGCAAGATTCTCTGTTATGGGACCTCTCTCCTCTGCCTGGGTGCCGGGGCCTAAATATATGACAATGGACTGTTCCAGTGGTGGGTGACGTGAAGCCAGATTCTCTGCTATGGGACCTCTCTCCAATTGATATTTGGTTAATTTTTATTTATTTTAATTTTAATTCATTTCCCTATCCACATTTGTTTGCAGGGGATTTACCTACACGTTGCTGCCTTTTGCAGCCCTCTAGCCCTTTCCTGGGTTGTTTTACAGCCTTTTTAGTGCCAAAAAGTTTGGGTCCCCATTGACTTCAATGGGGTTCGGGTTCAGGACGAAGTTCGGGTCGGGTTCGGATCCCGAACCCGAACATTTCCGGGAAGTTCGGCCGAACTTCTCTAACCCGAACATCCAGGTGTTCGCTCAACTCTAGTTATGAATACTTTTTCCATGGTGAAAATGGTGCCTTATTATATATCAGTCAACATTTATTTCATTTTTAGGAGCTGTACAGCACAGCAATCTTTCCAGGTTTTAAATAATAATTACTGAAAATATATATATTTTCAACATAATTTACTTACCACTAATACAAGTAGGAGGCGAAGACCACTTTCCCATGATGCAGATGATTTCATTTAGCCCAGTCATTTCAAAACCATCATTACACTTATACATTACAACACTTCCACTGTGATATGCTGGCTTTCTGGACGCTGAATCCAGTGCTCCAAACAATATAGATGGAGGATCATCACATTCTTGCAAAACTTGATTCAAACAAATAAAAACAGCAACATTTCAATTCCAATTTTGTAACATGAATCTACAGCAGAATATAATATTACCAACCCAGTACTGGACAGGTACACTTCCCTACAATTTGTTATTATTTATCTAAAGAAAACAACATTATTGCAACCAGGTTTTATTATATATTTTTTTCTAATTTGGTGGTGTTTTTGTGACTATCCTTAAAAACAAATCTAGAAATTTTCCAGTTTTCACATAGCTAATAGGACAAAGTAATAAAGTATTGAGGCCCTCAGGTTAAGTTTTTGAAATTCAAGTGAGGTTTATTTCATAATCTCTGTATCATCCATTTGCCCGTGGTATATAAGTCAACACAGTATTTCTGACCAGACGTTTCAGTCATGGTGGACCTTCATCAGTGGTCATGTTATCTGTGTAGTGGGTAGCAGTGTTTTTGGGGCGCTGGATGCAGATAAACGGCATAACAGCCTTGATTGGCACCGGTGACACCCTTGAACGGAGTGCGGTTCATCACTTTACTATAAATAGCCAATAGGACAGACACAACAAGAAAATATTTCCTGATTTCTGCAGCTCACTTGCCGGCTTTGCTGTGTAATAGAAAAGTTTGGAACCGCGCTGCTTTGGACTAAATTCCCCGGTCACTGGTGGATGGCATTGGGCTCCAGCCCTTTTCCTTATCACCCCAACAAGGTCCGGTCTTCCACAGACAGTAGCCTCTATGAGGTTCAAGAGAATAGGCACAATAGTGAAGCACCCTTTAGCAAATGATTTTAAAATGTTTTAATCTACTCACAAGAGTTGTTCAACAAAAAGCATATAACAATTCATTTAAGATCGTCTCGTTCCTGCCCGACCCGGGTTTCGCTGCCTCGCTTCTTCAGGGGCGAACTGCGCATGTGTGCAATAAGGCTCTTTAAATAGCCCAGCTTGTCTTATTACATCAATCAATGCTTATCCGGATCATATCCGGAAATTACACAACACGTTTTCGCATTAAACATCTTCAAAACCTTTGTTCTTATCGAGACATTTACTATATTCAACAGCCTGATCGTAATCCATAACCACTTTTTTCTTATATCACAGCCTCACTTAATGATTACATTTTCCAAAACACACATTTTCCAATAAGCTACTATACATTGTTCTCTCATCTCATAGTCTTATTCATCATCTTCTAATCTCCCTTCTATCCGTCAATATTCATAATGCCGTCATTTAAGCTCCACCCTCTCCTAGGACGTCATTTGAGTCTACCCGATCCCGCCTCCCTCATTACCTCTATCCGATCCCGCCTCCCTCATTACCTCTGTCCACATCACACCGTGACGCCACCCTATCAGGGTGAACCAGCCCCTCGACGTCACTCGAAGGTCCTCAAGAGGCGAAGTGGGGAAGAATCAAATAACGTACCCAGGTCGAGTTATTTTACAATATACACGGTTTCAGATCAAATTCAATGTTTAGCCCACCTGGCTGTAAGGTCCCTAGCTGATAAATCCACTCTACCTCTTTTTTATTTATTTGTGCCAGTGAATCCCCCCTCGCCAATGTGGCTTAACTATCTCAACTCCGGCGAATTTTAAACCGCGTGGATTTTTCTCATGCACAAGTTTGAAATGGGCTGATATGCTATGGGTAATTAGACCTTTTTTGATGTTTCGTAGGTGTTCCTGTATTCTAACCTTAAGTTTCCTTATCGTCCTGCCCACGTACTGGAGCCCACAAGGGCACTCCAGTACGTATATGATGTTCTCATTTTCGCATGAACAATTCCCTCTTATGCGGAATTCCATTCCATTCTTATTGGATACTATGCTGTTACTATTCCTCTGGCATTCTTTTGTATTCCGGTTTTTGCATCCTGTGCAAAATCCACACCAGGTAAATTTTCCTCCCTCTTTAATCGGTTTAATATTTACCGGAGGTATGGCGCTATGTACCAGCTTTGTTTTTAATACTAGCCGCTTTTTTGAAAATAAAGGAGGGGTTGTCTGGTATAATTTTTCCTAAGACGGGATCGTTCTTTAGTGTCCCCCAATTCTTTTTCACCATTTTTTTGATATTATCAGACATGGAGCAATACTTTGTCACAAATGAAAACTTATAGTCCCTATTTTCTTTTTTCACTATTCCTTTTGTGTTTTTATTTTCTTCCCTTTTTTCCTTTTCCACAGTATTTATGCATACGTCCAGATCCGCCTCATCATAGCCCCTTTCAAGGAATCTACTTTTTAATATATCACTCTGTGTTCTATATTCTTCCATTTTTGTGCAATTACGGGCCATCCTCTTGAATTGCCCCTTTGGGATGTTCTTGAGCCAGGGCCCGTAATGGCAGCTTGTCACATCTATGTAGGAGTTAACATCTGTCTCCTTAAAATATGAACTGGTTAGGAATTGGCCGTCTTCTATCCGTATACATAAATCTAGGAAGTTAATTGAACTGTTACTGACTTCCCCCACAAATCTCAAATTCCAGTCGTTGTTATTTAACTGACAGATGAAGGACTCAAGACCTTCTCTCTTTCCTTCCCACACCAGGAGACAGTCATCAATATACCTCCTCCAGAAGGTCAATTTACCTCCTGGGGTATCTGCTCCTAGTGTGGGAAGGATGGTGGTCTCTTCCCATGCCCCCATAAAAATGTTGGCAAAACTTGGGGCGAATTTCGCCCCCATCGCCGTACCGATACACTGTACATAGTGTGAATCAATACACCAAAAATAGTTATGATCAAGGCAATAGCTGAGGCATTCCAGGATAAACATTCCCTGTAATTCTCCCATTTTTGTATCTTTTTTGATCCTATTTCTCACAGCTTCCATCCCTAATTCCTTTGGGATAACAGTATATAAAGATGCCACATCAATTGTGGCCATCCAAGTATTAGTGGTAGGGGGACTTAGGTCTTTAATTAGTTGCAACACAGCCCCGGTATCTTTCAGGTGCGAGGGATTCTCCATCACATATCCCTGTAAATGGAAATCAATATATTCGGTAACCCTGCATGTTAATGAGTTAAGGGCGGAAATTATCGGCCTTCCCGGGGGGTCAGTTAGGTTTTTATGAACCTTTGGCAGATGGTATATCACTGGTACTACCGGAAAGGGAACAGTAAGGTAGTCATATTCTTTTTTATCTAATATCCCCTTTTTGAAACCCTCTCTCAGAATTCCATCAAGGATTTTTTATATTCTTGAGTGGGGTTACTTTTCAGTTTTCTATAAGTTGTTACATCCGATACCAGTCTTGCCATTTCTGCTTCATATTTTTCTTTATTCATTACAACCACCCCCCCCCCCCCCCCCCCTTTGTCGGCCGGCTTAATTATTAAATCTGGATTTTTCTCAAGATCTTTGAGGGCTTTTCTTTCTTTATAACTGAGATTTTGTTTCACCTTATTCATATCCATCTCTTCTAACTCTTTCAACAAGCCTGTTTTAAAGGCCTCCACACATTCGTTGTTCCGATTTTTTGGGAAAAACTTTGATTTTTCTTTCATGTGTGTATGTACAATCCCTTCTTTTTCCTCAACCTGTGTGCCTAATTCTACAGAGTTTTTACTCTGTGGGGCAGGGTTATTGATCCAATATTTGGCCATATTAATTTTCCGAATGAATTTATGAATATCCAGAAATGCCTCAAATTTATTAATTTTCTGGTTAGGGGCATACTTTAAGCCCTTACTCAAAACACTCTTTTCTCCCTCTGTTAAAATATGATCACTTAAATTAAATATCCCTCTCATGTTTCCTTGATCTTTTTGGTTTTTGGGCTCATTCTTCCTTTTTCCCTTTCCCCGTCCTCCTCTGCTAGACTTCTTTTTTGCGGTGTCCTTGTTATCAGATCTTTTATCTCTCCCTCCCTCTGGACCCCTTTTATACTCTGGTGGGGAAAATTCTGTTCATTCTGTTGTTTATAGTTCGATCTATTTCCCTCACTATTGTCACTCTTTTGGTTATCACCATAGTTTCTATCTACCTGGTGTCCTCCTTCATAATTATTCATTCTATAATTCTCCTGTGATCTCCATTTTGATTTTCCTTTATACCCTCCTCCCTGGTACGGCTGTTTATACGGCTGTCTGTATCGATGTCCTCTATATCCATTATTTTGTTCATAATTTCCACTATATTGGTCTCCTCTGTAGCTATGGTCGTAATTACTCCTCTGGTAACCAGCATAGTTTTGCTGGTATATATGGTTCTGCTGGTGCGGATAGTCATTCCCATTCTCAAAATTTGGCTCGAATGCATATGCATTTTCCCTATTAGATTGATATGTATGTTCATAGTTTCTATTATATTGCCCATAGTTCCGCTGTGGTACGTGGTTATTATACTGCTGATTATACTTAAAAGCTCTTTGTCTCCCAACTCCATTTTCTGGTTTCCTAAAACCTTCAGTGTAGTGTCCTTGTTTAGGATTACTAACACTGGGATCATCCACAATTCCCGTTCCTGCACGAATGTACATGGAAGGTTATGCAATACATCATTACCAGTGGCGTACCGCCCATAGAGGCAGACCACGCCACTGCTATGGGGCCCGCGGCACTGGGGGGCCCGTAGCGCAGATAAGGCCCCGCCCACTGATGACCAGCAGCCGGCTATGCGGCTGCTTTTCTCCCCAGGGCCCCCCCCCCATGTTTAGCTGAATCGCCTCCCAGAGGCGCGGCTAAGTCCTAGACACCCGCCCCCCTCCTCAGCGCTGCGCTCTGAAACACCCGATCCTCCTCTCGTCGGCGTCCCAAATCCCGCGCAGGCGCAGTGCCGGCGATTGCCTGCGCCTGCACTCTGATAATACGGCTGAGGGCAACAGCTTCAACATCGTCACTGGGCATGCGCCGAGCCCAGTGACGATGTTGAAGCTGTTGCCCTCAGCCGTATTATCAGAGCGCAGGCGCAGGCAATCGCCGGCACTGCGCCTGCGCGGGATTTGGGACGCCGACGAGAGGAGGATCGGGTGTTTCAGAGCGCAGCGCTGAGGAGGGGGGCGGGTGTCTAGGACTTAGCCGCGCCTCTGGGAGGCGATTCAGCTAAATGAGGCGTTAGTAGTTTTCATATTTAGGCGGGCACGGCACTAATCAGAGGGGCACCGTTCCTGGGCACCGTGGAGAAAGAAAACCGCCCCTCTGGGCTCCAGTCCGGCTTACAGCAAGAATCGATTTTTAGAAGAAAGGACAAGACTGACATGGAAAAGAAGAACACAGATGGAAAAAAGGTACTTTATTAAACATGGATCCATGAGTACCTTTTTTCCATCTGTCTTGTTCTTTGGATTGTGAGTCTTGTCATTTCTTCAAAAAATCGATTCTTATGATATGTAAATGACGCTGTAAGGAGCCCAGAGGGGCGTTATTCTTTCTCCACTGTGCCCAGGAACGCCCCTCTGAAGTGCCGTGCCCGGCTAAATTTGAAAACTAATAACGCCTCCAAGTTCATCTAAATCGCCTCCCAAATCCGATCCTCCTCTCGCTGGCATCCCAAATCCCGCGCAGGCGCAGTGCCGGCGATTGCCTGCGCTATGATAAGATGACTGACGGCACTGCGCCTGCGCGGGATTTGGGATGCCGGCGAGAGGAGGATCGGGGTGTTTGCCGCAGAGCGCGGCACTGAGGAGGGGGGTGTTGAGCACTTAGCCGTGCCTCTGGGAGGCGATTTAGATGAACTTGGAGGTGTTATTAGTTTTCAAACTTAGGCGGGCACGGCACTTCAGAGGGGCGTTCCTGGGCACCGTGGAGAAAGAATAACGCCCCTCTGGGCTCCTTACAGCTTCATTTACATATCATAAGAATCGATTTTTTGAAGACATGACAAGACTCACAATCAAAAGAACAAGACAGATGGAAAACAGGTACTCTGTTAAACATGGATTCATGAAAAAAAAATTGGGGGTAAATTGCTAGTGACAGATTCCCTTTAAGGCTACTTTCACACTTGCGTTCAGAGCGGATCCGTCTGGTGTCTGCACAGACGGATCCGCACCTATAATGCAAACGCTTAGATCCGTTCAGAACGGATCCGTTTGCATTAACATGAACAAAAAAAAAAAACATTTTTTTTTTGTTCATGATAGTGCAAACGGATCCGTTTTGACTTTACATTGAAAGTCAATGGGGGACGGATCCGTTTGAAAATTGAGCCACACTGTGTCAACTTCAAACGGATCCGTCCCCATTGACTTACATTGTAAGTCTGGACGGATCCGTTTGCCTCCGCACGGCCAGGTGGACACCCGAACGCTGCAAGCAGCGTTCAAGTGTCCGCCTGCTGAGCGGAGGACAGACGGAGCCATACTGATGCATTCTGAGCGGATCCGCATCCACTCAGAATGCATTAGGGCTGGACGGATCCGTTCGGTGCCGCTTGTGAGAGCCTTCAAACAGAACTCACAAGCGGAGACCCGAACGCAAGTGTGAAAGTAGCCTAACATGGCACCCCAAATAAGGAGACCTGCAGGCTGCAGCAGATATCCCATGTGACAGGTCACCCCCAGGAAACCCCTAACAGTTTCTGTAGGTCATGTATAAATTTATTTAATGGGGGTGTGGCATGGGAGGAGCAAAGTCAGGAAGTGGGAGGGGCCATGGTGGGTAGTGGGCGGGGTTAAGGGGCCCAATTCAGATTTTTGCTATGGGGCCCAGTGATTCCTATGTACGCCTCTGATCATTACTGTTCGGAAAAATAAGCTGAAAAAAATCAGTAAGGCTATTGATGAATTGCAAGAAGTAATTGAACCAGAAAAAAATGCAAATAGAGAGATCTATGAGAAATGTAGCGTGACGTCGAGGGGCTGGTTCACCCTGATAGGGTGGCGTCACGGTGTGATGTGGATAGAGGTAATGAGGGAGGCGGGATCGGATAGAGGTAATGAGGGAGGCGGGATCGGGTAGACTCAAATGACGTCCTAGGAGAGGGTGGAGCTTAAATGACGGCATTATGAATATTGACGGATAGAAGGGAGATTAGAAGATGATGAATAAGACTATGAGATGAGAGAACAATGTATAGTAGCTTATTGGAAAATGTGTGTTTTGGAAAATGTAATCATTAAGTGAGGCTGTGATATAAGAAAAAAGTGGTTATGGATTACGATCAGGCTGTTGAATATAGTAAATGTCTCGATAAGAACAAAGGTTTTGAAGATGTTTAATGCGAAAACGTGTTGTGTAATTTCCGGATATGATCCGGATAAGCATTGATTGATGTAATAAGACAAGCTGGGCTATTTAAAGAGCCTTATTGCACACATGCGCAGTTCGCCCCTGAAGAAGCGAGGCAGCGAAACCCGGGTCGGGCAGGAACGAGACGATCTTAAATGAATTGTTATATGCTTTTTGTTGAACAACTCTTGTGAGTAGATTAAAACATTTTAAAATCATTTGCTAAAGGGTGCTTCACTATTGTGCCTATTCTCTTGAACCTCATAGAGGCTACTGTCTGTGGAAGACCGGACCTTGTTGGGGTGATAAGGAAAAGGGCTGGAGCCCAATGCCATCCACCAGTGACCGGGGAATTTAGTCCAAAGCAGCGCGGTTCCAAACTTTTCTATTACCTGTATTGAGTGTGAACACGTACCACACTATCCCGGAGCCTGCAGCAGCGCAAGTATTTGCCTTTATTGGAACACAGGACTGACTTTCATTGTGCTTTGTCGGCTTTGCTGTGTAAACTGGGACAGGGTCAGCAGAGGGCAGAGGGACAGCTACAGTATATACCTACTTAACCCTAAAGCTAATCTATTGTTGTTGGATTCCAGTGGTACTTTTAATGGAAATTTGTCTTCACATGAATAGCCTCCATTTCTAAAAGTAAAGTCATCTCATCTGCATGTCTTCTTCTAATCTGACAGAGGAGGAGTTGGAATGCGGTACAAAAATGTGCAGAACAATATATAGATCAAATAAAATATATAGATCAAATAAAATAAAATAAAAACAATAATAATATATACAAAGTTGAAAACAATGTAAAAATTGATATTTTATTTGATCTATATATTTTATTTGATCTATATATTGTTCTGCACATTTTTTGTACCGCATTCGAACTCCTCCTCTATTAGTCCCACAAGCCATCACACCCAGTTGATTGGCGCTATCCCAGGGTCACCTTTGCGGAACATTGGGAGTGTCCACACACCCAATTCCCCCACCCTTTTTTGCTTATCTCCATTGACCTGCAGACCAGTGTGCAGGGTTGACCCTGCATTGTAGCCTCTCCACGCCCTGACCCCTCACAGTTTCCCTCTTCCATCCCCTGGCGCCTCAAGTTACTTTGGGTCCCCTGGACACCTGCTCCATAAGAGCCTTGTAACCCTCTCACTCTCTCTCCTTCTTCTAATCTGACCACTATGACATATTTTTAACACCTTCCCGATGTGTGAAGTGGATGTATATCAGGGGGCGTAGCTATAGGGGGTGCAGGAGAGTGGAGCAGGCTCAGGAGCTGAGCACGCTCTATATACTTTGGGAGACAGCTGTATATTACGACTGACACTCTGCAACGAGCCATTACATGTATATAAAAATGTGCTCCTGACCCTGGGAGCATGGAATGAAAAAAAAAAAGTACAATTCTGATGGCCCTTGATGACACAGTGAATACTATGATGAAAGGCGTAGGTAAAGATGAGGACAGAAATAGACAGCCAGTAATGAGTTGGAGTGAGATAGCCAGTAACAATCTCCTGCTAACATGTACAGGTACTGTTACCTATCCATGCCAGATGGGTGTTCAGACCGGGTCCACTAATCTCTCTATAAAGCTTGTGGGTATCAAGGTAGTGGCAGCTGATACTACATATAACATCTCATGGCTGCTAACTACCTTTCATGTCCCCCAATATGCATAAGAAGCACTTAACATTCATCCCAGTATGTTCACCTAGATATCTACTATTTATTGGCAGCAGTGTATTGCAGTTTAGCTAGAAGTAAAAGACTGGCCTATTTAATAGAAAATTAAGGAGTAAACATTTGCTGGATCTCCCAAGAAATTCAAAAAGGTCAAACAAAAAAGGCTTCATGCTAGGTATAATATTGAGAACTTACGAACACATTGAGGTGGCGATGTCCAACGTCCATTTTTACAAATTACCAATTGGGCACCATAAAGCTGGAACCCAGGTTTGCATTTGATAATTTCTTTGTCTCCGCTGAAGTAGACACTCTTGAGCGTAATCTCATGGGTATTCATCAGTTGTGGTGGTGGCGGGCACTTAACCCTTTCACCGGAATCTGCAACAAGACATTGAATCAATAAATGTCTAAATGAGCAGTGATCACAACTGCCAGATACTGCAATCCATAAGAAACATACACAGAAGAGTCATATGAGGAAGAATTGTGAGATTTGGATTTCAGTCATATGAGGAACAGGGGTAAAATAAACATGATAGGAAAGCTGACAGGCCTAAACCTCAAGGGATTTTAGAAATTAAGACATAACCATCCTTGATAATAGAAAGTGTATATCAGTAGCAATCCCTTAACACCACCAGGGATATTACAGGAATGCTGTCTCTAATTTTGCCATCTCTGGTGTTGTCATTGGCCTATTTGGAAAATTTTCAGAATACTACTTGAAAAAAATGAAGTTCATATTTGTATGGAATTTTGGGTTGCATATTTCTCACACACATATCCACATCCCCACTATTTCTTCACAAGAGGATGTACAATGCATAAGCATTTGTACATCTTTCACAGCATTCAGTACTAAATCAGTATGCTGTGAGCTCCCCCTAGTGGCAAAGAGTTTCATTGCTTAACTCAAGGTATACTCCTTGTTAGGATCCCAGAATTTAATATGGAGGGATCCGCATGGGATTTTGATTATTACAGGTCAATAGGTGAGGTTTTGGCGGGAGATTTTCCCGCCGAAAGTGGTGGTCAGAGTGGCTAAATTTAGCCAGTGTTGCTGGGTGGAGGTCAGGGGTCTGGGATTGGCTAGTTAGGGCACCTATAGAGGATGGTTGCTGGGAAGATTAATTGTTGATGCCCAGCAAGAGTTAGGGCATTGTCACCACGAGACATCTGAGAAGCTCTGAAAGATGCCTTTCAGAACCTCCTCCTTGAGCTTCCTTGTGTTTTGCTTTCATTTTCTCATCTCGTTAGCCTCTCTCAGCTGTCATGTAGTTGCACTGATTGCATCCTTTAAATCCCTTCCCAGACTGCTTCACTTTGCGGTTTATATTCCTTCCTGGAGTGTGTGCATGCTGATCCTACTTCTGAGTCTTCTACAAGATAAGTTTTGTTCATTTATTTGTGTTTTTCTGTTTGCTGGATCCCAGGTGATCCTGACTCCCTCCGTATCTAGTATAGGGAGCCGGTGGTCGTGTCCCCTCACTATTATAGGGTGTTCAGGTGTTATACAGTCAAGGTACGAGGATATGCGATCATCTACCATTGGGATTTTCGCATAGGCTGAGCAGTCAGGGAGAGTGCCAGGTCTGATGCAGGGCTCTCCCTTTTGTTCCTTAGTTTTGGATCCAGTCAGTCGGATATTCATTTTGTGTCTTCTAGTTTCCTGTACACCTTCCGTGACATTATAAACCGCCAAAACCGTCTTAAGCATGAATCCGGTTTCAACCTTGATTGACCGCATGCAGGGTCTTTCACTGGAGGTAGAAGATCTCCGGAAAACTGTCTCTCAGTTTGAGGTGAGCGTTTCTGCTTACGTTCATGGAGTTTGTTCTGAGCCTAAAATCTCGCTTCCGGATACGTTCTGCGGGGGTAGTGAGAATTTTGTTCGTTTTAGAGAGGCTTGCAAACTCCATTTTCGTCTACTTCCCCATTCCTCTGGTGATGAGGAGCGGAGGGTGGGGATCATCATATCACTGCTCAGGGATAACGCTCAGTCCTGGGCCTTTTCGCTGCCGGTGGGGGCACGGCCCCTCCGTTCAGTGGATGAATTATTTTTAGCCCTGGGTCAGATATATAATGATCCGGATCGTATTGCTTTGGCTGAGTCTAGACTACGTCTGTTATGCCAGGGTAAACAATCCGCAGAGATATACTGCTCAGAATTTCGGAGATGGGCAGCTGATACTGGTTGGAATGATGCTGCACTCCAAAGTCAATTTTGCCATGGTCTTTTAGAGGGATTGAAAGATGCATTTGCCTTTCATGAGAGACCTACCTCCTTGGACTCTGCCATGTCTTGGGCAGCTTGTATTGACAGGCGTCTTAGAGAGAGAGGAGAGATCACTCCTCCCTGTCATACTCAGTCCCAGGACAGTGCGGCGGTCTCATTCAGTGCACAGGGGTCTCAGTCGCTCTCAATCCCTTCTGAGCAAGAGCCCATGCAGCTGGGTTTTATTACCTCTGACAATAGAAGATTCAGCCCTCATGGGAAGGTTTGTTTCTTTTGCTGGGGTATAAATCATTTGGCAAATGTTTGTCCCTCTAGGAGATTCAGGCAGTTTTTTTAGAGTAATAAAGTAACAAAAAGGAAAAAATCCTCTAAAAATGTTCCATCTGTTATTATTGGCAAGGTTGATGTGGAAATCGAAGGTTTTCCGTTTGCTTGTAGTTCCCGTTTTGTCCTACCTGCCAGGGTGGCGCTAGAGAGCAAGAACATTTTTTTGTGAGATTTTTGTAGATAGTGGAGCAGCTGTCAATCTTATTGATAGTCAATTTTCTATAACTCATGGTTTCCAGGTATGCACTTTGGGAAAGGATATACCTGTTTTTGCTATTGATTCCGTTCCACTTTCTCAGAAATCATTAAAGGGCATAGTTCACAATATCCGTTTGATTGTGAGTGATGCTCATGTTGAGGATGTGTCATGTTTCGTCCTTAGCGGGTTGCCTACTCCTCTAGTGTTGGGGTTACCCTGGCTCACCAAACATAACCCCACCATTGATTGGCAAGCGAGGCAAATAAATGGTTGGAGTGACTTTTGCAGAGAGAATTGTCTCACGACATCTGTTTCTGAGGTTTCTACTAAGACTGTACCATCTTTTCTCTCAGAATTTTCGGATGTCTTCTCTGAGAGTGGTGTTCAGGACTTGCCCCCGCACAGGGAGTACGATTGCCCTATTAATCTCACCCCAGGCACCAAGCTGCCTAAATCTCGTTTATACAATCTCTCCCAACCTGAAAGGGTCGCTATGCGTGCTTATATCTATGAGAGTCTGAAAAAAGGACACATACGACCCTCGAGTCACCTGTTGCCGCTGGTTTTTTCTTTAAGAAAAAAGATGGTTCTTTAAGACCATGTCTGGATTTCAGGGAGCTGAACAGTATCACAATTCGTGACCCTTATCCGCTTCCTCTGATCCCAGACCTGTTTAACCAGATTGTTGGGGCTAAAGTTTTTTCCAAGTTAGATCTAAGAGGGGCATACAACCTGGTCAGGGTCAGAGAAGGAGACGAATGGAAAACGGCCTTCAATACCCCTGAGGGCCATTTTGAGAATTTGGTTATGCCTTTTGGTTTGATGAATGCTCCAGCCATCTTTCAGCATTTTGTGAACAGCATTTTTTATCATTTAATGGGGAAATTTGTATTAGTGTATCTAGATGACATTTAGATTTGTTCTCCTGATTTCAGAACTCATAAGGAACACTTACGTCAGGTCTTGCTCATCCTGCGGGAGAATAAATTGTACGCTAAACTGGAAACATGTGTGATTGCGGTTCCAGAAATTCAATTTCTGGGGTTTCTTCTCTCCGCTTCTGGTTTTCGCATGGACCCCGAGAAGGTCCGCGCTGTGCTTGAGTGGGAGCTTCCTGAGAATCAGAAGGCGCTGATGCGTTTTTTGGGCTTTGCCAATTATTACAGGAAGTTTATTTTGAATTATTCCTCTGTTGTTAAACCACTCACTGATATGACTAGAAAGGGGGTAGATTTTTCCTCCTGGTCGGTAGAGGCGCGTAAGGCCTTTTCTAATATCAAGGAGAGTTTTGCTTCCACTCCTATCTTGGTACAACCTGATATTTCTCTACCCTTCATAGTTGAGGTTGATGCTTCTGAGGTGGGTGTGGGTGCGGTCTTGTCTCAGGGTCCCTCTCCTGCCAAATGGCGACTGTGTGCCTTTTTCTCGAAGAAACTCTCCTCCGCAGAGAGAAATTACGATGTGGGAGATAGGGAGTTGTTGGCCATCAAGTTGGCTTTTGAGGAATGGTGCCATTGGCTAGAGGGAGCCAGACACCCTATTAACGTGTTTACTGACCATAAGAATCTGGCCTACTTGGAGTCAGCCAAGCATCTGAACCCGAGACAGGCCAGATGGTCTTTGTTCTTTTCCAGGTTTAATTTTGTTGTCACGTTCCGCCCTGGGGTTAAGAATGTGAAGGCGGATGCCCTGTCACGTTGTTTTCCGGGAGGTGGGAATTTTGAAGACCCGGGTCCCATTTTGGCTGAAGGTGTGGTGGTCTCTGCTCTTTATCCTGAATTGGAGGCAGAGGTTCAAGTAGCCCAGTCAGAGGCTCCTGATCTTTGTCCTCCTGGGAGGTTGTTTGTGCCTCTCGCTTTAAGACACAAGATTTTTAAGGAACACCACGATACTGTCCTTGCTGGGCACCTGGGGGCAAGAGCCACAGTGGATCTCATCGCTCGGAGATTCTGGTGGCCGGCACTTCGTAAGTAGGTTGAGGGTTTTGTGGCAGCCTGCGAGACCTGCGCTCGTGCCAATGTCCCTCATTCACGGCCATCAGGTCCTCTCCTTCCCTTACCCATTCCTTCCCGTCCTTGGACACATCTGTCCATGGACTTCATTACGGACCTGCCTCGTTCCTCGGCGAAGACTGTGATTCTAGTGGTGGTGGACCGTTTTAGCAAAATGGTGCATTTCATCCCTTTTCCTGGCTTGCCCAATGCTAAGACGCTGGCACAGGCATTTATTGATCACATTGTCAAATTGCATGGTATTCCTTCAGACATAGTCTCTGATAGGGGCACACAGTTTGTTTCCAGATTCTGGAAGGCTTTCTGTTCTCGCTTGGGGGTTCGTTGTCATTCTCTTCTGCTTTCCACCCGCAGTCGAATGGCCAGACAGAGCGCGTCAATCAGAATCTGGAGACATATCTGCGCTGTTTTGTGGCGGAGAATCAGGAGGATTGGTGTTCTTTTCTGTCCCTTGCTGAGTTTGCTTTAAATAACCGTCGTCAGGAGTCCTCTGATAAGTCACCATTTTTTGGTGCATATGGGTTTCATCCGCAGTTTGGGACATTCTCTGGATAGGGGTCTTCTGGTTTACCTGATGAGGACAGATTCTCCTCGTCGTTGTCATCTATTTGGCAAAAGATTCAGGATAATCTAAAGAGCATGAGTGAGAGATATAAGCGTGTGGCGGATAAGAGACGTGTGCCTGGTCCGGACCTGAATGTTGGTGATCTGGTTGATTTGGGTGTTGATTTGTGGGGATGGGGTTTGTTTGTGTATATATTGCGGTGGCTGTTCAGTGATTTAGCTGTCAGCCAAGCCGCAAGTCTGGAGCTGCACTCTGCCCGTCTGCCTCTGTGAAGTCTCGCCAGCTTTATGCGTTCCTGCCGGCCGTACCTGATGGAGGATTTCATCGCTGCCCTGCGGAGCCGTGCTGAGGAGGAGGGGGCATCTGCCTGGTTTGAAGCTTGCCTGTCGGACCTGTCGCCTGCCTTCCCGGAGTTGCCTGTAGCTGTTGGAGCCTCTTGCAGTGATGGACCGGAGCCTGCGGACCCTGCTGCTGCCTTGCCTGCGCTGCACTCTTTTCAGCGTGAGATGAGGCAGCGCACCCGTTTTTCACCTTCTCCATCTAGATCCTCTGAGCGGCGGCGTCCAGAGAAACGGCAGGCATCGGAGTCCGGACCCGGAAGTAGCGGGGCGGGTGTGATGTCACTTCCGGTGGTGCAGCAGCTTTCTGTGTCCCCTGGGAACGTTGTGGCTGATGGTTCCGGAGGTCCTGTGATTCCTGGGTGCCCTCTGGTGGACGTTCAAGGGAATTCTTCTTTTCGCTGCAGAAGTGGGAAGAGGTCCAGGATTCGCGGACAGCAAGGGCAGCGTCCAGCTCTGCTGGTCCACTCTGGTGTCAAGATGCGGGCGGGTGCGTGCCAGGAAGATACCTCTTTGCCACCAGGAGTGTCATCGCTTCCCCCCCCTCGCAGGATTGAGGCATCGTCTGATGGTGAGTGCCTTAGTGGCTTGGCTCCGGTACTTACCTCCTTGTCCTCTGTCCTCTCCTCTCTTCAAGCGATGATCCCTGCTGTCCCTCTATCTGCTATGCCGTCTGCCGTTGCGGATGATGTTACGTCTGCGTGGCGGGCGGTTGGGCAGAGGGATGAGCAGAATTCTGACAGCGAAGGTTCCCTCCCTCTTCCGTTATTTTGTAAGCGAAAGGGGGTTGCAGATACTTGTTACAAGGAGGCTCTCCCTTGTGAGATGTCCCCCTTAGGTTTTCATTTTCCTGTCTCTGTTAAAGAAAAAATTTGGCGTAATGAATTTGTTGATATTTTATCTCTTCTGCCTGCATCTAAGGATTTTAAATTACATAAGCGTGATGAGAAGAATGAGGAGGATCGGCGACGTCCGATTCCTCGGTCGTTCAACAATTGGTTGCAGGCGTATTGTATTTTTTGTAGTGTTATGGGAAGTTTCCTCAGAAGTGTTCTGGGTTATTTCAGCGCTTTGACAATGTTTTGGAAGCCTATAAAAATTTTGGAGGTGTGGGATGGTTTTCTTATGATGAAGGCGTTGAAAAAAAAAAAATTGTCTGTATACCCTGGTATGCGTTGGGGGACAAAGGAGGTGGGTTTGTGGCTCAATTTGTTGGTGCCGCATTGCATGGCCTTTTCCGCTCCTAGGCAGCAGCCGTCCTCAGCAGTTTCTCAGCCGTTTCTCAGCTGTCTGCTTTGAAGAAGGGCACTTGCTTTGCGTTGAATGAGTCGCAGTGTCGATGGCCTGCCTCATGCAAATATCGGCATGAGTGTGCGTTTTGCGGAGGCAGCCACCCCATGGTGCGTTGCTTTTAGAAAGCCAATCTGCCCTCTCAGTCATCCGCAAGGGAATATGTTTCAAAGAGATCTGGACTCCAGTAAAGGTTGCGAGCATGGGTCCGTGGTTAGAGCAATATCCAAATCGCAAGATGGCGGAATTACTTCTTGAGGGTTTTTCTGTGGGTTTTCTTTTGCCTTCGTTTTCAGGTTCTGGTTGCAAACGGGTTAATAACCTTTCGTCAGTTAACCAATTCTCTTCCCCTCCGTTTGTCAATTTCCGTCTCTCACCATTGGGTGTTGTGCCTAAGAGGGAACCGAATGCCTTTCGCTTGATTCATCATTTATCTTTCCTTTATGGGGCATCTTTAAATGATGAGATCAATAAGGCGTTGTGTTCTGTAAAGTATGCAACCTTTGACGCTGCAGTGGATATGGTTAGCTCTTTTGGTCAGGGTGCTTTAATGGCAAAGGCCGACGTTCAGTCGGCTTTTCACTTATTACCTGTTCACCCTGCTTGTTTTAATTCTCTGGGTTTTCAGTTTCAGGGTTTGTTTTATTTTGATAGATGTTTACCTATGGGTTGTTCTGTGTCTTGTTTTTATTTCAAAGCTTTTCTTCTTATATTTAATGGGTTGTGTCTGTTCGGTGTATGAAGGGCGCAGTGACGCATTATTTAGATGATTTTTTGTTTATAGGTCCGGTTGGTTCCCTAGTTTGTTCTGAGTTGTTGGATTCGTTTTTCCAGGTTTGTTTTGAGTTTGGTGTGCCTTTGTCTGTTGAGAAAACAGTTTATCCTGTTAATTGTTTGGAGTATTTAGGTATTACTATTGATTCAGTGAAGGGTGAGTTTCGTCTTCCTCAGAAGGTCACTAGGATTTGTTCAGTGATTTCAGATCTGTTGGGTAGGAGGAAGGCTACGGTTAAGGAGATTCAGTCGTTATTGGGTCTTTTGGCTTTCGCATCTAGAGTCATGCCGATGGGTTCGGGTTTTTTGTCGTCGGTTAGCGGCTTTAATTGCAGGCATTCGGAATCCAGTATTTCATGTTCGGCTGTGTAGGGATAGTAAGGATGATTTGGGGATTTGGTTGGAGTTTTTCAGGAATTATAATGGTCGTTCTTTTTGGCAGGATCAGTTTGTGTTTGCCCCCTCTTTGGAGCTGTTCAAGGATGCAGCGGGGGCCTCTGGTTTTGGGGCCTACTGGAATGGGCACTGGTGTGCGGCTGCTTGGCACTCATCTTGGGTGGTTAATGGTGTGACGAAGAATATAGTGGTTCTGGAATTGTTCCCTGTTATAGTGGCTCTGGTTTTATGGGGTAGGTTTTTTGCTAACAAAAGGATCTTTCTTCACACAAATAATAAGGGTGTATTATTTGCGGTTAATTGCTTGTCCTCAAAGTGTCCATTAGTGGTAAAGTTGTTACGCCATTTAGTTTTGCTTTGTTAACTGCTGAATATTTGGATAAAGGCGCGCCATATTCCAGGTATAGATAATTCAATTGCTGATGCTCTTTCTCGGTTTCAGTTTCAGAGATTTCGCTCGTTGGCAGCGGGGGCCGATTTAGAAGGGAAGTGTGCCCTCCACATCTGTGGAGTCTGATCTGGTCCTAGGGATGTCGTATCTTCAATCGTTAGTAGCCCCAGCAACGTGGTCAGACTATGTCCGTTTGTGGAGTCGTTGGTGTCGTTTTGTGGAAGGTAGAGGTGGGTCCCCCTTTGTGAGTAATGAGGTTTCAGCATTAGCATTTTGTCTGTCTCTCTTTAAGGTTAGGCTAGCTCATGCCACTGTGGTTAGGATCTTTTCGGGTGCTTCATTTTTTCTCAGGATTTTGGGGGTTCCTTATTTTCTGGAATTTTTCATGGTGAAGCAGATGTTGAAGGTCTACAAGATAGGTAATTGTTCTTCTGAAGGCAGATGTCCTATCTCCCCTGATTTTTTGGCTGCTTTGTGTGAAGCTACAGCTGTGGTTTGCATCAGTGATTATAAGTCTCTGCTTTTCTCTACTGTCTTTTTGTGCATGTTTTTTTGGGGCTTTTAAGATAAGCAAGCTGTTGCTGAAGAGTAGCAAGTCTGGCCTGGGGTTGTTGCTAGCTAATGTGCACGTTCATGCTATGTTTTATTTTTCCTTCCTACTGCTAAGATGGATCAGGCTGGACAAGGTTCTTGGATTCGGGTGGGCAGGGTCAGGTCGGGTGACCTCTGCCTGGTGAGTATGTTATCGCGTTTTTGGGAGTTCAGACCAGTTGGTGGTTCTTAGTTTTTTGTTCATCAGGATTTTTCTCCGCTAACCTAGTATCAGTTTCGGAGGGTTTTGTGTAAATGTCTTGGTGTATTGGGTTTGGAGGATTTCTGGTTTACTTCACATTCCTTTAGGATCGGGGCCGCATCCACAGCAGCTCAATTCGGTTTGGGTGCATCAGTGATTAAGAGGATTGGGAGATGGTCTTCCAATCGCTTTAAGATGTATGTTCGTCCGTTTCCTGATGCCCTCTAATGTTGTTTGTCTTCTCAGGTTTCCAAGGCATCACCGTATGGATCGTCGGCCACTCTTTCGTTCATTGGGCCCAGTGAAGAGCTTCAGGAAGGTCGTACGGTGATAACTTGTCATGGTCTACGGATGATGTTAGAGTCCATTGGAATGGGGTCAGAGGACTGCGCTGGGAGGGTATTATTGATGTGATTTTGGAGATGTGTTCGTTGTATCCAGACCCTGATATTATTATTCTTCATGCTGGTGGCAATGATGTGGGGAAGCTTGGTACCATGGAGTTAGCTTTCAGCATGAAGCGTACTTTGGTTCGGAAGCAGTGATTGTTTCCAGTGTCACGATTTGTCTTTTCAGAGATGGTTCCGTGGCTAGTTTGGCTCTCTTGTGCGAATCTGAAATATCTGGATAGGATTAGGATTTGCATCAACAGAGTCATGGCAAAATTTATGGTTTGGGGTTTCTCATATCGACACATGGACTTGGAAGGAGGTTTGCCTGGCCTGTATTTTTCCGATGGCGTTCATCTGTCGGCCATTGGACTCAATATTTTTAATTTGGGCTTTCAGGCTATGATCGAAGCAGCTATGGGTGGGGCCCATGCCTCCTGTTTAGTCGGTCTGGTCCGGTGGGGTAAAGTCGCTCACTGAAATGGTGAGCGGACGAGTTATTCGGGTATTTAGGCCGAGCTTATGGCTGGTCTAATCTGTGGTATTAAGCTGGATGGTCCGAGCCTATGGCTGGGCCGTTATGTGGTTATAGAGTTATATTAGTACATGGTTTTAATGTTTATTTGGTTTAAGCTGTTCTTTAATAAAGCTGGTCGTGGCCAAAATCTTTCATCATATAATGTCCACGTGTCTTATTTATTTATTTTATTTCGGTTGTGTTGGTAAGGGGATTTGCTGTATGCGGGTTGATGTATGATCTATAATCCCATGAGCATCTGCTCAGAGTGAGTTAGGAACTTGGAGCTCCCCCTTTCACCTCCTCCTAAACGTGTCCATGGCTTTAGGTTCTGCAAGGCAGGAAATACCTTTTTCACTGTATAATACAAATACAATTTATATATATATATATATATATATATATATATATATATATATATATATATATATATATATGTATATATATATATATATATATATATATATATATATATATATATGGTATGGACTTCATCCTCAATAAGAGCGGGTTATGCCATCAGAACCTGACTTTCAATTGTTTATGTTACTAAACTTTGCCCAAACTCAGGTTCAAGGGCTTTTATTGTCCATTTTCTCTCTCTTTCTCTAGTTGTCTGTTCCTGTCTTGTCATCTAGGACAGTGTTTCCCAACCAGAGTGCCTCCAGCTGTTGCAAAACTACAACTCCCAGCATGGTCGCACAGCCAAAGGCTGTCCAGGCATGCTGGGAGTTATAGTTTTGCAACAGCTGGAGGCACACTGGTTGGGAAACACTGATCTAGGATACCATAACATTTTGTACTTAATGTCTTCAATTCCCTGCCCTTTGACACTGAAGCTCAAGTCTACAAATCTTGGCTTGTCCTTGACCACATCTATTTTCTTATTCTGTGATACATTGTCTAGCAGTCCAGACTGTAATAAACATGCTTTCATATGTACTCACATTATCAAAGCTATACACCATACGTTATATGTTCAAAGTTAAAGGGGTTTTCTGAAATATTTTAACTGATGACCTGTTTGATGATCTATGTGATCAGTGGTTGTACGAGAACCGGGACCCCTGCCGATCAGCTGATTGAGAAGGCACAGGCTCTCACAGCTTTTCCTAGGCGGAGTGATGCCACGTTCATCAGTCACATGGACTAGGTGCAGCTGCTATGAAATGTACAATAATGTGCATGGTCCAGGTCAACAGTTAAAATATCTTGGAAAATCGCTTTATTTACTGGACTAACAATGTTTCAGATGGACAAGCACATTATTAATCTAGTCACATTATGCAAAACATGCTTCACTTCATACAAGTGATTACAGAAACATCTTTACAAGTGAATCAGTATCTACAAAGGGAAATGTTTCATATTTACCTTGACATGTTGGTAATGGTGGATCCCACCCATAGTAGTAACACTGGCTGATTTCAGATCCTTTCAATATAAACCCATCATTACATGAAAACTTTGCTACCGGCCCACTGGAGTAAACCAAATGTAATTTATCTGAACCTCTCTTTGGTTGAAAAGAACAGACGATTCCTTAAACAGAAAAAACAGAGGCATAAGTAAACTTCACTTTCAAGTCTACCATAAAAGACATTCAAAAGTGTAAATAAAATGTAAAACATATATAGGATATAAACATGCTCCTCACAATTTAGTACTGTCCTCTGACATATTAGCCTTTTAGGCTACTTTCACACTTGCATTCGGAGCGGATCCGTCTGGCGTCTGCATTATATTTTGCTAAAACAGTCTAAGTACAATTTGTATTAAGACGGATCCGTCCAGACTTTACTTTGAAAGTCAATGGGGGGGCGGATCCGTTTGAAAAATGCACCATATTGTGTCACCTTCGAACGGATCCGCCCCCATTGACTTCCATTGTAACTCTGGACGGATCCGTTTGCCTCAACACGGCCAGGCGGACACCCGAACGTTCGGGTGTCCGCTTGCTGAGCGGAGCAGAGGACAGATGGTGCCAGACTGATGCATTCTGAGTGGATCTGCATCCACTCAGAATGCATTAGGGCTGGACGGATCCGTTCGGGGCCTCTTGTGAGAGCCTTCAAACGGAACTCACAAGCAGAGCCCCGAACACTAGTGTGAAAGTAGCCTTACCCTGTAGATAACAATATTTCTTACATGGAGGACACAAAAGATGAACCGTATTTAGGAATGATCACTGAGCATATTAATATTGAAGCATACATCCAGGGCCAGCGCCAGCACCCGGCAAACCCGGGCAAGTGTCGGGGCCCACTGCTTCTGGGGGGGGGGGGCCCACTTGTTTCTGCACGGTCCTTTTAAAAATGTTTACAAACTGTTGCTGGAGCTGCCGCTGTCATAAAAGATCTCCAGGCCTGCAGAGTGCGCAGCGTCAGTGCGCCACGTGCATGTGCATGTTCGCGAGTACACTGGTCTGAGTGGCAGGCCCTGCAGCAGAGAAAGTCAACGGGAGCTGGAAGAAGGAGGGCTCCCAGGATGGTTGACGGCTGTAGTCAGGAGAGCATGGTGTACAAGGACCCATGGAAACCTGACAGGGCCGCTGGAGAGCTAAGGAGCCCGGCCTGTCAGTCTTCAACTAAGTGATTCCCCTCTTCCCCAATCAAGGTTCTGTCCAGTCTCACAGTTCTCTGCTCCCCCTCCTCCTGTCTCCTCACTAGTGACCCTGCTCCCCCCTCCTCCTGTCTTCTCACTAGTGACCCTGCCCCCCCTCATGTCACCTCACTAGTGACCCTGCTCCCCCCTCCTCCTGTCACTCCACTAGTGACCCTGCTCCCCCTCCTCCTGTCACTCCACTAGTGACCCTGCTCCCCCCTCCTCCTGTCACTCCACTAGTGACCCTGCTCCCCCCTCCTCCTGTCACTCCACTAGTGACCCTGCTCCCCCTCCTCCTGTCACTCCACTAGTGACCCTGCTCCCCCTCCTCCTGTCACTCCACTAGTGACCCTGCTCCCCCTCCTCCTATCACCTCACTAGTGACTCTGCTCCCCCCTCCTCCTGTCACCTCACTAGTGACCCTGCTCCCTCCTCCTCCTGTCACCTCACAAGTGACTCTGCTTCCCCCTCCTCCTGTCACCTCACAAGTGACTCTGCTTCCCCCTCCTCCTGTCACCTCACTAGTGACCCTGCTCCCCCCCCTCCTGTCACCTCACTAGTGACCCTGCTCCCCCCTCCTCCTGTCACCCCACTAGTGACCCTGCTCCCCCTCTTCCTGTCACCCCACTAGTGACCCTGCTCCCCCTCTTCCTGTCACCCCACTAGTGACCCTGCTCTCCCTCCTCCTGTCACCTCACTAGTGACCCTGTTCTCCCTCCTCCTGTCACCTCACTAGTGACTCTGCTCCCCCTCCTCCTGTCATCCCTCTAGTGAGCCTACTCCCCCTCATCCTGTTACCCTGCTCCCCCTCCTCCTGCCACCCCACTAGTGACCCTGCTCTCCCTCCTCCTGTCACCTCACTAGTGACTCTGCTCCCCCTCCTCCTGTCACCTCACTAGTGACCCTGCTCCCCTCCTCCTGTCACCTCACTAGTGATCCTGCTCCCCCCTCCTCCTGTCACCTCACTAGTAACCCTGCTCCCCCTCCTCCTGTCACCCCACTAGTGACCCTGCCCCCCCTCATGTCACCTCACTAGTGACCCTGCTCCCCCCTCCTCCTACCTCACTAGTGACCCTGCTCCCCCCTCCTCCTGTCACCTCACTAGTGACTCTGCTCCCCCCTCCTCCTGTCACCTCACTAGTGACCCTGCTCCCTCCTCCTCCTGTCACCTCACAAGTGACTCTGCTTCCCCCTCCTCCTGTCACCTCACTAGTGACCCTGCTCCCCCATCCTGTCACCTCACTAGTGACCCTGCTCCCCCCTCCTCCTGTCACCTCACTAGTGACTCTGCTCCCCCTCCTCCTGTCACCTCACTAGTGACCCTGCTCCCCCTCCTCCTGTCACCTCACTAGTGACCCTGCTCCCCCTCCTCCTGTCACCTCACTAGTGACTCTGCTCCCCCCTTCTCCTGTCACTTCACTAGTGACCCTGCTCCCCCTCTTCCTGTCACCCCACTAGTGACCCTGCTCCCTCCTCCTCCTGTCAACTCACAAGTGACTCTGCTCCCCCTCCTCCTGTCACCTCACTAGTGACCCTGCTCCCCCATCCTGTCACCTCACTAGTGACCCTGCTCCCCCCTGCTCCTGTCACCCCACTAGTGACCCTGCTCCCCCTCTTCCTGTCACCCCACTAGTGACCCTGCTCCCCCCTCCTCCTGTCACCTCACTAGTGACCCTGCTCTCCCTCCTCCTGTCACCTCACTAGTGACCCTGCTCTCCCTCCTCCTGTCACCTCACTAGTGACCCTGCTCTCCCTCCTCCTGTCACCTCACTAGTGACCCTGCTCTCCCTCCTCCTGTCACCTCACTAGTGACCCTGCTCTCCCTCCTCCTGTCACCTCACTAGTGACCCTGCTCTCCCTCCTCCTGTCACCCCACTATTGAGCCTACTCCCCCTCATCCTGTTACCCTGCTCCCCCCTCCTCCTGTCACCCCACTAGTGACCCTGCTCTCCCTCCTCCTGTCACCTCACTAGTGACTCTGCTCCCCCTCCTCCTGTCACCTCACTAGTGACCCTACTCCCCCTCATCCTGTTACCCCTGCTCCCCCCTCCTCCTGTCACCCCACTAGTGACCCTGCTCCCCCCTCCTCCTGTCACCCCACTATTGACCCTGCTCCCTCCTCCTCCTGTCACCTCACTAGTGACCCTGCTCCCCCTCCTGTCACCTCACTAGTGACCCTGCTTCCCCTCCTCCTGTCACCTCACTAGTGACCCTGCTCTCCCTCCTCCTGTCACCTCACTAGTGACTCTGCTCCCCCTCCTCCTGTCACCTCACTAGTGACTCTGCTCCCCCTCCTCCTGTCACCTCACTAGTGACTTTGCTCCCCCCTCCTCCTGTCACTCCACTAGTGAGCCTACTCCCCCTCATCCTGTTACCCTGCTCCCCCCTCCTCCTGTCACCCCACTAGTGACCCTGCTCCCCCTCCTCCTGTCACCTCACTAGTGACCCTGCTCCCCCTCCTCCTGTCACCTCACTAGTGACCCTGCTTCCCCCTCCTCCTGTCACCCCACTAGTGATCCTACTCCCCCTCCTCCTGTCACCCCACTAGTGACCCTGCTCCCCCTTCTCCTGTCACCCCACTAGTGACCCTGCTTCCCCCTCCTCCTGTCACCCCACTAGTGATCCTACTCCCCCCTCCTCCTGTCAGCCCACTAGTGACCCTGCTCCCCCCTCCTCCTGTCAGCCCACTAGTGACCCTGCTCCCCCCTCCTCCTGTCAGCCCACTAGTGACCCTGCTCCCCCCTCCTCCTGTCAGCCCACTAGTGACCCTACTCCCCCCTCCTCCTGTCAGCCCACTAGTGACCCTGCTCCCCCTCCTCCTTTCACCCCACTAGTGACCCTGCTCCCCCCTCCTCCTTTCACCCCACTAGTGACCCTGCTCCCTCCTCCTGTTAGCCCACTAGTGACCCTACTCCCCCTCCTCCTGTCACCTCGCTAGTGACCCTGCTCCCCCTCCTCCTGTCACCTCGCTAGTGACCCTGCTTCCCCCTCCTCCTGTCACCCCACTAGTGATCCTACTCCCCCTCCTCCTGTCACCCCACTAGTGACCCTGCTTCCCCTTCTCCTGTCACCCCACTAGTGATCCTACTCCCCCTCCTCCTGTCACCCCACTAGTGACCCTGCTTCCCCTTCTCCTGTCACCCCACTAGTGACCCTGCTCCCCCCTCCTCCTGTCAGCCCACTAGTGACCCTGCTCCCCCCTCCTCCTGTCAGCCCACTAGTGACCCTACTCCCCCCTCCTCCTGTCAGCCCACTAGTGACCCTGCTCCCCCTCCTCCTATCAGCCTGCTCCCCCCTCCTCCTGTCACCTCACTAGTGACCCTGCTCCCCCCTCCTCCTTTCACCCCACCAGTGACCCTGCTCCCTCCTCCTGTTAGCCCACTAGTGACCCTACTCCCCCTCCTCCTGTCACCTCGCTAGTGACCCTGCTCCCCCTCCTCCTGTCACCTCGCTAGTGACCCTGCTTCCCCCTCCTCCTGTCACCCCACTAGTGATCCTACTCCCCCTCCTGTCACCCCACTAGTGACCCTGCTTCCCCTTCTCCTGTCACCCAACTAGTGACCCTGCTCCCCCTCTTCCTGTCACCCCACTAGTGACCCTGCTCCCCCCTCCTCCTGTCACCTCACTAGTGACCCTGCTCTCCCTCCTCCTGTCACCTCACTAGTGACCCTGCTTCCCCCTCCTCCTGACACCCCACTAGTGATCCTACTCCCCCTCCTCCTGTCACCCCACTAGTGACCCTGCTCCCCCTTCTCCTCTCACCCCACTAGTGATCCTGCTCCCCCCTCCTCCTGTCACCTCACTAGTGATCCTGCTCCCCCCTCCTCCTGTCACCTCACTAGTGACCCTGTTCTCCCTCCTCCTGTCACCTCACTAGTGACTCTGCTCCCCCTCCTCCTGTCATCCCACTAGTGAGCCTACTCCCCCTCATCCTGTTACCCTGCCCCCCTCCTCCTGCCACCCCACTAGTGACCCTGCTCTCCCTCCTCCTGTCACCTCACTAGTGACTCTGCTCCCCCTCCTCCTGTCACCTCACTAGTGACCCTGCTCCCCTCCTCCTGTCACCTCACTAGTGATCCTGCTCTCCCCTCCTCCTGTCACCTCACTAGTAACCCTGCTCCCCCTCCTCCTGTCACCCCACTAGTGACCCTGCCCCCCCTCATGTCACCTCACTAGTGACCCTGCTCCCCCATCCTGTCACCTCACTAGTGTCCCTGCTCCCCCCTCCTCCTGTCACCTCACTAGTGACTCTGCTCCCCCCTCCTCCTGTCACCTCACTAGTGACCCTGCTCCCCCTCCTCCTGTCACCTCACTAGTGACTCTGCTCCCCCCTTCTCCTGTCACCTCACTAGTGACCCTGCTCCCCCCTCTTCCTGTCACCCCACTAGTGACCCTGCTCCCTCCTCCTCCTGTCAACTCACAAGTGACTCTGCTCCCCCTCCTCCTGTCACCTCACTAGTGACCCTGCTCCCCCATCCTGTCACCTCACTAGTGACCCTGCTCCCCCCTCCTCCTGTCACCCCACTAGTGACCCTGCTCCCCCTCTTCCTGTCACCCCACTAGTGACCCTGCTCCCCCCTCCTCCTGTCACCTCACTAGTGACCCTGCTCTCCCTCCTCCTGTCACCTCACTAGTGACCCTGCTCTCCCTCCTCCTGTCACCTCACTAGTGACCCTGCTCTCCCTCCTCCTGTCACCTCACTAGTGACCCTGCTCTCCCTCCTCCTGTCACCTCACTAGTGACCCTGCTCTCCCTCCTCCTGTCACCTCACTAGTGACCCTGCTCTCCCTCCTCCTGTCACCTCACTAGTGACCCTGCTCTCCCTCCTCCTGTCACCCCGCTCCCCCCCTCCTCCTGTCACCCCACTAGTGACCCTGCTCTCCCTCCTCCTGTCACCCCACTAGTGACCCTGCTCCCCCCTCCTCCTGTCACCCCACTAGTGACCCCGCTCCCCCCTCCTCCTGTCACCCCACTATTGACCCTGCTCCCTCCTCCTCCTGTCACCTCACTAGTGACCCTGCTCCCCCCTCCTGTCACCTCACTAGTGACCCTGCTTCCCCTCCTCCTGTCACCTCACTAGTGACCCTGCTCTCCCTCCTCCTTTCACCTCACTAGTGACTCTGCTCCCCCTCCTCCTGTCACCTCACTAGTGACTCTGCTCCCCCTCCTCCTGTCACCTCACTAGTGACTTTGCTCCCCCCTCCTCCTGTCACTCCACTAGTGACCCTGCTCCCCCTTCTCCTGTCACCCCACTAGTGACCCTGCTTCCCCCTCCTCCTGTCACCCCACTAGTGATCCTACTCCCCCCTCCTCCTGTCAGCCCACTAGTGACCCTGCTCCCCCCTCCTCCTGTCAGCCCACTAGTGACCCTGCTCCCCCCTCCTCCTGTCAGCCCACTAGTGACCCTGCTCCCCCCTCCTCCTGTCAGCCCACTAGTGACCCTGCTCCCCCCTCCTCCTGTCAGCCCACTAGTGACCCTACTCCCCCCTCCTCCTGTCAGCCCACTAGTGACCCTGCTCCCCCTCCTCCTATCAGCCTGCTCCCCCCTCCTCCTGTCACCTCGCTAGTGACCCTGCTCCCCCTCCTCCTGTCACCTCGCTAGTGACCCTGCTTCCCCCTCCTCCTGTCACCCCACTAGTGATCCTACTCCCCCTCCTCCTGTCACCCCACTAGTGACCCTGCTTCCCCTTCTCCTGTCACCCCACTAGTGACCCTGCTTCCCCCTCCTCCTGACACCCCACTAGTGATCCTACTCCCCCTCCTCCTGTCACCCCACTAGTGACCCTGCTCCCCCTTCTCCTCTCACCCCACTAGTGATCCTGCTCCCCCCTCCTCCTGTCACCTCACTAGTGATCCTGCTCCCCCCTCCTCCTGTCAGCCCACTAGTGACCCTGCTCCCCCTCCTCCTATCAGCCTGCTCCCCCCTCCTCCTGTCACCTCACTAGTGAACCTGCTCCCCCCTCCTCCTTTCACCCCACTAGTGACCCTGCTCCCTCCTCCTGTTAGCCCACTAGTGACCCTACTCCCCCTCCTCCTGTCACCTCGCTAGTGACCCTGCTCCCCCTCCTCCTGTCACCTCGCTAGTGACCCTGCTTCCCCCTCCTCCTGTCACCCCACTAGTGATCCTACTCCCCCCTCCTCCTGTCACCCCACTAGTGACCCTGCTTCCCCTTCTCCTGTCACCCCACTAGTGACCCTGCTTCCCCCTCCTCCTGTCACCCCACTAGTGATCCTACTCCCCCTCCTCCTGTCACCCCACTAGTGACCCTGCTCCCCCTTCTCCTCTCACCCCACTAGTGATCCTGCTCCCCCCCTCCTCCTGTCACCTCACTAGTGATCCTGCTCCCCCCTCCTCCTGTCAGCCCACTACTGACTCTGCTCCCCCCTCCTCCTGTCACCTCACTAGTGACTCTGCTCCCCCTCCTCCTGTCACCTCACTAGTGACCCTGCTTCCCCCTCCTCCTGTCACCCCACTAGTGATCCTGCTCCCCCCTCCTCCTGTCAGCCCACTAGTGACCCTGCTCCCCCTCCTCCTATCAGCCTGCTCCCCCCTCCTCCTGTCACCTCACTAGTGACCCTGCTCCCCCCTCCTCCTTTCACCCCACTAGTGACCCTGCTCCCTCCTCCTGTTAGCCCACTAGTGACCCTACTCCCCCTCCTCCTGTCACCTCGCTAGTGACCCTGCTCCCCCTCCTCCTGTCACCTCGCTAGTGACCCTGCTTCCCCCTCCTCCTGTCACCCCACTAGTGATCCTACTCCCCCTCCTCCTGTCACCCCACTAGTGACCCTGCTTCCCCTTCTCCTGTCACCCCACTAGTGACCCTGCTTCCCCCTCCTCCTGACACCCCACTAGTGATCCTACTCCCCCTCCTCCTGTCACCCCACTAGTGACCCTGCTCCCCCTTCTCCTCTCACCCCACTAGTGATCCTGCTCCCCCCTCCTCCTGTCAGCCCACTACTGACTCTGCTCCCCCCTCCTCCTGTCACCTCACTAGTGACTCTGCTCCCCCTCCTCCTGTCACCTCACTAGTGACCCTGCTTCCCCCTCCTCCTGTCACCCCACTAGTGATCCTGCTCCCCCCTCCTCCTGTCAGCCCACTACTGACTCTGCTCCCCCCTCCTCCTGTCACCTCACTAGTGACCCTGTGTGTTTCTGTACGGAGAGGAGCCTGGCTGGAGTGTGGTGAGGCCTAGCTGTGTGTCCCTATGTATGTGTCTCTCCCTGTGTGTCACCATCACTATGCCCACAGTGTTTCTATGTCTTGAAGCAGCTGCATAAGGACATTCGGTGCGGGGCAAGAAGAAGAAGATGGAAGAGGAGGCAGCACCACCAGCATGGAGTCGTGGTAGAGGCACAGGGAGGCAAACTAAGGACGTAGGTAACACTACCACATTATCAGCACTAGTGTTACCTGTGGTTTTACATAGGACTTCAGGTAACACTACCACATTATCAGCACTAGTGTTATCTGTGGTTTTACATAGGACTGCAGGTAACACTACCACATTATCAGCACTAGTGTTATCTGTGGTTTTACATAGGACTTCAGGTACCACTACCACATTATCAGCACTAGTGTTATCTGCCGTTTTACATAGGACTGCACGTAACACTACCATATTATCAGCACTAGTATTATCTGTGGTTTTACATAGGACTGCAGGTAACACTACCACATTATCAGCACTAGTGTTATCTGTTGTTTTACATAGGACTGCAAGTAACACTACCACATTATCAGCACTAGTGTTATCTGTGGTTTTACATAGGACTGCAGGTAACACTACCACATTATCAGCACTAGTGTTATCTGTCGTTTTACATACAGTAGGACTTCAGGTACCACTACCACATTAACAGCACTAGTGTTATCTGTGGTTTTACATAGGACTGCAAGTAACACTACCACATTATCAGCACTAGTGTGATCTGTCGTTTTACATACAGTAGGACTTTAGGTACCACTACTACATTATTAGCACATAGGACTGCAGGGGACATCTACTATATTATCTGTACTCAGAGAGGTATCACTGTGTAAGGGGGCCCACTGAGACTTTATCGCCCAAGGGCCCACATGAACCTGGAGCCGGCCCTGCATACATCTCAGTGCTTCTCCTACCATATCTCAGGGGGCTTTTACGCTTCCATAGTTTCAGTCTCCATCCGACCCACATTTTTGTAGATCGAATCTGGACACATTCATTTCAATGGGGTCGCAAAAGATGTAAATCGCACACCGTGCGCTGTCTGCATCCGTAGAGGTTTATTATCCAAGAGATTTTGCGGACAAGAATAGGCATTTCTAACAAAGGGTGGGACGTGCTGATCCGCAGAATGTGAATGATACCTTACAACAGAACAAACATATAAAAGTAGAAGTAGGTTACACTAGGTAAATATTGGACTGGCTTACAGTACCAGAACACTGAGGTACCGCTGACCATCCAGATGAAAGGCATTGTACGTTTTCCACAATATTCCGCTCTGCAGTCATGTAGCCTTCATCACAATGATATTGCAGCCATTCGCCAACTTCAAAGAGAACTTTATTCAACACATGACGCCCATTCTCCAGACCTGGTGCTTTACAAGTGCCTAGACAAATACAAGAACGTTAATATGTACGTTAAAAGGAAATGAACATTTTAACCTAGTTGTTCTAATGGAATATTTTCTTGAAAATACGTTCATATTTTAGTATTCATATTTAATGTATTTCATAAGTGATACTCAACTGGAATAAGTATTATAGGGGTTGTCTCCTGACCTACTCGGTATATGGACAGAGAACCAGTGGACCTTGATGTATGAGTAAGAACGAAAAGCTACTCTGTAAAAGCCACGGCGGGGAAATATGTGGCTAGCTGGTTTCTGGCTCTAGAGAAGCAGATTGCTGCTTTCAGTTTCATTTACGTAGAAGAAGTGAATCCGCACTCACTTTTTAATGCTAATAAATCTTCACTTCATTGCCATAAACAGAATGTGATGCGTTTCGGCTAAACAGCCTTTTTCAAACAAGCATGTCACATTATACCGTATGGTACATATATATAACAAAATCAAGATGGAGTCCTAGTATACAGACCCTCCCCTATGGGGCGCAGACCCCCCTTGATTAGTCCTATAACAACATGTGACTAGACTCCAGCACAGATCACATCCTTCATGTCATGATGTAAACATAAGTAGTAACATAAAATCTACATAAAGAAAAACATACAAGCAATCACAAATAGTGGTACGGGGGATAGGAGTGTATACAGGGCCTTAGCCATAGAGATAAACATGGTTATGAACGGTAGCTGTTAATCCAACATGGGCAAATCATTGCTGAGGAACAGTTTATCAACAAGGAAAGTCTTCCTGACTAATGTAAGTGGTGTGAGTCCTACACCAAAAACAAACCTAGAAAAACACTGTCAGTGCAAACTGCAATGGTTGTTCTATTTGTACTGTAGACTAAAATGGTAGTGCATGATATGTGATGTACCCTAAGGTCCATCAGCCATGATTCGCACATGTTGGATTAACACCTACAGTTCATAACCAGGTACATATTTATCTCTATGGCTACAAGGCTCTGTATGCATTCCTATTCCCCATGTTACTGTTTGTGATTGTATTAGGTTAGCATGTTACATTGATTTATTCTAGATGCATATGTGGCCAAATTAGGATCCTATGTGATTGTTTGTTTGTGTTGTTATAGACAAACATCTTCAAATGCACCATGGATAATTTTATTCCCTAAAAATTAAAAGTTATCCCAAGACTAACAAGACTAAATCTCACCACCTCCATAGGATAGGACCCCCCCCCCCCCCCCCCCAATCAAGACAGTGAGAGTATCATCCAAACTCTGTTAAACTGCTGGAGATAGCTGTACTCGGCTTTGACTTTCAATGGAATATCAGTCCACATGCTCAACCTCTGCTCCATTCAAATAGGCAAACAAGACACCCATTCTCGAGAACTCCCGGGATCAGACAATTATCAGGTGATTAATTTTAATTTTGGGACGATACCTTAAATCCTCTAATTCTCCTGTGCAAAGTAATGTCAGATATGTGCACATTTGCACGTTATTCTGTTGCTTCCCATATTTTGCGGGATGAGGTGACGGTTTTATTGGTACCATTTTGTGGGACATACGCCTTTTTGATCACTTGGTGTTGCACTTTTTGTGATGTAAGGTGACAAAAATAGCTTTTTTTGACAGTTATTTACTTAATTTTTTTATTGTGTTTATTGGACTAGGTCGATTATGTGATATATTTATAGAGCCGACCATCATGGACGCGGCAATACCAAATATGTCTATTTTTCTATTTTTAACATTTTTTTATTCTTTACTTGGGGAATTTTTTTTTTTTTACATGTGAAACCTTTTTTTTATTTAATTTTTTTAACACTTTATTTATTTATTTTTACACTTTTCGTCCCCCATAAGGTCATACAAGACCTCTGGGGGACATTTACTTCACTTTTTCTTTTTTTTTTTTCACGGTTAATTTCTCCTGTAACTGGGGCTGACATAGTAGCCCCAGTTACAGCAGAAATACACCCCCCAGAGAGGCTGTACAGCGCAATACAGCACTGTACAGCCTCCAGTGCAGGGCTGATCGAGGTCTGTGAAAGACCTCACACAGTTCCTGCACTCTCCGGTCCTGCTCTGCATGCACAGCGCTCGGTTAGCGCTGTGTATGCAGCGATCCAAAAGGCCTGGGCACTGTACCTGCCTTCTCTCTCTAGGTTGCCTTGCTGTCACTGACCACGTGCAACCCGATCAGCAGCTGCACGATTAGCGTGCAGCTGCAGTTTCTGAACGAACGTTCTGGAACGTCTATTTAGAAATATAGAACCACCTCCCGGACGTTTATAGTCTATGGGCGGACGAGAGGTGGTTAATACAGAATGCTTAGTAGAAGGTCAATTGAGGGTTAAAAAATTAAATTAAATTAACTCACCTCCTCCAATTGATCACGTAGCTGCCGGTCTCCTGTTCTTTCTTCAGGACCTGTGGTGACGTCACTGAGCTCATCACACGGTCCATCACCATGGTGATGGATCATGTGATGTATCATGTGAAGAGCACAGTGATGTTCCACAGGTCCTTTGACAGGTCCTGAAGAAATAACAGGAGAAAGGAAGCTACGTGGTCAATTGGAGGAGGTGAGTTAATTTATTTTTTTATTTTTAACCCTCAATTTACCTTCTACTAAGCATTCTGCATTAAAGAATGCTATTATTTTCCATATAACCATGTTATAAGGGAAAATAATACAGTGAATAGGCTTTCATCCTAGCAACCATGCGTGAAAATCGCACCGCATCCGCACTTGCTTACGGATGCTTGCGATTTTCACGCAACCCCATTCACTTCTATTGGGCCTGCATTGCGTGAAAAACGCACAATATAGATCATGCTGCGATTTTCGCACAACGCACAAGTGATGCGTGAAAATCACCGTTCATGTGCACAGCCCCATAGAAATTAATGGGTCCAGATTCAGTGCGGGTGCAATGCGTTCACCTCACGCATTGCACCCGCACGGAAAACTCGCCCGTGTGAAAGGGGCCTTAGCCTTCCTGCAGCTTGAGGGAGCGGCTGTATATACCTGCCTTATTGAGGAAAAAAAAAACGAATATTTTAATATATGCAAATGATCCTCTAGGAGCAACGGGGCGTTACCATTACACCTAGAGGCTCTGCTGTCTCTGCAACAGCCGCTCCCTGTCTACAGTCATGGCCAAAAGTTTTGAGAATTACATAAATATTGGAAATTGGAAAAGTTGCTGCTTAAGTTTTTATAATAGCAATTTGCATATACTCCAGAATGTTATGAAGAGTGATCAGATGAATAGTCCTTCTTTGCCATGAAAATTAACTTAATCCCCCAAAAATTTTCCACTGCATTTAATTGCTGTCATTAAAGGACCTTGTGGGGAAACCAACCTTGCCATTGGGTTTTGGAGGGGCCTGTTTACCAGCCTCTTGCCTCAGGATTATGGCCCATACTAACTTTAAAGGAGAAGACAGACCGGCCGCACAGCTTAAATCTGTCTTTGGAATTGTATTTTATGTTATGTGAGGGTACCCAGATAGCTAATTTTATTGTATTTGTGTAGTCTGAGTGCCATTCACCTAATAATATGCACTCAGACTTGAGCTATCTGGGGATATGTTAAATGTCTATGTTTACTGTAAGGGTTGTGACATTGTATGTTTAAATTGTGATTTCTGTCCTGTTGTCCCCACATGTGTATTGGCGATTTCCCTTTGTCCTGAGAGATAATTTACTTGCTCTTCGGGTGTCTCCAGGGCAGAGAGGAGGAAACCATGATGCATTGTGGGGATGTATTGTGCCTGTTTTATTCTTCATCATGTTGAGGCTGGTGTTTGGGTAACTGATCAACAATGGGGGATTGCTATACACTGAAGATTTTCTATACTCCCCTGGCATAACTACTAGCTCTTGAAAGAGCTGTTCCTGCTCTCTGGCTGTAGGAGAGGTTCACCCACTGGAAGCTGAAGCCCGGTCTTGAGTCCAGCGTGGGTAGAGGACGGTGAAACCCCAACCAAGCTGCGGCGGTTCGTGGGGTCTGCAGCGCTTATGGTGTCAAGTGGAGTGCTTGGAGACCTCGGGAAGCACTAGGAGCATGTATCGACGGAGGTGCCCGGTCGGGGTGCTAGGAGATCCGTTACATTTGGTGGCAAGCAGTGGGATGGCGTCCTAGTGAGAGGAGAAGCAGCTCGGAGACACCGTTCGTGGATTTACTAAATTGAGGGCAACGCTAGTATCCGTACAGTGCCCCTGGCTACAGCAGGATGGAATCGGCTAGTCTTCGGACAGCGTTCTATGACGAGGAGGAGAAGGAGGCAGCTACAGACTACAGGGATGCAGACATAAAGGAAGACTGGTATGATGCCCTGGAAAATGCCCAGCGGCGGCAAGGTGAGAGTCTCCCCAGTTATGAGCAGCGGCTACAGAAGCGTGTGGCGATGCGGATAGGTCTCTTGGGAGAGCAGCCCCTGGATGACTGGGTAACAGAGCTCCAGAACCTGGTTTGTAAGGAGCTTTGGCTAGAGGATGCTTACCAGGCCCTAAGGTGCCATGTCATTTAACATTTCCCCTGGATGACTGAGCACGGCAGACCCCAGGGTGAGGATTATGATGGACCTGGGTTACTATGGGATGCCTTGGAGGAGGACATTGACCTTGGCAGCACGGAGGAGTTTAGTTTTTGGGACATCTACGACTACCGGATGGGCATGCATGTTTATGCTGACGGAACGGAGGTGAGCAAAGACATGACCCACCTGGTAACAAGGGAGTGGGAGCTGGACCAGACCTACCAACACCTGCTCAGCTCTGTTCATCCCCAACCTACTCGACAAGCAGAGCCAGATCTGCCCTCCTACAACTGGGAAGACTTGCCGGCGATACCCCCTGCTTCCCTACCAACTCCCAAAGTAGGGAACTTTATCGACTGGTTCTGGGAAGACCTCCCGACGGCAGGTAGAGATGGGACCAAAGTCTCTCCACCGTCCCTACAGGGATGCTGGATAGCCGGCCTAGATCCCCAACTACAGCCAGCGTTACCCGGAGTCCAGACAGTCAGTCTGACTCCCCATCAGCAGCTTGACTTACAGGGAGAGATGACAACCGGTCTCTCTCCCCAGCGTCAGACAGGATCACAGGGAGAGGAGATTGTCATTCCCACGTCCCTGCAGCAACCAGCATTACTAGAAGTGGAGATGGTCGCACCCATACCCAGCACCAGGCAGCGTTACAGAGAGTTGAGACAGTCGGTCTGACTCCCCAGCAGCAGTGTGTTGTAAAGAGAGAAGAGACAACCGGTCTCTATCCCCAACCACAGGGGGACAGCATCCCTAACTCCGATGGTGCAGATGGGACCGCGGTCTCTGCACCAGGCCTACCGGGATGCTGGACGGCCGGTTCAGATCCCCCACCAACCCTGCAGGAATGCCAGGAGGAGGAGGTAAGCGATTCCTCCTCTCCACAGCCGATCTGCAACAAGGTCCTGGGGATATGATTCCCTGACGACATCCCAGCAGAAGAGCTGGCATCTGGGCAGAGCGCAGTGGGCCTCTGCCCTCCCCTATCCTCTTCTCCAGAGGCTGACTCCACACAGGCTTCCCCAGCGGAAGAGCTGGCATCAGGGCAGAACACAGTTGGCCTCTGCCCTCCCCTATCCCCTTCTTCAGAGCCGGACATCCCACAGGCTACCCCAGAGGAAGAGCTGGCATCTGGGCAGAGCTCAGTTGGCCTCTGCCCTCCTCTATCCTCTTCTCCAGAGGCTGACTTTCCACAGGCTACCCCAGCGGAGGCGCTGGCATCTGGGCAGAGCGCAGTCGGCCTCTGCCCTCCCCAAACCTCTTCTCCAGAGCTGGACTTCCCACAGGCTGCCCCAGCGGAAGAGCTGGCATCGGGGCAGAGTGCAGTCGGCTTCTGCCCACCAAGTACCTTCAGCTCCAAGCTAGAAAGCAACAAGGAAACAAGGAGTAGCAGATGTCCCCTAAACAGCTGGGGACATACAGAACAGAGCCAGGCCCCAAAATTCAACAGGTCCAGTATTGGGTTGTGGGTGGACTGCCAGACTAACTCAGATACCGACCGGCATGAGGCCAGGTATCTGGTTAGTCTTCCCTGGGAGGGGCAGATGTGTGGCGAAACCAACCTTACCACTGGGTTTTGGAGGGGCCTGTTTACCAGCCTCTTGCCTCAGGATTATGGCCCATACTAACTTTAAAGGAGAAGACAGACCGGCCGCACAGCTTAAATCTGTCTTTGGAATTGTATTTTATGTTATGTGAGGGTACCCAGATAGCTAATTTTATTGTATTTGTGTAGTCTGAGTGCCATTCACCTAATAATATGCACTCAGACTTGAGCTATCTGGGGATATGTTAAATGTCTGTGTTTACTGTAAGGGTTGTGACATTGTATGTTTAAATGGTGATTTCTGTCCTGTTGTCCCCACATGTGTATTGGCGATTTCCCTTTGTCCTGAGAGATAATTTAATTACTCCTCGGGTGTCTCCAGGGCAGAGAGGAGGAAACCATGATGCATTGTGGGGATGTATTGTGCCTGTTTTATCCTTCATCATGTTGAGGCTGGTGTTTGGGTAACTGATCAACACTGGGGGATTGCTATACGCTGAAGATTTGCTATACTCTCCTGGCATAACTACTAGCTCTTGTAAGACCTGTTCCTGCTCTCTGGCTGTAGGAGAGGTTCACCCACTGGAAGCTGAAGCCCGGTCTTGGGTCCAGCGTGGGTGGAGGACGGTGAGACCCCAACCACGCTGCAGCGGTTCGTGGGGTCTGCAGCGCTTACAGTGTCAAGTGGAGTGCTTGGAGACCTCGGGAAGCACTAGGAGCATCTATCGACGGAGGTACCCGGTCAGGGTGCTAGGAGATCCGTTACAGACCTGCTGAGATCATTTCAGTAATTTTCTTGTTAACTCAGGTGAGAATGTTGACGAGCACAAGGCTGGAGATCATTATGTCAGGCTGATTGGGTTAAAATGGCAGACTTGACCTGTTAAAAGGAGGGTGATGCTTGAAATCATTGTTCTTCCATTGTTAACCATGGTGACCTGCAAAGAAACGCATGCAGCTATCATTGCGTTGCATAAAAATGGCTTCACAGGCAAGAATATTGTGGCTACTAAGATTGCACCTCAATCAACAATTTATAAGATCATCAAGAACTTCAAGGAAAGAGGTTCAATTCTTGTTAAGAAGGCTTCAGGGTGTCCAAGAAAGTCCAGCAAGCGCCAGTATCGTCTCCTAAAGAGGATTCAGCTGCGGGATCGGAGTGCCACCAGTGCAGAGCTTGCTCAGGAATGGCAGCAGGCAGATGTGAGCGCATCTGCACGCACAGTGAGGCGAAGACTTTTGGAAGATCGCCTGGTGTCAAGAAGGGCAGCAAAGAAGCCACTTTCTCCAAAAAAAACACCAGGGACAGATTGATCTTCTGCAGAAAATATGGCGAATGGACTGCTGAGGACTGGGGCAAAGTCATATTCTCCGATGAAGCCTCTTTCCGATTGTTTGGGGCATCGGGAAAAAGGCTTGTCCGGAGAAGAAAAGGTGAGCGCTACCATCAGTCCTGTGTCATGCCAACAGTAAAGCATCCTGAGACCATTCATGTGTGGGGTTGCTTCTCATCCAAGGGAGTGGGCTCACTCACAATTTTGCCCAAAAACACAGCCATGAATAAAGAATGGTACCAAAACACCCTCCAACATCAACTTCTTCCAACAATCCAACAACAGTTTGGTGAAGAACAATGCATTTTCCAGCACAATGGAGCACCGTGCCATAAGGCAAAAGTGATAACTAAGTGGCATTTTGGGTCCATGGCCTGGAAACTCCCCAGATCTTAATCCCATTGAGAACTTGTGGTCAATCCTCAAGAGGCGGATGGACAAACAAAAACCCACTAATTCTGACAAACTCCAAGAAGTGATTATGAAAGAATGGGTTGCTATCAGTCAGGAATTGGCCCAGAAGTTGATTGAGAGCATGCCCAGTCGAATTGCAGAGGTCCTGAAAAAGAAGGGCCAACACTGCAAATACTGACTCTTTGCATAAATGTCATGTAATTGGCGATAAAAGCCTTTGAAACGTATGAAGTGCATGTAATTTTATTTCACTACATCACAGAAACAACTGAAACAAAGATCTAAAAGCAGTTTAGAAGCAAACTTTGTGAAAACAAATATGTGTGTCATTCTCAAAACTTTTGGCCACGACTGTACTTTGACAGGGCCTGTTAGTGAAAATGTCATCCCACCGGGCCATGTTAAAGTGCAGAGGGCGCAGCAGTTACAGAGAGAGCGGAGCCTCTATGTGTAATGGTAACACCCTCGTTTGTATATAATAAAACATCACTTTTCTCAGTAATGCAGGCACATAAGAATATGGGACCAACACAGATGCCTTTCAGCTGCCAAGCGCACACAGAAGAGGTCAGTCCTTTAATTGTCCAAGTGTATGAGGGAGTCCTGAGGGATAGCTGAAGGCCTAGGGAGCATTTTACCATCAGGTATGGACTTCATTGGGGGGAGAAAGCTGGCAATAAAGTGCCTAGGGCAGCATCAAATCTAAATATGGACCTGGCTCCACAGCAGTAGCAGGATATAGTGTCACATCTCACACTGCTGGTCTGTGTAGGAGGAGGAGCGGTGCGGTCGGGAATCTGCTGTGCTCCTCCTCCTACACAGACCAGCAGAGCAATGTGTGACACTACATCCTGCTGCTGCTGTGGAGCTCCAGCGGCTGAACTGTGATCATGAGGAACTAGGTGAGTATATATTTTTATAACTTCCTGTGAAGGGGGCACATATCTGACCATTACTACTGTGAGGGGGCACATATCTGGACATAACTACTATGTACTGGCACAAAGGGGGAATAATTGCTATGTGGGACCATTAAGGCGACTGGGTGTGAATATTTTTTACTTTGGGCAGAGTTAGAGGCGTGACCTAGTATGAAAAGAATATATATATATTGTAAACATATTCACAAGATAATTTTTTATTAGTTTGTTTTTTATTTGCACATATATGTTTATATTTGAATGTGTAGTTTGGTAAGGGGGGGGGGGGGGGGGGGGCATGTACATCCTTTGCACAGGGGCCACACCTGTGTCCACCCCTGTTGAGATCCTATGATGGATCTCGATACTGGAAAGGAAAAATGTAGATGTGAAAGTAGCCTTACATATGTGACTGCAGGGTTGATTTTATTTTATTGAGTCTTTAAATGTAGATTTTCAATATAACGTAATAATTTTAATATCATAATCTGGCATGTGATTAATATTGCCACTTTGCCCATGACTCTGTTATTGTTTCTCCTTTAAAAATATCTACCCACTTGCTAGTTTCATAAATCTGTTCTGCCAGTATATTACTGACATCAGATTAAATTCACTAAGATGTAATAATTTTGGGCAGTTGGTAGACAGCACTGATGCTTCAATTTTTAGACTTTTAGGTGTTAGTAAGTTAAGTATCATAGGTATCATATCATACAGTAGTGAAAATAAAGGGAAAGTAATATATGTCTACTTAGACCGTTAATTTATTGCTAATAAGTAGAGAGTTGGGTTCATCATCCAGTAGGTATAGATCGCCACCTCTCAGTTCACAGTTTTCAGAAGTACAACAGTTCCCAGTGTGGCATTATCCCAGTAGTCCTCTGACCCTGGCGTCCATCCTTCCACACTAACAACTCTGTGGTCCCCATTTACTAATCCTGTCTAATTTGTAGAAAAAGTAAACACAGACAAACAGTCTGAAAATGTATCATAGTGGCTGATGCTGAAAGATACATTTGGTGACCCTTTAGACTGCCTATTCTAGTTTATGCCTCCTATTTTAGGCTACTTTCACACTCGCGTTTTTCTTTTCTGGCACTCAAAACAGTTGTGCACCCACACAACTCAAAGTGAGTGGTGGCCACACTCCTTTTCCCACCCATAACCCTGCCCACTACAGCCATGCCCCCTATTCGGTCAACCAGACAGTCCTGACACGTTCTAATAAGGTATATTCAGGCTACAACTCAATAAAGTTTAAAAAATAGCTTGACTTTCTGCAACCTTTATAGACATGACAGGGCACATCCCATATATCTTCTAATATCCATCTATCTATCAACGCCCCTTATTTTTGCCCGCGGCATCTATTACGGACAACCCATTTTGTGACGCGCGTCAGGGTATGTCCGAGCATGTTGAAGGCGTGTTTGGGCATGTCCTAAGACGCTATTTAAGAGCAAAAGCCGCTGCACCCAATTTTCCTGGGCGTTGATTCTGGCTTTTGTTTTTACCAGTGGTTATTGGGGTTTGAATCATGTAATTATCACAATTTATAATGGATCCCAGTTTTTACACTATGATCACTGTGTCTTTATATATATGAGTCCATCAGGTTGTAATTCACCTATATTCAGATGGTGTACTTTCACTCATGTAATTTTTCACATTGATATTGATGTTACCTATACTGGCACATGGGGGGGGGGGGCACTTGATACTGGCATTTTTTTTTGGGGGGGGGGGGGGGTGGGAGATGGCACTAAGATTTGGCACTATGATACTGGCACATGGGGGGGGAGAGGCATTTGATACTGGCACTTTTTTTGGGGGGGGAGATGGCACTATGATACTGGGACATGGGGGGGGGACAGAGAGGCACTTAATATTGGCATGTGGGGGGGTTGGCACTTGATACTGGCACATGGGGGGAGAGGCACTTGATACTGCCACTTTTTTTGGGGGGGAGATGGCACTATGATACTGGGACATGGGGGGAAGAGAGAGGCACTTGATACTGGCACATGGGGGGGTTGGCACTATGATACTGGCACATGGGGGTGGGAAGGAGAGAGGCACTTGATACTGGCACATTGGGGGGGAGATGGCACTATGATACTGGGACATGTGAGGGGGAGGAGAGGCACTTGATACTGGCACATGTGGGGGGAGGAGAGAGGCACTTGATACTGGCACATTATTGGAGGGCATTATGGGGGACACTAGGCCGGCAGCCTATCAGAGGCCGGACACTGAGGGGCATCTACTGGGGCACTATATATGGGGCATTTTATACTGGTACATTATGAGGGACACTAGCAGGAAGGGGGGAGAGGAGCACTATGGGGGAATTTACTGGGGGTACTATATAGGGGTATTTTATACTGGCACATTATGGGGGCACTATGGGGACATTAGCTCAACTGGGGGCATTACAAGGGGGTATTTTTGCACTGTCACATTATAAGGAGAATTATTACTACTGGGGGAGCATTATGGTGGGCTTTATTACTCCCCCATGGTATGACCCCCTAGAAGCAGCACCAGCCTCTCCCTGCTCTGCTATCCCTCTGCCCCTTCTCCAAATCCTTATTATGAAATCTTTCTCATTAGGATAAAGCACAACATAAGCTCCACCGAGCCCCCGGCCAAATTGTGGAAGTGGTGTCCGAGATTCCCAGGGCCAAGCCAAGTAATTGTAGGTTTTCATGTGGAATATGTTTGTTATACACATAGCATACACTGTGCCACACAATATACAGTATACCGCTACACTGTGCCACACAATATACAGTAGAAAGTTAGAAAGTTCAGCAGCTCTCACCTGCCCGTCCTCCAGCTGTGAGCACAGATAACCCAAGTCAGGTAACGGGTAACTGAATGCAGAAAGATTTGAAGAAAATCCAGCTCCACTTGTATAAAGTAATATGTTTATTTTGCTTGCGATAAAATCTCATCCATAGGTTACAAAAATAGCAGTCTTGTCTACGCGTTTCGGGCTACCAGAGATCTGTCCACGTATACACCTGATTAGACTCGTAGTCAAGCAAGTCACGATTGTATTTCCTTTGCTTGAATTTTATGAGGTCATCCTCCATTTTTTGGAGATTATCTTTTAATTTATTGTCCAAGTTGATAAATTCAGGATTGTTGATATGTGCGCACAAGGTTTCTTGCGTTTTTTTTTATGTTATCCCTGAAGTCCACCAGGGCTTGGCTTTCATTAGTGATGATCAGATTCATTAATTTCAAAGAACACTCTGATAAAATGACTTCCCACTCTTTCAGAAAGGTATCCGAGAATATTGCTTGACTACGAGTCTAATCAGGTGTATACGTGGACAGATCTCTGGTAGCCCGAAACGCGTAGACAAGACAAGACTGCTATTTTTTGTAACCTATGGATGAGATTTTATCTCAAGCAAAATAAACATATTCCTTTATACAAGTGGAGCTGGATTTTCTTCAAATCTTTCTGCATTCAGTTACCCGTTACCTGACTCGGGTTAACCATGCTCACAGCTGGAGGAAGGGCAGGTGAGAGCTGCTGAACTTTCTATCTTTCTCCTTTATTGTAAGTCAGGAGAGCGTGCACTCCCTGCCTCGGCTGTATAAGCGGTGTTCACACAAGGTGCGTTTTATGGCACATGTTTCGCTCCGTCCTCTGGGGGACGATGAGGGGAGAGCGAATGAATGCCATCTATGATACGCCCAATAAATCCATCCAGGAGAATTTACAACTTACCATGTTAATGTCTTCACTTGAAAATCTTATGTCTAGAGAGCTCCACACATGGTGGGACCTTACATCCTTAAAAAATATACGGATAAAGGAATGATCCCCAGAGGGCTTAGACTAACGAAAAAACCTACTACCATATATTTGGATACCTTTCTGAAAGAGTGGGAAGTCATTTTATCAGAGTGTTCTTTGAAATTAATGAATCTGGTCATCACTAATGAAAGCCAAGCCCTGGTGGACTTCAGGGATAACATAAAAAAAAAAAAGAAACCTTGTGCGCACATATCAACAATCCTGAATTTATCAACTTGGACAATAAATTAAAACATGATCTCCAAAAAATGGAGGATGACCTCATGAAATTCAAGCAAAGGAAATACAACCGTGACTTGCTTGACTACGAGTCTAATCAGGTGTATACATGGACAGATCCCTGGTAGCCCGAAACGCGTAGACAAGACTGCTATTTTTTGTAACCTATGGATGAGATTTTATCGCAAGCAAAATAAACATATTACTTTATACAAGTGGAGCTGGATTTTCTTTAAATCTTTCTTCACACAATATACAGTATACCGCTACACTGTGCCAAAGGAGTGGGGTTTACACAGAAGGAGGGAGGTGTGAAGCGCGCTGGAGGGGGCCCTTACAAATATTTGCTGTGGGGCCCAGTCACTTCTAGTTACGCCCCTGCATCAGATTGTCTCCTAAAGTAGATGTGCCTCACTGCTGAGTATTTGGGACAGTATATCAGGAAGTGGGCCTCATCCTCCACTGCCTCCAGGTGGAATTGCTGGCACAGTCTGCTTTCTCTAGGCATGTAGCTCTGTCAACGCTGCATGGATGCTATGGCCAGGCTGTGGGTGCTTAGTCTGTAGCAGCTCAGGATTTTCCGGTCTCTGGGGTTCCCTCGTTTCTCCAGGTATTGGGCAAGTTTGTAGCCTCTCTCCAGGCTGTGGTACACTGTTAGCTTCTGGGGTGCTCTCACCTCCTTCCTCCATTCACTGACGTATTCCTCTTGTTTACTGTGTTTCTGATATCAACTTTTGTGAGGTTTGTGGGGTGATTTTCTGGTCGGGCTGGGTTTCAGTAAGTTGATTTTGGGGCTTTGCCTTGCCTGGGATACCTTGGTGTAGCAAGGCTTTATGGTGATGGGAGCCTTCACTACTACCATGTAGATGGCCCTAGAATGATAGCGCCCTCTTCTGGATTGTAAAGTGTAGAGGGAATCTGCCCAGCTCCCCTTGACAGGACCTGGAGGAGATGCTTACAGAATTCCAGGTGGAATATTTCTGTTGGGCGGGAATCCCATCTTGACCAGTTGGGGTACGTGTGAGGGCCCCAGACTTCACTGTCATACAGGAGGATTGGTGCAATGACAGAGTCAAAGATTTTAAGCCAGACTGTCGTCTTCTGATGTTGTAGAAGGTCTTGCATGCTTTGTCTTTCAGCTCCTCAATGTCTGATTTGAAGCTCCCGGTTTGGTCAATTATCAGGCCCAGGTATGTGTACCTGTTGGTGGCTGTAAGAGCGTGGTTGTGTAGCGGGAAGGTAGGGGGCTTGGCTAACTTTGTTTTCCTATCTCTGGAACACCATAGTGTTGGTCTTTTTTAAATTGATGGGAAGGGCCCATGTGGTGCTGAATTTCTCCAGAATGACTAGCTGGTCTTGGAGACCTTTCTCAGTTGGTAATAGTAGGAGAAGATCATCCACATATAGGAGAAATGTCAACTCAGTGTTATGGAGGATGAGACCTGGTGTTGAGGAGGTCTCCAGAGCAGCTGCCAGCTCGTTGATGTAAATGTTAAAGAGAGTTGGACTGAGGCTGCAGCCCTGTCTGACTCCTCGGCTCTGCTGGAAGTAAGCTTTTATTTTCCCATTTACCTTCACGCTGCATCGGTTCTCGGTGTAGGAGCTTTTGATTAAGTGGTATGTCTTACCTCCTATTCCGCTCTCCAATAGCTTCAGGAGCAATCCTGGGTGCCACACCGAGTCAAAGGCCTTTTTGAAGTCCACGAAACAAGCGTATATCTTTCCCTGCTTTGTGTTGTGGACATGGCTGTGGATGAGGTGGTGCAGGGTGTAGATGTGGTCTGTGGTGCGGTGGTTTGGCATGAACCCTGCTTGCTTTTACTGAGTACATTGTGCTGGGTGAGAAAGCCGAGGATTCTCTGGTTCAGGAAACTGTTAAATAGTTTCCCCAGATTGATGCTGACACATATCCCTCTGTAGTTGGCCGTGTCATACCTGTCCCCGCTCTTGTATATTGGGGTCATGACACCTTGGTTCCAAGCTTGGGGGAAGTAGCCAGCGCTTAGCACAATGTTGTACAGTTTTGCAATGGCTGCCTATATTGCTGGTGGACTGTACTTAATCATTTCAGGTGGGATGCCATCTGTGCCGCTGGCTTTCTTACCTCTTATGGTTGATATTCTCTGATATCTCCTGCAGTGTTATGGGTGAGCCTATCGGGTTTTGGAAATCTTTAAGTGTCTCTTCCATGCTCTTCAGTTTTGACCTCATTTGTTCTTGGTCTGGGTTATGTCCTTCTTTTGGGATGTCTCTGTAGAGGTCTCTGAAATACTGGAGCCAGATGTTGCAGTTTCAAATATGGAGGTTGTTTTTCTTGTCATTTGTGCCCAGGTGGTTCCGTAATTCCCAGTAGGAGTTATCTTGAAGGGCATTTTGAAGCTGTGTAAGTTTGGTTGAGGTATATTCTTGCTTTTTCCTTCTGAGGAGGGTTTTTTATTGCCTCTGCATTGTGTCGTAAACTTCCCGTAGGTTGGTGTTGTTGGGATCTCTATGCTTTTTATTTGAGGCCGATCTCAAGGTCTTCCATACAGCTCTGCACTCCTCATCAAACCAAGCGTTGGGGTTATCTTCTTTTTGCTTCAGGTGGCTAGACTTTTTCAGGTCAGCCATTTCTGCCATAAACTATATTATTAAGACCTCTTACAGCTTGGTTGACTCTTTCTGGGTTTATCTCAAACACCTTGTTGTTGAAGTAGTAGAGCATCTCTTGGATTTTTGGTTTATTCTGCAGCTCTTTATATTTCTGAGCCGATATCTTGGACCACTTATAAGATGGAGGTAGTATGAAGAACCCCGCCTGCTGAGGTATTTATCCTGGTGATTTGTTTGTGGACTTAATATATAGGGATGTTTGGTTGTGATCAGACAAGTGCGATTGTGTGCTGCGTATGAAGCCCCCAATGTTTGTAGGGTCCATGTCTGTGATGCCCTAGTCCACTACGCTGCTACTCACATGGGAGTTTAATGTAGTCCTTCCAAAAGAGTCTCCCTTGGTGCGTCCATTGGGGATGTGGAGTCCTAGGCTTCGGCAAAGATTCAACCGTTTTTTGCCACTTTTATTTACCGCTGTCGTAACTCTTCCTCTCTGTATGTACTGAGCTGTCGCTGTTGGTCTGTGCTCCATATATATAGATGTTTCCATCTGTGGTCAGGTAGTCTGTTTTCCTGCCTGTTCTGGCATTGATGTCTCACATGATAAGGACTTTGCCCAGGGTTTGATAGTGGGTGGCTTCACTTTGCAGGATCTCAAAGCATTCTGGGTTGTAGTAGGGGGACTCAGGTGGTGGTATGTAAGCCGCAGAGAGGTAGATGTCAGACTGGTATTTGAGGATTGAGCGGTCTATTCTGATCCAGCTATGACTGTTTCCCCGTTTCACTGGTCTGATCTTCTCATGGAGCTCCACTTTATACCACACTAGTATTCCTTCCGAACAGTGGCAAAGTTTGGTGGTTTTATTTTTTCAGGGCCGGGACCGAGATTTTCCTATATCCAGTGGGTGCCAGGGACTCTCTCTCTGCCTTAGTCCATGTTTCTAGAAGGATTTGAATGTCGATGTTTCTCAAACTCTGGGTGAAGTCTGGATCATTTACTTTACATCCAAAGGCTGACGCGTTCAGACCTTGGATGTTCCAGCTGCTGAATTTAAAGCATGTCATAGCGGGTTCTTATACCTTGTAATGAGCGGTTTTCATAGGACGAGCTGGGGGTCTGACTGGTTTTGGTATGATAGAAAAGGCTTGTGTTGTCCAGTCACTTGAATGTTCTACATAAAGTTCTGAGCAGGTTTTTTTTATCTCGTCTAGGTCTCTGCTCTGTATTTCTCTGTGTGAGGCGGGTGGTTTCCTCCATGCCTTTTGCCTCTGGTGGCTCGCATTGGGGTACAGGGCCTTGTTTCCTGTTTGTTGTGCGGCGTTTGATACTTGAGGTCTTTGTGTTGTTGATGGACTTTCCCTGTTGTCTCCAAATTGGCCTGTGTAGGGTCTAGGCCAGGGGGTTCTGTTTAGTAGAATGTCCTTAATTTCTTTGGCCAGGAGGCTGACTCCTTGCCTATTGAGGTGCTTGCTGTCATATAGATGAAGGCGGTTTATGGCGAGGTGTTGTGCCAGGGTGACGTTTGGCACAGAGCTAAATCTTAGCTGCTAGTTCAGTGTTAATGGTTTGGATGGTATCATTGGGCACATCCTTTCTGGGCAGCAGGAATGACACTATTATTTTACTGGCCAGGAACTTCTGTTGTGCAGTTTTTGCCAGTTTTTGTTGATGGTCTTGAAGGTTGTTTGTACCCGTATGTATGATGATATTGGTTGGATTGGTGAAGTGTGGATTGTTGGTAACTGCTGTGACTTGTTCGATCGTTGAACAATACATTTTTTGAACCCTTTCTTTTGGGAAAAGCCACCTTATGTTCAGATATTTCCCATTGGAGTCTACAATTAGTACTGTATCTGGACATTGGGGCTTACAGGCGATTGCTGTTTGGCGATGGTTTCCTGGGTGCTGTTCGGTCCTGTTACTGGGTCTTCATGTTGATTTGCGCTTGGGGTTCTAATAATTGTTGGCTCTGTCTTCGCGTGTAGCAATCCGCTATTGGTTGGTGTGGTTACATTCATTTCTGGTGTTGTGCTACAAACCTTTGGTATAAAGTTCTGGATGCTGGTTGTTATTGTGTCTGTGCTTTTCCCTGACTATCCTTCCTGATTCTGTATCTGCATCTTTAGATCTGTTATCTCTTGTTGTAGCTTTCTATTTTCTTGTTGTAGGGCATGCAGTTTACATTGCATTTCTCCCAGAGCTGCTGTAAATTCACCTTTCAATTAGTTTATTTCATTAAGTACTTTGTCATTTGCATTTTTGTTATTTTAGTTTCTTTGAAGTTCTTCCTTGAACGAAGTCTCTTTCTAATTGAGATAAACAGTCTCTGAGAATGCTGGGTGTTGGGTGGGAAGCATCCTCACCTAAAGCCTCAAAGGGGTCTTTGGGGGTCATCTCTGGTTTTTCTTCTGACTTGTATTTTTGGGCCAGGTTTTTGATATGAGGAAAGTGTAACGGATCTCCCTCATTGCCTTGTATCATGATGGTGCCGGTGTTGTATAGATTTATGGTGAGTACAGTTTTTTCCTCATCCCCTGTTTCCTTTATCCTGATCTGTCGGCCCCCTCTCATATCTAACTTTCTATCTATCTGCCATTTTATCTATTTAGCTATCTAACTATCCACTGTCTATCTTTCCACTATCTTTCTATCTATCCATGTATCTAACAGTTTATTTATCTTTCGATCTATTCATCTATCTAAAATTTATCTATTTATCTATCTATTTACCTTTCTATCTATATATCTACCTATCTACGGTATATATGTTTCTGTATATATATATGAGTAACTATCTTTGCACTTTCTATCTATCTATCTATCTATCCATTTATCTAACAATTAATTTATCTATCTATCAAGCTATCTATGTATCTACAAATCTAGCAGGTTTCTTTGAAGTACCCAGCTTTCCCGAAGCTATTAATTCCCATCAAGCTAATAAAATGTATCTATCCAACTATTTACCAAACTATCTATTTTCTTTCTATATTTCTATTTATCTATCTATCTATGTATCTATCTATCTATATTTCTTTCAATCTATCCATATAGCGACCTATCTATATATGTTTCTATATGTCTGTCTTTTCACTATCTATCTATCTATCTAACAATGTAAAAAAATTATAAACTCCACGGCACATCCAGAAGTAGCAAAAGTAACAAAAAGGTTTATTCACCAGACATACAGCAACGTGACATCACCATTTGCTTGAGAAAGATCCCACTTAGAGGATTGAAACGTTGCTGTATGTCTGGTGAATAAACCTTTTTGTTACTTTTGCTCCTGGATGTGCCGTGGAGTTTATCAATTTTATTTAAGTGAGGTGGGTGGATCGCCCACACAGCCGCTGGCACCCTACTATACCAATCTCTTTGCTGCTCTTTTGCTGTGCTGCCCTTGTTTTGTACTTTATATCTAACAATGTATCTATTTATCTAGCGTCTAACATCTATCAATTTATCTATCTATTTAGCTATTTATACATCTATTTATCTTTCTATCTATCTAACCATCTATCTGTCTATTTAGCTATCTATCACATATCTATTTATCTATTATATATCTATCTTATCTAAATGTCTATCTTTACACTATCTTTCTAGTTATCTATCCATCTATCTAAGGGTACTTTCACACTTGCGGCAGAGGATTACGGCAGGCAGTTCAGTCGCCGGAACTGCCTGACGGACCCATCAAAATGTATGCAAACTGATGGCATTTGTAAGACGGATCAGGATCTTGATCCATATGACAAATGCATTGAAATGCCAGATCCGTCTCTCCGGTGTCATCCGGAAAAACAGATCCGGCATTTATTTTTTTCACATTTTTTGTGGTCTGAGCATGCACAGACCGCAATGCCGGATCCGTTTTGGCGGAGCACTCAGGGCCTGAAGACATCCTGATGCATCCTGAACGGATTGCTCTCCATTCAGAATACATTAGGATAAAACTGATCAGTTCTTTTCTGGTATTGAGCCCCTAGGACGGAACTCAATGTCGGAAAAGAATAGCACAAGTGTGAAAGTACCCTAACAATTTATCTATTTATCTATCTAGCAATTTATCTTTCTATCTATCTTTCTATCAATCTATCTATATATCTACCTATCTATATATGTTTCTATCTAACTGTATATTATTATATACATGCAAAGTAAAATTTACAATGTTAGCCAAACCTTCTGTAAAAAGTTATGTAAAAACAAATAAAAACATTATCAGGCACTACATACAATTACATTTTTACATACATTCAAAGTAAAAGTTACATAGTTAGCCAAACTTTCTGTAACAAAGATACGTAATAACGGGCACTAGAATTGGCCGGCGTGCAGAGCAATCATCCCACTGCGTTCCATGGACGGGGCGGGTGCCGTGTGGTGCAGCATTGATCGGCCGGCGCTCAGGGTGTGGGCAGTGCGGCCGGTGTGTGGGGCGGCGTTGATCAGTCGGAGCACGGTGTGATGATTGTTCTGTGCGTCGGCCAATTCTGGCGCCTGTTATTGTCTATAATGTCTAGTTATTTATAAATATGTAATTGTAGGGACAAACAGCTGACATAAATATCCATGTGTCATTTATTCATTTATATCTTAATTTCTAGGAAGAAATAACAGAGGAACAATATAGAGTTCTAAAAAAAAGGAAACTAACTATTTCATGAGGAATGAGGTATTCAGTAAGAAAGGCACTTCATGAGAGATCTCTTTAACACAAATTAGCATTTGCAGTCATTTTAGCAGCATTTTAAATAAAGTTCCTGCTATCACCAGTATGTCCTAGCGCTTTCTGCAATTTTAACTAACCAAGATAGTGTATTTATCATCAAAAGAAAAACAACATAAATTTGTATTTGTTTTACGTATCTTTGTTACAGAAAGTTTGGTTAATGTTGTAACTTACTTTGAATGAATGTAAAAATGCATTTGTATGTTAACAGTTAGATAGAAACATATATAGATAGATAGATAGTGTAAAGATAGACATTTAGATAAGATAGATATATAATAGATACATAGATATGTGATAGATAGATAGATATATTGTTAGTTAGATGGATGGATAGATACAGTTGCAAGAAAAAGTATGTGAACCCTTTGGAATGATATGGATTTCTGCACAAATTGGTGATAAAATGTGATCTGATCTTCATCTAAGTCACAACAATAGACAATCACAGTCTGCTTAAACTAATAACACACAAAGAGTTAAATGTTACCATGTTTTTATTGAACACACCATGTAAACATTCACAGTGCAGGTGGGAAAAGTATGTGAACCCTTGGATTTTATAACTGGTTGAACCTCCTTTGGCAGCAATAACTTCAACCAAATGTTTCCTGTAGTTGCAGATCAGACGTGCACAACGGTCAGGAGTAATTCTTGACCATTCCTCTTTACAGAACTGTTTCAGTTCAGCAATATTCTTGGGATGTCTGGTGTGAATCGATTTCTTGAGGTCATGCCACAGCATCTTAATCGGGTTGAGGTCAGGACTCTGACTGGGCCACTCCAGAAGGCGGATTTTCTTCTGTTTAAGCCATTCTGTTGTTGATTTACTTCTTTGCTTTGGGTCGTTGTCCTGTTGCAACACCCAACTTCTGTTGAGCTTCAGCTAGTGGACAGATGGCCTTAAGTTCTCCTGAAACATGTCTTGATAAACTTGGGAATTCATTTTTCCTTTGATGATAGCAATCCGTCCAGGCCCTGACGCAGAAAAGCAACCCCAAACCATGATGCCCCCACCACCATACTTCACAGTTGGGATGAGGTATTGATGTTGGTGTTCTGTGCCTCTTTTTCTCCACACATAGTGTTGTGTATTTCTTCCAAACAACTCAACTTTGGTTTCATCTGTCCACAGAATATTTTGCCAGTACTGCTGTAGAACATCCAGGTGCTCTTGTGCAAACCGTAAACGTGCAGCAATGTTTTTTTTTGGACCACAGTGGCTTCCTCTGTGGTATCCTCCCATGAAATCCATTCTTGTTTAGTGTTTTATGTATCGTAGATTCGCTAACAGGGATGTCAGCATATGCCAGAGACTTTTGTAAGTCTTTAACTGACACTCTAGGATTCTTCTTCACCTCATTGAGCAGTCTGCGCTGTGCTCTTTCAGTCATCTTTACAGGACACCACTCCTAGGGAGAGTAGCAGCAGTGCTGAACTTTCTCCATTTATAGACAATTTGTCTTACCGTGGACTGATGAACAGCAAGACTTTTGGAGATACTTTTATAACCCTTTCCAGCTTTATGCAAGTCAACAATTCTTAATCTTAGGTCTTCTGAGAGCTCAGTTTTTTTATTGAAACACCTTTATTACAATCAGTCGTCATACATACATACTTTAGTACTGTGTCGCAGCACAGGCCATGAATCAGTACATAATAAATTACTTACAATCGTCTTTGCGAGCATGGCATTGTTATGTAAAGCACAGGCTACCCTACACTATACATCGCAATGAATGCTACACTAGCATACCTATTCAATCACAAAACCGCCCAACAAAAGCATTTAGACAGTGATGAGGGAAGAGGAAGTGGGAAGGAGGGGGTAGAGAGGGGGAATCACATGCCCAAAGCTTTATTGAGAGGACAAATACAAACAGGGGGAGAGGGGGGGAAGGAGAGGGGTTTAGTCCTCTTCTTCTTCGTCCGAGATGTTGTAGTCCCGCAACAGACTATGGATAAGTCTGCGGCAGTCCAGGACGGACTTGTTCTCCCTCCTGAGGATGAGCCGGTTCCTAGCAAACCAAATAGCGTCCTTAAAACAGTTCATAAGGCGCCAGGCCTCCTGGATGGCTCCAACAGTATGAATCCCAGGAAATAGTCCATACAGCACCGAAGTGCATTGCAGGCTGTTCCTGGGTACAGAGTCTTTGAGTTCATGTTCCAGGGCGTCCAACAGGCGCTGTGCAAAGGGGCACTCCCAAAACAGGTGATAAGATGTTTCCTCCACGAAATGGCACCTGGGGCAGTACCTGGTTTTGCACAGATTGCGGGCATGCATGAATGACCGGATGGGCAGTCTGCCCTGAATAGCCATCCATGACAAGTCCTTATGCCCGTTGGTCAACCTGTTTGACGACACATTAGTCCAGACGTGCACAACGGTCAGGAGTAATTCTTGACCATTCCTCTTTACAGAACTGTTTCAGTTCAGCAATATTCTTGGGATGTCTGGTGTGAATCGATTTCATGAGGTCATGCCACAGCATCTTAATTGGGTTGAGGTCAGGACTCTGACTGGGCCATGGGAAGGGGGCAGAAGAGGCCAGTTGCCAGTCCCCGAAGAGCATGGCTTCTGACTTGCCGCAGTTGACTTTGGCCCCTGAAGCTTGTCCGAACTCCTCGCTGAGAGCTCTGTTGTGTGAGGCATCATTCACATCAGGCAATGCTTCTTGTGAAAAGCAAACCCAGAACTGGTGTGTTTTTTTATAGGGCAGGGCAGCTGTAACCAACACCTCCAATCTCATCTCATTGATTGGACTCCAGTTGGCGGACACCTCACTCCAATTAGCTCTTGGAGATGTCATTGGTCAAGGGGTTCACATACTTTTTCCACCTGCACTGTGAATGTTTACATGGTGTGTTCAATAAAAACACAGTAACATTTAATTATTTGTGTGTTATTAGTTCAAGCAGACTGTGATTGTCTATTGTTGTGACTTAGATGAAGATCAGATCACATTTTATCACCAATTTGTGCAGAAATCCATATCATTCCAAAGGGTTCACATACCTTTTCTTGCAACTGTAGATAGATAGATAGTGGAAAGATAGACAGTTAGATAGAAACATATATAGATAGGTAGATAGATAGATAGATAGATAGTGTAAAGATAGATATTTAGATAAGATAGATATAGAATAGATAAATAGATATGTGATAGACAGATATATATATTGTTAGTTAGACGGATAGATAGAAAGATAGTGGAAAGATAGACAGTTAGATAGAAACATATATAGATCGATAGATAGTGTAAAGATAGACATTTAGATAAGATAGATATAGAATAGATAAATAGATATGTGATAGACAGATAGATATATTGTTAGTTAGATGGATAGATAGAAAGATAGTGGAAAGATAGACAGTCAGATAGAAACATATACAGGGAGTGCAGAATTATTAGGCAAGTTGTATTTTTGAGGATTAATTTTATTATTGAACAACAACCATGTTCTCAATGAACCCAAAAAACTCATTAATATCAAAGCTGAATATTTTTGGAAGTAGTTTTTAGTTTGTTTTTAGTTTTAGCTATTTTAGGGGGATATCTGTGTGTGCAGGTGACTATTACTGTACATAATTATTAGGCAACTTAACAAAAAACAAATATATACCCATTTCAATTATTTATTTTTACCAGTGAAACCAATATAACATCTCAACATTCACAAATATACATTTCTGACATTCAAAAACAAAACAAAAACAAATCAGTGACCAATATAGCCACCTTTCTTTGCAAGGACACTCAAAAGCCTGCCATCCATGGATTCTGTCAGTGTTTTGATCTGTTCACCATCAACATTGCGTGCAGCAGCAACCACAGCCTCCCAGACACTGTTCAGAGAGGTGTACTGTTTTCCCTCCTTGCAAATCTCACATTTGATGATGGACCACAGGTTCTCAATGGGGTTCAGATCAGGTGAACAAGGAGGCCATGTCATTAGATTTTCTCCTTTTATACCCTTTTCTGCCAGCCACGTTGTGGAGTACTTGGACGCGTGTGATGGAGCATTGTCCTGCATGAAAATCATGTTTTTCTTACCTTGCAGACTTCTTCCTGTACCACTGCTTGAAGAAGGTGTCTTCCAGAAACTGGCAGTAGGACTGGGAGTTGAGCTTGACTCAATCCTCAACCCAAAAAGGCCCCACAAGCTCATCTTTGATGATACCAGCCCAAACCAGTACTCCACCTCCACCTTGCTGGCGTCTGAGTCGGACTGGAGCTCTCTGCCCTTTACCAATCCAGCCATCTGGCCCATCAATACTCACTCTCATTTCATCAGTCCATAAAACCTTAGAAAAATCAGTCTTGAGATATTTCTTGGCCCAGTCTTGACGTTTCAGCTTGTGTGTCTTGTTCAGTGGTGGTCGTCTTTCAGCCTTTCTTACCTTGGCCATGTCTCTGAGTATTGCACACCTTGTGCTTTTGGGCACTCCAGTGATGTTGCAGCTCTGAAATATGGCCAAACTGGTGGCAAGTGGCATCTTGGCAGCTGCACGCTTGACTTTTCTCAGTTCATGGGCAGTTATTTTGCGCCTTGGTTTTTCCACACGCTTCTTGCGACCCTGTTGACTATTTTGAATGAAACGCTTGATTGTTCGATGATCACGCTTCAGAAGCTTTGCAATTTTAAGAGTGCTGCATCCCTCTGCAAGATATCTCACTATTTTTGACTTTTCTGAGCCTGTCAAGTCCTTCTTTTGACCCATTTTGCCAAAGGAAAGGAAGTTGCCTAATAATTATGCACACCTGATATAGGGTGTTGATGTCATTAGACCACACCCCTTCTAATTACAGAGATGCACATCACCTAATATGCTTAATTGGTAGTAGGCTTTCGAGCCTATACAGCTTGGAGTAAGACAACATGCATTAAGAGGATTATGTGGTCAAAATACTCATTTGCCTAATAAATCTGCACGTAGTGTATAGATAGCTCAATATATAGATAGATTGATGTTAGAAGCTAGATACATTGATAGATACATTGTTATTTAGATGGATAGATAGATAGATAGAAAGATAGTGAAAATATAGACAGTTAGATAGAAACATATATATATAGATAGGTCGCTATATAGATAGATAGAAAGAAAATAGATAGATTGGTAGATAAATTGTATTAGCTTGATGTCATTTAATAGCTTCGGGAAAGCTGGGTACTTCAAAGAAACCTGATAGATAGATAGATAGATAGATAGGAAATTGAAAGATAGACAGTTAAATAGAAATATAGGTAGATATATAGGTAAATAGATAGATAGATAGATTGTTAGATAGATAGATGGATGGATAGATAGATAAATAGCTAAATAGATAGCTAGATATATAATAGATAGATAGCTAAATAGATAAAATGTTAGATAGATAGATAGTGTGAGAGAGATAGATAGATAGATAGATATGAGATAGATAGGTATGTAGATAGAAATATAGATAGATAGACAGATAAATAGATAGAGATAGATAGATAATTGATAGCTAGATAATAGATAGATAGATAGACAGAAAGATGGAATAGATAAAAAGATAGATACGATAGAAAGATTGATAGAATAGATAGATAGAAATATAGATAGATAGATAGATAGTGTAACGGATCTCCTAGCCCCCCGACCGGGTACCTCCGTCGATAGATGCTCTTAGTGCTTTCCGAGGACTCCAAGCACTCCACTTGACACCGTACGCCCTGCAGACCCCACGAACCGCCGCAGCTTGGTTGGTGTCTCACCGTCCTCCACCCACGCTGGACCTACGACAAGGCTCCAGGCTCCAGTGGGTGAACCTCTCCTACAGCCAGAGAGCAGGAACAGCTCTTACAAGAGCTAGTAGTTATGCCAGGGGAGTATAGCAAATCGTCAGCGTATAGCAATCCCCCAGTTTTGATCAGTTATCCAAACACCAGTCTCAACATGATGAAGGATAAAACAGGAACACTTTATTGAGGGCTACCCACCCGTATTTATGCAGGTCCCCATCTGGTGGACACGCCCCCAGGGGACCAGAATGGAGACTGCGACACACCGAACAGATACAACACATCCCCACAATGCATCATGGTTTCCTCCTCTCTGCCCCAGAGACAACCGGGGGATAATCCAATTATCTCTCAGGACAAAGGGGAGATCGCCAATACACATGTGGAGACAACAGGACAGACATCACCATTTAAACAATGTCACACCCTCCCAGCAACCACAGACATTTAACATATCCCCAGATAGCTCAAGTCTGAGTGCATATCATTAGGCGAATGACACTCAGACCACACAAATACAACTAAACTAGCCATCTGGGTACCCTCACATAACAAAATACAATTCCAAAGAAAGATTTAAGCTGTGCGGCCGGCCTGTCTTCTTTAAAGTTAGTATGGGCCATAATCCTGAGGCAAGAGGCTTTTAAACAGGCCTCTCCAAAACCCAGTGGCGAGGTTGGTTTCGCCACAGATAGATAGATAGAAAGACAGATAGATATAATAGATAGATAGAACGATGGATAGATAATAGAAATATAGAAAGACAGATAGAATAGATAGATAGTCTGATAAAAGAGATTGATAGACCATAAATAGATAGATACATAGATGGATAGATAGATAGAAGAATCTTTGGTGAATAAACTAACGTTTTTTCTGGAAGTACTGCGGAATTCAATATTTTAGATAGAAAGATAGACAGAATAGATAGATAAATGATAGCTAGATAATAGATAGATAGTCTGATAAAGACAGTGGCGTACATATAGGGGTCGCAGTTGCGACCGGGCCCGGCACCCCAGGGGGGCCCGGCCGCCTGCGGACCCCTGGGGCCCCTGCTGCAGCTGCGTCTCAGTCTGGCATCCATGATCCATCCGTCACATAAGTTGCCCCCAGGCCCGCCCTTCCTCCTCCTCCTTCCTTCCTCCCTCCTTCCTCCCTCCTCCTCCTTCCTTCCTCCCTCCGTCCTCCCTCCCTCCTTCCTCCCTCCCTCCCTCCCTCCCTCCTCCTCCTTCCTCCCTCCTTCCTGCGGTCACTCACGTCAGCTCCGGGCCCTTGAACTCCCGCGAGACCTGTGCGAACTCCTGTGCAGGTCTCGCGGGAACACGCGCCTGATCTCAGACGGGATCCGGACGTGACTAAGAGAGGACGTTGTCATCAGATTTGAGAAGAGGCGCCGACCGGAAGAACAGAAGAAGAGCTGAAGTTCCTCTGCCCTGCCAGCCGGTAACGCGACGGTCGGTAAGTAAAAGCCGGGGGGGGGGGGGTGGGAGCGTACCAGACCCGTCCCGACCGGACCGGACCGGACCCGTCCCGACAGGACCCTGGGGGGGGATGGGTGAAGCAGCAGCAGCCAGCAGGGCACACTAGGCCCCCAGGCACCCCCCCTGGGCCCTGGCAGATGACCGGGGGGGGTAGCGGCAGCAGCAGCAGGAGGGCACACTAGGCCCCCAGCCCCCCAGGCAGCCCCCCTGGCACATGACCGGGGGGTGTAGCGGCAGCAGCAGGAGGGCACACTAGGCCCCCAGGCACCCCCCCTGGCAGATGACCCCTCTCTGGCAGATGACCGGGGGGGTTTGCTTTCAAAGACCCCCTCAGATGATCAGATCAGCCCAGGCCCCAATCTGGCAATCCTATCAATAAATTCAGGCTGCCCCAGGGCCCCACTGCTGCAGGTCATTGTTCTCAGCAGCAGGCCAGGGCCCCCTTCTGCAGCAGTGGGGCCCTGGGGGGCAGCCTGAATTTCTTGATGGGATTGCCAGATTGGGGCCTGGGCTGATCTGATCGTCTGAGGGATCTTTGCTTTCAAAGACCCCTCAGATGATCAAATCAGCCCAGGCCCCAATCTGGCAATCCCATTAAAGCAAGGCAATTCGGCTGATTGATCTGGTGGCTGATGGGGGGTGGGGTCTTTGGGCTGATGTGAGTTCTGATGGGCATGGGGGATGGCTGGGGGTCTTTGGGTTGATGATTGATCTGGTGGCTGAGTGGGGGGTCTTTGGGCTGATCTGAGATCTGATGGGCATGGGGGATGACTGGGGGGGGGTCTTTGGGCTGATGATTGATTTGGTGGCTGAGTGGGGGGGTCTTTGGGCTGATCTGAGGTCTTATGGGCATGGGGGATGACTGGGGGGTCTTTGGGCTGATGATTCCTCACTGCGGATTTCGTCAGCGATGCTGCAAACCGTCACACCAATCAAGAGGAGCGGGGCGAGCAGAACAGGGGACTTGGGCGGGATAAAGGGTGAGTAGACGGAGCCTCTAGGTGCTGATTTTACGCCCACATAGCACCTAGAGGCTCATTAGCATATTATAAAAGTGCTTATTTTATCAGAACGGCTGCAGGGCAAAATGTAAAAAACATACTGTTATGTAGTGCGGACATTAGCGCATCACTAATCTCAGTCAGCTACATAACGGTATTTCTGGTGGTAGAAAACCTTTAACATTAACAAGACAACTTCTGGTGCTTTTTTTTTTTTTTTTTGTGGCAGCCCCACCTGATCACTTATCTTCCCTTTTACCTCCAGGGATGTTTTAGCATTTTATTGCAAGCCTCCATTTATATATATCTGTGTTATACTATTCCTCAGGAGTGATTCATACCATATCTTTTGATGTACTTTTGTGTCTTTTGTCATATTTATGTATTTAATAAAATTACTGATTATTTTAGGCTGTTTAGTCTCAGTTTGCTTTTTTAGGATTACCTCATATCAGGTCATACCCCCATGTCAGACTTCAGATCAGACCCCCATGTCAGACCTCGGGCCAGACTCCCATGTCCGACCTCACATCAGACCCCCATATTAGATTAGACCCCCATCAGAGCTCACATCAGACCTCCTCAGATCAGACCCCCATCAGAGCTCACATCAGACCTCCTCAGATAAGACCCCCATCAGAGCTCACATCAGAAACCCCATGTCAGACCTCAGATAAGAACTCATCAGAGTATAAAATAAATAAGTTTGCTTACTTTCCTGCTCTGCTGTTACTCTCCAGGTCTGGTGGTCTCTGCTGCAGTCCTGCTCCCCGCTTCCCATAACTTGGAAGTGCTCACTAGTATTCACTTCATAAGATGTATCATCATTTCCCCCAACTTTTTTGGGGAAAAGTTCATCTTTCAAAGCAGACAATATGGTAATCTCCCTATATGATCCACACCTGGTTCTGGCTTCAAACACTGCTTCAGAAACCATGAAAGTGGAAACCCAGCCTTAAGCTACTGATATATATACAGGTGAAACTCGAAAAATTTGAATATCGTGCAAAGTTCATTTATTTCAGTCATCCAACTTAAAAGGTGACACTAACATATCAGATAGACTCATTACATGCAAAGCGCAATATATTAAGCCTTTATTTAGTATAATTTAGATGATTATGGCTTACAGCTTATGAGATCCCAAAGTCACAATCTCAGGTCCCCTTTGCTCAGGGGGTATGGATTAATTAGCTGACTAGAGTATGACACTTTGAGCCTAGAATATTGAACCTTTTCACAAAACTCTAATTTTAAGCTGCATTAATGCAATTCCTTTTAATTTGCATTACTGAAATAAATGGACTTTTGCACGATATTCACATTTTTCGAGTTTCCCCTGTGTGTATATATATATATATATATATATATCTCATTAGGCTGGATAAAATATATATCCTTCTCAGCTGAGAGAAAGACTGGAGACTGGCGGGGAAGGGGGGTTGGGGATTATTAAGATTTTCATTTCTTACTCCAGTCTTAATAAAGAAACATGCTGGCATACAATGCACAAACATTATTAAGAGGCGCCAATCTCTCAATACTATTGGAGAATCATCAGGTGGTCTGTGCGCTAGAAAATTTAATCTACACCAGCAAGCTTGATAGTGGTAGAAAATTGAAACACTTATAAATATTAGGATATTGGATGCAATTTCATTTATCCAGAGAGGAAGCTTAATTTGGATAAAACTGAAAAAATCCCTTTAAGACCACAATTGGAACAATCCCTCTTATGTTCCTTGGTATATTGCTAACTTCAGTTCAGTGTACTCTATAAATGATTTCCTATTGAATTTGCCTCCAGATTTCGGATCTGACTTTTGTTCTCACACTGGTCACAACTAGCATCATTTTCTCTGGTCTAAAAATGCTCATTCTAAACATTATTCAAAAGTCTTGACAGTAAAAACTCCTCCCAGTAACATTCACCAGTTTGGAACATATTCTATAATCACCATACAGTTGCATTTATGCAAAGATTAAATTCCCTGCACTAATCCACACTAAGACATTTTGGATCTTGGACAAATAAAGCAATTTTCATACTTTGAAGTAGGGAAAAGGTGAAAGAAAGATGAACTGACAATTCTACAATTGTAGATTTGTTGTCTTTAGTAGCATAAAGAATTCTGGATAGGAACATGCATATACAAACAGCTATAAATGTAAGGTTGATAAGATGACAACAGATTATTTTATGTATTACTTATCTTATTCTCCAAAGATAAGATTTTACCATACCTTTCTTATTTTCATGTGTAGACGATGTTCCTTGGCATGCTATAATAGCAGAGCTAAGGAGAATAAAATGCTCCAGGGAGACCATATTCTGCTTCCAACTCTAGCATGTAGCTGACCAAAGTAGTTTTCAGAGATGTCATCATCTCCTTTCCTGTTTGATGTTTCCTGTTCTGATATATTATGGAATTTAAAAAAATTATGTCTCTTCTGCACTTTTCAAAGGCAATGGTGTAAGTAGACTCTTATGGGCCTCATAGCATACTTTAGACCAGCCTCCCACCCAGGGGCGGACTGGGAACTTAAAGTGGTTCTGGAAAAAATACTAAAAGAGGCCCCGTTTTGTAGTCGGGTCCAAATGGATGGATCGCAGGGCCAGTAATACCATGCTGTGGCACATAATACAACCCCAACAGAGCCAAATACCACAGTCCATCACAAAATACTGCCGCCAGAAGCACAAATTACATCCCTAAAAACTACCACTGGCTGGCATGAGGTGGGCCCAGGCGGTTCCCTGGGCATCAGCCCACAGGGAAATTTCCCTGTAAGGTCTATGGCCAATCTGCCCCTGCTCCCACCCATTAAGTCTAAAGTATTCAAACCCCTTGACACCATCACCATTCCCTTACCAGCAAGCTGTGCACACAGGGAAATTAAAGAGCCCACATACATTATATAAAGGCAAAGTCATCATGTATATACATATACTGTACATTGCGTATGTGACTGATACATACACACACACAAACTCAAATGAATATTTCGTTGGGGGATTTGGTGTCCGAGAAATACAGGCAGATACTTATCCATCGTGCAGTACCATCAAAGAGGCATCAGTTTGTCTCTATATTTATACTGTAGAAGGACAATGACTTCAGACTTACAGTCAATTTAATTAAGAACTATCTTCAGCATAAAGAAGAAAATGGAGTCCTGGGAGTTATGATGTGGCCCCCAAAGAGCAATTATCTCCCCCTCATCGAGTCTGTCTGGGATAACATGAAGAGAAGGATTTGAGCAAGCCTACATCCAGGGCTGGCGCCACCACCCGGCAAACCCAGGCAAGTGTCGGGGCCCCCTGCTCCTGGGGGGGCCACTGTGCCCACTCACTCCTGCAGCTGTGTCCTGCCTGTTCTGAATTGTAGGGCAGCTTACCCCAGCAATGCAGACAATTTTCGCCATGTGCACTGCTGGGGTAAGCGGCCCCAGAACTCAGAACAGGGTAGATGGAGTTTCGGTAGATGATCGACCCTATGCTAGAATGTAGTTGTTAGAAGGAGGTCTGTGACATCACTGGTCACATGCTCCTTCAGGATCACATGACAAACCCTGACGGCAGCAGCTTGTGGAAGGAGGAGGGGCTGTGTGTGCCTGCAAGATGCAGAGTGAGGTAGGATGTGCTGCTGGAGAACACTGAACTTTGTGAGGGGAAGCACATGGAGCTCAGATATGAAGGGGCAGGTGGAGCACTCAGGGGCAGTGCTGTTCAAGTGGAGTGGAATCTGGTGCAATTAAGGGGGGTTATAGTACAGATCCGGGTGTATTCTGAGGGCCAGGGCCGGCGCCACCACCCGGCAAACCCAGGAAATTGCCGGGGCCCCCTGCTCCTGGGGGGCCCACTGTGCCTACTCACTCCTGCAGCTGTGTCCTGCCTGTTCTGAATTCTAGGGCAGCTTACCCCAGCAATGCAGACAATTTTCGCCATGTGCACTGCTGGGGTAAGCGGCCCCAGAACTCAGAACAGGGTAGATGGAGTTTCGGTAGATGATCGATCCTATGCTAGAATGTAGTTGTTAGAAGGAGGTCTGTGACATCACTGGTCACATGCTCCTTCATAGTCACATGACAAACCCTGAAGATGCAGAGTGAGGTAGGATGTGGTGCTGGAGAACACAGAACTAAGTGAGGGGAAGCATATGGAGCTCAGATATAAGGAGGCAGGTGGAGCACTCAGGGGCAGTGGGGTTCAAGTGGATTGGAATCTGGTGCAATAAAGGGGGGGGGGGGGGGTTATAGTACAGATCGGGGTGTATTCTGAGGGCCATGATGTGTGTGTCTGTCCCTGTGTGTGAGCCCCTTTCTGTGTCTATGGCCTCATGCACACCGGCCGTGTGCATCACGGATGCGGACCTATTCACTTGATTGGGTCCGCAATCGCTCAATGGGAAGCACTACTGACTGCTTCCGCAGTGTTTCTGTCCGTGCCTCCGCACCGCGAAAAAATAGAACATGTTCTATTTTTTGTGCGGTGCGGACGGATCATGGACCCATTCAGGTTGAATGGGTCTCAATCTGTCCCGGCCGCCACACGAACATTGCCAGTGCATTGGGAACCACAAATTGTGGTCCCCAATGCACGGAACAGATGCATAACGGCAGTGTGCATGAGGCCTGAGGCATTGCTTAGACTCCATCCCACAGTCTAGCCAGTGCCTAATGGGTTACGGTTTAGACCACCTTCTGGTACATGTTGATAATTCCCTTTTAAACCCCAGTCCATGTCCCCTCAGTACTGGGAATCAGTGGGAGTCATATTAGAAGGTAACAAAAGGTTGGAGCATAACTAAAGGTGGAATTCCCTTTTAATGTCCCCTAAACTTGGCCACACATTAGATAGAAGTTGGTTGATGATCACACAGGTGTCTGTCCCTGTGTGTGTGTGTCTGTCCCCGTGTGTGTGTGTGTCTGTCCCCGTGTGGGTGTGTCTGTCCCTGCGTGGGTGTGTGCCTGTCGTCGTGTGTGTGTCACAATCACCATGCCCACAGTGTTCCCTTTGTCTTGACGCAGCTGCATCAGGACATTCTGTGTGGGGCAAAATGAAGATGGAAGAGCAGGCAGCACCGCCAGCATGGAGTCCGTGGTAGAGGCACAGGGAGGCACACTAAGGACGCAGGTAACACTACCACATTATCAGCACTAGTGTTATCTGTGGTTTACATAGGACTGCAGGTAACACTACCACATTATCAGCACTAGTGTTATCTGTGGTTTACATAGGACTACAGGTAACACTCTCACATTATCAGCACTAGTGTTATCTGTGGTTTTACATAGGACTGCAGGTAACACTACTACATTTTCTGTACTCAGATAGCCATGACTGTGTTATCTATGCTGTTACATAGGACTGCAGGTGATATCTACTGTATTATCTGTACTCAGTTATCACCGTGCAAGGGGGCCCACTGAGACTTTATCGCCCAAGGGCCCACATGATCCTGGAGCCGGCCCTGCCTACATCCATAGAAGTTCTGTGGTTAGTTCTCCAAGTTGTCTGGAACAAACTCCCTGTCAGGTTCCCTAAACCTTGTTGGTATGCAACCGCAGCAATGAGGCATGGTACGAAGTGCGAGCGAGGTAGTAATTAACTGAATGGGAGGTTCAGCAGCAGTGGTGTACCTTCAATAAAGTCAGACCATGATTCTGGGGTGAGGGGGAGACTGACACTGATCTAAAGGTGCATTTACAGAGGAACAGCAGATTGTCAGGAAGAAAGTGTTCCTTCTCGTCAGTCAGCTGCTCGTTCATTGGGTGTAAAGAGCTGCATTTACATACAGCGACTTTTGTGATCATTCATCCTCATACAGCTGCATTATTTATGGGCAGCAGATCACTGTTTAGACTGCACAATCTACTGCCCAGAAACTATAATTTAGGTGCCTGCTCAAACAGCAGGATACACCTTTCAAAGGGCAGATTGTTGGGAACCAGCGCTCACAGGAGCGTTCATTCCCGATAAATAGCCGGAATATTACACCAAGTAAATCCACCTTAATTCTTCTCTCCTGTTCTGAGGTGAAAACACTGCACTTTCATGCAGCCACCACTAGGGAGAGCACAGTGCAAAGACATTATTATAGCTTCCATTGCACTGTATAAACTTCTATGCACTGAGCTGACCCTAGTGGTAGCTGTAGGCAGACAGCTTTGTAATTTGTCAAGTGAAGCAGGAGATTTATCAATGCATTTATGCCAGTTGTCTAATTTAAATACATTAGGAATTTGTTATTCAGGATAAACGCCAAATTTTTTAAGCACCTGTTCCATTCGATAGAGGATAGAGAGCATCTGTGGCCTGTGGTCAAGCCTGAGTAAGGTGCATGCCACTTGGAGAAAAGCAGTGGCCAGAAAAGAAGTCTTCATCGCTGCCACCAGAGGGAGACACTATGGCAGTGTGCCAACACCCAAGGAGGATCTTACACCTCTGACAAGTAAAGGTGGATTTACACTGCCCAACTATCGGACAGATTTTTGGGGACAAAGGTTTGTATCAACACTCATTCCTGATAATCTGCCCATGCTAATGTGCCTCCGTTCATTTATTGTGTGAAACATTCGATCTGCTGGCCAGAAACAATAAATCTGTATACGGATGAATGATGGCTGTAGCAATCACTCGTCCTCATACAATGGAATTAATTGCTGCACGTAAATACTGTTCTCTTCTCCACTGACAGGCAGGCACAAGCTCCGTAACCTTAAGCCTAAGAAGGTTGTAACCCTCTTGTTTGTTGCCCCAGTGGGTTGAGTAAAAAATCTCTTCTTAAGTTGAAACTATGTTCCCTCAATTTCTTCTGCCATCATTGAGTAAACAGACCTATACCAAAAGAGTCTAAAATCGCTAAAAAATTATATTGTTTATTAAATAAATACAAAAAATGATAAAAATATAGACAAAATACATCAAAAATGAAAGTGCGGTTTACACCAGAGGGACAATATAGTATGGCTCTCAATGCAGAGGGGAGTACAATAGCTATACATCACTTAACCATCAAATGATAGTCAATGGAAACAAATGAGGTATATAAAAGCGTCAATACCTGTGTCTATAATATCAAATGCATTTAACCCATCTCTCAAAGAGACAACAAACAATAAGCAAAACAAGTCCTCACATACCCATGAGTGGGCCAATCAACTCAGGAGAACCGCACACCCCGACGCACGTTTCGGCAACACCTTCATCTGGGGGCACGGCTCTGCTTGAAAATGTGCTCTATTTAAGTGCAGAACTCACCAATCGGCTTGGTGCTAATTAAAATAATTAAGTAAATCCCGGTGCGCAAATTGCATCATGGTGCGCATCTGGGTCTGTCATCAGCTCTGCGCGCCGCCCGCATCTGACCGGAAATGCACGGCGAACATGTGATAGCCAGTCACGTGATGCCTACGCAACCCGATCTCTAAGACGCTCGGCGGGCTTGTGATGGCCAGTCATGTGACCACCCGTGTCACTGGGTCTCTAAGATATGGGTACGCACAGAGAGGTGGCAGTCCACACAGGTAAAGTGCCTTACAAGGATAAAGGCAGCACAATTGAATGTTATATTATGCAGCAATGAGGTAATAAAGTACAAGTGCAACAAAACAAAGAATTGAACAAATATCATTGGACACAATAGGGACATAATTGAATAAATATAAAACACCATAGAAAAAAATATACAATAATGAAAAGTATAAAGAAATATATATATATACAAACCGGATTCCCAAAAAGTTGGGACACTAAACAAATTGTGAATAAAAACTGAATGCAATGATGTGGATATGGCAAATGTCAATATTTTATTTGTAATAGAACGTAGGTGACAGATCAAACGTTTAATCCGAGTAAATGTATCATTTTAAAGGAAAAATACGTTGATTCAAATTTTCACGGTGTCAACAAATCCCCAAAAAGTTGGGACAAGTAGCAATAAGAGGCTGGAAAAAGTAAATTTGAGCATAACGAAGAGCTGGAAGACCAATTAACACTAATTAGGTCAATTGGCAACATGATTGGGTATAAAAAGAGCTTCTCAGAGTGGCAGTGTCTCTCAGAAGCCAAGATGGGTAGAGGATCACCAATTCCCACAACGTTGCGCAGAAAGATAGTGGAGCAATATCAGAAAGGTGTTACCCAGCGAAAAATTGCAAAGACTTTGCATCTATCATCATCAACTGTGCATAACATCATCTGAAGATTCAGAGAATCTGGAACAATCTCTGTGCGTAAGGGTCAAGGCTGTAAAACCATACTGGATGCCCGTGATCTCCGGGCCCTTAAACGACACTGCACCACAAACAGGAATGCTACTGTAAAGGAAATCACAGAATGGGCTCAGGAATACTTCCAGAAACCATTGTCAGTGAACACAATCCACTGTGCCATCCGCTGTTGCCAGCTGAAACTTTACAGTGCAAAGAAGAAGCCATTTCTAAGAAAGATCCACAAGCTCAGGTGTTTTCACTGGGCCAGGGATCATTTAAAATGGAGTGTGGCAAAATGGAAGACTGTTCTGGTGTCAGACGAGTCACGATTCGAAGTTCTTTTTGGAAATCTGGGACGCCATGTCATCCGGACCAAAGAGGACAAGGACAACCCAAGTTGTTATCAAGGCTCAGTTCAGAAGCCTGCATCTCTGATGGTATGGGGTTGCATGAGTGCGTGTGGCATGGGCAGCTTGCATGTCTGGAAAGGCACCATCAATGCAGAAAAATATATTCAGGTTCTAGAACAACATATGCTCCCATCCAGACATCATCTCTTTCAGGGAAGACCCTGCATTTTTCAACAAGATAATGCCAGACCACATTCTGCATCAATCACAACATCATGGCTGCGTAGGAGAAGGATCCGGGTACTGAAATGGCCAGTCTGCAGTCCAGATCTTTCACCTATAGAGAACATTTGGCGCATCATAAAGAGGTGGGTGCAACAAAGAAGGCCCAAGACGATTGAACAGTTAGAGGCCTGTATTAGACAAGAATGGGAGAGCATTCCTATGTCTAAACTTGAGAAACTGGTCTCCTCGGTCCCCAGACGTCTGTTGAGTGTTGTAAGAAGAAGGGGAGATGCCACACAGTGGTGAAAATGGCCTTGTCCCAACTTTTTGGGGATTTGTTGACACCATGAAATTCTGATTCAACATATTTTTCCCTTAAAATGGTACATTTTCTCAGTTTAAACTTTTGTTCCGTGATTTATGTTCTATTCTGAATAAAATATTAGAAGTTGGCACCTCCACATCATTGCATTCAGTTTTTATTCACGATTTGTATAGTGTCCCAACTTTTTGGGAATCCGGTTTGTATATATATATATATATATATATATATATATATATATATATATTACGTACAGACCACACACATGTGTGTGTGTATATATATATATATATATATATATATATATATATATATACACACACATCTGTTACCTGCTCCATAATAGTTTATCTTAACAGAACATTATAAAATATAATAACATAAATGTTTGAATAACTACAAAAAAAGTATTAAGATAAAATCATTTTATAACATACTGTATATAGATAAAATATCATGTAAACAAATATATATGAAGACTAGGTATAAAGGAAATATAGCTGTAGGTCTGATATCGCAATATTATACTCACCATAATATAATTCAAACATCATTTGTGTACATAAATATAGCAAAAAGAATAAAATAGAACAAATTCATAATAAATTACTACATTATATAGACATCTTATAAATGTTAAGGTGTATAAATGTACATGCAAAAAAATGTGAAACTATGAAAGTGACTAGAGATGAGCGAATTTCCAGTTATGAAATTCAATTGCGATTCGTTTACAGGTAAAAGGTGAATTGCGTTAGAGGCATTCCGTTATTCATTCCATCATATTAGAAGCCTATGGGCTGCATAACAGATCCGTCCCATAACGGATCCGTCATAGAATTGCGTTATGGTCCGTGGTAACGGACTCCATAACGCAATTCACTTTTTACCTGTAAACAAAGCAGGAACAAATTTCAAAATATGAAATTCGCTCATCTCTAAAAGTGACCAATAAGTACAGCCAAAGAAATGCTAAAATATAAAAAGTGCAACCCGAACTACCCTAACAGTGAAAGTGAGCATCTGTAAATACTATGTGAAGTGTATAAAAAGAGAAAAATGGAGTGAAAGAACCACTGAGAGTGGACCTAGATAAAATATGAAGTGCCTATGAATGTCGATATATTAAATTCAAGTCCACCATATGTCCCAAAATATATAAGTCCATATATCAGCAATATGCAGAAAAGTGCGTCATAATGCCTTGTTTTGAAGAACATCTCTTCCAAATCCATGAAGCCAGCACCAGATGATCATATGTTGAAAAAAGGAACACACAATATAATAGAAGATGGTGAGCTGCAAAAATATGGAAAAATAAAATAAATAAGAGAATACTGTTAAAACCACATAAACAAGAATAAAACATTACACAAACATAATAAAAATAAGTAAAATGAATACACTCAAATGTATGGAGCAAAATTCAGAACATTATTTAAACCTTTGGGTTGCATTGTATCCAGGGTTCAATTCCATTTTGTTTCACGTTGTGCCAGCAGTTTCATGATATTACCTCCTCGCATGCCTAGGTCTACATGGTCGATTCTACGAACCCTCAGAGACGAGAGATTTCCCTCATGATGAAGTGTTTGGGTATTGGTTTGAGATTGACAAAATCATAATTTTCCTTGGCCTTAATTATATCTTGAACATGTTCTCTGACATATATCTTTAACTCTCTGGTAGTTAGCCCAATGTAGATCTTTGGCCATGGACAGGTGGCATAATATATTACAGCTTTTGTGGTACAAGAAATATTATGAGTGATCTGATATGTTCTGGTATGAGTAGAATCTGTAGCTCGTTATATACTAGGACATGCGACACACTTGCCACACGGAGTGCATCCTTATTTTGGTCCTTTTGACCCAAAAGATGTACCCATCTTTTGAGGAGAGTAATATTATTTAACCAGATAATCACTAAAAAAATTTGACCTCCTATCCACTAAAGTTGGAAAGGGGGTCAGAAATTTCTCCAATACGGGATCTTCTCTCAAAATTGGTCAAAATCTCTCCATCAAATTCTGTATGTTCTCCCATTGTGAGTGATAATTAGTATACTGTCCTCATACACGTTAGCACGGTGTGTAATCTGACATGTAGCTAAACCTTCTGTCTTCTTGAGAATAAAAGAGACTGTTCAGCTTTAACCTTCTCTTTATTGCTAGAAGATTGACAGGAAAGGTGAAACTACAGAATAAAACAGTAGTATTTTAGAACATAAACATCCATGGTACATGGCATGAATAAAGAATATCTGCTATACTGTCATGGAACCATGAACCAGACGTACAACAAGAGATAAGTGGAAATAAGAAGGCTTTATTGAAAATCAAGCTGTAAGCAAAAGTCCAAACGGATGGCTAAACCGAAGCAGGGTCTTGCGTAGACAGAGGTCAGGAACCAGAAGGGTAGTCCGACGAAGCCTGGATCAGGAACCAGCAGGGTAGTCAGACAAAGCCAGGATCAGGAACCAACGGGGTAGTCAGACGAGGCCAGGATCAGGAACCAGAAGCAGCAGCAGTCTTAGAAGCATGTGAACACAGGAGGACCAAGCAAGGAACTGAAGCCACAGACCTCCTATATATATGAGCTAGGCATCCAGCTCCTCCCAGTGGGAAGGAGAAGCCGCAGGGTGGGAGGCTACAAGAAACCCAGAAACCAAGATGGCCGCCAGCACATGTCAAACGAAGGAGAACAGTAAGAAGGTAAGACCATGACAGTACCTCCCCCTCAAGGGCCCCTCCTCCGCGGAGTAAGTTTCTGAGGGAAGCGTGCGTGGAAGGCTCGGAGCAAAGCAGGAGCATGGACATCTGCGGAGGGAACCCAGGAACGCTCCTCTGGACCATAACCACGCCAATGGACCAAAAACTGCAACCGACCGCGGACCAGGTGTGAGTCCAGGATATTGCTCACCTCATATTCCTCACGATTGCCCACTTGGACCGGACGGGGCCGAGGAACCGAGGAAGTGAAACGATTACACACCAATGGCTTCAACAGGGAGACATGAAACACGTTGGAGATCCGCATGCCAGGAGGAAGCGCAAGGGCATAGGCTACCGGGTTTACCCTGCGAAGCACTCGGAAGGGACCAACAAAGCGAGGCGCCAGCTTGGGAGTGGGCACTCGAAGGTTGAGGTTGCGAGTGGACAACCATACACGGTCTCCGACTTGGTAGGAAGGAGCGGGCGCTCGTCTGCGATCAGCCTGGAGTCTCTGGCGCTGCGCAGAGACCTCAAGGGACCTCTGGATCTGTACCCAAGAAGCACGTAGGACGGAAAGGTGATCCTCCACAGCCGGAATATCCTGGGGAGAGAATACCTCCGGTAACACGGCAGGTTGGAACCCATAATTGGCCATGAAGGGAGACGTCCCAGAGGAAGAGTTCACCGCCGTGTTCCTGGCAAACTCAGCCCAAGGCAGGAGGTCAACCCAATTGTCTTGGTGATCGGAGACATAGCAACGAAGGAATTGCTCCAAGGCCTGATTGGATCGTTCTGCGGCCCCATTGGACTGAGGGTGGTAGGCCGAGGAGAAAGAGAGATGAATCCCCAACTGGGAGCAAAAGGCGCGCCAGAACCTGGACACAAACTGACTCCCCCGATCCGACACAATCTCCTTGGGCAAACCGTGCAACCGGAAGACCTCCCTGGCGAAAATCGTTGCCAACTCTTGTGCAGAGGGTAACTTCTTGAGAGGAACACAGTGGCACATTTTGGAATACCGATCCACAATCATGAGAATGACCGTATGGCCTCGGGATGCAGGGAGGTCCACAATTAAATCCATCCCCCGGTGTGACCATGGGCGCTCCCCAGTGGCTATGGGTTGCAAAAGGCCCAACGGAAGGTGCCGAGGGGACTTACTCTGGGCACAAACGGAGCATGCCGCTACATATGCGGCGATGTCGGAACGTAGAGAAGGCCACCAGAACAGACGTGAAACAGCCCAGGACAGCTGATTCTTTCCAGGATGCCCCGCGGCCTTGGAGTTATGGTAGGTTCGCAACAACCGAGTGCGCAACTCCTCAGGCACAAAACACCTGCCGTTGGGTCTCCCAGAGGGAGCACCAGATTGAGCCGCCAAAATCTGCTCACCCAGGGGAGAGGTCAGGCTGGTGCGAATGGCGGCCAGGATCTGATTCGGAGGTATGACCGAAGTCGGAATCGACTCCTCCCCGGACAGCTCGGAGTACTGCCGTGATAAGGCATCCGCTCTGATGTTCTTGGAACCGGGTAGGTAGGAGACCACGTAATTAAAACGTGACAAGAACAGAGCCCATCTGGCCTGACGTGGTGTCAATCTCTTGGCCTCAGAAAGGTAGGTCAGATTCTTGTGGTCCGTCAGGATGAGAACCGGAACCACCGAACCCTCGAGCAAGTGCCTCCATTCTTTAAGGGCCTGCACGATGGCCAATAACTCCCTGTCACCAATCTGATAGTTGCACTCCGCGGAAGACAGTTTCCGGGAGTAAAACCCACAAGGAAGCAGAGGACCCTCTGGTGTTCTACGCTGAGACAGAAGGGCGCCTACTCCCGTCTCAGACGCGTCCACCTCGAGGACAAAGGGCAACCCAGGGTTGGGATGCGACAGAATCGGAGCCGACACAAAGGCGGACTTTAGAGCCTCAAAAGCTCGGATGGCCTCGAGCGGCCAGACCTGGAAATTACTGCCCTTCCTGGTCAGATCCGTGAGAGGCTTGGCTAGCATAGAAAAGTCCCTGATGAACTTCCGATAATAATTGGCGAAGCCCAAAAAGCGCTGCAGGGCACGGAGACCACTGGGCTGGGGCCACTGTAAGACAGCCGAAACCTTCTCAGGATCCATGGAGAACCCCTCAGCGGAAATGATGTAACCTAAGAAGGTTACCTGGGATCGGTGAAATTCGCATTTCTCAAGCTTACCGAACAGCCTGTTCTCTCGTAACCGTTGCAACACTCGTCTGACATCCATAATGTGGGCCTCCATGGATTCAGAATATACCAAGATGTCATCCAAATAGACCACCACACACTGCTGCAACAGGTCACGGAAAACATCGTTGATGAATTCCTGGAAGACTGCGGGCGCATTGCACAACCCAAAGGGCATAACCAAGGATTCATAATGACCGGTCCTGGTGTTAAACGCGGTCTTCCACTCATCGCCCGCCTTGATCCTTACCAGGTTATATGCCGCCCTCAGGTCGAGTTTGGTAAAGACCGTGGCCCCTTTGAGGCGATCGAACAGCTCGGAAATCAAGGGTATCGGGTAAGCGTTCTTGATCGTGATGCGATTGAGACCCCTGTAATCGATGCAAGGCCTCAACTCACCGCCCTTCTTTTTCACAAAGAAAAATCCAGCCCCTGCCGGGGACGAGGATTTGCGAATGTGTCCGCGTGAAAGCGCCTCCCTCACGTACTCCTCCATGGCCTCATTCTCCGCTACCGACAGTGGATAGACTTTGCCACGAGGAGGAACGGCACCAGATTGTAACTCTATGGCACAATCGTATGGGCGGTGCGGAGGTAGGGCAACCGCGCGCACCTTATCGAATACATCCCGGTACTCTTCGTATTCAGGAGGCAACAGAGAGTCCGAGGAAGTACACAGCAACTTGACAGGCCCATGGATGCAACTAGCCCCACACTGCGGTGACCACGAGAGGATCTCGGCCGATCTCCAATCGAAAGTCGGATTATGCTTCTGGAGCCAGGGGTACCCCAAGACCACCGAGTAGTGTGGAGACGAAATCACCTGGAGACAGACCGACTCTCTGTGAACGGCACCAATGGCTATCCCCACTGGAAGGGTCTCATGAGTCACGTGTGGCGGCAGAAGGGGTCTGCCGTCTATCGCCTCAAGAGCCAGTGGGGAACCTCGAGGCTGCAGAGGAATGGAATTGGCGGCAGCGAACACACTATCAATGAACAAACCACCAGCACCAGAGTCCACAAACGCCTGGGTCGTCACCGAGCCCCCGACCCAGGAGAGGACAACAGTGATCAGTGGTTTGTCAACACGGGAAACCGGGGACGAGGAGACTCCACCCAAGATCTGCCCCCGACAGGATCTCAGGTGCGAGCGTTTCCCGGACGGTTCGGACATGCCAACCGAAAATGCCCACCGAGACCACAGTACATGCATCGGCCCTCGCGTCTCTGGAGTACCCTCTCCCCCTCGGACAGGCGAGCAAACCCCAGCTGCATGGGTTCACCCCCAGACAAGTCATCCCCAGGAGGCGTGGGAGGAGAGGGAGGCACGGGTGGGACAGCAAACGTAGGCGCCAATCTGTTAGAAGACCTCCGCAGGCTCTCCTTAAAGGAAGGTCTCTCCCTGAGTCTGGTGTCAATCAAAATCAGGAAAGAAATAAGAGACTCGAGCTCCACTGGGAGGTCCTTAGCTGCAACCTCATCCTTCAAGGCATCCGAGAGACCATGAGAGAAAGCAGCGACCAGAGCCTCATTATTCCAGCCCACCTCTGCTGCCAGGGTACGAAACTCAATGGCGTATTCAGCTACGGATCGTGAACCCTGTCTGATGGACATAAGGAGCTTCGCAGCAGAGGCAGCACGAGCCGGCACATCGAATACCTTCCGAAGAGAAGCAACAAAACCGGAAAACTCGGCAACCACCGGATTGTTGTTCTCCCATAAAGGGCTGGCCCAGGCCAAGGCCTTGTCCGAGAGCAGCGAGATCAAGAAGCCCACCTTTGATCTCTCAGTAGGAAAGGCATGTGGCAGCAACTCAAAATAAATGCCCACCTGGTTAAGGAAACCTCGGCACTGAGTTGGCTCTCCCCCAAAGCGCTGTGGAAGGGGGGCAGAACCGGTCATACCCCGAGACACCGCAGGCGCAGCAATAGGTGTCGGGGTAGACTCTGGCGCAACAACCAGAGCGGCAGTAGGAGCGGGCCCAGGAGCGACAACCGACCCATCGGCAACGGAAGCGAAATGAGCCGTGCGTTCAAGCAGGGTTTGCAACGCCACAGCGAACCGACCCAACAGGTGTTCCTGATGATCAAGTCTGGCAACCAGCGTAGGTAGCGAGGATGGCCCTGTACCGTCAAAATTCATGGCTTGGTCCTAATGTCATGGAACCATGAACCAGACATACAACAAGAGATAAGTGGAAATAAGAAGGCTTTATTGAAAATCAAGCTGTAAGCAAAAGTCCAAACGGATGGCTAAACCGAAGCAGGGTCTTGCGAAGACAGAGGTCAGGAACCAGAAGGGTAGTCAGACGAAGCCTGGATCAGGAACCAGCAGGGTAGTCAGACGAAGCCAGGATCAGGAACCAACGGGGTAGTCAGACGAGGCCAGGATCAGGAACCAGAAGCAGCAGCAGTCTTAGAAGCATGTGAACACAGGAGGACCAAGCAAGGAACTGAAGCCACAGACCTCCTATATATATGAGCTAGGCATCCAGCTCCTCCCAGTGGGAAGGAGAAGCCGCAGGGTGGGAGGCTACAAGAAACCCAGAAACCAAGATGGCCGCCAGCACATGTCAAACGAAGGAGAACAGTAAGAAGGTAAGACCATGACATATACATGCAGTACATGAGATAATACAATGCTAATGAGCTATCAATACAAGAAACATATAATGAACTACAGTAAATGTCACACAGATAGTGTCTTTACCGACTATGCTTGAAAACAGGCTGAATAACAGATCATGGGGCAAGAAAACTAGTCAGAGTGTGGCTCCTGAGACATAAGATGGCGACTGCTTCTAATACAAGCACAAGATTACAAAGAACCAGGAACTACCCACAATGCCCTGGGACTCCCATAATGCATAGGAAAAACAGGCTGGATGAAATACATGAACTCATCAGTAGATGGTTCTGTTACCATACAATATAATGCACATGAATTACAACACAGGTAAATGCAATGTCAAACTGATAAACACACAGAAACAACTGGATCTGCATCTGGAGACAGAACACTCCCCGCTTGACATCAACCAATGTCACTATTGTATTTGTTGGGTGCAAACAGTAGAACGAGTTCCCCTACTGGTCTGAGGAACAATTTGGTCTCTCCCTGTCTCTGTATTTTTAATTCTACCTTGCGAATAATTCTGTCTTTACTTGGGAATGTCTTAGTAACAAGGCCTAATGGCCACTAGTTTCTTCTTGACTGGCAGTCTTTCATTAGGACTACATCGGTGGCCTGGAGGTTAGGTTAGCTGGTTTGCCACTTTCTTCTCGGTTGCAGAGTGGGAATATATTGCTTTTTCCACTTGTCCCAGAACGAGTTTTAGAGACTCTGTACTTGTCTTCATCGATACCTGTAAAGATCTTTGGAATTCAATTCTCCAGGTGGAGCACAAATTTGTTCAGTCTTTTGGGTAGAAATCTGGTTACATTCCAGTATAGTTGGTAAAGGAAGATGCACTTGACCATTGCTGGACTATGTAGCTGCTTGCCTTCCTTTCCACTGTTTTTACAGTACCAGCACAAGTTTTTTTTAGAGTAGGGGGCACCGGGTCCTGTGACGTTGAAGCTATCAAAGAAGGCAGACTTCGCTAACGACTTGTTATTTTGATCATCTAGAATTGCATACACTTTGATGGCTTTGCCTCGGTCGTATGCTGGGAAAACCTTCACTAGGGAGATTTTAGAGCAGGATCTGCCTCCTCTGAGGTCTCTGCAAACCTCTGTACATTTAGAAGTAACTGCCAAAGTGTCTGCCCCGCTATGCTCTTGGGTTTTGGGTGAAGCCCACGATAGTGGCCCAGGGTGTAGAGCTGTGTTAGGATCTGTGCTGTCACATTTGGCACACTTTGAACTAACCTCACAGTCCCTGGTGAAGTGCGAAGTTGAAGAGCAGTATTTAAAACAGATGTTGTTCTCCTTGAGGAAGGTCTTGCGGTCTGCCAATGACTTTTCCCTGAAGGTACTGCACTTAAGTAGGGGATGAGGCTTTCTGTGTAAGGGACACTGTCTGCTCGGGTCCTTGGGTTTGTCTCCTCCTTGATAGGAGCTGAACTCTTTATAGACTGAACCTGTGGAAGAAACGTAAATTTTGTGGACCTCCATCATTGCCCTATGAGGTTTACTGACTGAGGTGGGGGCACATGACATCATGAAATCAAAGCTAGGATCATGTCTCATTTTTGCTTGTTCAGAGCCAAAATCTATAAAAACATTAAATGGAGGAAATGGTACATTGTAAGTCTGTTTTATATCGAGAACCATACATGACCCACTTCTGAACTATGGGAATCACACCTCTAGCAAATGTAGGGAATTTAAATCCCACCAGATCCACTTCTGCCTTTGCTACACTGAGCTCCATTAATAAGTCACTTAAACTCTCTAAGCTTTGAATAGCTTTTGTTCGCTATTTTAGGAAAGTCCTCAATTCTCTTAAATAGGGCGCTTTCTATGACCTCTGCTGAGGCATAAACCTCATCAAGTCTATCCCAGACCCTTTTTAGACCAACGTCTGGATAATTTACATTGATGTCTCTAATCCTTTTAGCGTGTTCGGCAGACTCACTTCCCAGCCATTTTACCAGGAGATCCAATTCCTCACTACATGACAGACCTATGTCACTGGTGGCAGTTTGGAAGGAAGCTCGCCAAGCTCTATAGTTCTCAGCGCGGTCGCTGAACTTTACAAGTCCCTTGGTGAGCAGCTCACGTCGAGCAAGGAACCTGGCAAAGTCCATTGTGGCTTGATTGGTGTTGTGTTGTCAATGTGTGGTGCACGGCCATACCTGTTGGAAGTCTCTGGTTTAATCCGGTCTGTGTAATACCGTTCTGAAGCAGGGGCGGATTTCTGATTCTCTGTTCTGAAGAGAAGTTGTTGTAGCCGGATTTACTCTGATGTGTTTTCTCTAGTCAGCTGCAAGGAGACTGATAGTTGACTTTATGATGATCCGATGATGGCTTGGCTTGCCAACAAACAGCTTTGTATTAAGCTGTCGATCTGGGTCGTCATCTGACTTGGAATGTTGATAGACGTATTGTAAGGTACGCTGTTCTGGATCTTGGTATTCAAGTTCTGGCTGGACAATGCTATGATGACTCTTGGTTTCTAGATGTTCCGTGGCTTCGAGAAATTCTGCTTCTTCTATGGCGGCTGCTGTCTCTTTATCAGTGGCGAGTTTTACTAGAGTTGCTTCAAGTTGCGCTTTCTCCATCTTTATCTGCATCTTTTGTTCTGTGAAGCTGGCTTTTGCCTTTGCAGCTTCTGCTTTTGCACAGGCAATGGGGGCAGCTTCTCTGATCGATGTCCTGCTAGAGCCACTTATCTGAGACCTTGTCTTGACTAAAGACGCTATTAGACATGTTGTGACTGTTAGTAGACGGCTGCAATATCTGTAAGTAGGCTCTGCGTGCTTAATGGCGGGCTCCGTATAGTCTGATATTCAGTGCGACTGTTAGGAGACTGCTGCAATATCTGTATGCAGGCTCTGCGTGGATAATGGTGGGCTCTGTTTAGTCTGATCTTCTGAGCTTGTACTCAGCAGTCATTTCACTATACTGTCCTCATACACGTTAGCACGGTGTGTAATCTGGCATATAGCTAAACCTTCTGTCTTCTTGAGAAAAAAGAGACTGTTCAGCTTCAACCTTCTCTTTATTGCTAGTAGATTGACAGGAAAGGTAAAATTACAGAATAAAACAGTAGTATTTTAGAAGATAAGTATCCATGGTACATGGCATGATTAAAGAATATCTGCTATACATGCAGTACATGAGATAATACAATGATAATGAGCTATCAATACAAGAAACATATAATGAATTACAGTAAATGTCACACAGATAGTGTCCTTACCGACTATGCTTGAAAACAGGCTGAACAACAGATCATGGGGCAGCAAAACCAGTGAGAGTGTGGCTCTTGAGACATAAGATGGCTACCGCTTCTAATACAAGCACAAGACTACAAAGAACCAGGAACTACCCACAATGCCCTGGGACTCCCATAATGCATAGGAAAAACAGGCTGGATGAAATACATGAACTCATCAGTAGATGGTTCTGTTACCATACAATATAATGCACATGCATTACAACACAGGTAAATGCAAAGTCAAACTGATAAACGCACAGAAACAACTGAATCTGCATCTGGGGGCAGAACAATTAGTGATATATCTCACCGTATCTCTTGGTTTCTTTTTTGATCTAGGATGGACCAGGCTCTCACGTGTTGTATTCTTATCTCTATTGTAGGCCTTCTCTATAGATCTCTTACTGGAAACGTTTCCTCAGATATCTGCCTGTTGCTCAAAATTATCATTATTTGAGCAAATCCTCCTAATTCTGATAAATTGGTCAATTGGAATTCCTCTAATCGTCTGTACAGGATGAGAAGATGTTGCATGCAACAATGCATTCACAGTCTCTTTCCGGTACACATCTGTCTGCAAAAAAACAAAATCATCACATTTGATTGTAACATCCAGGAAGTCAATCCTCTTCAGATCATAATTGAAAGTCAAATGAATATTGTATTCATTATTATTAAGGTCCCTAATAAATTGCTGAAGTGTCTCAGACATACCCTGCCAGATCATAAAGATGTTGTCGATGTACCGGGCCCAGTACACGACCCAGTCCATCGGCACATTCTGATCTGACATAAAAAGCTCCCTCTCCCAAAACCCAGAGGAACAAATTATCATATGAGGACGCACATGCCGCCCCTATAGCTGTCCCCTGGAGCTACAGATAAAAGGAGCCATTAAAGGTAAAAAAAAGTTATGTGACAATACAAAACTCAACAAATCAACGAGACACTTTGACATTTGACTATCATTGTCACTCATATACAGAAAATAAGAGAATGCTTTGATCCCATCTTCATACCTGATGCTAGTATAGAGCAACTCTACGTCGCATGTCACAAGCATCATTCCTGGATCCAGATGGATACCACCTATCTTTTGAAGTAGATCTGAAGTGCCACGATAATAAGATGGTAAGCATTCAACTAAAGGCTTTAGTTTGTAATCCAAACATTTGCAGACATTCTCAAAAGGGCCCTCACATCCTGATATTATAGGCCTACCTGGAGGTCTTGTCACATTTTTGTGTATCTTAGGTAACAAATATAAAGTCGGTATTGTCGGGTTGTTCACAATCAATGCCTCACATAATTTCTGAGAGATTATTCCATCATTCATAGCCAGATTTAAGAGATCCAATAGCAATTTGCTATAGGAGAGAAGGGGATTATAGGTAAATTTTTTATAGCAAGCAGTGTTTCTCAACTGGCGATAAACCTCCATTTCATACACGTTACGTGGCCACATCACTACATTGCCACCTTTATCTGCTGGCTTAAATATTACATCCTTGAGGGACTGCAGTTTCTTGAAACTCTGGCGTTGATCAGATGTTAAATTATCATGTATCCTATTTTTTTACATCCTTGAAAATTCTTTATTACAGGATTAATAAAATGGTCCACCGCTGGACAAATTGACAAGGGAGGAAACTTTTCAGACCATTTCCTGATTACTGTAGGAATCTTACCTGATTAATCTACTTGTTGTTTCTGTAGTAGACTTTCCAAAATGGTCAAGGTTTCCCTCTCTATAGGCATATCTAAAGTGTTTTTTTCAACAGATTCATCAAACTATTTCTTAAAAATCAGGGACTGTCCAAAAAGATGGAGATCTTTTACTGCTGTAAAGACATCAGAAGGAGCACAAGGCGAAAAAGTGAATCCCTTCTGTAATACAGAAATATCTGTATCAGAAAGTTGATGTTCAGATATATTAATTACCTTTAGGTTGCTGGTCTCCTGATGTCCATCATTCCTCCCATCTTGTCTCTTCTTGTTAGGTTGTCCCCTATGGTCCCATCTTCTTTTATTTTTACCTCTCCATCTAGTTGTCATGGCTGAACTGGCATGACTACTGACATGACTGCTAGTGTCACTTGTCACTGACAGTGAGGAAATAGAAGGTGTATGACTGAGTGTATTTACTTGTTGTATACGTCTCCATCGGTATACCTTTTTCGACTGTGCATCATTGGGGATGAGCAGACCCGTGGATGTTCAGGTTCACCGTGTCGGCCGAACTTGGGGTGAAAAGTTCGGGTTCGGGACCCGAACTTGACCTGAACTCGAACCCCATTGAAGTCAATGGGGACCTGAAATGGCTGTAAAATAGTCGTAGTAAGGGCTAGATGGCTGCAAAAGGAAGTAAAATGGGGGTAAGAGCAGGACGGTTGCCCTGCAAACAAATGTGGATAGGGAAATGACTTAAAATAACATAGAATAGAATAAAATAAAAAATAATAATCTTGAACTAGGAGGCAGCGGTCAAAGTGGAGTAGGAGATTGAGGAGGCAGTGGACATGGCAGTGTAGGTGGAAGTTGCAGTGGAGGAGGAGGTAGCCAACACTGTTTTTGTTTTTTTATTTCCTTTATTTATTTATTTTATAAATATGAGAAGACCCCAAAACATTGGGAAATAGAAAAGAAAGTGCTCTAGAGTATAACAATGGCTGGGTGCAGCCAGTATAGAAACATAGAATGTGTCGGCAGATAAGAACCATTTGGCCCGTCTAGTCGGTCCAATATACTGAATACTATGAATAGCCCCTGGCCCTATCTTATATGAAGGATGGCCTTATGCCTATCCCATGCATGCTTAAACTCCTTCACTGTATTTGCAGCTACCACTTCTGCAGGAAGGCTATTCCATGCATCCACTACTCTCTCAGTAAAGTAATACTTCCTGATATTACTTTTAACCTTTGCCCCTCTAATTTAAAACTATGTCCTCTTGTAGCAGTTTTTCTTCTTTTAAATATTTTCTCCTCTTTTACCTTGTTGATTCCCTTTATGTATTTAAAAGTTTCTATCATATCCCCTCTGTCTCGTCTTTCTTCCAAGCTATAGATGTTTAGGTCCTTTAACCTTTCCTGGTAAGTTTTATCCTGCAATCCATGTACTAGTTTAGTAGCTCTTCTCTGAACTCTCTCCAAAGTATCGATATCCTTCTGGAGATATGGGCTCCAGTACTGCGCAGTATACTTGTCTACTCAGCACAAGGTATGGACAAGTCCTGTGAGATCCATGCCTGGTTCATTTTAATGAACGTGAGATTGTCCATGTTGACTTTGGACAAGCGGCTGCGCTTGTCTGTAATTACCGGGAGGGTAATCACAGACAGGCGCAGCAGCCTTGGAGGTGCTGGCCTGCCCTGCAGCAAGTGTATTGTCCGAACGTGTGTTTAGCACGGCATGGGGTGCCGTGCTAAAAACACGTTCGGACAATACACTGGCTGCAGGGCAGGCCAGCACCTCGAAGGCGTAAAAGGCAAGCTCAGGCCATGTGCCCAATTTGGAGACCCAGAAGTTGAATGGGGCAGACCCATCAGTCAGTCTGTGTAAGCATGTGCACCCGTACTGTTCCACGATGTTGCTGAAATGCTGACGCCTCTGGTAAGACATTCCGTATCAGCTGGTGGTGCTGGTTGTTGTGGCATGCTGACAAATGTTTTCCACATTTTGGCCATGCTAACCCTCCCTTCTGAGGTACTGGCGGTGCCCCAGCTGCGTTGGCGACTTTTTCCTCCTCTGCATTCACCATGTGCTTCCACTGAGCCCCTGCTGTCAGGTGTGAATGCCATCAGCAGCGCGTCTACCAGCTTGCGCTTGTACTCGCGCATCTTCCGATCATGCTCCAGTGTCGGAATTAAGTACAGCACGTTGTCCTTGTGCAACGGGCGGCCGCACCCCAGGGCCCTCTATGTCACATCCTAGGTGTAGGAAATGCAGAGTGGTATGTTGCGGCCTAAAATGTCTCTTTACGTGTGTCACGGTGCTCCTACATGAATACGGCTGGACCCCAGACTTTGGCCCCGAAGCAATAAATAGGGGGAATAATTGAGGGATTTGAAGAAATAACTTGAGTTCAGACCTTCAGATGAAGTTCAAAGGCAGTTTCACTTGAATAAAAATTTCTCCAAACAGTTTCAGGATTTGTCTTGGTTCCAGCAGGCTTTAGCATTAAACTGGCAGGCAAACTCAAATCTGCTATAATTCTCTCTCTCTCTCAATGCTGTACTGACAAGCTAACTTGGTGTCTTTGTTTCCCCTTTATGCTGCACTGCACACTTGTAGTCGGACTTATGTTCAGCCAAAAAGTAGGTTAGAACCCTGGCAGCTCCAACATGGAGTCTCAACCAGCACAAACCAGAACTGCCCCACCTCTTTCTGGTAGCAAACAGGACTGGCCCACTTCTGCCCAAAGGGGTAGAATGGAACGGTAAGTTCCATTCTCTCAAAGGATAGCTCTGCCATTTACGCTGCCATCTGCTGGTGAACCAGGCACATTACATGTAATAAACAGTTACATAACAAGATTATGAATGCACATTGTGGAGGACCTGGAAAGACACACATAAGATGACATTATAATAGCCCATTAGAGATAGTAGCAGGGTGCAGTAGTGGTAACACCACTCTGGGGTGTTACACTTGTAGCAGGGATCCAGAAGGCCACCCAGTAATCAGCACTGGTTAGAATGTCGGCAACTCAGAGGTTGTTGCCCAGGCACTGCAGCATGTAGTCGCTCATGTGTGCCAGGCTGCCTAGAGGCAACAACAAGCTATCCTCTGTGGGAGGTGTATCGTCTGTGTCCTCTGTATCCCCCCCAGCCACACTCTATTGATGCCCATAAGCTGCTTCGGGTGCCACCCTGCTGTAAACACAGTTCCTCATCATCATCCTCCTCATCCTGCAGAACTGTGCCCTGGCTGGACAGTTGTGTACCTGGCCTCTGTTGGTGTAGGAACCCACCCTCTGAGTCACTTGTAAATTACTGGCCTGATATCTGTGGAAATGATCCCTCTTCCTCCTCCTCTTCTTCCTGTGCCACATCCATTTCCATCATTGCCCGAAGTGTTTTTTTCAAGGAGACATAGAAATGGGATAATAACGCTGAGGACTGCATCATCGGCACTGGCCATGTTGGTGGAGAACTGGAAACAGCGCAACACGGCACACACGTCCCGCATGGAGGCCCACTCGGTGGTGAAGTGGTGCTGTTCCACAGAGCGACTCACCTGTGTGTGCTAAAACTCCACTATCGCCTGCTGCTGCTCGCACAGTCTCTCCAGCATGTGCAAGGTGGAGTTCCACCTTGTGGGCACGTCGCATATTAGGTGGTGAGCTGGAAGGCTGAAGTTACGCTGCAGCGCAGACAGGTGAGCAGCAGCAGGGTGAGAACGCCAAAAGCGCACATAAATGGCCCGCACTCTCTGCAGCAGCTCTGACATATCGGGGCAATTTACACCACCAAATTCAGCACATGTACCAGGCAAGAAATGTGCGTCAAACTGGCTAGACTCAGAGCTGCTACGAGATTTCGCCCGTTATCGCCACTTGAGGCTCAGCGGCACCGACTACTCATCGGTCTGTTGTTCCATGCCCGTCCACAGCTCCTGCGCGGTGTGTTTTTTTTCCCCCTAAACAGATGAGTTTCAAAACTGCCTGCTGTTGTTTCCCCCTGGCTGTGCTGAAGTTGGTGGTGAAGGTGTTATACTGAACAGATGAGGAGGAAGCGGAGTAGGAGGCAACAGGAGGCAACGAGAGATGTCCTGCAATCCTCGGTGGCGGTAGGACATGCGCCAAACTACTATCCACCACTGCATTTACTCAGTGTGCTGTTAGGGAGATATAACTTCCCGGCCGTGATTACTGGTCCATGTATTGGTAGTTATGTGGACCTTGCCACAGATGGCGTTGCGCAGTGAACACCTGATTTTGTTTGCCACTTGGTTGTGCAGGGCAGGGATGGCTCACCTGGAAAAGTAGTGGTGGCTGGGAACTACGTACCGTGGGAGAGGCACCGCCATGAGGTTTTTAAAAGTCTCTCTCTCTCTTCACCAGACGGAATGACAGTATTTCAAATGCCAGGAATTTTGAAATGCTGGCATTCAGGGCCAGGGATCGCGGGTGGGAAGGGGGCTACTTCCTCTTTCTCTCCAGTGTTTGGGGGATGAACAGCTGAACGCTTCCATGGGACAGTGTGGACATACTGGGTCACAGTGGTGGAGGTGGTGATGTTGCTGCCACATCCTCTGTTTGCGGGTTGGCAGGTGCCACTGTCACTCCAGAAGGGGAAAAAAGTAAATCCTGCTCCAGCGCTTCAAACCCAATTCAGACAGTCTTGGATGTAGAAAGGTTTCTTTATTCCATAAAAAATGCGCACAAGCAAAAACAACGCGTTGCGGGGAGTTCAGATCCCCTTCATTATGACAACTCCACCTCCTATATCCGCGCTGCAGATTACTATATTTTTTTTAGATGAGGTGGTCGAAGATGTGGGTGGTTTTGTTTCATTTTTAATTCTATTATTTCAAAATGTCTTTTTATAGTAATTTTCCTTACGAACTGATTTAGATTCAGAAATAGGTTGAATTCATTTATTTTAGATGAGGGGCAGAATGACAGGCCTTTAGCTAGTAGAAAAAACTTCGCTTCTGGTAAGTGCATGCTTGGATAGATTAGAAATGTCCAGGTCCTGATTAGTTGTTGTTATGCTGTCACTCCTTGCTTTCTTTTTGCCAGTACCTCCTGTGCAGCCTCTTCTGCATTTTTTCTTTTTAACAATTTCCAGTCTAATAGGTGGAAAAAGTGGGTTATAGTGGTTGTCTTGGGGCTTTTTAAAATCGGATATGATATAGTGGGTGTTAGTAGGGGAGGTAACACTAAAAAAGACACCGAGGTGGATGGTTCCGCTATGGGGCGTATAGCTTGGATGACTATATCTGAATTAATGGTATCATTGTACGGTGATTGGTAGGTAAAAATTCCTTGTGGGTGTGACCTTATACCGTTGTCATCGGTTTATGATACATACTGTATAATGATGGCTGTAAGGTAGGTGAAGTGTAGTTTTGGATAAGGGAATCCGCTTCTACATCAGAGAATATGGAGAGTACTGGGGATGTGAGTGTGGATTCAGAAGATAGATCTGGGTAAACCGAAAACTGTATGTGGCAGGTTCAGGGGTGCTCACTCAGCTAAGAATTCTAGGCCGAATACTGAGGCAGGTTTTTTGCACACGGCCTGATTAGTGGAAGTGGCTTTGATGGTATCTGGAATGGGTAAAGGAGTGTGACATTCCAGGTTAGACATATTGATGGAGTGGTTTGAACCACTGAGTGGGGTATGGATCTGTCGTGGTCCTGACTTTGCCCATAGGTGAACCTCTGGAGCACGTGGGGTACATATGTTTGGTGGTACTTGTGGTGTTTGGGTCACTTCCACTTTACTACCTTGTCCAAACCTAATGCGTTGGTGTTTTGGTTTGGAGGGATATGATGTAACCGGCCAGCTAAGACCTGTCCTAGGTTGCTAATATAGCTTATACTGTATGTGTATATAGCCAGACCTGCCAATAACCTAAATATAGTTCCTATGTTTATGTGTAAAAACCCATCACCACCATTTCTTTATAGCAGAATGGATTGTTTTGCCCCATTCATCACCAAACAGAACCGCAAGGAGTATAAGAGATATGGACTAATATTTACATGTCTGAGCTCCAGAGCAATTCACCTGGAAATGTTAGAGGATATGTCAACTGGCGCATTCATCAATGCCAAGGGATTCTGTCACCTCGTTTTCGGTTATAGAGCTGCGGACATGCACGGCTAGATCGCCGCTAGCATGTTCGCAATATACCTGTCCTATTGGGCTGTGTCCTTTTATTTTGTTTAAAAAATGATTTAGAGATATGTAAATGAGACTTGTAAGGTGCCCAAGGGGCTGTACGAACCTTCTTGGTGCCCAGCCACGCCCCCCTGTGAAGGAGCCCAGCGCCTCCTATGTCCTCTGAATCTCCTCCTTTCGTCACAGTTAGATTGCCGTAATCTCGCGATGCGCAAGCTCGTGCATGCGCAGTTCCCATATAGTGTTTCTTCCCTGTGCTGGCATCAGCTTCAGGGAAGGAACTGTGCATCACGAGATTACAGCAATCTAACTGTGACGAAAGGAGGAGATTCGGAGAACATAGGCAGTGCTGGGCTCCTTCACAGGGGGGCATGGCTGGGCACCAGGAAGGTTTGTACAGCCCCTTTGGCACCTTACAAGGCTCATTTACATATCTATAAAATCATTTTTTAAACAAAATAAAAGGACACAGCCCTATAGGACAGGTATATTGTAGACATGCTAGCAGCGAAGTGACTGAAGGTAGATTACACGGTCATTGGATATCAATTTCACAGCAGGCCAGTGGACTACAGGCCCCAAAAATTATGCATTCAGTGGACAGAAAAGAACAAGTATGTGGCTGGAGGTAGATTATACGGTCAGTGGATATCAACTTCACAGCAGGCCAGTGGACTACAGGCCCCAAAAATTATGCATTCAGTGAACATAAAAGAACAAGTAAGTATGTGGCTGGAGGTAGATTACGCGGTCATAGGATATCAATTTTACTGCAGGCCAGTACAAATCCAGGTCAAATACATGTTTAAAAGAACTAAAAATATAAAATTGGATTAAAAACATGGCTAACAAAATCCCCTCTCTTGAAAAAAAAAACCCTAATGATAATAGTTGAAACACGTGATCGTCACAGGTGTTAAATTCCTCCGAGGCCCAAAACATTAGGCATTCAACGGACAGAAGAGGCCTTTTATGCCGCTGTATTTAACTAAGACACAGACCATTATTTGTTCTGGGTGTTGGCGGATATTTGTGGGCTGTCATGAGGAAATTCAATTAAACATGGTCGACTCATCACATGTGTTGAATTCCTCCAAGATCCATGCCTCATTCAATTTTAGAAATGTAAGGTAGTCCACACTGTCGTGAGCTAGGCGAGTGCACTTAGCGGTCACGATCCCCCTGCTGCGCTGAACGTCCTTTCAGACAGGACACTGGACGAGGGGCAAGCCAACAGTTCCATGCAAATTGTGCCAGCTCTGGACACAGGTCAAGCCTGAACACCCAGTGGTCCAGGGGTTCCTCACTTCTCAGAGCATCCACATCGGCCTTTAACCCGATGTAGTCGGACACCTGTCGGTCTAGCCATTCCCTGTGGCTTGATCCAGAGGGTGGCTGTCGATGGGTTGGCTGCAAGAATGATCTCATATCCGAAGTGACCAACACATCTTCAAAACGCCCTCTTCTTGCATGCGCTGTTGGATTAGTACCTGGTAGAAATTTCTCTGCCAGCGCCCGCGAAAGCAGAATGCAGCATTTCTCGAAGCAAGGCCTGGAAGTGCTGCATTCTGACAGCCCTCTGTGATGCTGGTAACATCTCTGCCATTTTGTGTTTGTACTGGGGGTTTAAGTACATTGCCACCTAGTACTGGTCCTTGCCCTTTATCCTTTTTACACGGGGGTCCCTCTTCAAACACTGGAGCCCCCATTTGCACTAAACTGGAAGCGGTGGAGTGACCTGACTCCTGCTCATCGTCCAGGATAATGTCATCCTCGTTCTCCTCCCCCCAGCCACAGACAACACCAGGGATCCCAGAAAAGTTTAAAGCATGCTCTTCTTGCTCCTCCTACGCACCGGCACCAACCTCCTCTGACTCCTCTTCAGACTCCTGTTGACTTGTCTCAGATGGAGTAGCCCCCCTGGGACATCATCCAGGATTGCAACTTCTTCATCTTTCTGCTCCTGCTCTTCAACGGCTTGATCAATGACACAACCTAATGCATGCTCCAGAAAGAAGGTGTAAGGTGCGATGTCACTGATGGCGCCCTGGCTGCGACTGACCAGTTTGGTGATCTCATTAAATGGCCGCAGAAGTCTGCATGCATCGCCCATAAGCAGCCACTGGCGCAGTGAAAAAAAACCGTGTAAGATCTTCTAAAATGTCCAGAGATTTTCCTGGCCTGCCGCAAGACGTCCTGGACCCGGGGGTATTTTGCAACGAATCGATGAAAAACTAAGTTCAGGACTTGTGCCATGCTGGCACGTCAAATAGGTTCTGGTGGGCACAGCGGAAGAGGCAGTAGCAGTGGAAAAGGAGGAGTCAGCAGAGGAGGAGACAGAGAATGGAATATGAGGAGGAGAAGAAGAGGCAGGCCTGCATGAAATCCGTGTCGATAACACCAAATCCACAAGGGTGCCACAGGTTGCATGCATGACGGCCGTTAGAAGGTTCACCCAGTGGGCAGTAAAAGTTAGGTACCTTCCCTGCCCGTGTTTACCACTTGCCGCTGAATGTGGCCATATAGCTCCGGGATGCCCATTTTGGAGAGATATTTCCTTCTGGGGACCCTCCATTGCAGTGTGCTAATGGCCACAAATTTTTTAAAGGCCTCTGAGTCCACCAGTTTATATGGCAGTAGTTGGCGGGCAAGCAGTTCCGACAAGCCAGCGGTCAGCTGTTGGGAAAGAGGGTTATCCGGCGTCATCATCTTTTTTGCGCTCGAACATTTGGGCCACAGCAGCCTGCCTTCTGCCAGATGAACGTAACGACGGCACGGTGGAAGGTGGAGTGGGAGGACAAATGGGAGGACAAGGAGAAGAGGCAGGAAGTGAAGCACCGGGAGTGTGGCTTTGTGGGTTCTGATAGTGTTGCTTCCCCTGGGCTCGGTGATGGGAGGTCAGGTGCCTTCTTAAGGCGGTCATCTCTAGGTGAGTGTTGGGCTTACCGCGACTTATGCGTTGACAGCACAGACTGCAGATGGCAACACAATTGTCAGCAGCGGACACGTTAAAAAAAAAAAAAAAAAAAAAAAAAAAAAAGCCCACACTGCTAAGTCATGTGCCGGCGTCCTGGGAGCGCCAGATGTGACCGTGCATGGTGGATGGCTCGTTCCAGATACATTAGCAGTCTGCTTTTTGCCTCCTGTGTACTGTAAGTTCTGCCTGCTTCTCCTCCCTATCTGCTGCTCCATCTATCCCTCTGAACTCCCCTCCTCTTTCTCTCTTTTGGGCACCCACGTGATGTCCAGTGACACGTCATAATTTTCACCTTCACCACCACTGACATTAGACATCTCAGAGTAGGCAGCAACAGCGGGGACCACCCTCCTTGGGCTGATCTGGGTACTGCCGTCAGATTGCTGGGTTGCGACAGTTCGGCGCTATGCAAAAAAAAAATGGCGCGTGTGAATATCGCCATATGTTTGCATGTTCGGCGAATCGCGAACTAGCAAAGTTCGCCGTGAAACGACTACCGGGCGATCCGCAAGGCCATCTCTAATCCTCATTCTTTGAGGTCACCCACCGAACTAACAGACAGATTAACTATATTAATTCCCCTGTCACGTATGCAGTGCAGGTGTACCTCACATCAAAAATGGGTATATAGGTGAAACTCGAAAAATTTGAATATCGTGCAAAGTTCATTTATTTCAGTAATGCAACTTAAAAGGTGAAACTAATATATGAGATAGACTCATTACATGCAAAGCAAGATATTTCAAGCCTTTATTTGTTATAATCTGGATGATTATGGCTTACAGTTTATGGAAACCCCAAAGTCACAATGTCAGGTACCCTTTGCTCAGGGGGTAAGGATTATTTAGCTGACTAGAGTGTGACACTTTGAGTCTAGAATATTGAACCTTTTCACAATATTCTAATCTTAAGTTGCATTAATGCAACTCCTTTTAAGTTGCATTACTGAAATAAATGAACTTTTGCACGATATTCAAATTTTTCGAGTGTCACCTGTATGTCACCCATCGAACTAACAGATGTATTAACTATATTAATTTCCCTGTCATGTATGCAGTGCAGGTGTACCTTACACCAAAAATGGGAATATGTCACCCACCGAACTAACAGACGGATTAATTATATTAATTTCCCTGTCACGTATGCAGTGCAGGTGTACCTCACACCAAAAATGGGTATATGTTACGGGCCGAACTAACAGTCAGATTAACTATTTTAATTTCCCTGTCATATATAAAGTGCACGTGTATCTCACACCAAAAATGGGTATATGTCACTGTCACACTGGACAGGATACAAGATACCACAGAAAACCACAAACAAGTGTCTAGGCCAGAAGCTGGGGATAAAAAGGTCACCTCCTTACAAATCCCTACCAGCTGTCCCTAAACTACTGTGCCCACATTCAGACCCTGAAGGTGGGAATAAACGTGCCCCCGTGCCTAAGGCTGAAGATAACCTAAAATCCCTAAGATGGTGACAGGGGAAAAGAGACAGCCTGCTTCCTCAGGACCTGGAGGAGGCAGGCGTCTCCCTAACAGCCTAGACAGAACACCCAAAAGAAAACCAAAATCAACTTATCTTGTCACAGAGCAGAAATGGCAAATCCTTCCTTCCTTCCACAGAGCAAGACTGAAGCTATAACCCGCACGGAACACTGGGAAGAGGCATGATTTAAACTCCTACAAATGACCCCACCCAGAGCACCTGAAGTGAGGCGGATACAGCTCAACTCCAAAACAAAAACAAAAAACTGCACACCTGCTGCTAACCTGGCAGACCTCTGCACATAATCTGAGCAGGACATGACAGTCACCCACCGAACTAACAGACGGATTAACTATATTTGTGGTCATGGCTACGGCCAAGAGATATCTGAAGAACCCTAGGGAGAGAAACAACGGGAACAACCTAACTCAGCTAGGCGTGTCTTAGCTAACCTGACTACATGGCTTGTTGTGTGCCCTAAGCCATGATCGTGGGTAGGCCTATAAGTGGGCAGAAACCAAGCCAAATAGGGTAGAAAAGGGACTCGAATGACATGTGCAAACTAATCCCCAAGCCAACTGCAACGCGTCAGGGATCTAGAGCAAAAAATTCAGGGTGCATGAGGCAAGGCCAGAAGGAGATCTACAGCCCATCTTGTGGATGACAAGGCCAGAGACATGATGCTCAATATCGCGGATACTGCCCCTAAGCGGAATGGAGGACCGGGAATACGTTGTAAAATGGATCATGAAAACCAACTGACCCTTGTAAAGTTTTGGTTCTAGGGAGTACTGGCATGCCCTAGTCTCAGGAGATTGTGGGACCGAAACCTAATTGCCTAGACTATGCAGGAATCCTATATAGATAGGAAGAGAATCCTTGAATAGTTCCCCAGACAACAGCTAGCTGCCAGCCGTGGTCCGAGCGTTGTTCTACTGTGTGCCCCTGAGAATTGTTTTAACGATTGAGACGCGAAGACCGACCTACTATCTGAATCTTCTACCGTGAGGAAATGCTGAACTTTGTCCAAAACCCAATTCAACGTGCTTGTAGGGAGTCTGAGGTTAGTGCGGCAAGAAGCTACGAAGCCATAATATACAGGATTCTGTCTATGCCCTCCCATGAGTGAGGGAATGCAATTGCAATGAAGCTACCGGCGAAAATGAATTCCTGGTCGTGGTAAAAAGGCAAAGACTTTGCGCGGGGACCTGTTTGACAAGATATGATCAACTACGAACAGAGACTGAAATGCTAGAGGGAATTATGTCTACTGCCTAACTAAAGTGCGTTAAAAAACACTTTATTTCATTATATTAAAAAAACTCCACACTTATAGGCTCATAGGGTGAACTGGAACTTATACAGACCAATCATATGCTGGTTCCGAATTGCACCCTACCACAAGAACTCCTAATATGTATAGGAGTATGAAAAGCAAAGGGAAGCTCCTATTGCAGTCCTAAAAATGTATCTGTACTAATCCCTCAGGGCTGTAGACACCATAGACAGTGCTGTATAGGACAAAAATATAGAAGGGGTGTATCCTGTTGGGGCTCAGCAAAGGAAAGAGAGTCAGCCTGCATGTATCAAATCTATACTGCAGTGTAATGCTCGACGCATTTCCCTTCCGACTATTGTCGGTAATTCATCAGGAGCATCGATCCAAATGTATGGCCAACACTGTGTACTGCGACCCTGATGGTGGGTGCGCAATAATCTCGCCAAACACACTTCGATCTGCTGACTATAAGACTGCACGCCTCTGATGGCGTGCATGCAGCAAACAAACGAGCCTCCTGGCACTGTAGTGGCCGTAACGCGCGCGAAGTATGCGCTGATTAATTGTAGACCCCATAGACCAGGCATCCTCAAACTGCGGCCCTCCAGCTGTTGCAAAACTACAACTCCCAGCATGCCCGAACAGCCTATGGGTATCAGCCTACAGCAGGGCATTGTGGGAGTTGTAGTTTTATAACAGCTGGAGGGCCGCAGTTTGAGGATGCCTGCCATAGACAGTGCTGCATAGGACAAAAATATAGGAGGAGTATTCCCTGTTGGGGCTCAGCAAAGGAAAGAGAGTCAGCCTGCATGTATCAAATCTATACTGCAGTTTAATGCTCGACGCTTTTCCCTTCTGACTATTGTCGGTAATTCATCAGGAGCATCGATCCAAATGTATGGCCAACACTGTGTACTGCGACCCTGATGGTGGGTGCGCAATAATCTCGCCAAACACACTTCGATCTGCTGACTATAAGACTGCACGCCTCTGATGGCGTGCGTGCAGCAAACAAACGAGCCTCCCGGCACTGTAGTGGCTGTAACGCGCGCAAAGTATGCGCTAATTAAATGGAGATGTCTCCTCCCCTCTCACTGCCAGGCATCCAATAGGCGTTCGTTCGCTACCACCGCGCCTCCTACTGCCGTCATCACTAACTTCTGACAGGCAGCCAATCCACGCACAGCCGTTCGTCTTCGGCAACGCCTCCTTCTGTCGTCATTCTTCGCTACGGCAGTGGGGAGTAAGTATATTCGTGACGAATGCTAGGGTTATAATCTAGACGGGGATATGAGGCCCATAAAGATATCTCCAGATTCGGATAAACCTTATGTCCATAAATGGGAACAGTTGAAACATTACCTGCCATAGATAGTAGCCAAAATTAAACAGAAATGTCAGTCACTGACACTCCTGTTCAGAAACACGATGGATCCAATTGGATCCTGTCTCATGAGTGGTCTCTATGTCTGGCAGGTAGAGGGAGAAACAAACGGAGGGAACAACCATATCAATTGAACAGGAAGGCAAGGGATGTATAAAATACACCGCACAGTGAGGGGCAACGCTATTCATTCAATAAAGCATGCAAATGAAATAGCATCATTAAGGCCCTTTGGTTTTTACTGAAAATCCACTGCGCTTCCTTTCTGAGGAGGAGTGTATCAACATCTCCTCCCCTAAGAGGTGGTCGCACATGTTCTATCCCCTGAAATTTGAAACAGTCAGTTGTCATGGGGTGATTGGTTGCCACATGTTACGCAATAGGGGTATCACCATAGCTTCTGATCTTCAGTAAGTGCTCCCCTATGCGTCTCCTAAATTCGCGCTTTGTTCCCTACATATTGTAATCCATTATCCACCCCTACTGTCTTACAATTAATAAAGGATTTGATGTTATATCTGTGTCCTGTGATTGAGCTAGTAAAGTGTGCACCCTTCAGAATAACTTTGCAGGCTATACAATTCACACATTTGTATGTGCCATTTGGTATATTCGCCCCTAACCAGGTCTCATTGGTAGGGGAGTTAAAAGCACTATGGACCACCTTATCCTTTATATTTCCACCACGACGATATGATATCATAGGATATCCTCCTACTAGATGCCCAACATCTGGGTCCGTTTTTAGAATCTCCCAGTGTTCAGTCAACAACGCACGTATCTCCTTGTGTGCCGTGTCATAGGTCACTATGATACGTAGTTGAGCATCCTCAGATACCCTATTTTTGGGGTGCAGGAGATTTTCCCTATTGCATGCAGCCGCACACTGATAGGCCTCCTTCAAAACAGTTTTTGGGTACCCCTTGTCCACAAACCGTTTCTGTAGGTCATCCACTGATGCCTTAAAATCAGACCACTGAGAACAGTTCTGTCTCATTCTAGGGTATTGCCTCTTAGGAATGCCTCTTTTAAGTGGGTGTGGATGTCCACTTTCCCACTTCAAGAGTGCATTAGTGGTCGTGGGTTTGCGGAACACTTTTTTGTTTTCAGATATCTAGAGGGATCAAACGAAGCGCGAATTTAGGAGACGCATAGGGGAGCACTTACTGAAGATCAGAAGCTATGGTGATACCCCTATTGCGTAACATGTGGCAACCAATCACCCCATGACAACTGACTGTTTCAAATTTCAGGGGATAGAACATGTGCGACCACCTCTTAGGGGAGGAGATGTTGATACACTCCTCCTCAGAAAGGAAGCACAGTGGATTTTCAGTGAAACCAAAGGGCCTTAATGATGCTATTTCATTTGCATGCTTTATTGAATGAATAGCGTTGCCCCTCACTGTGCGGTGTATTTTATACATCCCCTGCCTTCCTGTTCAATTGATATGGTTGTTCCCTCCGTTTGTTTCTCCCTCTACCTGCCAGACATAGAGACCACTCATGAGACAGGATCCAATTGGATCCATCGTGTTTCTGAACAGGAGTGTCAGTGACTGACATTTCTGTTTAATTTTGGCTACTATCTATGGCAGGTAATGTTTCAACTGTTCCGATTTATGGACATAAGGTTTATCCGAATCTGGAGATATCTTTATGGGCCTCATATCCCCGTCTAGATTATAACCCTAGCATTCGTCACAAATACACTTACTCCCCACTGCCGTAGCGAAGAATGACGACAGTAGGAGGCGTTGCCGATGAGAACGGCTGTGCGTGGATTGGCTGCCTGTCAGAAGTTAGTGATGATGGCAGTAGGAGGCACGGCCGGTGGTAGCGATCGAACGCCTATTGGATGCCTGGCAGTGAGAGGGGAGGAGACATCTCCATTTAATCAGCGCATACTTCGCGCGCGTTACGGCCACTACAGTGCCTGGAGGCTCGTTTGTTTGCTGCATGCACGCAATCAGAGGCGTGCAGTCAGTAGATCGAAGTGTGTTTGGCGAGATTATTGCGCACCCACCATCAGGGTCGCAGTACACAGTGTTGGCCATACATTTGGATCGATGCTCCTGATGAATTACCGACAATAGTCGGAAGGGAAACGCGTCGAGCATTAGACTGCAGTATAGATTTGATACATGCAGGCTGACTCTCTTTCCTTTGCTGAGCCCCAACAGGGAATACTCCTCCTATATTTTTGTCCTATGCAGCACTGTCTATGGCAGGCATCCTCAAACTGCGGCCCTCCAGCTGTTATAAAACTACAACTCCCACAATGCCCTGCTGTAGGCTGATACCTATAGGCTGTTCGGGCATGCTGGGAGTTGTAGTTTTGCAACCGCTGAAGGGCCGCAGTTTGAGGATGCCTGGTCTATGGGGTCTACAGCCCTGAGGGATTAGTGCAGATACATTTTTAGGACTGCAATAGGAGCTTCCCTTTGCTTTTCATACTCCTATACATATAAGGAGTTCTTGTGGTAGGGTGCAATTAGGAACCAGCATACGATTGGTCGGTATAAGTTCCAGTTCACCCTATGAGCCTATAAGTGTGGAGATAATTTTTTTATATAATGAAATAAACAGTTTAACGTACTTTAGTTAGGCAGTAAACAGTATTCAATTAGTACGTCCATCTATTATACTATAGTTAATCAGTGCTAGAGGGAATTACCCTACTTGTTCCTCAGGACCTGAACGAAAGCATGAACAATTAAAGCAAGACAAAATATCTGCGTAAGACATGACAATGATGCTGTAGGGCGAACCGGACCAGTTTGCGGTCAAAACATAAAGTGAGCGATTAACATGGATTATTAGGAAATTAGGGAAGCAGGTATGTATGTGATACATACGGGCCAAATCAGCCCAGATGCACAGATGGACAACCAACCAGGCAATCAGCCCAGCAGGACTGACAACAGTCATCGGGCCCCCAAAGCTATGGGGCCAAAGCCGTCATCGGGCCCCCGAAGCCATGGGGCCAAAGCCGTCATCGGGCCCCCGAAGCCATGGGGCCGATTTTTTTATTTTTATTTTTTTAAATCAAGAAATTATAACTACAATAAGTGACCTGAATAAGGTGCAGGTGAAATTAAACCATGAGCCTGATCGATGTGGCAGGCGATACCTAAGATAAACTACGTGGCCTGAATAACATGCAAGGCAAAATATCGTTAGGAACGAGACCTGACCGACGTGGAAGGTGACCCCCAACATGAATCAATTGCATCACCTGTAAAGATGAAGGGAAACGTGACAGAAAATGGAGATAATAACGGACATTAACCCCTTCCCGACCACAATCTGTATATATACACGTGATAGCTGCACATACCCCGTGCAGCTACCACGTATATAAACGTTCTGGCAGCTCTTTAATCGAAGCGCTGCAAAGCATACAGTGCAGTAATGCCGGCAAGGGACCAATCAGAGTGGCCCCTTGCCGGCAATCGACCAATCGGATTGCAGCAGTGAAAAAATGCCGGTTTCAGGCTCTGATCTGCGCTCTGCAGATCAGAGCCTGAAATCACAGTGTCCACGTGCCCCCCCCGATCCGTGCAGCCCCCCCAATCTGTGCAGCGCCCCCCCCGATCTGTGCCGCCCCCCCCCCCCCCGATCTGTGCAGCCACCCATCAATGCCCCCTCCATCTGTGCCCCATCTTGTGTCCACAGACAGTGCCCCTCCTTAATTCCGCCCCCTCCATTTCTCCTGCTGGCCGCGGAATGGAAGCGTCACACCCTCCCCCTCCCCTTACAGCGCTGCCCCCCGCTCGGTCTGCCCCCCTGCTGTGTTTGATGGCGACGGCTCCATTCCCGAGCCGCCATCAGAGTGTCAGCTCTATGCTGATACTCTGCTGTAAGTTCTGTAACCCCATAGATGCCGCGGCAGCGGCATCCATGGTGTTAATAGAGGGATGGGGCTCCCTCTCTCCACCATCGGGGCTGCTGCGCTGCGATGGCAGCCCTGGTGGTTGCCATGGCAACCGGACGCTTTGCAAAAGCATCCGCTGTTGCCACCTACAGGGCATCTGAATGTATTACACTTTGCAATGCAAGAGCATTGCAAAGTATAGTACAGCGCCACTGGATCTTCAAGATCCAAGAGGGACTTGATAAAAAATAAAGTTAAAAAATTAATAAAAGTAAAAATAAATAAATTTAAATGTAAAATTAAAAAAATTTATTGCATTTTCCTATAAAAAATTAAAAATGGAAAAACTACACATATTAGGTATCACCGCGTCCGTAACAACCGTCTCTATAAAGATATCACATGATAGACCCCGTCCGATAAACACCATAAAAAATAAAAACTGTTTAAAAAAAAGGCCATTTTTGTCACCTTACATCACAAAAAGTGCAACAGCAAGCGATCAAAAAGGCGTATGACCCCCAAAATAGTACCAATCAAACCGTCACCTTGTCCCGCAAAAAAATGATACCCTATTTAAGACAATCGCCCAAAAAGTAAAAAAGCTATGGCTCTCAGACTATAGACACACTAAAACATCATTTTAGTGGTTTCAGAAATGCTATTATTGTGTAAAACTTAAATAAATAAGAAAAAGTATACATATTAGGTATTGCCACGTCCGTAAAGATCTTCTCTATAAAACTATCACATGACCTAACTCCTCAGATGAACGCTGTAAAAATAAATAAATGAAAACTGTTCCAAAACAGCCAATTTTTGGGTCACCTTGCCCCATAAAGTGTAATAATGAATGATCAAAAAATCCTATGTACCCAAAAATGGTACCAATAAAAACCTCAACACTTTCTGCAAAAAACGAGCCCCTGCACAAGACGATCGGCAGAAAAATAAAAAACATATGGCGTTCAGAAAACCAATCTAGCACAATCTGCCTTCCAAAAACCGTATGGCATTCCTTTCCTTTTGCGCCCTGCCGTGTGCCCGTACAGCAGTTCACGACCACATGTGGGGTGTTTATGTAAACCGCGGAATCAGGGTAATAAATATTGAGTTTTGTTTGGCTGTTAACCCTCAATGTGTTAAAGAATTTTTTTTTATAAAATGGAAAATCTGCCAAAAATGTGAAATTTAGAAATTTCATCTCCATTTTCCTTTAATTCTTGTGGAACGCCTAAAGGGTTAACAAAGTTTGTAAAATCAGTTTTGAGTAACTTGAGGGGTGTAGTTTCTACAATGGGGTCATTTATGGGGGTTTCCACTATGTAAGCCCCACAAAGTGATAGGTATGACTTTTTCTGTTTTAGAAGCAGAGAAATTGAAATTTGGAAAATTGTGAATTTTTCCAAATTTTGGGTAAATTTTGAATTTTTTCATAAATAAAGGTGAAATATATTGACTCAAATATATGACTATCATGAAGTACAATGTGTCACGAGAAAAAAATCTCAGAATGGCGTGGATAAGTAAAAGTGTTCCAAAGCTATTACCACATAAAGTGACGCATGTCAGATTTGTAAATTTTGACCTGGACACTGGGGCATCAATGACCCTTGGTCATGAAAGGGTTAACTAAAATGAACCTAAATAACATAAGCTGGCAAGCAGGTAAAGATGTGAGTCATTCAAAACCAAAAGCATAGCTGCACAGGTGGACAGACAACCATTGGTCGGACCCCTGAAGCCATGGGGCTGAAGCAACCACCAGGGGCTCATGGGGCCAGGGCAGCCGCCGGGATGCGAACCTTAGAATTAAGGACGGCTGGGGAAAATATTGGGGCTTAACCCAACGGGTTTAGTAATCAACCGGTTGTTCCAAATGCCTTACACATGTAGAGGCACTTATAACTCTATTTTCATATAGTACAAAAGGTACTACTGGTTGCCTACTCTTGACATGTGTATGCTGAACAGTGACATTAAAATATAACTTTTATTGATCACAAATTAGAACTTAAATATAACTATCTAACCTACTATTAAAATTATCTAATAGATCCTCTAGTGTGCTATGTTACTTGCTAGCTGTGCTATTATTATAGTAGCCTGGTAGCAGCGCGCTTGCTCCAGTCACTACTTATTGTTTAGAGCGATGTTTACATTTGTCACATGCAGAGGTCTATACAGTCTAAAACCTAAGGTTTAGCACATGAAAAGCATGGTATAAAGCAGACATGTAAATGCAATCTGAAAGTGAGCAGAGTATTGACGTGATGCGAAAGCTGACAAGTGAACGCAGCTCTAGTACTGAATGGAGTATAGGACAAGATGTAAAAGCAGACAGGCGGACGCAGCTTTGGATGTGAACGGAATATTAACTTGATGTGACAGCAGACATGGAAAGCGGCTTTGGTGAGTGGGTTATGCGACCTGGTGTAGCAGTAGAAGTGTGAACACAACTCTGAGTATAAGCAGAGCATAAAATTTAGTATAACAGCAGCTCTGGTTGTGAACAGGGCATAACATAGATGTAACAGCGACATGAATGCAGTTCTTGAAATGGGCCTGGAAAGAACCTGTAGTAGCATAGGACGTGTGAACGCAGCTCTGGGTGCGAGTAGAGTAAACCTGATATACAGATAGATGGATGAATGCAACTCTGGTCGAGGGTGGAGTCCCAAAAAATATTTGACAGCGTAGTGTGAATGCACCTCTGGGGCCGAGAATGAAATTGGTAGAACAGAAGCTCTAAATGTGAGTGGAGCCTCCCGTTCGCTAGCTAAGCCTGTTCCGACCGTCCAGGAGAGACGGCCCTGGCCCAACCTACTTACGTAGTATGGCGCGTGCATGCTACAGTAGCAGAGAGCAAAATAACAAGCTCCATACTGCAAAGAAAGACTCCTACCACCAGAGAAGCTAGTCTGCTAATGACACCCAGCGGCAGCTGTGCACCTGAGAACACGCCTGTGAGTGAGGGTGTGGCTCGTATATGAAGAGCCTACGCCCCTCCCACAAATGCAGGCTGACTAATCAGCCTTACCAACTCATTTCCCTGTCACGTATTCAGTGCAGGTGTAACTCACACCAAAAATGGGAATATGTCACCCACTGAACTAACAGACAGATTAATTATATTAATTTCCCTGTCACGCATGCAGTGCAGGTGTATCTCACACCAAAAATGGGAATATGTCACCCACCGATCTAACAGACGGATTAACTATATTAATTTCCCTGTCACGTATGCAGTGCAGGTGTATATCACACCAAAAATGGGTATATGTCACTGGCCAAACGAACAGTCAGATTAACTATATAATTTCCCTGTCACGTATAAAGTGCAGGTGTACCTCACACCAAAAATGGGTATATGACGTGCACCGAACTAACAGTTGGATTAACTATTGTAACGGACCGTTTCAGCAGACAAGGGGTTAAGATCCGTTTAGGCGATATGCCCCTTTCTGAGAGACAGGCACAGCTACTGAAGAACATCAACCTCCCAAACTGGATACAAAATAGCACTCCAAACTGGAACCTCACAAATAGCTGCCAGCAGACGAACAGGAAAAGCATACAATTGGCTTACACTCCTGGAAATCAGTCTCCAACAGCATACAGGGAATCCCCCCAATAACGAGACAAGGCTCCGTCTTGAGGGTCAAACAGTGCTCTGATGTGCTGGCACACCCAGCCTGGTTTTTATTACAGTTTTGCAAATACAGAACAGATACAACACATCCCCACAATGCATCATGGTTTCCTCCCCTCTGCCTGGGAGACAACCGAGGGCAATCCAATTATCTCTCAGGACAAAGGGGAGATCGCCAATACACACGTGGAGACAACAGGACAGACATCACAATTCAAACACACAATGGGACAATAGAAACACACCCACACAAAATCCTCCCCTCTGCCGATGATGATTATTGAACACAAGGGCGAATATAATCATCAAAGGCAGAGAAATACAGTTTTATAAAACATATCACAGGAACCCCAAAACATGCAATAACCCCATAACCAATATATCCTCGGAACCGAGGGATCTGGGTGAACCACATGTCCAAAATTCACCCACATCCGTTCAGTAGTTTGGAAGATACAGTTACACTGAAAATATACAAGTTATACCGAAAATAGTCACTAATAAATGTGTCCCCTGTTTGGTAGTTTCAAACTACTGAATGATGTCTCTGTGCACCAAATACAGGCAAGATAGCACCGTGTTGAAAAGTCAGAACAGTGTCTGTGAGCTAAAATGGCCGCTATCTATTGTTCTCACCATGTGCTTCATCCAAGCAAGTAAGGCAATAGATGCAATCCAGGGACAGAGGGCGCCGTCCCAAGTGCCTTAAGACCCAATAACTTAAGGGACCATAATCCCAGAGCAGGAGGCTGGTAAACAGCCCCCTCCAAAACACCGTGGCGAGGTTGGTTTCACCACAACTATATTAATTTCCCTGTTACGTATGCAGTGCAGGTGTACCTCACACCAAAAATGGGTATACTGTATGTCACCCACCTAACTAACAGATTAACTACATTAATTTCACTCAAAAACATAATAAAAATAGAGACGAAATACATCAAAAATGAAAGTGCGGTATACACCTGAGAGTATGGCTCTCAATGCAGAGGGGAGTACAATAGCTATACATCACTTAACCATCAAATGATAGTCAATGGAAACAAATGAGGTATATAAAAGCGTCAAGACCTGTGTCTATAATATCAAATGCATTTAACCCATCTCTCAAAGAGACAACAAACAATAACTAAAACCAACCCTTACATACCCATGAGTAGGACAATCACCTCATGAGAACTGCACACCCCGATACGCGTTTCGGCAACACCTTCATCTGGGGGAGCGGCTCTGCTTGAAAATGTGCTCTATTTAAGGGCAGAACTCACCAATCACCTTCGTGCTAATAAAATAATTGATTAAATAAATCCTGGTGTGCAAATCGCATCATGGCGCATCTCGGTCTGTCATCATCATTGCGTGCTGCCCGCATCTGACCGGAAATGCGTGGCGAACACGTGATGGCCAGTCACGTGACCGCCTATGCAACCCGGTCTCTAAGACACGCGGCGGACACATGCTCACTTTTTACTGTTAGGGAAGTTCGGGTTGCACTTTTTATATTCTAGCATTCCTTTGGCTGTAATTATTTATTGGTCACTTTCATTGTTTCCCATTTTTTTGCATGAACATTTATACATATTCACATTTATAACATGTCTATATAATGACGTAATTTATAATGAATTTGTTCTATTTTATTATTTTTGCAATCATGCTATATTTATGTACACATATGATTTGATTTATATTATGGTGAGATATAATATTGCAGTATCAGACCTACATCTATATTTCCTCTGTTTATACCTAGTCTTCATATATATATATATATTTGTTTATATGATATTTTATCTATATATGTTATAAAATGATTTGATCTTAGTACTTTTTTGCAGTTATTAAAACATTTATATTATTATATTTTATAATGTTCTGTTAACATATTATGGAGCAGGTAACAGATGTATAAACAGTGCTGCCCATAATTATTCATACCCCTGGCAAATTTTTACTTAAAGTTACTTTTATTCAACCAGCAAGTAATTTTTTGACGGGAAATGACATAGCTGTCACCCAAAAGATAATAAGACGATGTACAAGAGGCATTATTGTGGGGAAAAAAAATGTGCAGCTTTTATTTACATTTGACCAAAAAGTGTCCAGTCCAAAATTATTCATACCCTTCTCAATAATCAATAGAAAAGCCTTTATTGGCTATTACAGCAATCGAACGCTTCCTATAATTGCAGACCAGCTTTTTGCATGTCTTCACATGTATTGCTGCCCATTCATCTTTAGCAATGAGCTCCAAATCTTTCAGGTTGGAGGGTCTTCTTGCCATCACCCTGATCTTTAGCTCCCTCCACAGATTCTCAATTGGATTCAAGTCTGGACTCTGGCTGGGTCACTCCAAAACGTTAATGTTGTTGTCTGCTAACCATTTCTTCACCACTTTTGATGTGTGTTTTGGGTCATTGTCATGCTGAAATGTCCACTGGTGCCCAAGGCCAAGTTTCTCTGCAGACTGCCTGATGTTGTCAGTGAGAATCCTCATGTATTGCTCCCTGGTCCATTGGCTGAAAAACACCCCCAAAGCATTAGGTTCCCACCACCATGTTTGACAGTGGGGATGGTGTTCTTTGGGTTGAAGGCTTCTCCTTTTTTACGCCAAATGAAGGAAACATCATTGTGACCAAACAATTCAATTTTTGTTTCATCTGACCATAACACAGAAGACCAGAAGTCGTCTTCTTTCTCCAAATGAGCTTTTGCAAAGGCCAAGCAAGCTTTTGTGTGCCTAAGGCCTCAAACACACGACCGTTGTGTGCATCTGTGGCTGTTGTGCCGTTTTCCGTTTTTTTTCGCGGACCCATTGACTTTCAATGGGTTCGTGGAAAAATCGGAAAATGCACCGTTTTGCAGCCGAGACCGTGATCCGTGTATCCTGCCCGTCAAAAAAATATGACCTGTCCTATTTTTTTGACGGACAACGGTTCACGGACCCATTCAAGTCAATGGGTCCGTGAAAGAACACGGATGCACACAAGATTGGCATCCGTGTCCGTGATCCGTGGCCGTAGCTTACTTTCATACAGACGGATCCGGCCAGTGCGGCCCCCCCTCCCTCCCTCTATTGTAATAATTCGTTGGTGGCACAGTCTGCGCCCCGCCCCCCCCCCCTTCCTCCCTCTATTGTAATAATTCGTTGGTGGCACAGTGTGCGCCCCCCCCGCCCCCCCTTCCTCCCTCTATTGTAATAATTTGTTGGTGGCACAGTGTGCGCCCCTCCTATTGTACTATTGCTAAGTAACCATGGCAACCAGGGCTGCAGTAGTGTCCTGGTTGCCATGGTTACCGATCGGAGCCCCAGCGATTAAACTGGGACTCCGATCGGAACTCCGCTGCCTCAATGATCGGGGGGGGGGAGATGGGAGGCCGCACACTGGCCACCAATGTTGTTAATGCTATAGAGGGAGGGGGGGCCGATGGGGGGCGCACACTGTGCCACCAACGAATTATTACAATAGAGGGAGGAAGGGGGGGCGCACACTGTGCCACCAATGAATTATTACAATAGAGGGAGGAAGGGGGGGCCGGGGGGGCGCACACTGTGCCACCAACTAATTATTACAATAGAGGGAGGGAGGGGGGGGCGGGGGGCCGCACACTGTGCCACCAACCTATTATTACAATAGAGGGAGGGAGGGGGGGGCGCACTGGCCACCATTGATATTCAAACTGGGGAGGGGGGGTCTGCCCCCTGCTGCCTGGCAGCCCTGATCTCTTACAGGGGGATATGATAGTACAATTAACCCCTACAGGTGCGGCACCTGAGGGGTTAATTGTGCTGATCACGGCCCCCTGTAAGAGATCGGGTGCTGCCAGGCAGCAGGGGGCAGTCATGTACACAGTTTGTAGTATATTTTAACTAGAAGCGTCCCCATCACCATGGGAACGCCTCTGTGTTAGAATATACTGTCGGAAATGAGTTTTCACGATCTAACTCATATCCGACAGTATATTCTAACATAGAGGCATTCCCATGGTGATGGGGACACTTCAAGTTAAAATATACCATCGGATTGGAGAAAACTCTGATCCGATGGTATAAAAGGGACTCCAGACTTTACATTGAAAGTCAATGGGGACGGATCCGTTTGAAATGGCACCATATTGTGTCAACGTCAAACAGATCCGTCCCTATTGACTTGCATTGTAATTCAGGACGGATCCGTTTGGCTCCGCACGGCCAGGCGGACACCAAAGCAACTTTTTTTTCATGTCCGTGGATCCTCCAAAAATCAAGGAAGACCCATGGACGAAAAAACGGTCACGGGTCACGGACCAACGGACCCCGTTTTTGCAGACCGTGAAAAAATACGTGTGCATGAGGCCTTATCCGGAGAAGTGGCGTCCTCCTTGTTCTGCATCCGTGGAACCCAGCAGTGTGCAGTGTCCGTTGGATTGTCTGCCTTGAGACATTGCCACAAGCAGAGCCCAGATTCACCAGGATGGCCTTGGTGGTGATCCTTGGATTCTTTTTCACCTAACTATCCTCCTGGTGTCAGGAAACAGGGGGTGTTACCCCTACTCGGGGACCGCGGGCACGGCGCAGGGCACGTGTTCCCCTACAGCTCGGTAGAACACCTGGTGCCCGAGGTGCGGGTGCACGGCGTGTGCGCATGCGCAGTACGCAGGCTGCGTGCGCATTCCCGGGAGCATAGTGTTCCTGCATTATCCTGCTGTCAGGTGTGAGCCTTGCTTGGGGAGGTTCCCAGTACACATCTTCCTTGCCTGCCATTGGTTCCCGGGGAGGAAGGCCTCCTGGTTGCCTTGGGGACCAGGGGGTGGTTCCTACCTTCCCTGGCTATAAAGACCTGGCCTGAGCTCTGGCTCATTGCTGAGTTATTCCACCTAATAGTGAACACCTAGCCTCCCTACGGATCCTCCTATTTGCCTGTTGTTTTTTTGTATCCTTCCCGGTTACTGACCCTTGGACTGTCTTCCGCCTTGAACCTTCGCTGCCTGCCTCGACCCGTATTGGACATTGACTACCCCTCTTGGATTATCCCTAAACTTGTACCGCGTTTCTGGGCTGTCAGCTGCTTACTGCCAGTGGGTTCCTCACCCCACTACTGGCTCCCTGGGACGTTTGACACCTGGCCAGCACAGGTGTCACTTTTGGCTTCCAACCACGTCCCCTGAGATTTTCCACCTTGTATTTTTTGCTCAAATGTAAATAAAAGCTGAGAAATGTTTTTTTTTCCGCAATAATGCCTCTTGTACATCGTCTTATTATCTTTTGTGAGAAACCTATGTCATTTCCCATCAAAAAATTACTTGCTGGTTTAATAAAAGTAACTTTAAGTCAAAATTTGCCAGGGGTATGAATAATTATGGGCAGCACTGTATATGTGGTCTGTACGTAATATATATATATATATATATATATATATATATATGTATATATATTTCTTTATACTTTTCATTATTGCATTTTTTCTACAGTGTTTTATATTTATTCAATTATGTCTCTATTATGCCCAATGATATTTGTTTAATTCTTTGTTCTGTTGCACTTGCACTTTATTACCTCATTGCTGCATAATATAACATTCAATTGTGCTGCCTTTATCCTTGTGAGGCGCTTTACCTGTGTGGACTGCACCTCTCTGTGCGTACCCGTATTTTAGAGACCTAGATGTATTTCATCTCTATTTTTATATGTATTTAATAACGATTATTATTTTTGAGCCATTTTAGACTCAGCTTTTTGGTATAGGTCTGTTTGCTCTATGTTGAGTTGGCTTTTTTTTAGGGGGTTTGATGTTGCCCACTAAATTTTTTGGGCCATTATTTGTCTTTGTGTTGCTAACCTGTATATATTTGCCATCCTTGAGTGTAGAACCAAGTATACCAAAAGCCAAAAAGATCATTATGAAACGTTGGACATTCCCTACATCTATCTCCAAGCTCCTCTTCATGGGATATTATGTTAAGACTGGATTTCAGTGCCAGAATAGAAATAATGTTCTTATCTACAAAACATAAGGAAATTCTATATAGAGTTAATAGAAAATCTAGATCTGGAAATTCCCAGGACATTTTTCGTACTTCCGCTAACTGCCAGTTCAGGAAGCATCTGCAGTTTATAAGAAGTGTTATGAAAGATTAAGTGGAAGTTGCACACACCAGCACATTGTTCGATGCCTGTTGTATGTGTTGAGATTTTGATACCTGGAATCCAGGGACATACACAGATCTCGTAGGGCCCCATAGCAAAACTTTGTATGGGCATTTTCTTTTTATCAAGTGGATGCAATTTTAATTAAATTAAAATTGTTATTAAAAAAGTTGTCTTTGGTCTCTAAAAACTTTATCCAACTATTATGTTGGAAAGAAATTGTAATAGGTGCTTCAAAAATATGGTGCTTATTCAGAACACCATATTTCTCAACATATTTACATCAGAAAACTGCAAAAATACACAGATAAATCTTCTGCTTCCCTTCTATTACAAAGCTGGCTGGCTGCCCACAGCCACCACTAGGGGGAGCGCAGTGCATAAGAGTTAAAAAACAAAAAACAAAAAAACACCATAGAAGCTGTAATTATCTCTTTGCATTGGGCTCCCCTTAGTGGTGGCTGCATAAAACTGCAGTGTTTTTACATTTTCCTTGGCTCCATAGCAGTCGTGTGGTCTGCCTCTATTGTAGATATGCCACTGGTAGTATCTTGTTGGCTGTAACATGATTTAATTTCCACATATTTTTCTTTAAAGGGGACTTTCCTGAAGTCCAGACCTTTCATAAATAGAAAATATTTGGTGCATTTGGTTGTGATGATGATCCAACAGGACAATGCTAGAGTTTCTGCTTAGCATACATATATAACCTGCAGATGAAAGCATTGGCTGCTGAAGGATCTGTGGTCACATAACTGGACTAATCAGGTCCTCAAGTCACAGCAAGAGATAACAGCTTCTCCTGTTTAGGTTCATGTGGGCAATATGATCCTGAGAGAAACATGTGTGGAGCTGAAGAAGTAAGATCCAGAGTCTCCATCTTCTGCAGCACCCAGACAGAGGCTTCCAGGGTCTACAATATTCTGACACAGAAGACGACTCGAGGAGTATTGTGGACCACATATCAGTCTCAGACCAGAACGCTCTGGATGGGCCTGGGTTGCTGGCTCTGACCCACTCTTTCCTAACTTACCTGCCGTTTTGAATGTGTTTTGCTGCTATGCTGTCACATACCTGTGTGCCATTTCTGTGCTTTTATCATCCCATTAATAAAAAAGGTGAGGAAAGTCACAGCACTCCAAAAGCTTGTTCAGTGTTCTTTAATTCACCAAAGGTTCAGCAGCAACGTTTCGACAACAGTCTTTATCAAGCTACATACATGTTTACAAGTGACTCATGTTATATAAGGGTACTAATTCATACCAATTACACAGTGGGTGTGCTTCAACAATAATCCCGCCCCCTCTCAGATAAAAACAATCTCAGAATTAATTCATCCTATCAAATAGAGTGCATGTTAATTATAAGGCTTACCAGGCGTTCATATGAGGTCTATTACTCTGTGCTGTGTCCATGGTGTGCGGCGTCTTCCGCATACAACTGCGGCTGCGCGAGTGTTCAGACGGGATTCTCATGTTTCACATCGTCAGCTGAATAGTCACATGATCAGTGACGCTACCATCAGTCACCTGACTGGTGACGTGTATGAGCGTCTGATCGCTGTCATGGTGACCACAGGTCCTACAGAAAAGATGAATCCTTTCATGTAGAACTTTTCTTTTAATATCATTTCTAGTACGTATAACTAGCCGGAAAGACGCCGATCACCAAGGACATAACATCAGAGAAGTGACATCATTTAATGTCAATATAGGTCTGTTTGACAGCAACACAGGACTCAATCCCAGCAGGTTATTTGAGAAAACTCATTTATATCTATACTATGGTTCAATACCAAACCGGGCATATGTAAAGCAGAAATATATAGCGCCACACATAAATATATCCATATAAAGGGGGGAAAGAGAAGAAAAAGAGAGATCTTCCAAATAGGCTGGGGGCTGTTCAAAGGATGCGGTCCTCCTGACACTCATTTATAAGGAAATGTGTTCAGAAGTGGCAGGAATGGCATATAGGGTGAGGTCCCGTGCTTTGCACGGTACGGAGTACTCAAACCCATACCTCCCATAGGCTGATACCATGGGGTGAAGTGGTATGATATACCCCAAACATGTTAAAGAATACTATTGGGCAAGGGATACTAGGGCCACAACCATCGCCCCCCTCTGTCAAAAGAGAGACCACCGATGTGTGCCCTTGGTCGGTCTGGGTCCCACCGTCAGGAGGAAGCCCCCTACCGCGCTTACCCCCATTATCTCCTGTATAGAAATTTATTTTTATGATATTACCAATAAGTAACACCCTATGCCACCAAACCTCAAAATAGCCCGCCCACATCAATCAGCTCCCAAGCCAAATATTTTAGGACTTGTCTAACCACCCATCATGTATGTGGTATACATACGCCACGTATACCCAGTCGATGGAATCAAACCTTGTGCACAATTCGTGTGATGGTATAATAAGCCTGCTAGGCGACTCCCAGGTCACTGCTTTCAAAACACCTTGATCCATCTCTCGATCATATCACGCCTGGATGCCTTATCTATTAGTGATAAACAAAAAAAGAGGTGAGATAAAAAAGGATAAAATTTACAAATAATCTCGATATAATATCGGGTACTATTACTTAATACATATAAAAAAAAAAAATATTTTCACATCCTACCTTGAACTCCCGATTGAGTCCCTTAGGCTCAATGGTGTCCAGTTCAAAGATCCATCTGAGTTCCAGCCGTTTTAATAGTCGTTCCCGATCACCACCTCTCCATGGTGCCGGGACGCCATCAATGATCCTGAACCTCAATTGTGCAACGCTGTGTTTATGTCTGTAAAAATGTTCCGGGACCGTAAGTTCACTTTCCAAATTTCCAGAAGTATTCTCTATCTTAGAAAACAATTTCCGGATGGAGTACCTATGCTGGTTAATCCTCAATTTGCAGGCCTGTGTGGTCTCACCCACATAGATGAGACCACACGGGCACTGCAATGTATAGATCACAAATTCAGAGGAACATGTGTAGAAACCCCTTATGTCATACTTCTTTCCAGTGTATGGATGGAAAAAGGTCTGTCCCTTCAGTACATTGTTGCAATTGCAACAGTTGAGGCAGGGGTAGCATCCTTTTCTGGAGACGCGTGATTTATCAGGCCTCTGCAGAAAAGAATGCACCAACTGATCACCCAGATTTCTGGACCTCCTGTATGACATAAGTGGTGGTGTCTGAAACTCCACAATGTCTGGAAAGGATCGTGTCAGAATTTGCCAATTTCGTCTGAGCGAACCAGCTATTTGTTTGCTCAGAACCGAATGTGTAGACACAAAAGGTAATCTCTTATTATCGGTTTTCGTTTTTGTCTTGGTCAACAGATGAGTCCGTGTATGTTGCCTGACCTTGTCAAGATGCCTCTGGACCAACTTTTTGGGATATTGTCTGGCTATGAACTTAGAGCTCATTGCCTGCAACCCTTCATCCACTTTTTTATCATCTGAGATGATGCGCCTTACTCTAAGGAGTTGGCTGTATGGGAGAGAGCTCAACATATTTTTTGGATGGGCGCTATCATAACGTAACATGTTGTTTCGGTCCGTTAACTTGACAAAAATGTCTGTTTGGAGACCCCTCTCAGTCACATAGACTAGTGTGTCTAGAAATTGTATAGAGTGTGGCGAGTCCACTCTGGTAAACTTCAGTTGCGTATGGACACTATTGATGTAGTCATGAAACTCCCCTAACTCCATGTCCGTCCCTGACCATATGAGGAAGATGTCGTCTATATACCTCATCCACCCGGACACATATTGGAACAGGGTGGATGGGTATATAAACGACTCCTCCACATATGTCATATAGATATTGGCATATGTCGGGGCCATATTAGACCCCATGGCGGTCCCACGATTTTGGATGTAGAACCTATCATCAAAACTGAAATAGTTACACGTCAGCAGGATCTCCAACAGTGAACTAACAAATTCACATAATTCCGTGGGATAGTCAGTGTTCTTAATCGTAATGACACCTCAGCACACGTCTAATTTGAATGGCTTTTGTGGGTGCTCGTCTCTTGTTACCTCCTTCCACCCGCGGAGTGAGATTGTAGCTTTAAATAAATTTTTTCAGAAACAGCACACCGATGTAGTTTGTAATTCAACCTTTATTTACCAGTGGTATATTCTCAAGTTATTTTATGACATTTATTGCTGTCTGCAACGTTTCGGGCCCATTTGGTGCCCTTTGTCAAGCTGGATGGCCGGTGTGTCGCAAGGCCCACTGTACAGCCTCCAAACCCTTCTCATGTTCAATGCAAGTGTATAGACTGGTGACGTCAAAAGACACCAGTCTATCACCTGCACCGAATGTTAGCTGTTGGACCCTGCTGAGGAATTCAGTCGTGTCCTTCACATATGACTTCGCTCCTGTAGCCGAAGTCCTCAACAATTTGTCGATGAACACAGCTGCAGGGGCAAAGACTGAACCTATTCCCGCCACCATGGGACGTCCTGGCGGGTTGTGTAAGTCTTTGTGTATCTTTGGTAAGATATAGAGGGTTGGCGTAACAGGATGTTTCTCTATCAAATAACTGTGGAGTTTTACATCAATGATGTTATTGGCATAAGCATTATCTACCAGTATTTTAATTTTTTTCATCACTCCGAATTTCGGATCCTCATTGACCTGTCTATACACTTCTGTATCTTGCAGTTGTTTCTCTATTTCAATAGTATAATTAGTTGTATTCATTTCTACAATTGCCCCTCCCTTGTCGGCTGCTTTGATCGTAAGCTGTTTGCGCCGACTAAGGGAGGTCAACGCAGTTTTTTCTTCCTTGGTCAGGTTAGATCTAGAAATATCATCATTTTGTTGTCTCAGTTTATTGACATCTGACCGGACCAAGGATATAAAAGTATCTATTGCTTTATGGTATATCGGGGGTTGAAAATCACTCTTAATATGTAGCCCCAGCTCAGTCAAAGTTAAAATACTGTGTTCAATATCGTCAGAGGCCTCAGGAGGTAATCCATCCCTAGGTCTCTGAGTCTGACCATTGAAAAAAACTCTCAACTTTATCCGCCTAAAGAAATGTAACAAATCAATCTCATTTTGAAACCAGTCAACCATAGATGTAGGGCAAAAAGACAGTCCCTTATTTAATACTCTCAGTTCCACATCTGTGAGATCATAAGAGGAGATATTTACCACCAATTGAGTCCCATTCATTGTGTCGACTTCTGTGCACCTCTCCTCCCCTGCTGTGATGCAGGAGTTTTGGTTCCCACTGGTGGTTTGGCTGACCGCGTTGAGCGAACATTCCTGGATATTCCTTCTGTATTGGCGATGTTTACATCCTCAAATTGTTGAGGACTTCGGCTACAGGAGCGAAGTCATATGTGAGGGACACGACTGAATTCCTCAGCAGGGTCCAACAGCTAACATTCGGTGCAGGTGATAGACTGGTGTCTTTTGACGTCACCAGTCTATACACTTGCATTGAACATGAGAAGGGTTTGGAGGCTGTACAGTGGGCCTTGCGACACACTGACTATCCCGCGGAATTATGTGAATTTGTTAGTTCACTGTTGGAGATCCTGCTGACGTGTAACTATTTCAGTTTTGATGATAGGTTCTACATCCAAAATCGTGGGACCGCCATGGGGTCTAATATGGCCCCGACATATGCCAATATCTATATGACATATGTGGAGGAGTCGTTTATATACCCATCCACCCTGTTCCAATATGTGTCCGGGTGGATGAGGTATATAGACGACATCTTCCTCATATGGTCAGGGACGGACATGGAGTTAGGGGAGTTTCATGACTACATCAATAGTGTCCATACGCAACTGAAGTTTACCAGAGTGGACTCGCCACACTCTATACAATTTCTAGACACACTAGTCTATGTGACTGAGAGGGGTCTCCAAACAGACATTTTTGTCAAGTTAACGGACCGAAACATGTTACGTTATGATAGCGCCCATCCAAAAAATATGTTGAGCTCTCTCCCATACAGCCAACTCCTTAGAGTAAGGCGCATCATCTCAGATGATAAAAAAGTGGATGAAGGGTTGCAGGCAATGAGCTCTAAGTTCATAGCCAGACAATATCCCAAAAAGTTGGTCCAGAGGCATCTTGACAAGGTCAGGCAACATACACGGACTCATCTGTTGACCAAGACAAAACGAAAACCGATAATAAGAGATTACCTTTTGTGTCTACACATTCGGTTCTGAGCAAACAAATAGCTGGTTCGCTCAGACGAAATTGGCAAATTCTGACACGATCCTTTCCAGACATTGTGGAGTTTCAGACACCACCACTTATGTCATACAGGAGGTCCAGAAATCTGGGTGATCAGTTGGTGCATTCTTTTCTGCAGAGGCCTGATAAATCACGCGTCTCCAGAAAAGGATGCTACCCCTGCCTCAACTGTTGCAATTGCAACAATGTACTGAAGGGACAGACCTTTTTCCATCCATACACTGGAAAGAAGTATGACATAAGGGGTTTTTACACATGTTCCTCTGAATTTGTGATCTATACATTGCAGTGCCCATGTGGTCTCATCTATGTGGGTGAGACCACACAGGCCTGCAAATTGAGGATTAACCAGCATAGGTACTCCATCCGGAAATTGTTTGCAAAGATGGAGAATACTTCTGGAAATTTGGAAAGTGAACTTCCGGTCCCGGAACATTTTTACAGATATAAACACAGCGTTGCACAATTGAGGTTCAGGATCATTGATGGCGTCCCCGCACCACGGAGAGGTGGTGATCGGGAACGACTATTAAAACGTCTGGAACTCAGATGGATCTTTGAACTGGACACCATTGAGCCTAAGGGACTCAATCGGGAGTTCAAGGTGGGTTCTCTCTTCTGAGTCGGCATATGGGATGTGAAAATAAGTTTTTTTTTATATGTATTAAGTAATAGTACCCGATATTACATCGAGATTATTTATAAATTTTATCCTTCCTGTTTAACTTTTTTTGTTTATCACTAATAGATAAGGCATCCATGCGGGATATGATCGAGAGATGGATCAAGGTGTTTTGAAAGCAGTGACCTGGGAGTCGCCTAGCAGGCTTATTATACCATCACACGAATTGTGCACAAGGTTTGATTCCATCGACTGGGTATACGTGGCGTATGTATACCACATACATGATGGGTGGTTTGACAAGTCCTAAAATATTTGGCTTGGGAGCTGATTGATGTGGGCGGGCTATTTTGAGGTTTGGTGGCATAGGGTGTTACTTATTGGTAATATCATAAAAATAAATTTCTATACAGGAGATAATGGGGGTAAGCGCGGTAGGGGGCTTCCTCCTGACGGTGGGACCCAGACCGACCAAGGGCACACATCGGTGGTCTCTCTTTTGACAGAGGGGGGCGATGGTTGTGGCCCTAGTATCCCTTGCCCAATAGTATTCTTTAACATGTTTGGGGTATATCATACCACTTCACCCCATGGTATCAGCCTATGGGAGGTATGGGTTTGAGTACTCCGTACCGTGCAAAGCACGGGACCTCACCCTATGTGCCATTCCTGCCACTTCTGAACACATTTCCTTATAAATGAGTGTCAGGAGGACCGCATCCTTTGAACAGCCCCCAGCCTATTTGGAAGATCTCTCTTTTTCTTCTCTTTCCCCCCTTTATATGGATATATTTATGTGTGGCGCTATATATTTCTGCTTTACATATGCCCGGTTTGGTATTGAACCATAGTATAGATATAAATGAGTTTTCTCAAATAACCTGCTGGGATTGAGTCCTGTGTTGCTGTCAAACAGACCTATATTGACATTAAATGATGTCACTTCTCTGATGTTATGTCCTTGGTGATCGGCGTCTTTCCAGCTAGTTATACGTACTAGAAATGATATTAAAAGAAAAGTTCTACATGAAAGGATTCATCTTTTCTGTAGGACCTGTGGTCACCATGACAGCGATCAGACGCTCATACACGTCACCAGTCAGGTGACTGATGGTAGCGTCACTGATCATGTGACTATTCAGCTGACGATGTGAAACATGAGAATCCCGTCTGAACACTCGCGCAGCCGCAGTTGTATGCGGAAGACGCCGCACACCATGGACACAGCACAGAGTAATAGACCTCATATGAACGCCTGGTAAGCCTTATAATTAACATGCACTCTATTTGATAGGATGAATTAATTCTGAGATTGTTTTTATCTGAGAGGGGGCGGGATTATTGTTGAAGCACACCCACTGTGTAATTGGTATGAATTAGTACCCTTATATAACATGAGTCACTTGTAAACATGTATGTAGCTTGATAAAGACTGTTGTCGAAACGTTGCTGCTGAACCTTTGGTGAATTAAAGAACACTGAACAAGCTTTTGGAGTGCTGTGACTTTCCTCATCTTCACTGGTAATTTTGGGGTCTCTGAGGCCGAGACCTGCCGTCACGAGCACCGCCGCAAAGCCCCTTGAACTATTCAAGTAAGTGGTGCTGTCCTACCATCCATTTTGGTTTTATTAATAAAAAAGGAGCATGGTCTCCCACGGCCGGACACAATTATCACAACTTACAACAGAAATTGTTGTTAATTATGTCAAATCTACACCTATTAATAGTAGAAGTAGATTGTACTTAGTAAGTAAAATATCCCCAAAAGTCTGTATGTGAAACATAAAATGTAAAAAAAATGGCTTTGTATAAATAACTAAAACGTGCAAAGACGAGAAATCCAGTCCAATAGGTGGGGAACTACTCAATTCCATCCACTGTGTCACAGCGAAGGGGCGGGGATGGGGGCGTGGTTACCGTGACTTGAAGCAAGGAGGCCGCTGCCCCCGTGACGTCAAGCCTGACTAGAGAAGCGCAACGGCAGGGGATTAAAGAACTTTACAGCTTCTGCTTCATCTGCCTGCAGGAAGAAAAGGAACATTACAAACACGCTGCTGGCTACTCTCAGGTACTGCTGCCGGCTTGGGATGTTTGTTGGAGGTGACAGGTTCCCTTTAAACTCTTTGTCATGTCTTAAACTCTTCTTGAACAGTATCCTGCTAAAATAGACTACTGCCATTAGGGAATGCCAAGCTGTGCTTGCTATGGGGTGTCAGTACAATGTTTAGGTAGGTTCCGCAGAACACTGGTCAGAGCATCACATTGCCTTCACTCACTTCTCTTCTTTCCGGAGTGCATACTTGTGCCTCTTATTGTCCAGAAAATAGATGCACACAGATGACTGCCCATGGGATGCAAAACAAAACATGATTCATCAGACTAAGTCAACTTCTTCCATTCCTCCATGGTCCAGTTCTGATGTTCATGTGCCCATTGTTTGAACTTTTGGCAGTGAACAGGGGTCAGTATGGGCAGGCTATCCATTCTGCAGCTACTCAGCTCCATACATAGAAAGCTGTGATGCACTGTTTTTTGACACCTTTCCAGTAGTAACTATTTTCAGCAATTGGTGGTACAGTAGCTTTTCACTGGATGGTACATGGCAGGCTAGCCTTCGCTCTCCACGTGCATCAATGGGCCTTGGGCACCCACAACCCTGTTGACAGTTCACAACTTGACCTTGCTTAGGGCTCTTTCACACTTGCGTTGTCCAGATCCGTCGTGTACTCCATTTGCCGGAATTACACGCCGGATCCGGAAAAACGCAAGTGAACTGAAAGCATTTGAAGACGGATCCGTCTTCAAAATGCGTTCAGTGTTACTATGGCAGCCAGGACGCTATTAAAGTCCTGGTTGCCATAGTAGTAGTGGGGAGCGGGGGAGCGGTATACTTACAGTCCGTGCGGCTCCCGGGGCGCTCCAGAATGACGTCAGAGCGCCCCATGCGCATGAATGACGTGCCATGCGATCACGTCATCCATGCGCGTGGGGCACCCTGACGTCACTCTGAAGCGCCCCGGGAGCCGCACGGACGGTAAGTATACTGCTCCCTCGCTCCCCACTACACTTTACCATGGCTGCCAGGACTTTACCGTCCTGGCAGCCATGGTAACCATTCAGAAAAAGCTAAACATCAGATCCGGCAATGCGCCGAAACTACGTTTAGCTTAAGGCCGGATCCGGATTAATGCCTTTCAATGGGCATTAATTCCGGATCCGGCCTTGCGGCAAATGTTCAGGATTTTTGGCCGGAGCAAAAAGCCCAGCATGCTGCAGTATTTTCTCCGGCCAAAAAACGTTCCGGTCCTGAACTGAAGACATCCTGATGCATCCTGAACGGATTTCTCTCCATTCAGAATGCATGGGGATATGCCTGATCAGGATTCTTCCGGCATAGAGCCCCGACGACAGAACTCTATGCTGGAACAGAACAATGCAAGTGTGAAAGAGCCCTTAGTCAATTTTGGTAGGTGTTTTGTAGATGCTCTGACCTAATCAGAGTGTGAAAAATCCAGGGCCAGAAAGCAGAAAATGTATATATGAGCTGCAATACTAGACACACCCTATGGACAAAAGTGTCGCTTTTTATGGATAAAAAGAGAACAGTTTTTCTATTCTCATAGTCCCATTAGGAATATACACTGATGGAACATTAAAACCACCTGGCTAATATTGTTTAGGTTCCTAGTCGTCTAGCTATCTTCCCCTGTCAAACTTTCTCAGATACTTATGATTGTCTATTTTTCCTGCTTCCAACACATTAGATACGGATTGTGTATTTGGTGCTTAACCCCCTCATGCTTGTACTCGATCCTAGTCTGTATTCCAGAGCGCCACAAAGCTCCTTCTCCTGCAATCTAGCAAGAGCAGGTCGAGTTCCTGGCAGTCAGTGACACCTGTGGACAGGGGCGTACCTAGAGCATTTGGCACCCGGGGCGAACCCTTTGTTTGGCACCCCCCCCCCCCCCCCCAAGAAAGTTAAGAAAACATGCACAAACTTTTTTCAATGTTTTCAATAATATTAATTACACCCCCTCCCTCCCCACCTTAATTACACCCCCCCTTAATTACACCCCCCCCCCTTAATTACACCCCCTCCCTCCCCACCTTACCCCTCCCTTAATTACACACACACATCCCTTAATTACACCCCCCCCCTTAATTACAAACCCCCACTTAATTACGCACACACACACCCCTTAATTACACAATTATTTACTCACATTTTGATGATGCCTCAGGCTCCGTCCGACCGCTGGTAATGGATCCTTCCGCTTCTTTAAAAGATCCGTGAAGGCGGCGCGACGTCAGCGTCGTGACGTCATGTTGCGCGCCGCCGCAATAATCCTTCCACAGAAGCCGGCGCCTGGCGGAGTCGCGTCGCGGTGCAGCAGTGGATGGAGGGGTGACTCCATCATGGCACCCCCCTTGTGAGTGGCACCCGGGGCAGTGTCTGGGAATGACCTGAGCCACAGACCGCTGCTGTGACTGTCACTTCTTTATACTATGCGATCACCGAATCAAATCGGCATCGCATAGTACTGTCCTGTGTGTGTGTGTGGCTCCTCCCCTGCCTTGCTGCGCGGCCGAGAAGCGTGACCGCGACTATGTGATCTTAGATTCACGTGACGTCGGCCTGGCTGGGATCTCTACTGTGCCTGTAACTGTGCGGCCCTTATCAGCATTAAAGAGGACAAAATGTATATTTTAACTTTGCAATGAATAATGATGTCTGCCTCTTCTTTGGGTTTATTTCTTAGAAAGTTGGATCGGATGTTGTGTGACTTGTAAAACGTGTAGTAAGTTAGTTACTACATGGAATTAGAGGCAGGAAATGGAATGTAAGTGCAAATTAAAAGATAAATGGAAAGAGGCTCAGGCAACATATAAGCAATGGATATGTAGATGTTAGGGCATGGACATTAAGAAATATGTGGAATTGTTTTGCAGTCTGTTATTTATGGTTGGTAAAGTATTCATATTTTGTAAACGTTCCTGCTCATTAAGAAAAAAAATAATAATAATAACTGTTCTTTAATGCAACTTGTTTTGTTTTCTATTTCTTAAGAGATGTCTAAGTAGCCAGTTAATGTGTGCAGAAATACAGAAAAATGCACAGGCAGATATGTTTTTGCCAGTCTCAAGTATAAGTTTGACGAAATGCACTTGTGAAAGTAAGTGTCCCTGAATGGCAGTTAGGAAATGTGGTCACCCTACCCTGGTGGTTTGTATTAATGTGCCAGTGGCAATGTCCTTTGTAACCGTGACACCAGTACCTTTTATATGGAGGTACAACAATTAACTTGTGTTAGAGGAACTGAGTCTGAGGCAAGCAGGGTGAAACGCCAAATGGCACTTTACTGATGATGACTCTTGATTACAATACATCCATAGGCATTAAACAGTCTCTAGATACAATCCGGCATTAAGCACAATCTCCCATGCATATGGGGAAAGGGAAATGAAAATCCTCAAGTACAGGCTCTTGTAATACATAAGAAGCTACTGCTCAGACTAGGCTGGTAATAATGAAAGTCTTACACTGGTAACAACTCCGGCCTGATCCTAATCCTTGAATAAAATTGCTTTTCTAAATCCTGGAACTTCTATTCCAATGTTGTTCTGACAGTTGGCCTGACTGTCCTCAGAGTTTGAACTGGAGATGTAGATGCTTCATGCGGTCTCCTACACCTACTACAAAGGTGCCTGATAAGTCCTCAGGTTATGACTATGTTGCTCATCCTTTGTCTTTGCATAAATGTGATAATTCCTTATATAGTCGGCTGTATACAGTTTAGACATTGGTCACCCTGGAAGAGCGATCTATAGTAGTGCATTGCTCACCTCTAGGTAGAATACTTGCAGGCCTTAACCCTGGGCTATGGAACCGACAGGGACAGAGTAGAGAGGCTGGGAAGGGGCCTCCCTCCAGGTATTCAGCTACATGGCTCATGAGAGAACTGCATTCAACTGAACTCTCACTTTGATTTACCTGAGCTCATCTGCACTGGTTTGGATTTACCTCAACCAGGAATTGAACTGCTCTTCACAGGGCACATGACTGCACAGGACTGCGCACAGGACACATGACTGCACAGGACTGCACACACGGCACATGACTGCACAGGACTGCACACACGGCACATGACTGCACAGGACTGCACACACGGCACATGACTGCACAGGACTGCACATGACTGCACACACAGCACATGACTGCACACACAGCACATGACTGCACACACGGCACATGACTGCACATGACTGCACACACAGCACATGACTGCACACACGGCACATGACTGCACAGGACTGCACACACGGCACATGACTGCACAGGACTGCACACACGGCACATGACTGCACAGGACTGCGCACAGGACACATGACTGCACAGGACTGCACACACGGCACATGACTGCACAGGACTGCACACACGGCACATGACTGCACAGGACTGCACACACGGCACATGACTGCACAGGACTGCACATGACTGCACACACAGCACATGACTGCACACACAGCACATGACTGCACACACGGCACATGACTGCACATGACTGCACACACAGCACATGACTGCACACACGGCACATGACTGCACAGGACTGCACACACGGCACATGACTGCACTGCACAGCCTAACTTAGGTCTGAGCTAAGCTATATATACACACTGACACTGCTCCATCCTGTGGAGAATTGAGTGTAGTGCACCCTGACTAGGCCTATGTAAAGGATATTTGCATGTAAAATCACATTGTGACATTTGAGAATATGACAGGGGATAAAATACAAAATACAGGCATATCACATGACATTAATACATGATAAAAACACATTTGCGGGCCCACGGTTACTTGAGTCGGACACTGCACCAGAAGTAAGATGGAAGTGCTCATTGCTGGAGTGCCAGGAGCTGCAGTCCTGTCACTCAGCTCCCCCGCGCTCCTTCTCTTCTTCAGGTTGACACACTGAATGGTGAAGCAGAAAGCCTTCTGCTCCCTGCTCCACCATTCAGCCTGGGGACACAGATTGCACTGCCAGTCTGTGTGAGAGGAGCCTGCAGCCAGGGAATCCGCCATCTGTGTCTGCAGAGCTGGATCTGAGCATCAGGAACGTGACAAGGTGAGTAGTTACTGTGTTTCTTTGTTTTATTAACACAGAGGGGGCACACAGGGCATTACTACTATAAAGGGGCACAGAGGGCATTAACTACTACAAAGGGGCACAGAGAAAATTACTACTACAAAGGGGTACAATGGGCAGAGTACTACTGTGTAGGGGGCACAATGGGCATTACTACTGTAGAGGGGTCACAATGGCCATTACAACTATGAAAGGGCACAATGGCCATTACTACTGTAAAGGGGGCACAGAGGGCATTACTACTGTTATGGGGGCACAGTGAGGGCATAACTACTCTAAAGGGGCACAGAGAGGGGATATCAGCTGTGAGGGGGGACAAATAGGGCATTATTACTGTAAAAGGGGCACAGAAAGGGCATAACTACTATGAGGTGGGCACAAAGAGGATACTACAACTGAAGGGGCACAGATAGAGCATTATTATTGTGAAAGGGGCACAGAGAGGGCATAACTACTGTGAGGGGGACATAATAAGGGCGTAACTACTATGAAGGGGGCAGAATAAAGGGATAATTTCTTTAAGGGGGCACAAGGTGGGCATAACTACTGTGAAAGTTGTACAGTGAGGACATAAATACTGTGAGGGGGCACCGTGTGGGCATACCTACCATGAGGGGGCACATATCTGGACAAAACTACTGTGAAGGTTGTACAATGAGGGCAATACTACTGTGAGGGGGGTACACTTTCTTTGAAGTGTTGGGTATAGGCAGTGGCGTATCTATCACGAGGCAAACAAGGCATTTGCCTAGGGCGGCACTTGCCAATGGGGCGGCAAAATGCCTTGTTTGTCCCTTGTCCCATCAGTCTTATATGGGTATACTCAGAAGATCCAATGGTATATTTTAACCCCCAAGCGTTCCCATGGTGACGGGGACGCTTGCCTGGGGGTTAGAATATACCATTGGATCTCAGTTTTCACGCTCTCAGTGAGAGCGTGAAAACTCAAATCCAATGGTATATTCTAACCCCCAGGCGTTCCCATGGTGAGAGGGACGCTTGCCTGGGGGTTAGAATATACAGGGCCACGCCGCTCACAGAAGAACATTTAAAAACGAATCAGTAACTTTAACTTTATTCATTGGTGATCTCTTTATTCATTGGTGACTGACGTAACGCGCCTGCGTCACCTAGTGTGGATCTGTTGATGGCACTATTTAGGGGGGAGATCTGTGGATGGCACTGTGTAGGAGAGGGGGATCTGTGGATGGCACTGTTTAGGGGAGGGGGCTCTGTGGATGGCACTGTTTAGGGGAGGGGGATCTGTGGATGGCACTGTTTAGGGGAGGTGGATCTGTGGATGGCACTGTTTAGGGGAGGGGGATCTGTGGATGGCACTTTTTAGGGGAGGGGGATCTGTGGATGGCACTGTGTAGGAGAGGGGGATCTGTGGATGGCACTGTTTAGGGGAGGGGGATCTGTGGATGGCACTGTTTAGGGGAGGGGGATCTGTGGATGGCACTGTTTAGGGGAGGGGGATCTGTGGATGGCACTGTTTAGGGGAGGCGGATCTGTGGATGGCACTGTTTAGGGGAGGGGGATCTGTGGATGGCACTGTTTAGGGGAGGGGGATCTGTGGATGGCACTGTTTAGGGGAGGGGGATCTGTGGATGGGACTGTTTAGGGGAGGGGGGATCTGTGGATTGCACTGTTTAGCGGAGGGGGATCTGTGGATGGCACTGTTTAGGGGAGGGAGATCTGTGGATGGCACATAGGAAGGGGTGGGGTTTAGAGAGAAAGGGGGTTGGCCTTGACAGGAAGGGGTGGGTCAAATTTATATTAGGGGGGTGCCTGAGTTTAGTCTCGCCTAGGGCAGCACAAAACCAAGATACACCACTGGGTATAGGGGGGGTTGTGCCAGAGAAAGGACCCACCCTGGTTGCCATACAGCCTAGGCACGCCACTGGTATAATGCTCCCACAGGGGGATGTTTTTCCCTGTAACTGGGGCTCTTTTGGATGCCTCAGTTACAGTGGAAACAGTGCAAAAAATGGGGAGGTGAAGCTACTGCAGAGAAGGACACACATGGAGAAACAGAGTTCCAGCCTCACTAAGCTTTTCCCTGCTCAATCTGCAGCCATCTACTTGCATATAGCCTGATTCAGGCCCTATAAACCTGACAGATCCGTTGTAGGAGTGTTGTGGTCCCACCTAAGGCCTCTTTCAGCCTTTTTGTAAGTTGGCTGAATTGCAGCCTACTCCTCGTTTGAGACCTCGGCCTAGATTACTGCTCTTATACTCAGTCTGGCAGTGGGACCGATGCGATCAGAGACACATCTATCCCCTCCCATCAGTGCTCATGATCCAGTGCCTGCATACAAAGAGATAATTCATCACAGGATTCACCTGTGGCTGGACACACGGCCAGGAGCATGCACCAAAAGGTTGAATACCCTGGGAAAGTAGCCCTGGTGTAATGCTTCAGGAATTCTCATTGCTCCACTCATAGCCCTACTGTGGCATTGCTTTATACAACTGCTGCTCTGGGCACTTGGGCCTGTTTAGTATATATGCACAGAACATATATAAAGCCACCTGATGGTGACTGGTTATTCTGATCCCCAAGCCCCTAACATCTTGACCTGGACAATTAAAGAGACAATTTTTTTCCTCTGGTGCAGTGGACTGAAATTGGCATTTAGACACATCTAGCACATAGGCTATTATCCAATTTAATTACAGGTACTGTTCACAACTTGAGGATTTTTGCACTGGGCATTCAAATATACTTCTTGTGTTCAGCCACGTCTCCATCTAGTGGCCTATTATAGAACTGAATCTCTTTCTGACAATATATTTCTACTACTGTTATGACCAACAACAGTAATATCATGTGATCTGCTAACATAAGTTGCTTTACTGCAATTACTATATAACCGCTTTATTCCAGCAATTAATACTCTAGACTGACCTAATGAACGGCTGTGTGCCCTTAATGAATCACATAAGGATGCGCTGAGTCTGTACCCTAAACCCTATTTTAAGCTCAACGTTTTGCCATACAAAGGTTTATCAGGAGCTAGGTTAAGCACAAAACAGACAATACATAGACATAAAGGTGCCATACGCCTCGGGTGGTGAGGCGGCAGGATCGGCGCTATGGTGGCCGCAATACGATCTCTGCAGTTTAAATAGGGGGAGAACCCCTCCCCTTTTTGGGCGGATCCTCTGGCAGCCAGCGGGTGAAAGGACGGTGGGCGTGTCAAAGGCACAATATGCGCCCGCCCTGACAACCCGCCCCTCTCCATGCCGCGATCCTGCGCTGAGTGTCAACACACTCGTAGGTATAATGCAGGGAACAATCGGCGATTGTGAATGTAACGACAGGGAAAAAGACAGAAGGGACTAAGGAGAATATTGCTAATTAGAGTTACAATACAGCATATATGAGAATCAGTATGTCCTGGCTATACCCCTGTGTGTACAAGGAGACCTAGACATGTATAAAAATTGTACATATGGGTTAAATGGTGATGGTCATATAAGCCCAGTAGAGGCAATGGGGGAGGGAGGGTTGTCCAGACCCAAATCTTATATGATGGACAACACAATCACAGTATATTTGGCACAATTCATAACCAGGGTGCGATCAAACGAAGGAGACCAGTGTGAACAGTTACATAAAACACACATATGAAATGTGTTCATTCAAGCCTTCAGGACGCACAGTGTGCAGCCTGAATGTCCATTCTGCCTCCTTTTGTAGCAATTTTTTGTCATGATCGCCACCTCTCAGAGTCATTTTAATTACCTCGATGCCCTGGAATTTTGTGGCCCCCAGATTTCTGGCGTGCTTGTTTGAAATGTGACGTGCGATGGGAGTATCCGCGCCACTGCGGAAGTCGTAGAGGTGTTCACCTATCCTTCGCCGAAACTCCCGTATTGTTTTGCCTACATATTGAAGGTCGCACACACACGTGGCTAGATAGATGACCCTGCTGGTTCTACAGTTGATAAAAGATAGAATTGCAAATCTCTTCTGTGTCACTGTGCTGGTGAAGCTATCGCCTTGCATGCAAAGCAACCGTTGCAGCGAAAGGTCCCCCTAGGTTGTCGGCCAAGCCATGTAGCTGGCTGTGGGGTTTGTAAGAAACTGTGAACTAGCCTATCTTTTAAATTGCGGCCCCAGCGAAGTGTGATGGTGGTGGTAGCACCCACGAGATGTCCCACGTGAGGGTCTGATTAAGGAATACCCCAGTACCGGGTGAGAACATCCCATACACTTTTATGTGCCTCATCAAAAGTGGTGCTGATGCGGACTTGGATTCACCCTCTCTAGCTCGTGGCTCCAAAAGTATGTCGTGGTTTGCCGCTAGCGAATGTTGGTATGCACTGTTGAGGACCTGTTGTGGATAGCACCTATTTTCAAAACAACTTTGAAGGTCCCTAGCTGCCACCTGACAATCTGTAAGCCTTAAGCAATTCCTGCATAACCTCAGATATTGCTCTTTTGGTATACCTTTTTTCAAATCCCAGGGGTGCAGCTGTCCCACTGAAGGAGACTGTTTGTGGCCGTAGGCTTGCGAAACAAACATGTGCATAGATTACAAACCAGATCCTTAAAGATCGTGAGATCCAAGAATGTAAACTGATTCATCTGGATCTCGGACGTGAAATACAGTCCCCGGTCGTTCTTATGGAGATCAGTGACAAAGATCTTAAAATCACCCTCACTCCCTGACCATAGGATCAACACGTCGTCGATATATCGTAGCCACAACCCTATGTATCGGGTCTATTTGTTTGTCTCTTCAGCAAAGACTACCTCCCGTTCCCACAGTGTCACGCCCATGTTAATGGGCGTGACTCCTTGGGAGCCGCATGCAGTTGCCCGCGGTCTGGAAGTTTTGTCAACCGCAGCTGGGGGCTGTTAGTTGTTTGCCTCAAGTGCGGTTGCCGCGGACAACAGGTGTATTTGGCAGTGTAGCAGCCTGAGCTGCTTGCTAGGCGTATCACTGTTGATGCGTGCGGTTGCCTCTGGCTATGTGTTGTGTGTATGTATGCACTTTCTATGTTTGGTGTGCACGGGGTTTATGTTATGTGTGCACTGTGACACTTTCCTCCACTTGTGGTTGCCCGTGGCAACGTGTGATGTTGTGCATGTGGTGGCAGTGTCTCGGCCCTATTGCTAATCCCCAGGACATGGTTGCCACACATGCCGTTGCCGGTGGTAACAGGTGAAGTGTGTGCTTCTTTGTGCTTTTCCCCTTTAAGTAGTTTCCATCCCTTGCCTGGTTTTGGAAGGGTTAATTCCCTTCTTTGTGTGTGAACACTGGGTGTGTCTGTGTGTCTTTGGTCTCTTTGTTTATTGCAGCTTATGGTCCTGGGTTCCTGTGTGATGTGTGGTGTCTGCTGTGTCCGTTTGTGTTCTTGTGGACAGAAGCACTGGTACATGGGTTCCAGGCTTTGTGTCTGTGGCAGGTAGATGTTGCAATTGTTTCATTTACCTGCCATTGCCATAAGCTGTTTATGTTCCCCTTTCTTTGTAGCTTGGCCAGTGAGACTCCTGTTCGTCCGTTTCTAGGAGGAACAGGTTGTCTTACTCTGCTCCTAGTCCAGGGCCACCCTGAGGGCTAGTAGGAATCTTAGGTTCCAGAGTATGAGCCCTCCTACCATTAGGGTCGGCTCATACGGCTAGGAGACAGGGTCAGAATTAGGGATGTGATAGGAGGTGACCTGCTCCCTGATTCCTGGCCTTGCAGCAACCATCATTTTCTGGGATCGCACGGCTGAGGGTAGAGATTGGCAAAGGTCGGTGCGCAGAGCTCCCCATTGCCACTCCCCTGAGCTGGTGGTATAATCGGTGATCGAACAAGAACACGTTGTGTTTCAGGATAAACTGTAACAGTTGTAACACAAATTCACCATGTCGCCACAGTTGTGTACCTCGCTCCTGTAAGAAGGTCCCCACAGCCCCACCCCCTTTTTGTTGGGGTATGGAGCTGTGGAGCGCCTCCCCATCCAGGCATAATGATTAGGGCCTGGTCGTCAATCTGGGTGCCTTCCAGTTTATTGATCACATCCAGACACGCAGTGTTATAGACACTGGTGGGTTCTGTTGCATCCTACAAATGTTTAGTGACCAAGCACATTTCTATGTGTATATGTTTTTTTAGGGATTCACACTTTTTTCCTCATTTTAAGTATATAACTTATAAAATATTGAAGTTTTACTTTATCCACAATGTTTCTCCTAGTTGTGACCTTCTAAGTGACCATGTCATGCTTTCCCACATAAGTCTCAATCTGATGACTTTAGCAAATGGGGCTGTATCTTCAGCCTCCTCCTCCCCTACTACCAAAAGCCCTGCAGCTAAAAAGGGTCAATTTTCCAACACCGACCTCAACCTCAGCAGCTTTATCAGAGATTAGTGATGACGCTACTCTTACCATTACTGTCTTAAAAAGTATGTTATACTTTCTACAACGTAACCTAACCAAATCTATGAACAAAATTGTTCTGCAGTTTCAGGCCAATGTTGAAGATTTAGGAGCTTGCACTGACCATATTAAAACAAAAATGGGAGAGTATGTCTCAGACCACAACAATTTAGTGGATGCCCATAACTCTCTTGAGGATGAGGTCAACAGGCTTAGATCGTTGATCAGGATGAGAGGTCAAGAAGGAATAACATAAAATTTAGAGGCATCCCGGAAGACATGGCTCCGACTGAACTTGTCAAGTATCTACACTGCCTATTTAAAGCTTTAAAGCTTAAATCTGCACCAGAACCAGCTCTAAGAGATTTCCTCATTCGAGTGTGATTTTACCATATCAAGGAGAGGATGTGGTCTTCCATCACTCTATTCTAATGTCCTAATGTTTCTGGATTTATCAAACACTACCTTACAGCTTCGATGACAGTTCCAGACAGTGACTTCCACCCTGATGGGCAACCAGATCAAATATAAATAGCAGCTTTTTTCTAGAAATGGTACCACTCATGTTATCATTACTCCAAAAGATGGTCTCACTCTCCTTCAAAGATGGAACCTGGAGTCGCTCTGCCCTCTAGACTCTTTTCTAAAAAGATCCACCACTCACGTGAGACCTGAATGGGCTACTACTTGAGCAGCTCATTATACTCTCCTTGGTTGTTTAATTAGTAGAGCAATGGTGATGATACTCCAACTATACCCTCTATTGCTCAGTTTACAGTGCCCTGATAGCACTGATTTCTCAATTTGGCATACTACATTTAGTTCATTTTTTTGTTAACTGTGCTGTACTATTCTATGTTTCATTGCCTCTGGACCTGACCATGTGGGTACTTTTCACCATTATAAAGGGCATTGAAAAAGTATACATTATCCTTGAACTTTTCCACATTTTTTCACCTATAGTTATATTGTTACACCTATAGACCTAAATGTATTTTATTGGGATTGTATGTGATAGACTAACACAAAGTAGCAAGTATGTGTGAAGTGAAAAGAAAATGATACATGGTTTTCAAAAAAATAAAATAAAAAAATCTGAAAAGTGTTGCATGCATTTATATTCAGCCCCCTGCACTTGAATACCCTTAAATAAAATCTGTTTTGACAATTGCCTTCAGAAGTCGCCTAGTTAGTAAATAGAGTCCACCTGTGTGCAATATATTTTCAGTATAACTACAGCTAAAAATTAGGTTTATTGATCACTGGAACCCTATAAGTTTGGATCATTTTATGAAGTACACATAATACTGCTGCTGCAAATATTTAGCCATTTTATTCTCTTTTGTATTGAGTTTTATACATACACACCAGTGTGTATTTTAACATGTTTTGAGTCTTTTTGTGAATTAAATTGTGTGATCACTGTATATTGTATTATCATTTTTATCCATATTTTACCACACATACAGAGTGCCAGTCCAACCTATCTATTTATTTTTAAGGTTATAAAAAATATCCTAAGCTCTGAACATCTCACAGAGCACTGTTAAATCCATCATCCGCAAACCTACCACCTAATCTGACAGTCCAGGCAGGAAGAGCACACATTAGAGAAGCAGCCAAGAGTCCCATGGCCACTCTGGAGGAGTTGCAGAGATCGACAGCTCAGGTGGCAGAATCTGTCCACAGGACAACTATTGGTCATTATAGAAGAATGGTAATAAGAAAGCCATTTTTGTAAGCAAGCCATAAGTCCAGTTTGAAGTCTGTCAAAAGCCATTTAGGGGACACAGAAAACATCTGGAAGTTGCTCTGATCAGATAAGACCAATGTAGAACTATTTGACCTAAATACAAAATGCTATGTGTGGTGGAAAACTAACACTGCACATCATCTTGAACATGTTGTGGGGATGCTTTTCTTCAGCAGGGACAGGGAAGCTGGTCAGAGTAATGGGAAGATGGATGGAGCTAAATAGAGGGAATTCCTAGAGGAACACCTGTTAGAGGCTGCAAAAGACTTGAGACTGAAGCGGAGGTTAACCTTTCAGCAGGACAACGACCCTAAACATACAGCCAGAGCTATAAAAAAATGGCTTAGATCAAAGCTTATTCGTGTGTTAGAATGGCCCAGTCAGAGTCCATACCTAAATCCCATTGAGAATCTGTGGCAAGACTTGAAAATTGCTGTTCACAGATGCCCTCCATCCAATCTGACTGAACCTATTTTGCAAAGAAGAATGGGCAAAAATCTCAGCCACTAGATGTGCAAAGCTGGTAGAGACATACCCCAAAAGACTTGTAGCTGTAATTACAGTGATAGGTGGTCCTATAAAGTATTGACTCAGAGTGGCTGAATACAAATGCACGCCACAGTGTCCAGATTTATATTTATAAAAAAAAAAATTGAAAACCATGTATTATTTTCTTTTCACTTCACACATACTTGCTACTTTGTGTTGGTCTATCACATAAAATACATTTAAGTTTGTGGGTGTAACATTAAAAAATTTGGAAAAGTTCAAGGGGTATGAATACTTTTCAAAGCACTTTGTGTGACACTGCTTCCCTCTGTAGCATTATGTTGTTTTTACAATGGCTATTATTATCTCTTCACTAAACGTCAGAGGACTAAATAGTCTCTAAAAGGGCTCATGCACACAACCGTAGCCTGTTTTGTAGTCCGCAAATTGTGAATTTGCAAAACATGGATACCAGCTATGTGACTTCAGCATTTTGCGGAACGGAACATCCTGGTCTCTATAAAACAGTCCTAAAACCAGAGGTGTAGCTAGGCTTTCCTTCACCTGGGGCAGATTCAGTCCTGCGAATATACAGACATATCAATTGTGATAGTTTCATGTTGAAGAAGTTTGTTGACACAATCAAATTTGACTTAGTACTTTGTACCAAAAAGAAGACAAGACAACAAACTCAAACTTCTTGATATTACACAACAGTGAAGCAGCCTTGGTTTTCATCTCCATATTTGTGACATAACTGTTTTTAAATCATTTAACCACCTCCGGACCGCCTAACGCACATGTGCGTTCCGGAGGTGGCAGGCTGGCGCACAGTCACGCATATACGCGTCATCTCGCGAGACGCGAGATTTCCTGTGAACGCGCGCACACAGGCGCGCGCGCTCACAGGAACGGAAGGTAAGCGAGTGGATCTCCAACATGCCAGCGGCGATCGTTCGCTGGCAGGCTGGAGATCCAAATTTTTTAACCCCTAACAGGTATATTAGACGCTGTTTTCATAACAGCGTCTAATATACCTCCTACCTGGTCCTCTGGTGGTCCCTTTTGTTAGGATCGACCACCAGAGGACTCAGGTAGGTCAGTACAGTCGCACTAAACACCACACTACACCCCCCCCCCCCCCCGTCACTTATTAACCCCTTATAAACCCCTGATCACCCATGATCACCCCATATAAACTCCCTGATCACCCCCCTGTCATTGATCACCGCCCTGTCATTGATCACCCCCCTGTCAGGCTCCGTTCAGACATCCGTATGATTTTTATGGATCCACGGATACATGGATCGGATCCGCAAAAAGCATACGGACGTCTGAATGGAGCCTTACAGGGGGGTGATCAATGACAGGCGGGTGATCACCCATATACACTCCCTGATCACCCCCTGTCATTGATCACCCCCCTGTCATTGATCACTCCCCTGTAAGGCTCCATTCAGACGTCCGCATGATTTTTACGGATCCATGGATACATGGATCGGATCCGCAAAACACATGCGGACGTCTGAATGGAGCCTTACAGGGGGGGTGATCAGTGACAGGGGGGTGATCACCCTGATTACCCTGATCACCCCCTGTCATTGATAACCCCCCTGTAAGGCTCCATTCAGACGTCCGCATGCGTTCTGTGGATCCGATACATGTATCCATGGATCCGTAAAAAATCATGCGGATGTCTGAATGGAGCCTTACAGGGGGGGTGATCAGTGACAGGGGGGTGATCACCCTGATTACCCTGATCACCCCCTGTCATTGATAACCCCCCTGTAAGGCTCCATTCAGACGTCCACATGCGTTCTGTGGATCCGATACATGTATCCATGGATCCGTAAAAAATCATGCGGATGTCTGAATGGAGCCTTACAGGGGGGGTGATCAGTGACAGGGGGGTGATCACCCTGATTACCCTGATCACCCCCTGTCATTGATAACCCCCCTGTAAGGCTCCATTCAGACGTCCGCATGCGTTCTGTGGATCCGATACATGTATCCATGGATCCGTAAAAAATCATGCGGATGTCTGAATGGAGCCTTACAGGGGGGGTGATCAGTGACAGGGGGGTGATCACCCTGATTACCCTGATCACCCCCTGTCATTGATAACCCCCCTGTAAGGCTCCATTCAGACGTCCGCATGCGTTCTGTGGATCCGATACATGTATCCATGGATCCGTAAAAAATCATGCGGATGTCTGAATGGAGCCTTACAGGGGGGGTGATCAGTGACAGGGGGGTGATCACCCTGATTACCCTGATCACCCCCTGTCATTGATAACCCCCCTGTAAGGCTCCATTCAGACGTCCGCATGCGTTCTGTGGATCCGATACATGTATCCATGGATCCGTAAAAAATCATGCGGATGTCTGAATGGAGCCTTACAGGGGGGGTGATCAGTGACAGGGGGGTGATCACCCTGATTACCCTGATCACCCCCTGTCATTGATAACCCCCCTGTAAGGCTCCATTCAGACGTCCGCATGCGTTCTGTGGATCCGATACATGTATCCATGGATCCGTAAAAAATCATGCGGATGTCTGAATGGAGCCTTACAGGGGGGGTGATCAGTGACAGGGGGGTGATTACCCTGATCACCCCCTGTCATTGATAACCCCCCTGTAAGGCTCCATTCAGACGTCCGCATGCGTTCTGTGGATCCGATACATGTATCCATGGATCCGTAAAAAATCATGCGGATGTCTGAATGGAGCCTTACAGGGGGGGTGATCAGTGACAGGGGGGTGATTACCCTGATCACCCCCTGTCATTGATAACCCCCCTGTAAAGCTCCATTCAGACGTCCGCATGCGTTCTGTGGATCCGATACATGTATCCATGGATCCGTAAAAAATCATGCGGATGTCTGAATGGAGCCTTACAGGGGGGGTTATCAATGACAGGGGGTGATCAGGGAGTCTATATGGGTGATCACCCCCCTGTCATTGATCACCCCCCTGTCATTGATCACCCCCCCCCCCCCCCCCTGGTAAGGCTCCATTCAGACATTTTTTTTGGCACAAGTTAGCGGAAATTTGTTTGTTTTTGTTTTTGTTTTTTCTTACTAAGTCTCATATTCCACTAACTTGTGTCAAAAAATAAAATCTCACATGGACGCACCATACCCCTCACGGAATCCAAATGCGTAAACATTTTTAGACATTTATATTCCAGACTTCTTCTCACGCTTTAGGGCCCCTAAAAAGCCAGGGCAGTATAAATACCCCACATGTGACCCCATTTCGGAAAGAAGACACCCCAAGGTATTCCGTGAGGGGCATATTGAGTCCATGAAAGATTGAAATTTTTGTCCAAAGTTAGCGGAAAGTGAGACTTTGTGAGAAAAAAACAAAAAAAAATCAATATCCGCTAACTTATGCAAAAAAAAAAAAATTCTAGGAACTCGCCATGCCCCTCATTGAATACCTTGGGGTGTCTTCTTTCCAAAGTGGGGTCACATGTGGGGTATTTATACTGCCCTGGCTTTTTAGGGGCCCGAAAGTGTGAGAAGAAGTCTGGGATCCAAATGTCTAAAAATGCCCTCCTAGAAGGAATTTGGGCCCCTTTGCGCATCTAGGCTGCAAAAAAGTGTCACACATCTGGTATCGCCGTACTCAGGAGAAGTTGGGGAATGTGTTTTGAGGTGTCATTTTACATATACCCATGCTGGGTGAGAAAATATCTTGGTCAAATGCCAACTTTGTATAAAAAAATGGGAAAAGTTGTCTTTTGCCAAGATATTTCTCTCACCCAGCATGGGTATATGTAAAATGACATCCCAAAACACATTCCCCAACTTCTCCTGAGTACGGAGATACCAGATGTGTGACACTTTTTTGCAGCCAAGGTGGGCAAAGGGGCACATATTCCAAAGTGCACCTTTCGGATTTCACCGGTCATTTTTTACACATTTTGATTGCAAGGTACTTCTTACACATTTGGGCCCCTAAATTGCCAGGGCAGTATAACTACGCCACAAGTGACCCCATTTTGGAAAGAAGACACCCCAAGGTATTCCGTGATGGGCACGGCGAGTTCCTAGAATTTTTTATTTTTTGTCACAAGTTAGCGGAAAATGATGATTTTTCTTTTTTTTTCTTTTTTCCTTACAAAGTCTCATATTCCACTAACTTGCGACAAAAAAATAAAAAATTCTAGGAACTCGCCATGCCCCTCACGGAATACCTTGGGGTGTCTTCTTTCCAAAATGGGGTCACTTGTGGCGTAGTTATACTGCCCTGGCAATTTAGGGGCCCAAATGTGTGAGAAGAACTTTGCAATCAAAATGTGTAAAAAAATGCCCTGCAAAATCCGAAAGGTGCACTTTGGAATATGTGCCCCTTTGCCCACCTTGGCAGCAAAAAAGTGTGACACATCTGGTATCGCCGTACTCAGGAGAAGTTGGGGAATGTGTTTTGGGGTGTCATTTTACATATACCCATGCTGGGTGAGAAAAATATCTTGGTCAAATGCCAACTTTGTATAAAAAAATGGGAAAAGTTGTCTTTTGCCAAGATATTTCTCTCACCCAGCATGGGTATATGTAAAATGACACCCCAAAACACATTCCCCAACTTCTCCTGAGTACGGCGATACCAGATGTGTGACACTTTTTTGATGCCAAGGTGGGCAAAGGGGCACATATTCCAAAGTGCACCTTTCGGATTTCACCGGTCATTTTTTTACAGATTTTGATTGCAAAGTACTTCTCACACATTTGGGCCCCTAAATTGCCAGGGCAGTATAACTACGCCACAAGTGACCCCATTTTGGAAAGAAGACACCCCAAGGTATTCCGTGAGGGGCATGGCGAGTTCCTAGAATTTTTTATTTTTTGTCGCAAGTTAGTGGAATATGAGACTTTGTAAGGAAAAAAGAGAAAGAAAAAAAATCATCATTTTCCGCTAACTTGTGACAAAAAATAAAAAATTCTAGGAACTCGCCATGCCCCTCACGGAATACCTTGAGGTGTCTTCTTTCCAAAATGGGGTCACTTGTGGCGTAGTTATACTGCCCTGGCAATTTAGGGGCCCAAATGTGTGGGAAGTACCTTGCAATCAAAATGTGTAAAAAATGGCCTGCAAAATCTGAAAGGTGCACTTTGGAATATGTGCCCCTTTGCCCACCTTGGCAGCAAAAAAGTGTGACACATCTGGTATCGCCGTACTCAGGAGAAGTTGGGGAATGTGTTTTGGGGTGCCATTTTACATATAACCATGCTGGATGAGAGAAATATCTTGGCAAAAGACAACTTTTACCATTTTTTTATACAAAGTTGGCATTTGACCAAGATATTTTTCTCACCCAGCATGGGTATATGTAAAATGACACCCCAAAACACATTCCCCAACTTCTCCTGAGTACGGCGATACCAGATGTGTCACACTTTTTTGCTGCCAAGGTGGGCAAAGGGGCACATATTCCAAAGTGCACCTTTTGGATTTCACCGGTCATTTTTTACACATTTTGATTGCAAAGTTCTTCTCACACATTTGGGCCCCTAAATTGCCAGGGCAGTATAACTACGCCACAAGTGACCCTATTTTGGAAAGAAGACACCCCAAGGTATTCCGTGAGGGGCATGGCGAGTTCCTAGAATTTTTTATTTTTTGTCGCAAGTTAGTGGAATATGAGACTTTGTAAGAAAAAATAAATAAATAAAAATCATCATCATTTTCCGCTCACTTGTGACAAAAAATAAAAAGTTCTATGAACTCACTATGCCCATCAGCGAATACCTTAGGGTGTCTACTTTCCGAAATGGGGTCATTTGTGGGGGTTTTCTACTGTTTGGGCATTGTAGAACCTCAGGAATCATGACAGGTGCTCAGAAAGTCAGAGCTGTTTCAAAAAGCGGAAATTCACATTTTTGTACCATAGTTTGTAAATGCTATAACTTTTACCCAAACCATTTTTTTTTTGCCCAAACATTTTTTTTTTATCAAAGACATGTATAACAATAAATTTGGCGAAAAATTTATATATGGATGTCGTTTTTTTTGCAAAATTTTACAGCTGAAAGTGAAAAATGTCATTTTTTTGCAAAAAAATCGTTACATTTTGATTAATAACAAAAAAAGTAAAAATGCCAGCAGCAATGAAATACCACCAAATGAAAGCTCTATTAGTGAGAAGAAAAGGAGGTAAAATTAATTTGTATGGTAAGTTGCATGACCGAGCGATAAACGGTGAAAGTAGTGTAGTGCCGAAGTGTAAAAAGTGCTCTGGTCATGAAGGGGGTTTCACCTAGCGGGGCTGAAGTGGTTAAAGTGTCAATTATTTCCGCTAGGTGCATATAAATGGGTTTTACAGCTTTCAACTTTGCTGACCACCTGGTTTAGCTTAGCGACTTGAGGGTAACTGTAACATGTTTCTGTACAACTTCCCATCTGAAAGTTGAGACGACAAAGTTCAAGTAACAAGTACAGGCAATGTAGTGTTCCAAAGAAAGTTTCTGCCTCTTGTGACACACTAGCAGCATTTACTTAAACTAGGTTTAGGGAATGAGCTTCACAGGGTACAAAAAATGCTAGCTTATTTTCTAGAAGCGACCATGTTTGAACCCCTTTATACTTTCCAGCCATATTTGCTCCATTGTCATATGATTGCCCTCTGCAATTCTTAATACCTAAGCCATACTTGTCTATTGTCTGTAGGATTAATTCAGTAAGGGCAAGGCCTGTCTTCTCAATCACTACAGAAAATAAAAAAAATCTATGAAGTTTTCAACAATTTCAGGGCCACACTCTGTAATTTTAACATATCTAATGACTTCTGACATTTGTTCTAAACTGCTTATATCTGGTGTACAGTCAAACATCACAGAAACAAAATTTTCTTTTCTGACATTGCTAAGGATCTATTCCCTTACTTTGTCAGCAATGATGTCCAAACACTCATTTTGAACGTCAGGTAAAAAAATAGCAGTGGGTCAGTTCTGTTTCCTACCAAAGGGAGGGGTCACAGTTCTGGTTTATTCTAGTCTAGTCTAGACAGTGGAGCTGAAAAGACGTGCCAATATATGTCAGCGAGGGGAAGGTTCCCCCTTGCTGCAGCAAGAGTCTCTCCAGAGGGAAGTAGCTCATAGAGTGCCATGACTCCTTACAGATCTACAGACAGAGTGTCACTAGGGGTTCAGCAGCACCCAAAGCACCCCACTCCAGAGATACCAAAACAGTCCTGCAGTCCAGCTACCAGACTAAAGCAAAGTTTAGCACAGCAGAGAGAGAAAGCAGAGTTATCAAGTTTGCCTGCCAGTTTATGCCAAAGCCTGCTGGAACCAAGAGAAAGCCTGAATATTGTCTGGATGCAAGTTGATTCAAGTAAAGCTGTTGAACTTTATAAAAGACTCGGCTATTTCTCCAACTCCACCATTACTCTCCCCTTTATTACTTCAGAGCCTAACCCTGGGAAGCGACAGTATCCAGGTAGGAGCACCGTGACACAAACAGTAAAATGTTAGGGCCACACCACACCATTCCGCATTCCTATAAACCTGGGACATGATCGGCCCTGGTGGACGGCACATTGCAGATGTTCACACAAAGGGACGTGATAGTGAGAAATAAGTTCATATTCAGAAATTTTCCACTTTTAGGATGTGCAAAATCAAAATTTTCCCATGAACCTCTCAAAGCACTACCCTGTCTGGCCAAGTGCATTATCACATCAAAAATAACACAAAGGCTTCCGGTTCCGGCGTTGTGATGTGAGGCTGCTGGGGTGAGAGCACCGCCCCGCACGCCTGCCAGATATCATCCACAAAGCTTAAAGAGAAAATAAATTATACCACGAATCAGAGTATAATGCCACTCTATTTAGGTACGGGATCAAGGCCGGCAGGCTACTAGTTGGCCTGGCTAAAGGCACTTATGCCCCTACCCATATTATTAAACTAGTAAATGATGATGGGCACGTGAATAATGATCCAAGAGGTATCAGTGAAACGCTAAGAAGCTACTACGCCTCACTTTATAGTGACAACCATACTCCTATAGATAAGAGAACGATGCTCTATGAGGTTTTCCTCCCTCTTATAACACCTGAGCAATTGCAAATATTTAATGACCCCATTACATCAGATGAAGTAAATAATAAAATCAACTCCCTAAAATCTTGGAAAGCACCAGGCCCAGATGGACTAACAGGCGAATTTTATAAAGCATTAAAAGACAAGGTTATTGATACCTTGGGCTCGCTCTTTAATGGGGGCTGGGATCTGAGGGGCTTCCCGCATCTGCAGCTATGCCCTATATTAAATTCCTAATAAAACCAGGTAAAGACCCCACACAGCCAGGCTTCTATAGACCTATATCATTAATAAATGTTGAATCAAAACTTCTATCCAAAATCATGGCAGATCGATTAGCCAACATCTTACCCTCTATCATAGCTCCCCAACAGGTGGGCTTTAACCAGGGACGAGCATCGGTGACAAACATTAGAACAGTCCTGGCTGTGCTGGATCGTGTTCATCACAGGCCTGGAGGACAAGGAAATCCAGCACTGTTCTCACTGGATGCCGAAAAGGCCTTTGATAATGTGAGGTGGGTCCGGCTGGACTTGGTCTTGGACAGGATGGGGTTTAAGGGCTCATTTAGAACATTACTCAACCATATGTATCATGAGTCACAGGCTAGGATTTATACCACAGGTCACCTATCGCCCCCTTTTCACTCGTTCAAAGGAACTAGACAGGGTTGCCCGCTGTCCTCCCCTTTGTTCAATTTAGCAATGGAACCCTTGTCATGGAATATTTGAACATCTTCGCTTTTTAAAGGAATCAAGGTAGGCAACACTGAGATTAAAATCACTTTATTCGCTGATGACATCATGTTGTTAGTAAATAATCCACTAGACAGCATCCCCAAGATACTACAATCTTTAAAGGAGTTTGGAACTTACTCTGAATATACACTTAATGTCTCCAAATGTGAGCTCCTGGGTTTAGGGAGTGGGAAGTCCCTTCAACGCCCATTCCTGACAAAGACAGGTATAACAATTAATCGGGAAAGCCTACGATATTTAGGGATCAAAATAGGTCGCACACGATCTTCCTTATACACTCAATTACATAGCTCTAATAGACCGCATCAGATCTGACTTACTAAAATGGCGCAACCTTCCATTAAATGTACTGGGGAGGTGCCATCTGATAAAAAATTATACTATTATACCCCTTACAGACTGTTCCCCTGTTATTGAGGCTTGTTGATGTGAATCTCCTAAACTCTAGTTTTCTCTCTTTTATGTGGTCAGGTAAAATAACTAGGCTAGCACTATCTAAACTCCTGAAGTCTAAAGAAGAGGGAGGAGTAAACTTCCCTTGCATACGAAGTTATAATCCGGCATGCATTTTACGCCACATCAGAGATTGGGCCAATGGTACGTCTCATTATTCCAACCTGACAGTGTATAAACAGCTGGTCTCCAGACTGTCATCTCTGCCAACTCAAGTAAGGTCAGTATTAATTAGCGATAAGCTAGTCACTTGGAAAGTGTTGTGTACGGCATTTAAACTACCTTATCAATGCTCCAATCATATGCCACTATGGCATACTTGGATTTCCAAGGGGGCAGAGCATGGCACAGGAAGGGTATTAGCAATCTGAATGACCTCATATTCTACAGTGCCAATGTGGTTAACATATAATGAACTCCAGGAAAAGTATCAGCTTCAGGGATCGCAACACTTTCAATACCACCAGATTAAACATTTTTGCAACTTCAAATTTAGGAATATTTTGGGAGAGGCTAGAAGTAACTCTTTTGATGAAGCTTTGACAGACCTGAAAAAACAATCTATATCTCAACTATATAGCATTCTAAAACACAAGTTAGGATGTGTAACTCCAGAAGTAGCATATAAAAAGTGGAAGAATTGGATAGATACCCCAGACATACCAGCATACATTACTAAACGACATGTAGTAAATGAAGAGTGGAGGGAAACACATAAAAAAAAATATATAGCATAGGGCGATATACGCTTTCAACTTATCGCCTTCAGTACATGCCCCTAACAGTATCTCTGCCTGCCCGAAATGCAAAGAATCCCAATCTGATTTATACCACGGCTTGTGTCCTGCCCTCGCCTGAAGTCCTTGTGGGAACAGGTTGGGAAACTGATAAAGTCTCTCTGTGACTACCAAGGCTCTGTTGCCCCTATTGAAGCATTGTTTCATAGTATTCAGGGGGCTTTAGCCAAAACGGTGGCACATCTACCATCCATAGCTCATGCTATTATCATGGTAACCAAGAGGAGCATACTGGTGAATTGGCTGCAGCCTTTGGTCCCCACCTGTGACCAGGTAATAGAGCATCTAAAAAAACTGTCGCATTTAGAGCACTGGGAGGCTAAGCGTCACAAACAGCATACTTCTAGACGTTTATTTAACAAATGGTGTAGGTTCCTGAAATCATGCTGTTCAGGTGAGGAAATCAGAGCCAATGTGTCTCCATTTATAGATACACAGTGGCTTTTTTTACTTGCTATTTTCAACCCATGACCGGCGTACATTTTGCCATTTGGCATCTTAAAAAAAAAAAAAACTGTCTATTGAGAGTTTTCTGCCACCTCTTAAACTGCTACTGACCTTAGGTTCAAGACTTTTTTTCTTATTAGAGTAACAAAGTACCTTTGTCTATTTGAAAATTTGGCTGGCCATGTTTCTGGGTCATAATAGTCAAAGTTAGACCCACCATGTGAGCAATATGCTAAAGGATGCTCTACTACTACTCCTGTTCTTGGGCATGCGTAGTACTTGAACAACATTGTGTGGCAGTGGCGGATCCAGGGGAAGGCAACAGGGCAATTTCCCCCCCCCCCCCCCCCCCAAGCTGCTAAGAGGTAGGGGCGGCGGCGGGGCACAAGGAGATGAGCGCTTTCATTGTGGAAGCGCTCATTTCCATAGTCATCTGTATACATAAGGCTGTGCGGAGGAGCAGGGGAGAGGTGTGTCCCTTCCCTGTTCCTCTGATAGGACGCCGGCATTACAAACAGCGCGGGACACAGGCCGGAAGAGGCCTGCAACCCATCGCTGCGAAGGAGGTAAGTATAAGTGTTTATTTATTTTATATATATATATATATATATATATATATACACACACAATACTTTTACTGGCACATTGGGGGGGGGCTGTTATTACTGGCACATAATGGGGGGGCTGCTATTACTGGCACATAATGGAGGGGGCTGTATTACTGGCACATAATGGGGCGGCTGTTATTACTGGCACATAATGGGGGGGCTGTTATTACTGGCACATAATAGGGGGACTGTTATTACTGGCACATAATGGGGGGACTGTTATTACTGGCACATAATGGGGGGACTGTTATTACTGGCACATAATGGGGGGGACTGTTATTACTGGCACATAATTGGGGGGAGTGCTTTTATTACTGGCACATGATTGGGGCACCATAGGGGCATCTACTGAGGCCACAAAGGGGAATTTTATATAGGGGGCTCTGTACAGTAGACTTTTATACTGGGACACATTATGGTGGGTACTATGGGGAAGGGGGGGGGAGGAGTACTATGGTATCATCTACGGGGGGCACTAAGGGGAATTTTATACTTGCAAATTATGGGGGACATCGAGGGCATCTACTTGGGCATTTTATACTGGAACATTGTGGGGGGCACTAGGAGGAAGGGGGAGAGGAGCACTATGGAGGCATTTACTGGGGGCACTATATAGAGGTATTTTATACTGGCACATTATGGGGGCACTATGGGGACATTAGCTCAACTGGGGGCATTACAAGAGGGTATTTTTTGCACTCTCACATTATAAGGAGAATTATTTCTACTGGGGATGGGGGGCATTATGGTGGGCTTTATTACTCCCCCATGGTATGACCCCCTAGTAGCAGCACCAGCCTCTCCCTCTTCTCCAAATCCTTATTATAAAATCTTTCTCATTAGGATAAAGCACAACATCAGCTCCACCGAGCCCCCGGCCAAAGTGTTGAAGTGGCGTCCGAGATCCCCAAGGGCCAAGCCAAGTAATTGTAAGTTTTCATGTGACATATGTTTGTTATACACATATAGCATATACTATGCCCCACAATATACAGTATACCTCTACACTGTGCCCCACAATATACAGTATACCTCTACACTGTGCCCCACAATATACAGTATACCTCTACACTGTGCCACACAATGTACAGTATACCTCTACACTGTGTAGTCTGTTCTATAAGAACCATTGTTTTGTTGCGGCGGACAGAAAATAATCTGGAAGTGCCCCTCCCGAGACCAGGCTCTGGATCCGCAACTATTGTGTGGCATCTGTAGTGACATCTGCAGTCTTCTGTACTTCATGCTCGGTCACAGTTTCACCTTCTTGACTCTCAAGTTCAGAGATAATTTTGCCATGCACATTTCCTGGGATTTTATTTTTATTTTTCAAAATAAACTTCCTGTAATAATTGGCAAAGCCCAAAAAACGCATCAGTGCCTTCTGATTCTCAGGAAGATCCCACTCAAGCACAGCGCGGACCTTCTCGGGGTCCATGCGAAAACCAGAAGCGGAGAGAAGAAACCCCAGAAATTGAATTTCTGGAACCGCAAACACACATTTTTCCAGTTTCGCATACAATTTATTCTCCCGCAGGATGAGCAAGACCTGACGTAAGTGTTCCTTATGAGTTTTGAAATCAGGAGAAAAAATCAAAATGTCATCCAAATACACTAATACAAATTTCCCCATTAAATGATAAAAAATGCTGTTCACAAAATGCTGAAAAACGGCTGGAGCATTCATCAAACCAAAAGGCATAACCAAATTCTCAAAATGGCCCTCAGGGGTATTTAAGGATGTCTTCCATTCGTCTCCTTCTCTGACCCTGACCAGGTTGTATGCCCCTCTTAGATCTAATTTGGAAAAAACTTTAGCCCCAACAATCTGGTTAAACAGGTCCGGGATCAGAGGAAGCGGATAAGGGTCACGAATTGTGATACTGTTCAGCTCCCTGAAATCCAGACAAGGTCTTAAAGAACCATCTTTTTTCTTAACAAAGAAAAAAACAGCGGCAACAGGTGACTTCGAGGGTCGTATGTGTCCTTTTCTCAGACTCTCAGAGATATAAGCACGCATAGCGACCCTTTCAGGTTGGGAGAGATTGTATAAACGAGATTTAGGCAGCTTGGCACCTGGGATGAGATTAATAGGGCAATCGTACTCCCTGTGCGGGGGCAAATCCTGAACTCCACTCTCAGAGAAGACATCCGAAAATTCAGAGAGAAAAGATGGTACAGTCTTAGTAGCAACGTCAGAAACAGATGTCGTGAGGCAATTCTCTCTGCAAGAGTCACTCCAACCATTTATTTGCCTCGCTTGCCAATCAATGGTGGGGTTATGTTTAGTGAGCCAGGGTAGCCCCAACACTAGAGGAGTAGGCAATCCGCTAAGGATGAAACATGACACATCCTCAACATGAGCATCACTCACAATTAAACGGATATTGTGAACTATGCCCTTTAATGATTTCTGAGAAAGTGGAGCTGAATCAATAGCAAAAACAGGAATATCCTTTCCCAAAGTGCATACCTGGAAACCATGAGTTATCTCAAATTGATTATCAATGAGATTGACAGCTGCTCCACTATCTACAAAAATCTCACAAAAAAAAGTCTTGCTCTCTAGCGCCACCCTGGCAGGCAGGACAAAACGGGAACTACAAGCAAACGGAAAACCTTCAATTTCCGCCTCAACCCTGCCAATGTTAACAGATGCAAGGATGATTGCCTTTTTGTTTCTTTATTACTCCCAAAAAACTGCCTGAATCTCCTAGAGGAACAAACATTTGCCAAATGATTTATACCTCCACAACAAAAACAAACCTTCCCATGCGGGCTGAATCTTCTATTGTCAGAGGCAATCAATGCCTGCATGGGCTCCTGCTCAGAAAGGGTTGACAGCGACTGAGACCCCTGCGCACTGAATGAGACCACTGCACTGTCCTGGGAATGAGTAAGACGCCTGTCAATACGAACGGCCCGAGACATGGCAGAGTCCAAGGAGGTAGGCCTCTCATGAAAGGCAAATGCATCTTTCAATCCCTCTGAAAGACCATGGCAAAATTGACTTCGGAGTGCAGCATCATTCCAACCAGTATCAGCTGCCCATCTCCGAAATTCTGAGCAGTATATCTCTGCGGATTGTTTACCCTGGCATAACAGACGTAGTCTAGACTCAGCCAAAGCAATACGATCCGGATCATCATATATCAGACCCAGGGCTAAAAAGAATTCATCCACTGAATGGAGGGGCCTTGCCCCCACCGGCAGCGAAAAGGCCCACAACTGAGCGTTACCCCTGAGCAGCGATATAATGATCCCCACCCTCCATTCCTCATCACCAGAGGAATGGGGAAGAAGGCAAAAATGGAGTTTGCAAGCCTCTCTAAAACGCACAAAATTCTCACCACCCCCGGAGAACGTATCCGGGAGCGAGATCTTAGGCTCAGAACAAACTCCATGAACGCAAGCTGAACCAGTCACTTGAAACTGAGAAAGAGTCTTACGGAGATCTGCTACCTCCAATGAAAGACCCTGGAAGCGTTCAGTCAAAAGTGAAACCGGATCCATGCTTGAGACGGTTTTGGCGGTTTATAATGTCACGGAAGGTGTACAGGAAACAAGGAAACACAAAATGAATAAACGACTGACTGGATCCAAAACTAAGGAGCAAAAAGGGAGACCCCTGCATCAGACCTGGCTCTCTCCCTGACTGCTCAGCCTATGCGAAAATCCCAATGTCTGGTGGTGACACATACCTGTTATAATAGACTTTCTTCAGTCTCCAATCTTCCTGCTCTGTCTGATAGAGATTTGCCATGTCTGTCATCCCTTTCACCAGCTCAGAAATTTAGCCAGTTATCAAAAGTCTAAAATACGGAAAATCTTCTAGCCCGGATGGCTTTAGCAATGCTCAAACTGGCCCCTTTCCGGTGGAAAGGCTATAAGCAATGATTATTGCCCTACCTAAACCTGGTGAACCTATTCATTCTCCTGCGAATTTCCGCATTATATAAAAATATAGGTGTTAATTTCAAATGGAATTTTGCCTTTAATTCAGACTATGTGGGTTTTGTATCAGGCCATCAAGCCCCAGACAGCATGAGGTGATTTGTAAATCTAATCCATCTGGCATGATCCCATAAGATGCCTTTTCAGCTTCAAGTGCAAGACACAAAGAAAGCCTTTGACAGGGTCCATTGAATGTATTTGGATAATGTCTTGACCCATACAATGGCTTAAATGAGTTGGCCATTTTCCATCTACTGTTGATCAATGTTTTTGTGAGATGATTATATGGCGCTTACTAATATAGTCTTTGTTGATATTCTGCACCATTTTCTTTATTTTATAAGGTATTTTCTCTTTTTAGCCAAGTCCTTTGTGTTGTCCACAAAATGGCTGCTGATGGAGGGTCATATGACCAGGCAAATCACTCAGTCTCCTTCATTAAAGTACACTACACCTAATTCTCAAGTGCAGATGGCAGATGCGATGTATTTGAGTGGAGATGGAGTGATGTGTCTGGAGTTATTTTTGCCTAGTCACATGACCTTCCATCAACTGCCATCTTATGGACAGATCACCTGTGTGGACAGCACAGAAGATTTACCCAACAATGGGACATGACTTATGAAATATAGCAAACATCACAGAAAATCAACAAAGGCTATATTAGTAAGTGTTATATAATCATCTTACAGAAACAGCTCAACAGTAGCCAGAAAGTCGCCAACCCCTTTAATGTCGAGAGGCATCACACACATACTTCAATGGTTCCACACCCCCTCTAAAATTGTTAAAGCTAATTCTAACTATCTGGATATATGTTGGAGGTAGGGCTGCACGATAAATCGAAAAAATAATCGAATCGCGATAATCGGCAAATGCGATATGGCGATTTGGCCGACCCGAAAATGCAGCGATTATATATAAAGGGGCCCCGCGCACATAACTGGCTTTGCATGTAAAGTATTTTACTCCTGTGTGAAACAATCTTTCTCCTATTGATAACAGGTCCGGCCTCTGTACTCACTGTCACTATAAATGCAATGCACTGCAGCGAACGGCAGCGAGCGGGCCGGCCGGCGCGTGACTGACGTCACTTAGTAACGCTCCTGCTTCCTGAAGTTACACACAAAGACAGTTATGTGCACAGTTTAGGACACATGAGGGGACACATAGGGCCTGAGGGGGACCAGCATAAGATGCTATATGTGTGTCTTATGCTGCCCCCCTCATGGCCCTATGTGTCATCCCCTATAACAGCGTACTCCACAGATCCACCCCATAACAGTGCCATCCACAGGTCCCCCATAAGTGTCCTCCACAGATCCCCCATAACAGCATCCTCCACAGATCCCCCATAACAGCGTCCTCCACAGATCCCCCATAACAGCGTCCTCCACAGATCCCCCATAACAGCGCCCTCCACAGATCCCCCATAACAGCGCCCTCCACAGATCCCCCATAGCAGCGCCCTCCACAGATCCTCCATAACAGCGCCCTCCACAGATCCCCCATAACAGCGCCCTCCACAGATCCCCCATAACAGCGTCCTCCACAGATCCCCCATATAACAGTGCCCTCCACAGATCCCCCATATAACAGTGCCCTCCACAGATCCCCCATATAACAGTGCCCCCCACAGATCCCCCACAACACAGCGCCATCCACAGATCCCCCACAACACAGCGCCATCCATAGATCCCCCACAACACAGCGCCATCCACAGATCCCCCACAACACAGCGCCATCCACAGATCCCCCACAACACAGCGTCATCCACAGATCCCCCATAACTATGTGATACCAGGCAGCGTCAGCGGCTCATATGGGAAAATCCAAGCAAATAGACCTCTAGCACAATTCCTTTAAAATATCGCATCGCATACCGTTATCGCAATTTTTAGGGCCCTAATCGCAATCGCACAAAATTCCCATATCGTGCAGCCCTAGTTGGAGGGGATGTGGCCTTAATGGCATGTCTATACATAAGTGGTGGTATTGCCCATCGGTACATACCTTTTAGTTGTCTGTTTTTTACATAATTTCCTGTATTTCTTACACTTGAATTGCCCTTGATTCGGTGTTTGCTTTATGTTTTCTTAAAGGGGTTATCTGAGTAATGAAAAAAAGACATTATAAAACTCCTCAGGACTTACATATACATTAGTTAAGCTTGATTTCTTGAAAAACAACAACACACACTTACACCTTTGCACGGTTCTGTTATTTCTGCTTTGTTTACATGCTGCAGCAAAGCTGTGGGGGCGTGTAGTAACACTGCCTGAGCTCTCCCTCAAGGATATTGGTGGGTGTGAATAATCTGCCCTTCCCCACCTTGCACTGCACAACCTAACCGAGCACACAAACACTGTCACATGATCCTCTCCTAGCTCACACAGGCAGAACATCTGCATTACATACAGTACAGACCAAAAGTTTGCGCACACCTTCTCATTCAAAGAGTTTTCCTTATTTTCAGGACTATGAAAATTGTAGATTCCCACTGAAGGCATCAAAACTATGAATTATCACATGTGGAATTATATACATAACAAAAAAGTGTGAAACAACTGAAAATATGTCATATTCTAGGTTCTTCAAAGTAGCCACCTTTTGCTTTGATTACTGCTTTGCACACTCTTGGCATTCTCTTGATGAGCTTCAAGAAGTAGTCACCTGAAATGGTCTTCCAACAGTCTTGAAGGAGTTTCCAGAGATGCTTAGCACTTGTTGGCCCTTTTGCCTTCACTCTGCGGTCCAGCTCACCCCAAACCATCTCAATTGGGTTCAGGTCCGGTGACTGTGGAGGCCAGGTCATCTGGCGCAGCACCCCATCCCTCTCCTTCATGGTCAAATAGCCCTTACACAGCCTGGAGGTGTGTTTGGGGTCATTGTCCTGTTGAAAAATAAATGATGGTCCAACTAAGCGCAAACCGGATGGAATAGCATGTCGCTGCAAGATGCTGTGGTAGCCATGCTGGTTCAGTATGCTTTCAATTCTGAATAAATCCCCAACAGTGTCACCAGCAAAGCACCCCCACACCATCATACCTCCTCCTCCATGCTTCACGGTGGGAACCAGGCATGTAGAGTCCATCCGTTCACCTTTTCTGCGTCGCACAAAGACACAGTGGTTGGAACCAAAGATCTCAAATTTGGACTCATCAGACCAAAGCACAGATTTCCACTGGTCTAATGTCCATTCCTTGTGTTCTTTAGCCCAAACAAGTCTCTTCTGCTTGTTGCCTGTCCTTAGCAGTGGTTTCCTAGCAGATATTCTACCATGAAGGCCTGATTCACACAGTCTCCTCTTAACAGTTGTTCTAGAGATGTGTCTGCTGCTAGAACTCTGTGTGGCATTGACCTGGTCTCTAATCTGAGCTGCTGTTAACCTGCGATTTCTGAGGCTGGTGACTCGGATGAACTTATCCTCCGCAGCAGAGGTGACTCTTGGTCTTCCTTTCCTGGGGCGGTCCGCATGTAAGACAGTTTCTTTGCAGCACTTGATGGTTTTTGCACTTGGGGACACTTTCACAGTTTTCCCAATTTTTCGGACTGACTGATCTTTATTTCTTAAACTCTATTTTCTTTACTTAGCTGCTTTTTTCTTGCCATAATACAAATTCTAACAGTCTATTCAGTAGGACTATCAGCTGTGTATCCACCTGACTTCTCCACAACGCAACTGATGGTCCCAACCCCATTTATAAGGCAAGAAATCCCACTTATTAAACCTGACAGGGCACACCTGTGAAGTGAAGACCATTTCAGGTGACTACGTCTTGAAGCTCATCAAGAGAATGCCAAGAGTGTGCAAAGCAGTAAACAAAGCAAAAGGTGGCTACTTTGAAGAACCTAGAATATGACATATTTTCAGTTGTTTCACACTTTTTTGTTATGTATATAATTCCACATGTGTTAATTCATAGTTGTGATGCCTTCAGTGTGAATCTACAATTTTCATAGTCATGAAAATAAAGAAAACTCTTTGAATTAGAAGGTGTGTCCAAACTTTTGGTCTGTACTGTACATCACATACATATATACATAGCACGCTGCCTCACACATATCACACATGTACCCATTACACACTGTACTACATACAGCACACGGTGCACCACACAGAGCACACGCTGCACCCCACAGAGCACACGCTGCACCACCCACAGCACACGCTGCACCACCCACAGCACACGCTGCACCACCCACAGCACACGCTGCACCACCCACAGCACACGCTGCACCACACACAGCAGGTGCAGGATGTAGTGAATGCAGACAGACTATTATAGCCAAGTGATAAAGAAGCTCAGAGGGGAAGGCGCACCATATGGCTTTTGGAGGTAAGATTTCATTGGAATATATGGAGGCAGCAGAGCAGGGATTCCTAAGTGCAGAAACCAATGTCTTTTGCATAAGAAACCAGGGCAAATTGTTCTTCTCCATAGGGCCTTATAGGTCAGAGGCAGCAGTGAAATAGGTGGAGGGGATGGATTTTTCCTGCCTTGTGGATATTTGCTTTTCTAGAAGAGCTCATTCATTACACCTGTTCACACATGAGGCTGAAGTGCAATTATAATTTGCATTATATATTAAAAAAAACTGGGAAAATGAAATTTATGAAACTATGCAAACATGCCTGATATTTTTTTTGTTGGGAAAGGTGGCAACCCTGTCCATGGTAGACAGTACATCACTGCTATTACTCTTGCAGGCAACAATTAAATTTGTGGGCTTCTTTCACTTACTATTTCTGTCCTTCTGCTCTGTTAGTGGTGACAAAATATGTAAATCAATGCAATATGGTGGATATATATGCAAGAGAAATAATACTCAGTGCTTAAAGAGGTAATTAGTGTTGAGCAAATCGAAGCATCTGAAGTGGAATTCGATCCAAAGTTTAGGAAAAAATTGATTCGCAACAAATCTAAATTTCCTCGCACTTTGTGGTAACTAATCTTATTTTTTTTCTTAAATGGCAGCTACACATGTTACTAAGTGAAAGTAAGAAGCCCAGGAACGCAAGATCACCCATAATTCCGCGTAGACAGCCAATTGGAGTAGCCAGCCCCTGTGATGTTACAGCCCTTTAAAAGACTCATCCCGTGTGGTCTCTGTGAGGTGAGCATAGGGAGAGATGTGACAAGTGCTATGGACAGTGTTGCTAAAAGCTTTTAATTGTGAAATATTGGATAAGGAGACAGCAAGGACAGTGTAGGGAGATCATAAGGAGAGTTTTTACACACTGTAGGGATAGCATAGGGAGAGTGCATGGACTGATTCTCAAATTGGGTTGAATAAGCTGTCTAGTTCTACTGTTATTGGAGTGTCCACCTTGTTTAAAGGGACTCTGTCACCTAATATGAGCCTTTTAAATTGCTCATATCAGGTTATAATATACAGGTGATTGGACCTAAGGTTGGCGCAAAACACACCTTATCAGTACACTTGTATGAAGAATGGAAAATCTTCTTCTTTATTGCATATTCTTTTTTCCAGATAAAAACAATGAGTTTTGGGGGTCCAGAGCCCCCTTCATCAGGTTAAAAAGACTTAACAATAGAACATGTACAACAGGTAAAATATAGTATAATGGTAAAATATAGTATAAATATATTATATTATTATTATTATTTTATACTATATTTTACCATTATGCATCTTAAACTACACATATATGTGTAGTATTATTATAATGACTACACTAGAATCGGGAAGTGGGGTTTTATATTGTATCACTGCACCTTATAAATCATGTATTATGGATTGTGTTGTATGTAATAGGCATGATTATGGATATATGCTTAGCACTGTGTTTGAGAATTTATTTTACTATCCCATATTTATTTAATAATCACTGTATTTATTATTGATGAATTATATATAATCATGTCTAAGTATTTTATAAATTATTGATCAATTATTCATGGCACTTTGTACCGCACTTTGCACTTTGTATTGCACTTTGATAACATTTGGGTATGCTATTTTTAATCAATGTTGATTTAAACCTTTTGCGATGTATTGGGCCCCGGCAGTGGATTTGTATAGTGTCCAAATAGGATATATAGAATATATACAGGGAGTGCAGAATTATTAGGCAAGTTGTATTTTTGAGGATTCATTTTATTATTGAACAACAACCATGTTCTCAATGAACCCCAAAAACTCATTAATATCAAAGCTGAATATTTTTGGAAGTAGTTTTTAGTTTGTTTTTAGTTTTAGCTATTTTAGGGGATATCTGTGTGTGCAGGTGACTATTACTGTGCATAATTATTAGGCAACTTAACAAAAAACAAATATATACCCATTTCAATTATTTATTTTTACCAGTGAAACCAATATAACATCTCAACATTCACAAATATACATTTCTGACATTCAAAAAAACAAATCAGTGACCAATATAGCCACCTTTCTTTGCAAGGACACTCAAAAGCCTGCCATCCATGGATTCTGTCAGTGTTTTGATCTGTTCACCATCAACATTGCGTGCAGCAGCAACCACAGCCTCCCAGACACTGTTCAGAGAGGTGTACTGTTTTCCCTCCTTGTAAATCTCACATTTGATGATGGACCACAGGTTCTCAATGGGGTTCAGATCAGGTGAACAAGGAGGCCATGTCATTAGTTTTTCTTCTTTCATACCCTTTCTTGCCAGCCACGCTGTCGAGTACTTGGACACGTGTGATGGAGCATTGTCCTGCATGAAAATCTTCCTGTACCACTGCTTGAAGAAGGTGTCTTCCAGAAACTGGCAGTAGGACTGGGAGTTGAGCTTGACTCCATCCTCAACCCAAAAAGGCCCCACAAGCTCATCTTTGATGATACCAGCCCAAACCAGTACTCCACCTCCACCTTGCTGGCGTCTGAGTCGGACTGGAGCTCTCTGCCCTTTACCAATCCAGCCACGGGCCCATCCATCTGGCCCATCAAGACTCACTCTCATTTCATCTGTCCATAAAACCTTAGAAAAATCAGTCTTGAGATATTTCTTGGCCCAGTCTTGACGTTTCAGCTTGTGTGTCTTGTTCAGTGGTGGTCGTCTTTCAGCCTTTCTTACCTTGGCCATGTCTCTGAGTATTGCACACCTTGTGCTTTTGGGCACTCCAGTGATGTTGCAGCTCTGAAATATGGCCAAACTGGTGGCAAGTGGCATCTTGGCAGCTGCACGCTTGACTTTTCTCAGTTCATGGGCAGTTATTTTGCGCCATGGTTTTTACACACACTTCTTGCGACCCTGTTGACTATTTTGAATGAAACGCTTGATTGTTCGATGATCACGCTTCAGAAGCTTTGCAATTTTAAGAGTGCTGCATCCCTCTGCAAGATATCTCACTATTTTTGACTTTTCTGAGCCTGTCAAGTCCTTCTTTTGACCCATTTTGCCAAAGGAAAGGAAGTTGCCTAATAATTATGCACACCTGATATAGGGTGTTGATGTCATTAGACCACACCCCTTCTCATTACAGAGATGCACATCACCTAATATGCTTAATTGGTAGTAGGCTTTCGAGCCTATACAGCTTGGAGTAAGACAACATGCATAAAGAGGATGATGTGGTCAAAATACTCATTTGCCTAATAATTCTGCACTCCCTGTAGAGAGATATAACCTTGTGGCATATGCTAACTTTGATTATAAATCGATAGGATTTACTAATGTCACTTGTGCGCATGACTGCTCGGCCCGTGCGTCCGCTTCCGCCCCTTCTCTCGTGTGTAGGTTGGTGGTGGCGACGTCGATCAGCATCAATTGATGTGTGACCGCCCTCTCCTCCGCCGGCCTCAGGGGAAGGGCGGAAGTAGTCTGACGTGGCGGGCGCAGATTGGCCATGCCCCGCTCCTGTGACGTGGAGTCATGTGATACATCACATGACACAAATTCGGATATCTGATAGGTAGGCGGCACCTTTTTAACTCGTCTCTCTCCCCTGGTTAGTAACTCCTGCTGAGGAAGCGAACAACACGCGAAACGCGCGTCGAGGAGCACCATTGCCCTGGTGTCAGCCCCAGCTCTTTTTGGTATGTAGCTCCACTACTTAGTGCACCGCCTGGTAGTTAGACTTGTTTGTTCTGGACCTTGGTAGTGTTGCCTTTATATATATTGGGGCACGTACGCATTCATATACTGTATATACCTCATGTCTTTTTTTTTTTTTTTTTTTTTTTTATTATTTCAATACAAAATTTTAAATCCCTATTACATACTCCATGAGTCCACCATTTCCAATCTGTAAGCATAGTTAACAATAATTTCAAACAACTATCCCTAACAGTGTTAACATTAAAAGGGAAAACAAAAAACAAAGGGAGGTCTCCTAGAGGGGAGGGTACAAGGACCACCCAGCATCCATGGCTTAATAGAATAAGTAAACTCTCAGCCCAAGTTCTATGTGGCTATAGGGATAGAGGTCCGAAGCCCAGACATCCACCAAGCAACGAGCGCCGCTCGCGCACGCCCTCACCCAGACACAGAAAAATACAAGCCAAGAAGTTGGCACCAGTATGACCAATCGCTTGATATTCCCATACTACCTGTAGGCGAACTTGCCACGATCTTTGATCGCAGGCCTTTAATAAAATCACATCACTATACTTACGGTAAACCTCATATGGGAGGCCATCTATCCCTGGCGATGAGCTCCCCGAGATAGACCCCAGAGCCTCCTGAAGCTCCGAAAGAGATAACTCCTCCTCCAAATATTCTATTTGGGCCTCATTTAAATTAGAGAGTGAAATCCTCTCCAAGAACCGCATCGCCAGATCGGATGACACACCAGAAGAGGAGCTATATATCTGGGTAAAGTATTGTAAAAAGGAGTCCCCAATTCCTTCTGGATCTGTTATAATTTCCCCCGCTATATTGCCAAGAAGAGGGGGTCCAGCAGTCTCACCACAGTGGTCAAAAACCCACTCACATATTTCACTGCCTCATCCCCGTATGATTAATCATATCAGAACCATAGTTCGCCGTACCTTGCGTACATTAGCTTAGATTTTTCATGCAGCAGGGAACTCAACTCAAATGTCAGATACTGGCAGCTGAAAAAGGAGATATAAACAGAAAACAGAGCCTAAAATCAGCTCTGTCTCCTTAAAAGAGCACACAATAGCGTGCTCATCACGTATGATCCATCCCTGCCTGCGCTCGAACTCCGTATCAACGGGAAGAGCCGTACCCCGAGCCGCGCCCGGCACCCGGGGACCCCCGGACTCCAAGCCGCGACCCCCCACTCACATATCGCTCGATATTTTAAATAGCTGAGAGCTCCCAACATCATATAATGCCAGGAAGTCCCCCCTCCACCATCCTGGAGACCCGCCCCTGCTCAGATATACCTTCACATTCTTCCTCAATAATGTACATAAGGAAACACCGGACAGATTGAATTTTCCCCAACTCACCCCTCCCCAACCCTCCCCACCTATCCCCCCCCCCCCCCCCACCTTGCAGGGAAAAAATTCCAGATTAAATTCTAGATTAATTAATTAGCCATGTCCCAGTCTTCCCACAGTTTGCCCCACTTTAAGTAGGATCCTCTTTGTTTATACAAAATCCTCTCATAGATTTTCACTTTCTCGACCAGAGCCAACCAGTTGTTGCAGTCTGGAGCGGAAGAGCAAAATCATAGTCTAGAAACAAGAAGCCTGGCCAAAAACATCAGCTTAATCAATAATTGGCGTTTTATAGGTTGATAGTTAACCTCCGATAAGTCTCCCAGGACCCATATCCTGGGGGACAGAGGAATAACAATGTTAAATTTGCGAGCCAAGTTAGTTTGGACCGATCTCCAATAGCTGCTCACCATTGGGCAGTCCCAGAACAGATGTAAATGATCTGCCTCGGAGTCGCCACAGCAGTCGGAGGAGACTCTAAGTCCTCTCCTGTGTAACCACATAGGTGTCACATATATTTTGTGCAAAATATTGAATTGTACGACAGTGTGATTAAAATTATGTGAAACAAATTTTAAGCTTTCCCCTATATTCTCCCAATCTGGGGGACCCACCTCTGAGAGTAACAAAGACCAGGATCTCTGTCCTGGAGAAAGAAAACCCCAAAACATTTTTTTCATTAAGTGTCTATAACAATGTGATATTTTAATTTTCGTGACAACTTTCTTAATAATTAAATCATGTAAAAATTCAGGAGTATCTATAAAACAAAGGTGACTATTCAAAGTGCTAGAAAGTGCTGACCTCAATTGGAAATATGCATACCAAGCCACCTCACCCAAATTTGCCCTTTGCCTTAGCTCCGTCAGGGACAAAATTTGTCCACCACTAACCACCTGATATAAGTACTGAACATTCTTGATCCTCCAATACTGACAACAACTCAAATCCGTTAAATTCAAAAGCTTTGAATTATGCCACAATGGGGTGCAAATGAGTGAAGCCTTAACTCCACACCAGCTCCTAATAACCAGCCAAGTCTTTATAGCCATTCTGCAAAAAAGTGTATACCCAGTCTGTATATTTGATAAATAATCGGACTCCAGTACGGTAAAAAAGTCCGAAAAACCTGAGTCTTTCACCACTTTATTGCAAAAGTGGCTATTCTCCCAGTCATAAAAAAGACAAAGTTGAGAGGCCACGAAGTACCCCTTAAAATAGGGGAGATTAAGACCTCCCTGATTATAGGGCATGGAGAAATAGAGTGACTTCAATCTCACACGCTTCCTCCCCCACAATAGATCATTAAGCATCCGCTCTATCAATCTAAAATACTTGTCTGCGATCCATACAGGCGAGTTGCGCAGGACATAAAGAACCTGGGGCAGTACTACCATTTTTATTAAAGAGATTCTGTCCGCTCTTGCAGGCAGAATTTTTTGCCATATCTTGATTTTAGCCCTCAGCTTTATCAGCAGGGGAATCAGATTGAGTTGTAAATATTCCTGAGGTTTGGCAGAAACTGAAATCCCCAGGTACTTTATTGAATCAGAGATTGTTAACTGGTTATCCCAATCACCTCGCAACTCGTCTATAGGGAGGAGAACGGTCTTCTCCCAATTGATCTCTAAACCAGACGGAACGGAGAAGAAGCCAACCAAATCCATTATACGAGGAAGAGTGGTTTCTGTTTGATTGACAAAAACCAAGATGTCATCTGTATACAGGGATACACGGTCATCCTTCCCCATTATGCCAAAGCCGGCCACCTGCAGATCCTGCCTTATGCTAGCTGCTAAGGGTTCGATATAAATATTAAACAAGAGGGGGGAAAGAGGACAGCCTTGACGGGTGCCTCTTTCTAAAGTAAAACTCTCTGTGATAGTATCGTTAATCCTGATCCTGGCAACTGGAGAGCTATATAATAACTGAGCCATCGCCATAAATCTAGGGCCAAAGCCCATTTTTTTCATCACCTCCCAGAGAAAAGTCCACTCCACCCTGTCGAAGGCTTTGATAGCATCCAACGACAGGATGGAGCGGGTACCACACCCCGGGGACTGAATATTCATAAATAGCCTATGCAAATTATGATGGATACCCCTTTTTGGCATAAAGCCATTTTGGTCTGGGTGGATGATAGTGGATATAACCCGCGACAGCCTCCTGGCCAAAACTTTTGATAGTAACGTAACATCTGTGTTTAATAACGAGATTGGTCTATAGGAACTCATTTCTATCGGGTCTTTATCCTTTTTAGGAATTAGGACAATAAGAGCCTCCATCATAGAGCATGGTAGGCTCCCTCCCTGTGTTGCTTGGGAAAAAACCTCTAGCAGCTGAGGAAGAATCACATCACTATACTTACGGTAAACCTCATATGGGAGGCCATCTATCCCTGGCGATGAGCTCCCCGAGATAGACCCCAGAGCCTCCTGAAGCTCCGAAAGAGATAACTCCTCCTCCAAATATTCTATTTGGGCCTCATTTAAATTAGAGAGTGAAATCCTCTCCAAGAACCGCATCGCCAGATCGGATGACACACCAGAAGAGGAGCTATATATCTGGGTAAAGTATTGTAAAAAGGAGTCCCCAATTCCTTCTGGATCTGTTATAATTTCCCCCGCTATATTGCGAATCGCAACGATAGATCGATTTTTCTTGTCTTGTTGTGTGATTATCCTAGCTAAAAGCCTACCAGGGCGTCCAGACTCTGAAAAATACTTTAAGCCCTTAAAGAATACTCTATGGTTTGCTTGTCTTTTAATTGATAACATTCACTAGGATATTGTGTATATTTATTTCACTGAATATTTGGGGTATTTCCATTATGATTATTGTGACTGGGTTGACAGCGGGGTAATGTAGGATTGTGTTTTGTCCCCGCCTGCTTACATATATGTATTATAAATCATGTACATTTTAATTAATTGATTTTCATTATTCCATATTGGTGTGTTATGCACGCCTTATTTGTTGTGTCATAATATATGTAGGTGACTATTTATTTCTGATGTTAATATATTTATAATTATATGCAAATGAGGAAACACCCAGGGACAGCATCACTCCCACTGGACTGCCCAGGGATGCTCCTTTTGGCTTTTTTTTTTTTTTTTTTTGGGGGGGGGGGGGGGGGGGTTTAAATACCTGTTGTACATGTTCTATTGTTTAGAAGAAGATTTTTCATTCTTCTTACAAGTGTCCTGGTACGGTGTGTTTTGCGCCAACCTGAGATCCAGTCATCTGTATATTGCAAGTTCCTTTGGAGAAGGCCCTACCTCCTGAAGCCTCTGGATACTACGGCAGCATACCCTTTTACCGGACACACTTTATCTACATAATTACGGAAGAGTTGTGTCTATTCATAGCACAACTCTATAAGGTGAGTCTCCCCTTTTTCTTTTTCCTTATAGCTCCATTCATTTGGAACCTACTACCCTATGTTGCGCTTTCTGTTTTTGCTTTCCTACCAAAATTCGCCTGATTACAGATCAGGTTATAGACTCCTGTGCCCTCATTACAATGGTACCTTCATTTGTCCTGTCCCTCGCCGAGATCTTCAAAAAAATACTTTTTAAACTTCTGCTAATGAGGTTCGGCAAGTGTCCAGGGGTGGCGACACTGCAGCAAGTGCCCAGGCCCCTCGGCGATGCGTCCGTGTTTCCTATTATTACCTCCTCCTCTCCCTTCCAGATCTCGCACCTGCGCCGCTCCACACTTGTCCAGCACCTGCGCACTGTGACCTATTACGCCTTGATTCTTATATTGGGGTGAATACATTTTCTAATTTTACTATTATTGGAGTGTCCACCTTGTTTAATAGATAAGCAATTCCATTAAGCCTCGATTCTCAAATTGGGGTGAATAAACTGTCTAATTTTACTGTTATTTGGGTGTCCACCTTGTTTAATAGATAAACAACTCTATTACGTCTTGATTCTCAAATTGTGGTGAATAAGCTTTCTAATTTTACAGTTATTGGGGTGTCCACCATGTTTACTAGACAGGGGGGTAGCGTGGGGGGGGGGGCCGGAGGGGCCGTTGCCCCGGGCGCCAAATTGCAGGGGGCGCCAGGCAGCCGAAATTTCAATGAGGGCTACGGGAGCCTATGGCTCCCGCCCCCTCCGTTATGCTTCATAGGCTTCAGGCCACTAGGCCTGAAGCCTATAAGGCAGTAGAGCGATGCAGGACTCGGTCACGATAACCTCACTGTGACCTCCTGCGTCGGATCTCGCGAGATGACGCGATGACGCGGCGCAGGAAGACACAGTGAGGCGTTCGTGACCGCCTGCGCCGGGATGCCACAAGCGGGGATGGAGAGAGGTAAAGTATGTTTTTTTATGTTACCTTACCTAATTGCAGAGGCACTGGGGGCGGTATGGGGGGTGGGAGAGGAGAGGACTGGAGCAGAAAAGAGGCTATCCTATTGAATGGCATACCAGGCACAGTAATAAGAGGGTGGAGAGGCGGCCATTATATTAATAATAAAGAGGGGGCCAGTACATTATTATTATTATTATTATTAATGTAATGGCCCTCTCTTTGTCATTAATGTAATGGTCCCCTCTTTGTCATTAATGTAATGGCCCCCTCTTTGTTATTAATGTAATGGCCCCCTCTTTGTCATTAATGTAATGGCCCCCTCTTTGTCATTAAAGTAATGGCCCCCTCTTTGTTATTAATGTGATGGCCCCCTCTTTGTTATTAATGTAATGGCCCACTCTTTATTATTAATGTGATGGCCCCCCCTTTGTTATTAATGTAATGGCCCCCTCTTTATTATTAAGAGGGGGCCATTATATTAATAATAAAGAGGGGGCCATTATAATATACAAGGGTAATAATATTATGGGGAATGAAAGCTATCTGTCTGGCTCTAGCTCAGTATTGGGGGGCAGCAGGATGACATTGTTGAGACACCAGGAAGGAGAGCATGATAGTAAAGTGAGGAACCTAAAAAAAAAAATCTGTGAAACTCTGCAGAGACGAGAAGCGGCTGAAAGAAGTTATCATGGCGGTCTTATCTCTGAATGAAGACGTCGAGGAGAGTCTACATCACAGGAGACGTCACTGGATTTAACAGGTATGGTGCGGTATTCTACTGTAACAATAATGTCCATGCACATATCTGTTTCATGGTAGGGTTGTGGGAGGAGATTGAGAATATGGCCCACCCTGCCACATTCTGGCCCCAGACTTCAGGTCACACTGTGTTCTGAATTCTGGGGCCTCACACCCATCTACTACATTATCTGTACTCAGAGAGTTCTCTGTGTTATCTGAGGTGTTACATAGGACTGCTAGTGATCTACTACAGTATCTGTTAAAAGTGGCGTGCCTGGGATAGGCGGGGGGCGCAATTTATGGCTTGCCCCGGGTGCTGGCAACCCACGCTACGCCACTGTTACTAGATAAGCAATTCTATTATGCCTTGATTCTCAAATTGGAGTGAATAATTTGTCTTCTTCTACTGTTAGTAGGGTGTCCACATTGACATTGAATAACTTATTTTACATATACAGTTAGTGTTACTGTATAGTAGTATACCCAACAAACAGTTGCCAGGGCCCTCCAAAGGAACGAGCAATAGCAAAAATGTTTCTGGAGGCAGCATAACTAGCAGCAATAGAAAGGTGGGTGGTAGCAGCAGCCGCGGAAACAGACCAGAGCTGCCAGTGTTATTCAGCGAACTTGGTTTAATGACTAATCCCGCTGTCCCTGAATGGTTGACTCGGTCTTCAACATAATCTCGACTGACCTCAGACATCCAAAGCCAGGAGTCAGTGGGTTCCACTGACACCACACTTAGTTGGCATGGCCCAGGAACAAGCTCTGTGCCCTCACCTATTCTAAAAAACTGCCTCTTTCCTTTGCTGCTCCTTCTGCCAGGCAAGTAATGTATGCCACCAGCTGTGCTCCACTTTTCAGTGAGGAAGATACTTTTCAGGACAGTCAGCATCTTCTGGTCGGCCCAGATTTGGGTGCTTCCTCCAGTAGGCGTGCAAGTAGCAACGATGACAGTCGCGCAGGAGCAGGTGTTGTGAGCAGACAGGGATGCTGCCATGAACCTGGAGACAGTGACATAAGGGACGATGAGACAGTAATGGATCATGATGTAGCCGATTGCATGTGGGAGCCGGGTGAAAAGGGGGTTTCATCATCATCAGGGGGTGAGGGTGGTAGCTTACCCAAGAGACAGGGGCAGGGTGGCGGCTGAGCAGGCAGGGGGAAAGCATGGCAATCAGCAAGCAGGGTGGCAGTAGTGTGAGATCTGGAGCCAAATATGCCCAGGTAAGACTGTCTGCTATTTAGGAGCTAGTTGTCTGGAAACAACTAGCAGTGAATGATTTTACAGAGGCAGCAGCAGACAGTCATCACGGAGTTGTGGGGATAAAATGCCATACTCGCCACAAGTCGCTTGAGGACATCAGCGTGGTCGTATGTAGGATCTGTGGGCAGGACGTGAAGCGCGGACAGGGTGCCAATGTTGGCACCACAGCCCTGCGTCAACACATAAGTAGCGCTAAATGTAGTGGTACAGCCTAACCCATCTCCCAGCGGCTCGCACCCCTTCTCAGTGAAGGCTCCGCCACCTCAGCAAAAAGGACCTTTGTTTCCTCCCCATTGTCTACTGATCCTAATGCTCCTCCTCCTGCTCATGCGTTTGACCAGCAATTGATCACCGAGGTGATTGCAAAGAAACAGTATGCGTGCACTCATCCAAAGGCACAGAAGCTGAAGATGCTCCTGGCCAAGTTGCTAGTACTACAATCCCTTCCTTTTAATGTGGTTAACTCTGCACATTTCAGAGAACTGATCGCTTGTACCACGCAAAGGTGGAGAGACCCAATTTGTCACTACTAGAGTTGAGCAGACACCTGGATGTTCAGGTTCGGCCAAACTTCACAGAAAATTTCGAGTTTGGGACCTGAACTTGACCTGAACTTGACCCTGAGCCCCATTGAAGTCAATGGGGACCCAAACTTTTGAGCACTAAAATGGCTGTAAAAATGTCATGGTAAGGGCTAGAGGGCTGAAAATGGCATCAAAATGTGGTTATGGAAATTACTTTAAATAACATAAAATACATAAAAATAAAAAATAATCTTGCTCTAGGAGGACGAGGTCCATATGGAGTAGGAGGTTATGGAGGCGGTGTAGGTGGAAGCGGCGGTGGAGGAGGAGGTAGCCTACACTGCTTTTTGGTTTAAAATTTATTTTTATTTTTTAAATTACGGTACACCCCAAAACATTGGGAAATATAACCTGTGATAACTACCTCCAGTCGTGCTAAACACACGTTCAGACAATACACTAGCTGCAGGGCAGGAAAGCACCTCCAAGGCGTAAAGGGCAAGATCAGGCCATGTGCCCAATTTAGAGACTCATCAGTCAATTCGTGTAGGCGTGTGCACACATATTGCCCTACCATGTCGCACCTCACCGTGACGTCAACAATCCATTTGGATATCTTCTCTATCACCTTTCGATGTTCTTTTCTGAGCCTACCATGTTGATCACGTTATCGGCAAATCAGGGTTCCACTCCGGAGAGGGAGCGTGAGAAAGAGAGACACCATCCAAGGGAGATCAATGGATGAAATTTAATTGTGATCGAGCGGAGATATAGGAAAAGTTATTAAAGCAGAAGAATCGAAGGAAAGGAGGGGTCGTGCAGCAATTACCCACTCCCGACTTGGGGAGGTAGTGATGATAAATAACAATACAGGACTCTTAAGATGCCCTGTTATTGGAATGATTAATAAAAGATTATAGGGAATGTCACTGGGGTATTTAGGATTTGGAAACGTTAGCTAGGAGAGGCCCTGCTGCTGCTTTGTTGACTCTAGATAACTTCTGACTGATCCACGATCCATTTGGATATCTTCTCTATCAACTTTCGATGTTTTTTTCTGAGCCTACCATGTTGATCATGGTTATCGGCAAATCAGGGTTCCACTCCGGAGAGGGAGCATGAGAAAGAGACCACATCCAAGGGAGGTAAAAAATTTTTAAATTAAATATGATGGAGCGGAAAAGTGGGAAAAATTATTGAAGCGCAAATGTGGGACAAGTTATTAAAGTTTAAGCATTGGATGAAAGCATGAATTAAATAAATTTTTTAGAAATTTTATTCCCTGTCACCTATGCAGAGCAGAGGTTTTGTATACATCAAAATTGTTAAAATGTCACCTTGTAACAGACGATTTTTTAAAATTTATGTCCCTATCACCTATGCAGAGCATGGGTTTTGTGACGGTCATGTGCACTACACACAGGGGGGAGGATAGTGAACACTGCGCTACACCCTCACCCATGGCCCTGCCTACTTGCCTCGCAAGTCCTAATGACAGGGGACAACTAGACGACAGTCCCCAACTTAGGATACGTGCTGGAAAGACAGACAAATAACGGAACGTGAACGGACCGGGTCAATACCTAGACAGCTACGCAGTACTAAGGAATGAGCAGAGAATAGTCAGGAAAAGCCGAGGTCAAATACCAGGAGAGAAACGAAGTACAACCTGTGGCCAGCATGCTGCCTGTATTTAGAGTGGGGTCTGAGGGTCATGCTACGTGGCCAGCATCACATGACCCCGACAGACAGACAAGTCGAGCACCGAGTGATCAGCTGGGCGCTCAAGGCAGATCTAGGAGCAAGGAGCCTCCCAGCTAGCAAAGCGGGAACAAAGCCAAACACAGATCCTCTCTCCCGAAGCTAAGCAGCAGGTCTGCGGCTGATGGGAGACCAAGTGCGCCTTTGGCGGCCCGTGACAGACCCCTTTTACGAGCGGCAACCGGACCCAAGAATTCAGGAATTGGGCTTTCAGGGTGTTCTAAATGAAATTTTCGAACAAGTCTAGGAGCATGAACCTCCCTGGCGGGTACCCAAGATCTCTCTTCAGGTCCATACCCCTTCCAGTGAATCAGGTACTGTAAGGAATTACGCACTCTCCTGACATCCACTATCTTAGACACCACATACTCGACAGCATCACTAACAAGAACCGGCGGAGGCGAGGCTTTCAACGGTACAACAGGTTCAAAATACTTTTTTAAGTAGAGATTTATGAAATGCATTATGAATGTGGAATGACTCGGGCAGCTCCAACTTAAACAATACCGGATTAGTCACCTCCGTGATCTGATACGGTCCAATAAAACAAGGAGCAAATTTTCTAGAAGCTACCTTGAGAGATAGATTCTTGGAGGACAACCATACTTTATCCCCAACCTGAAAGTTCACCCCCTTGGAACGTCTCCTATTGGCCTTGAGTTTTTGAGAACTTTGAGCCTTTTCTAGGTTCGATTGAACCCGGGCCCAAACTGTGCACAGTTCGGAGGAGAGTTTATCCGCTTCAGGGTTAGAGGAGGAGACGGACGACCCAGAATGAAAATCATGGTTACAAAAGAAAGGGGAGACCCCAGCAGAAGAATTAGCATGGTTATTCAAAGCAAATTCAGCCAACGGAAGGTATTTAACCCATAATTGCTGGTCATGAGCAACATACGACCTCAGGAATTGTTCCACAGACTGATTAAGGCGTTCAGTCTGCCCATTACTCTCAGGGTGGTAGGCGGAGGAAAAAGAAAACAAAATCTGACATCTTTGACAGAAAGCCCTCCAAAATTTGGACACAAACTGCACACCCCTGTCAGATACAATATTTTCCAGGATACCATGTAACCATACAATTTTTTTCACAAAAATAGATGCCAGGGTCTTGGCATTCAGGAGTTTAGACAGAGGAATGAAATGAACCATCTTGCTAAACCTATCGACTACTACCCAAACAACAGTCTTACCCTCCACTGGCGGCAGGTCAGTAATAAAGTCCATTGAGATATGGGACCAGGGTCTACTGGGAATGGGTAGGGGTCATAGGTTACCAGCAGGGCGAGTCCTAGGTGTCTTAGACCTAGCACAAACCTCACAGGCTGGGTAATATATCAGATTCAACTGAGACCCCATCTTGTACCACAGACAAGCACGAGACATACTTAGGTCCCCATTTTACCTACTCCCCCCTGGACCAATCAATAGTGGGGTTGTGTAATCAGAGCCAAGGCAACCCTAGTACCACCTCGACCGGTAAGTTCTCCAGGACTAAGAGGGAACATTTCTCAGAGTGGCACACCCCCACGGTTAAAGAAATCTCTGAGGTACATGACCTCACCATACCACCTACCAGGGGAGTGGCGTCAATAGCCATGACATGAATAGGTGTAGGAAGAGGAAAAATTAGAATACCCAGTCTAATGGCGTACTCACAGTCAATAAAGCTGGCCGCTGAACCAGAGTCAATAAAGGCCTTACCCGGCCATTTATTAACCCCCAGAGATATTGTTATAGGTACTAAAAGCTTACATTTCGTAATATCAGGGTGTACCTGGTCTTTAGGTTGCCTTGCCTTGGGAGACTTAACGGAGAGGGCCTTCTTAGGACACTGGTTGATCCAATGGTCAGGATCTCTGCAGTAAAAACACACTCCACGTCTGTGGCGCAGATTCCCTTGAGTCATGCCGACCTGCATGGGCTCTTCGGTAGAGACCTCAGCGTTGTTTCTGGGATAGACCTCAGGCTGGACCACCACCTGAGGAGAGAACTGTTGTTCCTGTCGTCTCTCTCTAACCCGTCGGTCAAGTCGGACTACAAGGGTCATCATCTCCTCTAGAGTCTCTGGAAGCTGATAACTCACTAGAAGATCCTTTAAGTTATCAGACAGACCTGACCTGAACTGACTCTTAAGTGCTGGTTCATTCCATCCTGAGGGAACACACCACCTTCTGAATTGGGTGCAATACTCCTCCGTAGGTAGATCGCCCTGAACCAGAACCTTTAGAGCAGTCTCGGCTACCAGTGTCCTGTCTGGTTCATCATACAGGGTACCCAGGGCCTGAAAAAAAACCTCCACTGATGTTAAACAACTGGCGTCAGCAAGTAAAGAAAATGCCCAGTCCTGGGGATCACCCTGTAACCGGGAAATGACAATGCCCACGCGTTGACTCTCGGGGGGCAAACGGAAAAAAAGTTTACAATTTACTTTAAAGGAAAGAAACTTCTTCCGATCTCCAGAAAAGGGCTCAGGAAGCTGGGGCTCTAAATGCAGACTGGAGGCCTGAGGGATGAAAGTACCTTGTCCTAGCTCAAAAGAACAGAATTTCTCCCCTAGCTCCTGCACCATCTGCGTCAGGTTAGGGACATGGTCAGTCAGGGTCACCAGAGGATTCATGATACAGTGGTTAGGTTATGGCCTGTTAATCTGTGACGGTTACGTACACTACACACAGGGGGGAGGATAGGGACCATTGCGCTCCACCCTCACCCCTGGCCCTGCCTACTTGCCTCACAAGTCCTGATGACAGGGGACAACTAGACGGCAGTCCCTAACCTAGTGTCACGGCAGACAGGATACAAGATACACAGAAAACAAACAAACAAGTGTCTAGGCAAGAAGCTGGGGATAGAGGTCACCTCCTGACAAATCCCTACCAGCTCTCCCTAGACTTCTTTGCCCACGTTCAATCCCTGAAGGTGGGAATAACGTGTCCTCGTGCCTAGGCTGAAGATTGCCTAGAATCCCTAAGATGGTGAAAGGGGGAAAGAGGCAGCCTGCTCACTCAGGACCTGGAGGGGGCAGGCATCTCTCTAACAGCCTAGACAGACAACCACAAGAAAACAAAACCGACTTATCTTTTACTGAGCAGGAACAGCAAATCCTTCCTTCCTCTGAGCCAGACAGAAGCTATAACCCGCACAGGACACTGGGAGTGGGTGTAATTTAAACTCAAACCAAACGACCCCACCCAGTGCACCTGAAGGGAGGCGGATATAGCTCAATTCCAAAACAAAAAGGCTACACACGCGCTGCTAACCTGGCAGACCTCCGCAAATAGCCTGAGCAGGGCATGACACTTAGGATACGTGCTGGGAAGACAGACAAGACAAATAACGGAATACCTAGAGAACTACGCAGTACTAAGGAATGAGCAGAGAATAGTCAGGAAAAGCCGAGGTCAAATACCAGGAGAGAAACAAAGTCTGCAGGAGTCCGCAAAGAATCGTGGAAGCCGGGGTCAGGATAGCAGGAGAGATGCGCAGTACAGGAGGAGCAGGCAAAGGATCGTCAGGGAACAGGATCAGTTAGTATTCAGTAGTCTAACAAATAGCCAGGAACCTAGAATTAACAGGCAACCTGTGGCCAGCAGGCTGCCTGTATTTATAGTGGGGTCTGAGGGTCATGTGACGTGGCCAGCATCACATGACCGACAGACAGACAAGTCGAGCACCAAGTGATCAGTTCGGCGCTCAAGGCAGACCTAGGAGCAGGGAGCCTCCCAGCTAGCAAAGCTGCTCTGGGAACGAGGCCAAACACAGATCCTCGCTCCCGAAGCTAAGCAGCAGGTCTGCGGCTGATAAGAGACCGAGTGCGCCTTTAGCGCCCCGTGACAGGTTTAATCACGGTAAAAATTGTCAAATGTCACCCAAGAATGTAACAGACAAATTTGTGAATTTTTTTTACCTGTCTACTAGGTATAACAGAGGTATATCACACCCAAAAATTGGGGAATTTCACCCAAAAATGTAACATACAAATTAGTGAAATGTTTTTACCTGTGTACTAGGTACAGCAGGGGTATATAACACCCATAAATTGGTGAATTTCACAGAATATGTAACTGACAAATTAATGAATTTTTTTTACCTGTCTACTAGGTATAGCAGTGGCATATCACACACCCAAAAATTGGTGAATTTCACCCTAAAATGTAACAGACAAATTAGTGATTTTTTTATCCTGTCTACTGGGTAGAGCAGTGGTATATCATACCCAAAAATTGGTGAATTTCACCCGAAAATATAACAGACAAATTAGTGAAATGACATAAAATAAAATACGTACAAATAAAAATAAAAAACTTGATTTATGAGGTGGAGGTCCATATGGAGTAGGAGTTTGAGGAGGTCATTGACGTAGCAGTGTAGGTGGAACCGGTGGTGGAGGAGGACGAGGTAGGCAACGCGCTTTTTTGGTTTTAATTATTATTATTTTTTTTTATTAGGGTACACCCCAAAAGAGCTGTATTATAACAATGGCTGTTTAAGGCCGGTATACATGTCTATTCTGCACAAGGTAGGGACAAGTCCTGTGGGATCCATGCCTGGTTCATTTTAATGAACGTGAGCTTGTCCACATTGACTGTGATGACGCCCCCTGCCGTGCTAAACACACGTTCAGACATTACACTGGCTGCACGGCAGGCCAGCACCTCCAAGGCATAAAGGGCAAGCTCAGGGCATGTGCCCAATTTGGAGACCCAGAAGTTGAAGGGGGAAGACCCATCAATCAGTACGTGTAGGCAGGTGCACACATACTGCTCCACCATGTTGGTGAAATGCTGCCTCCTGCTAAGACGTTCCATATCAGCTGGTGGTGCTGGCTGTTGTGGCGTGCTGAAAAAGCTTTTCCACATTTCGGCCATGCTAACCCTGCCTTCTGAGGTGCTGGCTGTGCCCCAGGTGCGATGGCAACATTTTCCTCCTCCTCTGCCTTCGCCTTGTGCTTCCACTGTGCCCCCACTGTCAGGTGGGAATGCCACCAGCAGCACGTCTACCAGCGTGCGCTTGTACTCTCGCATCTTATAATCACGCTCCAGTGAGGGAATTAAGGATGGTACGTTGTCCTTGCAATGGGGATCCAGCAGCGTGGCCACCCAGTAATCAGCACAAGTTAGAATATGGGCAACTCGACGGGCGTTGCGGAGACACTGCAGCATGTCATCGCTCATGTGTGCCAGGCTGCCCAGTGGCAACAAAAAGCTGTCCTCTGTGGGAGGTGTATCGTCTGTATCCTCTGTATCCCCCCAGCCACGCACCAGTGATGGCCATGAGCTGGTCTGGGTGCCACCCTGCTGTGAACATGGTTCCTCCTCCTCCATCTCCTCCTCCTCATCCTCCACCTCGTCATCCTCCAGAACTGTGCCCTGGCTGGACAATTGTGTACCTGGTGCTTGTGGGTGCAGGAACCCACCCTTGGAGCCACTTGTGAATGACTAGCCGGAAACCCTATGAAATAAACCATCTTCCTCCTCCTCCTCCTGTGCCACATCCTCTTCCATCATAGCCAGCAGCATTTTTTCAAGGAGGCATAGAAGTGGGATAGTAACGATGAGAACGGCGTTATTGGCACTGGCCATGTTGGTGTAGTAGTCGAAACAGCGCAACAAGGAACACAAGTCTCGCATGGAGGCCCAATGTTTGGTGGTGAAGTAGTGCTGTTCCGCAGAGCGACTCACCCATGCGTGCTGCAGCTGAAACTCCACTATCGCCTGCTGCTGCTCGCACAGTCTGGCCAGCATGTGCAAGGTGGAGTTCCACCTTGTGGGCACGTCGCATATGAGGCGGTGAGCGGGAAGGCCGAAGTTACGCTGCAGCGCTGACAGGCGAGCAGCAGCAGGGTGAGAACACCGAAAGTGCGCACGGCCCGCACTTTATGCACCGTCTCTGACATATCGGGGTAATTTTTAAGGAATCTCTGCACCGCCAAATTCAGCACATGCGCCAGGCAAGGGATGTGTGTCAAACCGGCTAGTCCCAGAGCTGCAACGAGATTTCGCCCATTATCGCACACCACCAGGCCGGGCTTGAGGCTCACTAGTACCAACCACTCATCGGTCTGTTGATCCATGCCCGTCCACAGCTCCTGCGTGGTGTGGGGTTTGTCCCCCCAAACGGATACGTTTTAAAACTGCCTGCTTTCGTTTACCCCTGGCTGTGCTGAATTTGGTGGTGAAGGTGTTACGCTGACCGGATGAGGAGGCGGTGGAGGATGAGGAAGCGGAGTAGGAGCAAGTAACAGGAGGCAAACTGAAGCGCCCTGCAATCCTCGGTGGTGGAAGGGCATGCGCCAAACTGCTATCCGCCTCAGGCCCAGCCCCCACTGTATTTACCCAGTGTGCTGTTAGTGATATATAACATCCATGACCGTGCTTACTGGTCCACGTATTCGTAGTGAGGTGCACCTTGCCACAGATGGTGATGTGCAGTGCACACCTGATTTTGTCCCCCACTTGGTTGTGCAGGGAAGGGATAGCACGCCTGGAAAAGTAGTGGTGGCTAGGCACGACGTACTGTGGGACAGACACCGCCATAAGGCTTTTAAAGCTCTCTGTCTCCACCAGACGGAATGACAGCATTTCAAAGGCCAGTAGTTTTGAAATGCTGGCATTCAGGGCCAGGGATCGTGGGTGGGTAGGAGGGTACTTCCTCTTCCGCTCCAGTGTTTGGGAAATGGAGAGCTGAACGCTTCCGTGGGACATTGTGGAGATGCTTGGTGCCCCAGGTGGTGGTGTTGCTGGCTGCTCCTCTGTTTGCGGGGTGGCAGGTGCCACTGTCACTCCAGAGGTGGATGAAGAGGCTGACACTGCAGCAGAAGAGGAAGCACGAGTAGCCAGAGACCTTTCTTTGTTTTTGAGGTGTCTACTCCACTGCAGCTCGTGCTTTGCACTTAGATGCCTGGTCATGCAGGTTGTGCTCAGGTTGAGAAAGTTTATGCCTTGCCTCAGACTCTGATTGCACAGCGTGTAAACCACTTGTGTCTTGTCGTCAGCACATTGTCTGAAAAAATGCCACGCCAGGGCTCTGTGCAACCACCGCCATTTCCTCCGAACTGCACAGGTCACTCGCATGACCTTGATTCCATGTGAGGTTGAGGACCTCATCGTCTTCCACATCATCTTCTACCCAGTCTTCACCCTTGCCCTACTTGTAGGTCTGCACACTGCAGAAAGCCCCAGCTGGCACCTGTGTTTCGTCATCATCCGAGACATGCTGCGATGGTCCTCCCATGTACTCATCTTTTAACATAAGTGGTTGGGCATCGGTGCACTCAATCGCTTCCACTTCTGGGACAAGGCTAGGTGTATGGCCCTGGGAAACCCTGCTAACAGAGTCATCAAAAAGCAGAAGAGACTGCTGCATGAATTGAGGCTCAGACTGCTTGGCTGATTTGCAAGAGGGTGAGGTGAAAGAATGATGGACATCAGCTGCAGGTGCCAACTCTGATCTGTCAGCAGGAGACTGGGTGGGAGACAATGTGAAGAAACTGAAGGCACTGTCAGCAACCTAATCTACTATCGCCTGTACTTGTTCTGGCCTCACCATTCGTAGAGCCGCATTAGGCCCGACCAAATACCGCTGCAGGTTCTGTCGCCTACTCGCACCTGAGGAAGGTGTTTCTCTTGTGAATGTAGCTGGAACAGATCAACCACGTCCTCTCCCTGCAACAGGAGCTCCACCAGCAGCACCACGATTGGGGCCACGTCACTTATTTGACGCTCTCCTCATATTTCTCAAATTTAGGATCTTGCCCTAAATGGGTGTTTTTTTAATAGCAGAATATAACAACAGTATCTAAAGGGTGCATCTCACAATAAAAAAAATGCAGCAAAGGCTGCAAAATTAAGATTTTTGCCCAAAATGGGTGTTTTTCTAATAGCAGAATAGAACAACAGTATCTAAATTGTGTATCTCACACGTACAGATGCAGACTAGGCCACAATTTCAGATTTTTGCCCAAAATGGGTGTTTTTTTTATAGCAGAATAGAACAACAGTATCTAAAGGGTGTATCTTACAATGACATATGCAGCAAAGGCTGCAAAATTAAGATTTTTGCCCTAAATGGGTGTTTTTTTGATAACAGAATATAATGACAGTATCTAAAGGGTCTATCTCACAACGACATATGCAGCAAAGGCCGCAATTTAAGATTTTTGCCCAAAATAGGTGTTTTTTTTATAGCAGAACAGAACAACAGTATCTAAAGGATGCATCTCACAATGACATATGCAGCAAAGGCTGCAAAATTAAGTTTTTTGCCCTAAATGAGGTTTTTTAATAGCAGAATAGAACAACAGTATCTAAAGGGTGTATCTCACACGTACAGATGCAGACTAGGCCGCAAATTAACATTTTTGGCCAAAATGGGTGTTTTTTAGTAGCAGAATAGAATGACAGCATCTAAAGGGTGTATCCCACACGTACAGATGCAGACTAGGCCGCAAATTAATATTTTTAACCAAAATGGGTGTTTTTTTAATAGCAGAATAGAACAACAGTATGTAAAGGGTGTATCTCATAATGACAGATGCAGCAAAGGCTGCAATATTAAGTATTTTGACCAAAAAGGGTGGGTTTTTTTACTAACAGAATATATATGACAGCAGTATATAACGCTTGAATTTCACACGTGCAAAACTTTATATTTTGCCCAAAAAGGGTGTTTTTTTTAAAACCCAGAAAATTATAGCTGTATTTCTAGCTTAAATTGCACACTGACTAATGCGTCAGAGGCCCAAGATGAAGGTTATTTCCAAAAATGGGTGTTTTTTCAAAGCCAGAAAATGATTTAAGTATTTCAAGCTTGTTTTAAACAATAACAGATGCAGCAAAGGCTGCAATATTAAGTATTTTGCCCTAAAAGGGTGTATTTTTACTAACAGAATATGACAGCAGTATATAACGCTTGAATTTCACACATGCAGATGCAGCAAGAGCTGTAATATTGTGTATTTTGCCCAAAAAGGGTGTTTTTAAAAATTTAGAAAATTATAGCTGTATTTCTATCTTAAATTGCACACTGACTATTGCAGCAGAGGCCCCAGATGGAGGGTATTGCCAAAAATGGGTGTTTTTTCAAAGCCAGAAAATTATTGACATATTTCAAGCTTGTTTTTAACAATCACAGATGCAGCAAAGGCTGCAATATTAAGTATTTTGTCCAAAAATGATGTTTTTTTACTAACAGAATATGACAGCAGTATATAACGCTTGAATTTCACAAGTGCAGATGCAGCAAGGGCTGTAAAATTTTATATTTCGGCCAAAAAGCGTGTTTTTTAAAACGCAGAAAATTATAGCTGTATTTCTAGCTTAAATTGCACGCTGACTAATGCTGCAAAGGAACCAGATGTAGGATATTGCCAAAAGAGGGTGTTTTTTTTAAAACCAGATTAATATTGCAGCATTTCAAGCTTGGATTTGAATGTCACAATAGCACATATGCAGTGCTGGTGCACTGAGCTTGCATAAAATGGCCACCGCTGCCCACCTAACTAACAGATGGATAAAAGTTATTTTTCTCTGTCACTGGGCTCAGGGCATGGTAAAAAGATTGTGCACTGCACCCACACAACAATATCTATGTAGATCGCTGAGTTCAATTGGAGTTCTGATTAAAGATTCTGTCCTATTCTCTCCCTCACAGCAGCAGCATCCTCTCCCTACACTAAGCACAGCAGAGTGATGTGCAGCGCTATGTGACTCCAGCTTATATAGAGGCTGGGTCACATGCTGCACTGGGCAATCACAGCCATGCCATTAGTTGGCATGGCTGTGATGGCTTCTAAGGGCACACAGTTAAACGCTTGTTGATTGGATGCTCTGCAGCCTTCAAAAAGCGCCAAGAAATCGCCGAACACCGAACCCGAACTTTTACAGAACTGTTCGGGTCCGGGGTCCAAAAATACTTAAGTTCGGTACGAACCCGAACTTTACAGTTAGGGTTCGCTCAACCCTAGTCACTACTTCTCTACTTCATACGTACAGCAGCAGGTAGGCCAGTTCTTGATTCGGTTGGTGTCTGGTACAGTTCATGACAACACCAATGTGTGGAGCTGTAACTATGCCTCCATTGTGTTCTCACTCTGTTAATCTGGAGCCAATGTCCTCCTCTACCTCCTCCTTCTCAGCCTTGTACTCCACTGTAGGCACAGTTCTGAGTAGTCCTCCGGCATGCCACCTATGCAGAGCACGGTGTTGTCACGTTGTTAGGCACCTGTTTTGCCTGGGCGAATTGAGTCACACCAGAGAGGAACAGCCCCGCGTTCTTCATCAAGAAATCAAATCCTGGGGGCGTGGCCAAGCAGCTGAGTAAGATGGAAGCTTGAATCTGAGCTCCTGCTCCACTGAAGCGTCTCAGACCTGCTAATCCCCACTAAAACCCACCAAACTGACATCTGTTCATCCCTCTCAGCTCCCTGCATGCCTCCATGATGACCAGAGGCAGGAAAAGTTTGAAGCAGCGGGGCAAATTGGACTTTTTCTTTGGCCAGGAAAAGACCAAAGATGGCGCCGGTGGAGACGGCGCACTGAGCGCGCCGGGCTCCAGCCCTTCCTTATCATCAGGCTCGCGCTCACCGACCGGGCCCCTGCAAAACAAGTCTCCCTCCAGCGCTTCTTCTGCGGAGTCCCCTCCTGCAGCGGCTTTGTACAGACTTCAGAGAATGGCAGAGGAGTCCCTTCCCGCGCCCCCTGGAAGCGCCAATACCCAGGCCTCACCGACAGCCAGCCCAGACAAGCAGCGACCAAGACACCATGGTCCCAGCAATTCCGGTGAGTGCACATCTTCCCCCAGGGGCCAGTCGGGTACACTCTCTATACATGAGGCGCTGCAAAGTCTGCAAACAACAGACCAACCAGCCTCAGGGACCCTGCTGAAGGAAATGTTGCTGACATTTCACCACTCCATAACGGCACAGATCTCAAAATCGATCGACCCGATCCAGGCTACTGTTAAGGAGCTGGGGGATAAAATTGTGCATGTGGAGACCAAAATGGGAGAATTTGCTACCTCCCATAATACATTCATTGATTCTCATGAGCTCCTCTCTGAAGAGGTCACCCAGCTTAGGGCAAAGATCGCAGACCTGGAGGATCATTCCCACCGGAACAACCTCAAACTGCGGGGGGTCCCAGAAGACGTTACTGCATCTGAGCTGGCAGTCTATATTCAGAATCTGATACAACTGCTCCTGCCTAAATGTGCGGAGCGCGACCTAATAATCGACAGGGCGCACAGAATTGTCAAGCCCAAGCACCTACCTGATGACGTCCCAAGAGATGTACTGACTAGGGTGCACTTTTTCCACATTAAGGAGCAACTCCTCACGGCCGCAAGGAAAATGGAGACTCTCCCGGCCCCTTATGAGGGGGTTAAGATTTTTGTGGACCTCTCAGCAGCGACACTACAACTCCGGAAGTCTCTTGCCCCTATTACAACAGCTCTGAGAGCGCACTCCATTGCTTATAGATGGGGCTTCCCCGTTAAGCTTTTAATCCACAAAGACGGCTCTTTGGTGGTGATCCGCTCAGTTGCTGAAGGGAAAGCGACCCTTGCATTGTGGAACATTACCGTGGAATTCATACAAGACCCTGATGCTCCTAGACGTCACCACGCATCTGGAGAATGGTGGAAAATAGGCAATGAAAGAAAGAGCACTAAAGGGGACCTTTTCGCTTCTACCTCTATGGAGCAGTAGTCCTATTATTCTTCATTCTGGCATTTGGCAGGACTCTTTCCCCACTAGTTGCTGAGGCGCAAACATGTGCCTTACTAATCTGGTGTGACTCCCCAGTCACTGTTTGTGTTTGTCACTTTTCAGTTCTAGTTTTCTACATATTCCTGGCAGAGTATTCCTTTTTGCTATGCTTACTTGTGTGTATTCACCGCTGTTGGGATTGCGCCTCCCTCCACTTCAAGGCACTTCTTGCGTTAATAGCAATACTGATTAAGAATGGTACTGAAGCTTAGCTCTTTAAACGTTTGGGGGCTGAATAGCCCTTACAAACACAATATGATGTGGAAGGAGGCCCTCTCCGTACAGTGTGACATTTTTTGCTCTCAGGAGACGCATATAATAGCTGCGGATGCTGACCGCTTCAAACATAGATGTTTCCTAGTTGTTCACCAGGCTCACTGTACCAAAAAGAATCGAGGGGTGCTGCTAGCAATTAAGAATACTGTAGCTTATACTGCAGTGTCTTCTATCGTCGACTCCGGAGGGCGGTACATCATACATGTCTGTTATCTAAACAATATCTTATATACCTTGGTAGGGCTATATGCACCTAATGCATACTCCCAGCGTTTCCTCCAAAACCTCTTCAATAAGATCCAGTCTGTACAACAAGGAAGGGTCCTCGTCTGCGGAGATTTTAATATGGTTCCAGATGCATCCGTGGACTCCTCCTCTTCTGTGAGAAGGAACCCCAATACATTGATAAGCCTTCTATCCAAAATGTCCCTATATGACATCTGGTGCCTACACCACGCCATGGAACGAGACTATACTTATTTCTCCCCCTCACATCTAACATATTCTCGTATAGATCTTGTGTTGGTAGATAGAGCTTCTCTCTCGACTATCACAAGCTCAGACATAGGAACGATATCATGGTCAGACCATGCTCCTGTCTCGGTAAAGATTTCAGAACAATACAACCGCCCTCCGAACCCGACTTGGAGAGTAAATGAATATTTACTTGCAGACCTGGAGTGTCAAACGGAGGTAAAGGTTGCTCTGTCTGAATATTTCTTGAACAATGTGAACACAGTAGATAATCTGTCTATTGTTTGGGCAGCACACAAGGCCTATATTAGGGGTATTTTTATCAAGCTATGACATAAAGCCAAAAAGAAGAGAGAGCACCTCACTACATATTTACTGAACAAAATTTGAGCACTAGAAATTCTGAATAAAGCATCACCCGCTCCTTGTTATTCAGAGGAGCTCCGTTTTCTCAGGGCACAGCTAAGGGAGCACATGCTACACAGGTATGAATTGTCTTTAAAAAGGGCAGGGCCCAAAACTCCCGGATTGCTTTTCTCTGGGATTCCTCTAAAACCCACAAAAATTTTTAACCGAAAGAGATTGCGAATAGGTTCATGTCCTTTTACTTAAAGCTATATAACCTAGCTGACAATAAAGAGGTGGTTCAACCTTCTGACCACGACATCAGCAATTTTCTTAATTCCCTTTCACTGCCTTCCATGTCTGAAGAACATAAAGTTAGGTTATGCTTGCCCATTACATTAGATGAAATAATGAGCATTATCAAAAAGCTACCCCATCATAAAAGCCCCGGACCGGATGGTCTGTCTAACTCCTACTATAAACTTTTCTCTGAGATTCTGGGTCCGCATCTTCACTTGTCCCTAGTGAGGATTATGACAGATGGACACATGCCTAGAGAGATGCTAGAGGCCACTATTGTCACCTTACTGAAACCCGGTAAAGAACCAACTATTCCCCAAAACTTTCAGCCTATTTCCCTCCTCAATACTGACCTGAAGATCTACGCCAACTTAATGGCAAACAGGTTGGCGGCGATTATTATGACCTTGGTTGCCCCTGACCAGGTAGGATTTGTCTTGGGCAGGCATATTACAGACAACTCCAGGAGAGTGTTCAACCCACTAGATAGGGTCAATAGGCTACGAATGCCCACGGTGTTCCTTACACTGGACGCTGAGAAGGCATTCGACCGAGTGAATTGGTCGTTTGCCTTCTCGGTACTCCAAAAAATGGGCTTCCCTGTCACTCTTATTAGAGCAATAGAAGCATTATACAAAGGCCCTGCTGCCCGAGTTTTAACTAATGGTGTTCTGTCGGAGCCCTTTAACCTCTCAAACGGTACGAGGCAGGGCTGCCCCCTGTCCCCTCTTATATTCATACTGTCCCTGGAGCCGTTAGCACAGGCTATCAGACAAACAGAAAATGTCTCGGGAATTCAGATTGGTGACAGGCAGCACACTCTCTGCATAATCCTTTCCCTAACTAACCCAGTCCTGTCTCTACATGAGGTCAGGAAGGTTATTCAGACCTATGGCTCCCTATCATTCTACAAACTTAATGAGAGTAAATCTCAAGCCCTACCTCTTTTTGTCCCCAACCAAACCTTGGAGCATCTAAAAAAGCTTTACTCCTGGGACTGTCAGACCACAGGAGTCCAATATCTTGGGGTTCAACTTACCCCCACTATTCAAAAACTGTATGACGCAAACTTTCCTCGATTCCTCCTAGACCTTCAGAAGGAATTGGAAAACATAGTGAAAATGGAAATATCGTGGCTAGGCAGATTGGCAGCCTTCCAGCAGCATGTGCTCCCTAGGCTTCTCTATTTGTTCAGAATTCTCCCACTGGAATTTCCCAGTTCCTTTTTTAACGCTGTTAATAAACTGCTTAATAGGTTTATTTAGAAGAAAGGTCCACCCCGCATTGCCAAGACAATTATTCCCAAATTTAAGAAAGTAGGTGGATTTAACCTCCCAAATATTTTTGATTATTACCTAGCTACTAGGGTACATCAACTTAAGGAATGGTGGGCCGTTGATAACCCCAAACACTGGGTCCACATTGAGGAGACCCTCGCTCCAGCCCACAACTTAAAAGCAATGCTGCTAGCTTCCCTCTTTAAAGAAGCACCGTCGCAATCTCTCCCATACCTACTTTCCACCTCTTTTAAAGCCTGGAAACGATATCATAGTGGTGGTCACGGAACGATCGCTTCTATAGCGAAATTCACCCCAATAGAGGCGCTGCTGTCACCACCAGACATCTGAGAAGCTCTGACAGATGCCTTTCAGAACCTCCTCCTTGAGCTTACTTTTGTTTTGCTTTCATTTTCTCATGTCATTAGCCTCTCTCAGCTGTCATGTAGTTGCACTGATTGCATCCCTTTAAATCCCTTCCCAGACTGCTTCACTTTGCGGTTTATATTCCTTCCTGGAGTGTGTGCATGCTGATCCTACTTCTGAGTCTTCTACAGATAAGTTTTGTTCATTCATTTGTGTTTTTCTGTTTGCTGGATCCCAGGTGACCCTGACTCCTTCCGTATCAAGTGTAGGGAGCCGGTGGCCGTGTCCCCTCACTATTATAGGGTGTTCAGGTGTTATACAGTCGAGGTACGAGGATATGCGATCATCTACCATTGGGATTTTCGCATAGGCTGAGCAGTCAGGCAGAGAGCCAGGTCTGATGCAGGGCTCTCCCTTTTGTTCCTTAGTTTTGGATCCAGTGAGTTGGATATTCATTTTGTGTCTTCTAGTTTCCTGTACACCTTCCGTGACAGCTGCATTACCTCATTCCTGACCTCTCTCTGGAGGGGTGGAGGGATGGAGGCGCAGTAACAGTTGCAGATTTTCTTTACCAGGCGGGATTGAACTCTTTTGAAAATTTGCAAACCCGTTTCAATATACATAAAAGTGATTTTTATAAGTATTTGAGGATTCGCCACCTATTAGCCTCCAACCCTACGTTTACTGTGAACGTTGAGCTCCTGAACCAGTGGAACCTGACACAATCCAAATGGAAATGGGAATCCGCCCTGTCTACTCGTTTCTAGGCATCAAAAACTCCTTTGTAAAGACTACCCCCATTATCTCATGGGAACAAGAATTAGGACGCGGTATCCCCCCAGCGCAGTGGTCCACAGCTATTAATTACGCGACTAAAAGACTGAAGTGCGTGTCACACCTTGAATCATACTCGAAAACACTCCTCAGATGGTATTTTACCCCTCTGAGACTGAGTCGCATTTACCCAGGCTCGGGGCCGCTGTGCTGGAGGGAATGCGGTGGTAGAGGGTCCCTTTTACACATACTTTGGGGCTGCCTCATGTTACAAGAATTGTGATCCAGTATTTTCCAATTAGTCGAAAGGGCATCAGGCCGCGGGCTAATTAGAGACCCAGCTCTAGCCTTGCTCTTTATTGATATCACAGAGATCCTTTATAAATTCAGGACCATTGCTATGCATCTGGCCATAACTAGGTACTGGAAAAGCTCAATGATTCCGACTGTACAGGAAATTTTAAGTTCCGTGGATACCACTAGATCATTTGAAAAGATTGTGGCACACAAGGGTTTTGCGCTGCGTAGATTTGAAATGGAATGGGCGCAGTGGACCAACCTATCCCCTGGCGGATAATATGGAACATGCTAGCTTTGATCACCTGTGTAGGTTTTAGGCATGTTACACTGATTACACTCACTGAAGCCTGTGATGCACACTATACAGCCTTGATTTATGTATAACTCTGCCTTTTTTTCTTTCTGTTGTTTGGTTACTTTTCATGTTTTGATTTTATCAGATGTTAATACCTGAACTGTACTAATGCTGCATCAAGTAGCTCTCTAAAACGCAATAATTGGAGTACATATTAACACCTTGCTCCTGCTTACTAGTACATAGTATTTCTGTACACTAATGTAATGTGCTATGAAGTACGGTTATTTCTGTACCAATGCTTTGCATACTGACTACTCTGGATAAATGAAAAAATCTTCAATAAAGATATATTGAACGATAAGAAATCGAATCCTGGCTCCTCATCAACTGAAGATCACAACCGTAGTCACTGATAACAGGAAGAAGATTCTGTTGGCACTGTCAAGGAGGGCTGACCCATACTTCCTGCATGGCACACGTCTTTAATCTGGTTGTAACCCGGTTCCTGATGTCTTTCACCCAACTGTGCATCCAATTCAGCCACTCTTATCATGCAAAACACGTCCTCTTTGAGCTGCAAAGGCAGAATGGTGTTCCTCAAAATTTCCTCATATGTGATTTTCCACACGTTGGAACTCCATCCTCCACATGTTGAACTGACTATATGAGCAAAGGAAGGCCGTGAACGATTGATTGATGATACAGGTGGACAGGTGTGTAACTTTGACATTAGGCAGTTGCAGCTCATGCTTGACACCTGCCTTTTGCATCAGGCCCTTTTAGGAGACTACTTTATTTGTCAGTCACTAGGACTATAAGATAAATTAGGTAATTCCAGTCTTTCACGTCCTGGAGCAGTTGCTGATAAATCTGTCTGGCCAAGGGACAGTAGACATGGCGCGTACACCTCATGGTCACCTAAGCCCAGTGGGGGCTGAACTTGCGGAGGAGGAAGAGGACATAAATGCCCAGGAATTGTTTACAGAACTAGGTGGTTTATCTGTCCAAGTGACAGGAGAGGACAGACCATTGCAGTATGCAGTGGAGATGAAGGCAGGGAGTCCATGCGATTCCTTTGCGCAAATGGTCAGATGAATGCTGAGTTGCTTGCGTAGTGACAAACACATTATTACCATTCGGCAGAGGGATGACTATTGTCTCTCCACGATGTTAGACCCTTGCTATCGGGCCAAAATGAGGACCTTTTTTCCACCATCTGAGAGGGATGATAAACTCAACTGCTATCGTGACATCCTATGTAATCAGTTCGTTGATGCCTATGTGTGCCGTCACCCATCCTCGCAAAGGTCTTACAAGAGGGAACCTCTGCGCTCACGCTCCACTATCATGACTGCTAGAGGAGGGGTGGAGGTGGGGGGTAAGAGCAGCACCAGGTCGATCAGCAGCATATTGAGTCTCGAGTATCTGATGAGCACTTTATTCACTCGCCTACTGAAGAAACCAGCCAGCAGCAGCAGGACATGGAGCAGAACTGGAGGCAGCAGGTGCTCGCATACTTGGACTGCATCCTGTCACCCCAGATCCAAGATCCCCTGGACTACTGGCCAGCCAAACTTGAATTATGTCTGCAACTGGCTGAGTTTGCCCTGGACAAGCTTTTCTGCCTGACCAGTAGTGTGGCATCAGAGCAGGTATTTAGTGCAGCAGGGGGCATAGTTACCCCCAAAAAAACTTGTCGTTCAACAAAAAATGTTGAGAGATTAACCTTTCTAAAAATGAATCAGGTGTGGATCAGCCAGGATTTCCACACGCTGGTGCCTGATACTACAGGATAGATCATTCTGTCAGTAATGCTCTGAGTGCAGTGTGCTGGCACACCAGAACATTGTGAAATATGACCCATTACTTCTAGCTATGTGCGGCACCCTATTCTGATGCTGCCTCCTGCCTGATGCCACACACCTGCTGTCTCTACTGCCATCTTATTTTACTGCCACCATCTTGTGCTATTACTGCTACTGCTGTTGTCCTCCCCCTTCCCACTCTGTGACTGGGCCACTATGTTGATTCCTCATGTTGTTGCCTCCCTCCCTACTCTGTGACTGGGCCACTATGTTGACTCTTCATACTTTTGCGACCCTCACCACTAGGGGCAGACTGGGAACTTAAAGGGAGTCTGTCACCTCCATATGGCCATATACAGTGCTTACATGGCTCTGTAGCACACCTATACAGGATTGTAACGGTACCTTTCTCTTTGTCTTTAGACTTGCACCAGCAGGAAAAACTAAGCTGAATTCATATGCAAATGAGCACTCGCAAGTGCCCAGGGGTGGCGTTTAGTGTAAGTAAGTGCCCAGGCTGCTCTGCCTTCTTTTCACTTTACTCCTCCCCAGTCTCTGCCTTTGCCCGCCCTCCAAGTCTCTTGCCTCATCGCTAGGTCCGGACTTGGAGGGAGGGCAAAGGCAGAGACTGGGGAGGAGTAAAGTGAAAAGAAGGCAGAGCAGCCTGGGCACTTACACACTGAACTCCTCTTCTCGGCACTTGCGAGTGCTTATTTAATTATAAATTAAACTTCGTTTTTCCTGCTGGTGCAAGTCTAAAGACAAAGACAAAAGTACCATTACAATCCTGTATAGGTGTGCTACAGAGCCATGTAAGCACTGTATATGGCCATATGGAGGTGACAGACTCCCTTTAAAGTGGCCCTGGAAAAAATACTAAAAGTTGCCCCGTTTTGTAGTTGGATCGAAATTGATGGAAGGCAGGGCCAGCAATACCATACTGTGGCACATTACACCATCCCAGCAGATCCCAAATACCACAGTACATCACAAGATACTGCCAGCAGCACAAAATACATGCCCAAAAATGTCCAATGTTGGGCCGGAAGGAGGGCCTAGGCGGCCCCCTGGACATCGACCCAACTGGAAATTTCCCTGTAAGGTCTATGGCTAACCCGCCTCTGCTCACCACTCTGTGAACTGGCTACTATTTTGACACCAAATGCTGTTTCCACCCTCACCACTCTGTGCCACTATGTTGACTCCTCATGCTGTTGCCACCCTTAACGCTCTGTGACTGGGCCACTATGTTGACTCATCTTTCTGTTGTCACCCTCACTTACCAGTCTTTTCTGGAGTCATTGTGTCCCTGTTTGGCCTTGTTGACATCACAGTTTATTTTACCTTTCTTCTGATCGATCTGAAGAACTGAAAAATGAAAAACACAATAGATCCTGTCTTTGGAGCATCCATAAGGCCACGATCACATGGTCAGTATTTTGCATCAGGATTTTTTCATGATTTGTAAATCAAAAGCAGGAGTAGGTCCAAAACACAGAACACATGCAAATATTACCTTCAAATGTCATCTGTGTTTTGGACTCACTACTGGTTTTGCCTTGGCTAATAAAATAGGTTATCTATCAATCTATGTGGAAACAGCAGATGGTGTAAAATGAGACCGCTCTTTCCCACTTTAGTAGAATCTGTGGCTAACAGAACATGCTATTTATCAATCTACTAGCTGATGACCCGGCGTTGCTCGGGTATTTATTTATTGCAATTATATATTAAATAACAGTGACTTTCACAATGGCCACCCCTTTAACGGTGACCGCCCCTTAAACAGTGACTTTCACAGTGGCCATCCCTTTAACAGTGACTTTCACAGTGGCCGCCCCTTTAACAGTGACCGCCCTTTTAACAGTGACTTTCACAGTGGCCACCCCTTTAACAGTGATTTTCAGAGGCCGGTGACAGTGACCTCTTCAGTGCCCGCCCCGTTAACAGTGAACTCGATTGTGCCTGCCACTTTAACAGTGAACTCCTTAGCACCCGCCTCTTTAACAGTGAACTCCACCGCGCCTGTCTGTTTAATAGTGGCCCCTGCCCCCCATGCATGTAGCAGTGTAGTTGTGCCGTTATACATCATATGACTGAATATTTCAGGACCTGCGAACTGCTAAAACCTGTGTTCAGTTGTTATGGCAACCTGGAGTAGGACCTGCGAGCTTCTATTGGCTGATAAGGGACACGTGACTGTGTGTATGGCAGGATTTAAGTGAAAAGCTGGCAGGCTTGTATTGGCTAATGCAGGTCATTTTTGGGGAATATTTCAGGAATGGTATGTCCTAGAGTGCTGAGACCCCCGCAAGATTTCTTTCCAGGTAGCAAGAGATGTGTATACCAAGTTGTGTTGAAATGGATGGTTGCATTTTAGTGTTTTCACGGAACATACATACATACACACATACATACATACATATATATATATATATATATATATATATATGTCCTTTTTTATATATATATAGATGTGGAAACAGCAGATGGTGTAATATGAAACAGCTCTTTCACTCTATAATAGAATCTTTGGCCACTTCATGGTTAAGTACATTATAACTGATGCTAACATTGACCTCTAAGGTCACACTTCAGTTATTTGATCGGTTAATTCCAGCAGTTCACGTATAGTGAGCAAAAATAAGGAGCAAATCCTACTCTCAGAAAAGGTATCATGAAAAGATCTGCACCTGATCTGTGTTTTTTTTAACCGTAACTGACCAAATAAGTGAAGTAAGAACTAAGCCTAATAGTGACGCACAGTCATTTTACAGCAAACAGAAGTGATGTGTTTGCACTGCCACAACAAGGCTTAAAAGAACTTATTTTTCTCCAATACTTAAAGCGGTATTTCCATTACAGACAATGGGGGCATATCGCTAGGATATGCCCCCATTGTCTGATAGGTGCGGGTCCCATCTCTGGGACCCGCACCTACAATGAGAACAGAGCTGGTAAATGAACGGAGGGCACACTGCGCATGCGGTCTAGCTATGCATGTTGCTGCAATGCCTAGAGATGTACACTGAAATACACTCTCCCTGCAGGACGGGATATAGCTGATTTAACCCACTTCGTGACAAATTAATTCAGAACAAAGCTAATTTCTTGGAGAAATTTGCAAAGCGCCCAAAACAAATTTTTGAAAAATGTGCTCATCTTTAATCGTCTGCATCTTGTTGAACTGCTGACACTTTCACAGTTAATCTCTTATTTTATATACAGAATAACTGTGCGTCAGTATTAAAGGAACGGAGCAAATTTGTAAAAAATATTCGTTGACGTGTTCAAAATTAATTTTTGAAAACTTTGCTCATCTCTAGAGGTAATCCTTCATTCAAACAAGACACATGAAAGAAGGCTGTAGGGTCATTGTATAGAGAACAGCAATACAATACCTGGTATGAGCAGGGCGAAGTCGCAGATAGCAGCACAACTGGTAAAAGACCCCCTTAATTGCTATAATGTTGAGGATTTTTACTATGTACTGCAGACATTCAGTAGGATTCATACACTGGATTGCGCCTTTAAGGCTAAAATAATAAAGCATTTGCTCATTTAACCCGAGCCAATTTTGGTATTTCAATTTTTCCTCCCCATATTCCAATAGCTGTAACATTTTTTGATTTTCCGTTCGCATAGCCACATGGGGGTTTATTTTTTGCGGGGCAAGATGCATTTTTTAATGGCACCATTTCATTTACCACGTCTTGCATTGGAAAACGGGCAAAAAATTATTTGAGGAGTAAAATTAAACATTTAAAAATTCCACCAAGGTATTTGGGGTTTTAATATCTAAATTAGGGATGAGTGAATCGACTTTATTACTTTAAAAAAATTATGTTTGAAATAAAAATCAAAACACCCATAACTTTTTTATATTTCCATCTACAGAGCTGTATGAGGGGTCTGTATGACACTGTTATTCAATTTTTTGGAACGGAAAAGGTGACTAAAAATGTTTATTTTATTTTTTCTATTACAGCGTTTACTATGCAGGAAAAAAAACTTTAATATTTTAATTGTTCAGACTTTTTCAGATGCAGTGATATCATATATTTTTATTTTTTTATTGTTTAGGGTACTTTCACACTAGCATTATTCTTTTCCGGTATTAAGTTCCGTCACAGTCTTTAATGCTGCGGTATGTTCTCCGGCCAAAATTCCGGAACACTTGCCTGAATGCCATTGAAATGTATTAATGCCGGATCTGGTACAGTGTTCTGGAAAACCGGATCCAGTTTCCTGGTGTGCGCATGCGCAGACCTTTAAAAATGCTAAAAATAAATAAATGCCGGCTCTGTTTTTCCGGATTAAACCAGAGAGAAGGATCCGGAATTTCATACGGATTTCTGGATCCGGCAGGCAGTTCGGATTTTTTATTATTTTTATATATTTTTATTTTTTAACTTTTTACACAATAACTCCTTTTGAATCTATGCTCATTTGTCTTTTTCCATATATCCTATTCTTGTCAGTAAAGAGTGCACCTCTCTTCTGTGACATCACTGTTTTTAGTCAATTCTTCCTGCGACATATGCACTCTGTAACCTCCATTGAGGGCAGTACAGACTTTACTGCTGTGAAAGGCTTACTGTTAAGACACTCTACACACTTAAAGAATGACTCGGCCAGTCATATCATTCAACCTCTACGCCATTGGGCTCATTACTGACATAATTTCAAAAATACAGTCACCTGCCATATATTCTACTGAGACTTTATCAAAATAGTATAAAAGAGGGCCATAACTATCAGGTCTACCATCCGCCATACCTCCCTATCTGGGGAAAGGATTTGCATTGTGTGCAGATAAAACTGTGCTTCATTATAGAGGGATATAATACAACTCCCATTTTGCACTACAGTAAAGAGATGTTTATTCTTCTGTCTCTGCCGTTGCCATTAAACCTAGGGGCTCCTCTCTCTGCAACTGCAGCGTCATCTGCACTTTGACAGGACCAGGAAATGTGGGCCCAAATTACGTAACTTATTTGTTCTTAATTCAAAATAGCTCCGCCTTAAGATTCCTTTACACGGGGTGACAGAGCAGCAGATTGCCGGGAAGGAAGCGTTCCTTCCAGAGTATGGGGAGGAGCGATCGATAATGCCATCACTTTTCCCCATACCGACTCATTTTTCCCCGCCCACAGATTGTGTTTACACAGCAAATACTGCTGCCGACAAAGATTTTTGTGTACATTCAAACGATCAGATTACCCGATGAACAATCGTTTCACTCGTTCATTGGGTAATCAGCAGTACATTTAAACCGCCAGATAATCGCTAACGAGCATTCCTATGAACACTGGTAACAGATTATCTTTAAGATTCTCAGCCCGTGTAAAGAACACTTTACTAATCTATCTCTCAATCAATACTTACAATGACAGAGTGCCTCTATTTGCGTTTGGGCTGCTTTCTCTTTTAGATCCTCACATGTCTTCAAAATGTTCCAGTGTGTCCTTACGGAGTACCTAATATGTTCAGCTGAATGGTAATACTACCGTGTCCAAGCAGTGATTCATTTCTATCCTTTTTATAGAGATAAGTAATGTTTCTTTGTTATTTTTAACCTTTCTGAGATGGCTCTTCCAAAGCCATAAATTTGTATTTTCCCGTTCATGTAGCTGGATGACAGTCAAAAGAAAGTTGCACTTTCTATTGGTACCATTTAATATTGCACATGATGTAGTGGGAAGCTGGGAAAACTTCCAAATGGGATGGAATTGGGGAAAAAATGCAATTCTGCCATAGTTTTATGGGTTTGGTTTTTACAGTGTGATCTTCATTCTCTAGGTCAGTACAATTACAGTGATACTACACTTTTATATTTTTTCTTTTTTTTTTATATATAAAAACTTTAAAAAAAAAAAAATTCTTTTCATCATCGTATTCTGACACCCATAACTTTTTTATGTTTATATCTACAGAGCTGATTCAGGGCTCGTTTTTGTGGGATGATCTGTGGTTTTTATTGATACCATTTTGAAGTGTAACTTTTCAACCACGTTTTACTCAGATGTAAAGCAACAAATACATGGTGAATCCACCACAAAAGATAAATATTTTTATATTTTAATAACACAGGCATTTTGGGATGCAGCAATGCTAATAATGTTTTTTATTGTTTATTTTTTAAGGAAAATGGGTGATTTGCTTTTTTTTTTTTTATATACTTTTAAAAGCAATAATTTAACTAATGCACTAGAAAAAATTCCATAGGAAGTCCATTTTACTTAACTATATTTTTAGAGTGTGGGAGGAAACTGGAACTCACAAAAACATAGAGGAAACATACAATTGTATGCAAAATTACAAGATTTGATCCAAGACCAGAGCACTACAAGTCAAAAGTACTAACTAAGTTGCAACACCTACAGCCATAATAATTGCTAATGATTTCTGTAATTTGATATCAGTCTTATTATTTCTGTATGGAAACATTTTCACGTTCTGCTGCTAAATTGCTGTTAGGTTCAAAGTTTTTCAGTTTTTTTAAAGCAATAATATTATTGAAAGATTTTTGTCACATTAGCAGCCTGTATGTATATATTTTTTTTATTTGTTTACAAAACATGGGTGGAAGGATTATTTAACACCTTAAGGACTTTGCCAGTTTTCACCTTCCTGCCCAGGCCATTGTTTGCAAATCTGACGTGTCAATTTATGTGGTAATAACTTTAAAACGCGTTTATTTATCCAGGCCATTCTGAGATTGTTTTCTCGTCACGTATTGTACTTCATGACAGTGATAAAATTGAGTAAAACATTTTCATTTTTATTTATAAAAATATACCAAATTTACCAAAACTTTTGAAAAAGTTGCAAATTTCCAAATTTCTCTACTTTTAGAATAGATAGTAATAACTCCAAAAATAGTTATGACTTTACATTCCCCATATGTCTACTTTATGTTTGGATGATTCTGTGAATGCCATTTTATTTTTGGGGGGCGTTATAAGGCTTAGAAGTTTAGAAGCAAATCTTGAAAAATGGCTTTTTTGACACACTTTTTAACCCTGTATACTTTTTTAAATTTATTTAGGTTTTACACAATAACAGCATTTTTTGAACAAAAAAATCATGTTTTAGTGTCTCCATATTCTGAAAGCCATAGTTTTTTTTATTTTTTGGGCAACTGTCCTATGTAGGGTATAATTTTTTGCGGGATAAGATGATGGTTTGATTGGCACTATTTTGGGGTGCATATGACTTCTATCGCTTGCTATTACACTTTTGTTATGTATAGTTACAAAAAATGGCTTTTGACACAGTTTGTTTGTTGTTGTTTTTTTACGTTGTTAATCTGAGGGGTTAAGTAATGTGATATTTTTAAAGAGAAGTTTGTTGCGGACACGGCGATATCTAATATGTATACTTTTTTATTTATTGAAGTTTTACACAATAATATCATTTAAATAAAAATATATTTTAGTGTCTCCATAGTCTGAGAGCCATATATATATCTTTTTTTTTTTGGCAACTGTCTTAGGTAGGTTATAATTTTTTTGCGGGATGAGTTGATGGTTTTATTGGCACTATTTTTGGGTGCATATGACTTTTTTATCGCTTGCTATTACACTTTTTTGATGTAAGGTTACAAAAAATGGCTTTTCAAACTTTTTTTTTTTTACGGTGTTCTCCTGAGGGGTTAGGTCATGTGATATTTTTATAGAGCTGGTCGATACGGATGCAGCAATAACTAATATGTCTACTTTTCTTTTTTTTCCTATTTTTTTACAAAAAATGTTTCTTTATTTTGGGAAAAGGATGCTTTATTTTTACTTTTAAAATTTTTTTTTTGTAAAACTTTATTTTGTTTCACTTTATTATTTGTCCCACTCTGGGACTTCAACATTACAGGGTCTGATCCCTGTTTCAGTGCAGCACAATACATCTGTATTGTGCTGTATTGAACTGTTAGCGTCTTACACTGTAAGACGCTAACAGTAGCCTAGGAGACCCAGCCTGTAAGGCCTCCGTACATGCTGGGCCCCAAGCCTTGGAATGGCTTGGGGCTGCCATGGCATACATCGAGTCCCCGCCACAGCAGCGCGGGGACCTGATGGATGAGGTGAGGGAGAGCAAACCTCCCATATGAGGGGTTAATCCACTGGCATCGGCGTTATCACCGATGCTGGTGGATGCAGCAGGGATCCGGCTGTCAGTAACAGCCGGATCACTGAAACTGATCGTGGCACCGCACGCGGGGGGGAGGAAGGGCCGCAGGATGATAATGATCGTCCTGGGGCACTAAGTACAGGCCTTTTAGGACGAGCATTCTCGTCCTAGGTCCTTAACGTGTTAACTTCTTCCTTTGTTTGGACTTTTAGCAAACAGCCTACCTGCCAACCAGAGAGAGAAAGGTGTCTCAATTACAGCATCATACTTTACACTGATAAATACGTGACAGATTCAGGAGGTTTGCAGGGTAAAAACTGAATGTTTTTAAGTACTTTCTAAAATAATGAATCATATGTAATGCACTACTGCATAATCACATACAAACAATTAGCTATAATTATTGTTTTATTTTAAGTGGTTGCAATCATGATTGCAGTAAGGAGAGGTCATCCCGGTATTACAGTGTTTTAGATAAACTGCAATTATTTTTCATCCTTGCCAATATACAAAAGAGCAGTGGGAGTGTGATCACTCACAGGGGTATTTTGGGTCCCCTCACGCTCCAGGGCTTGAAACAGCACCCTTTACACCCCCTGTAGTTATCCTCCTGCTTGTTTGTGACTACAAACTGTTATTCCTGTCAATCAATGTCCAGGATGAGTCCACCGTGTATAGCCAGCTTTAATGAAAAACAAATCTTTTTGTATCTGTAATGGCAACGTTTCTCTATTACTCTACTGTCAAGTATAGAGTGGCAGATCAATGCATTAATTTCCCCTCAAGCTCAGAGCATTGTATTAGTGGGTAGTGGTTTTCTCCCCTAGAAGCATTGCTCCAAGGTGGCTATACACATTATGTACAAGTAGGTTGATAATTGAATAACTATTGAACAATTGTTCCGCCTATGCTGCCATAGACTTTATTTTTTGAACAGGCATACAGTGACATACGTCGCTCAGTGAATCAATTTGTAAAGAAAAGTCCAATGTAATATATTTTTTATAGTGACCATTAGCATAAGTTGAAAAAGCGCATACTGATGTACTCATTGGGCTGAAGTAAAACAACAGGGAAAGCACTAACTAAACCGAGTGTGAAAGGTCCAATTCCTAATAGCAGACATCTTAATGTAAGGCCCAGTTTGGGGAAATAAAGATGGATATACTACATATTGTACAAGTTTATGTTATTGTAAATGTTTGAAATATAAAATAATATAACAAAAGCTGTTAGCAGCAGTAAGACACAGTCAGTGTTTGGTCAGTCATTTTCCATCAGTGACTGTGAGCCAAAACCATGAGTGAAGCCTACACAGAGTAAAGTATAATTGAAAGATTTGCACTTATTCTAATGTTTTTAAACCGCACCTGGTTTTGGTTCACTATCACTCATGAAAATCACTGACTGTGTGAAAACTACCTAACAGCGTGACCCTATGAAAGAACAATTTTTGTCATTTCATGATATCTATTCCAAAGAAGCAAATGACTGTCACTTGAGCCTACTTTGATTTCTACTTTTTTTGCATTTTTGAAATTTTGGGAAATATTAAACTTAACAAGCTTTTCAACTGAGAGAGATTGTTATGTGCAATTTATGAACATCGTGTAACATTTTGAAGAAAATGTTTCACACAACTTAATACATAGTAACATAGTACATAAGTAATAGCTAACAATAAAGCCAGTCGTCAAGGCTAAAGTATCTAAAAGACTGCATTGATACACGACTCCGATATTGCCGTGAATGTTAAGCTATGGTCAAACCATTATTACCGTAATTAATTTTGGATGTGTTTATCCTCCTTTTTACCTTTACAGTAATTAAAATATGATGTTGATCTTAACAGGAACTACCCAACAAGTATCACCATTTAATGTATTTGCCTCATCTAAGCCTTCCTAATTCTTGTTATCTAACTATGAACTTCCCTTAACCCAGCAGGCATATACTAACAGTAATTCTGATCTATCTTCATTAAGTCGTATTTTACATTCATTACTTTCTCACACACCAACAACTGTAACCCGCTGCTTCAAAGTGCCAAATTTAGCAGGTTTGTCAGACTGGCCCCAGGTTGCCCTTTCACAAAATCTGTGCTGATAAATATCTTCTATTACTTGCTAATAAATGTGGAGCCAGAGGATAAAACGCCCTCAGCACTTTATGCACAACACTTGTCTTTTACAGCCTTTCTCACGTAGGTGGAAACTATTTGAAATGTTTCACTGTAGTAAAAGATTTAGTTTCACAATAATAAAACAATTTCTAATCATTGCCTACAATGATTGCATAGGAAGAGATATGTAAGACTTGGATGAGCAATGTGTGACTTGACACAGATATAAAGATCACTGTTTCAACATTGTTTCAAATTGATTCAAATTACATTTGTGCTTTTGTAATTTGGGGTTTTAAATACTTGTAAAGGAAATTTTCTGGGTCTATGTTTCTTGTACATGCCAATGTGACAATATCAGGAGCATTGTCAAAAAATATCGAGACGGTAAGGTAGTAGAATTAAATTCTGGACTATGTACCATTTGTATTAGTTTGAATGTGCAGGAGATAGTTGGCAACTGTCAGCCCAGGGGGGTAAGACCAAACAACTGGCTGTGAAATCATGCGGCCTTTAGCTCATAAAAAAGCATTTAAATGAGCCCAAATTCCTTGAATTGTCTCCATTACGCCCCAGGCTTGCCCACCCCATTTTATGATTGCATGTCATTCTCATGAGGTTTTTTTGGTAATTGTAAAACCTTGCTAAATTCAAACACATAAAAATACTGCATATAAAAACATTTGAATAACATTTTATATGTCTTATCACGGATGGCACAGTACCAGTGTGGCATTAGGATGCCATTCTATTTACCTGAGAGACCAACACAATTTAGATTGTCTGAGGACACACATTTTCAGCATGTCAGATTCATTTCAGTATAATCAAATGACAGTGATGACAATAGGTCATTTACACATACCAATAATTACCAGGTTCAATAGCAATTAGACAGATCACATGACAAATTATACCCAGCACACCCAGCTGTAAACGTTTTATTCTAATGGCATTAACAGCTTTAGTTGGCTTCTAGTCTGGGAAGAAATGTAGTATAGTGGTGAAAGGTTTATCAAAGTAATTCACACTAAGGGTACTTTCACACTAGCCTTGTTAGAATCCAGCCTGCAGGATCCGGCAAGCCGTATACAAACAGAAAGCTTTTTTTCTGGATCCGTTTGACGGATGTGGCGAAATACCAGATCCGTCTCATCCGGTATCATCTGGAATAACAGATCCGGTATTTAAATTTTTTTCAAAGATCAAAAAAAAAACTGCTCCACCTATATCCCGGCGCATGTGCAGACCGGAAAGCCGGATCTAGTGATGCGCCAATTTCCGGAACACTTGGTACCTGATTCCACATGGAAAGCCAGCATAAAAATCTGATGTGGATTAGGCTACTTTCACACTAGCGCTTGATCGGAACCATTCTGAACGGATCCGATCATATTAATGCAGACGGAGGCTCCGTTCAGTACGGATCCGTCTGCATTAATAACTTAGAAAATTTTCTAAGTGCGCAAGATGCCTGAGCGGATCCGTTCAGACTTTCAATGTAAAGTCAATGGGGGACGGATCCGCTTGAAGATTGAGCCATATGGTGACCTCTTCAAGCGGATCCGTTCCCATTGACTTACATTGTAAGTCTGAACGGATCCGCTCGCCTCCGCACGGCCAGGCGGACAGCTGAACGCTGCAAGCAGTGTTCAGCTGTCCGCCTGTCCGTGCGGAGGCGAGCGGAGCGGAGGCTGAACGCCGCCAGACTGATGCAGTCTGAGCGGATCTGCTCCATTCAGACTGCATCAGGGCTGGACGGAGGCGTTCGGGTCCGCTCGTGAGCTCCTTCAAACGGAGCTCACGAGCGGACCGACGAACGCTAGTGTGAAAGTAGCCTTAGCTAATCCTCATGCGGATCATGTGCACTTTACACTGCACATCTGCAGTAGCAAGCCATGTCCTTGCTACCGTGGATCTTCTGGTGAGATATGTGTGGAATTTGCAAAAGCAAATCAAATATGTGTGATAATAACCTTAGGGGTGTTCTCAGTTAGTGCAGTATTACACCTGCGGATTAGCATTTTGATTGCCAGGAAAAAAACATTCCTTCCTGACAATCGGCTGCTCGTCAGTGAAGAAGACCACTGCTATTACATACAGCAATTTCCTCCACGATTTTTAGCATGCATAAAAAATGTGATTGCCCGATAAACGCTCGCTCATTGGGTTATTGATGGCACTTTTACACAGGCAGATCATCGCTAACCAGAATTCCTACTAATGCTTGTTAGAGATGATCTGCTCGACTATCTGCAGGTCTAATACAGCCCTTAGACCAGGCATCCTCAAACTGCGACCCTCCAGCTGTTGCAAACTACAACTCCCAGCATGCACGAACAGCCTACAGGTATCAGCCTACAGCAGGGCATTGTGGGAGTTGTAGTTTTACAACAGCTGGAGGGCCGCAGTTTGAGGATGCCTGTCTTAGACCCAGCAGCATCCTTCTACTCCCAGTATCCCAGCAATCTGTAACTGCTAAGCACCCAATATTCAGCTGCCCGATCACTTGGACAGCAGCATAAATGTACAATGGCCAGTCATTAAGAGGTTAATAGTATGATATGATTGAATGCAATGACTCCTAATTTATAATTGATAGAGATCATTTATACATTCCCTAAGCTTATATAATCAATATCAAGGTATCATAAATTTAGAGTACTGCATCAAGAAAGATGACATTATTGTATAGAGAGAAATGCTGGGAAATATATCTACTACAGGAATCACTTCCATTATGAAAGAGATAGATCTGATGATATAGTGGGCGCTGCAAGTCCTCTAACCAACTGTAGTTCATTGGGACAGATATATTATGCTTGCACCATTTTTATTTAGTGTCAAATTTATGAGCAATATATATATATATATGTGGATTGCTAAATGTGGCTAAAGCTGTGACCTCCGGTTCTCCTGCCACTGTGCCCATCAATCTGAAGGGAAGATGCGACATAATGCAGCACAGAGCTTTTTACCAGCAGAATTTTACAACACTTTCTAGACTACCTTGGGACTTATATAGTTTTTTATACAACAAGATGCACCAAAAAGCAACAAAAGCCACTAAGTAGAACTATACTTGCTGAACAGTTGAGATGTCCTCAAGAAAGTAATGTTTAGCATTTTTGCTATAAAATAAAATAAATTTGCAAACAAAACACACTTTATATATTATAGTGTGTATCACAAATTCCAGCCCAAATCAAGACGCTTTCCAGGCACAGTGACATATATGTTTTCCCCACTATTTTCAGCAGCCTATATTCTGCCCAATGCTTTAATTCTGTAATATTGGACATGCCCAGTGCGCCACAGAACAATATCTGAATGGCAAAATGTTCATCCTAAAAGGTTTCACTAATTTGTATTATGTGTCACCGGTGAAGAACAGCTCGAGGACATTCTTTTACCTTCAAAACTTCACTTGAGGATCTGTAATGTAATGGGATTTGTTTTCTACACCATAACCTGATGTTAGCTGTCACTCAGATGAAGACGTTGCCAGAAAACCAAAACTATTGCCTGAGACACCTCTATTTTAGTGCATTACATGTTAAAGGGGTTGTCCAGATGTTAATATTGATGACCTATCGTCAGGATAGGACATCAATATCTGATCGGCGGGGTCTGACACCCGGCACCCCCACCAATCAGCTGTTTGAGAAGGAGGCGTGCAGCCGTCCATGCGAGGGCAGCTTCCTCTTCATTACACTGCACTTTGTATCAGAAGTGCAGTGTAATACAAGAACCTTCTCCGTTCAAGTGAATGCAGTGAGTGCTTGTAATTACACTACACCACCGCTCCACAGGAGATGAGGCGTATTGTGAAGACCAGGAAGCGGCTCCTTGTCTCACAGCTGATCGGCGGGGGTGCCGTGTGTCGGACCCCCACTGATGAGATATTGATGACCTATCCTGATGATAGGTCATCAATATTAACGGCTGGACAACCCCTTTAAGGACACAATAATGACCAACTATTTGATGTATTTACACAAAGAGGCTATCAAAAAGAGCAATCAAGGCATTAAAAATATCAGTTTGTTGAAATTATTTTGGTTATTTGTTCACACCTTGCACTTTATGTAAGCTCATTGTATCAAATTTTTCATACGAAATTCCTTCTCACTAAACAGATGAACATTGTGCATTGGTTCCAGTCCAATGAGCCAAGATAAATAAATATAAAACAAAAAAAGAATATTACACAATATAACATTCTGTAAATGAAATCAATGATGTAGGAAAACAGACTTGTCACAATGATGGCAATGGATACTTCTTTTCTAGAGAAGTTAATTATGGTGCAGGAAAGAGCTCATAAAGTCCTATAGTGTATTTAACTGCTTTAAATGCGGGATTATGAAGCAGATGTGGTATCTGGTAGTACAGCATTCATGTAATTACATTGTCTGGACAGTCTCTTAGAATACAATACACGTACAACACACCCAGTGAATAGCCAGGTAGTGCTACTGTATACACTCTCATTTGCTGTAAATCTTTTTATTTTGTTGTCATTCTAAACATTGTAGATGGAAGATTTGTAAATTACGACTGTCTGGTACAAGGTACATAATATTATAAATGAGACCACGTAGGTTCTAGGATGTGTGCTTTACCATATTGTGTCCTTTTAATATTTTTCTGTTATATTTTAATAACTAAAATATCTGTAGTATGGGAAGAGTAAATATTCTATGTGAGAAGATTAAGGTAGAGACTGATATCTTTGGGATTAAAGATGGCCATACACATTAGATTAATGGTGACAGAACTTGGCAATTCTGGTAGCACCAAGTGACCATAGATGTTGGGTAGGAGAAAGATCATGTAGTTGCTTTTAATATGCTCTCCTTTTGTTCTTGGGGGAAACAGGTCACTGTCAGAGATGTCTGATGTCCCTTCTCTCTGTTCAGAACTCAGAAACTCCCATCTTAGCTGAGCATGCATGTTTATGAGGGGGTCTACAGAGACAGCTATTGGCCAAAGCAAGCACAGCTATCTAAAATGTATAATTAGCAGACAGCGGTTGTCCAAGTTAATTAAAAATCTCAATCTTTAGGGCCAGCCCTAAAATTGTATAAATTCATTGCTTGGTTCTACTGCCAATGTCTGTTTATAAAAAGCAGCAGTGATGTACCTGGAAACAACATGTGACCGTTGCAGCCATTCCCTTCCTTAGTAGTCTACTACTGAGGACAGTGATTGGCTGCAGTGGTCACAGGCCCTATCCCAAGACATCACCACACACATCATAGTGTTGTTGACGTGCTAGGATAGAGTACATGATCGCTCCAGACAATCACCAGTGGTAGACCGCTGAAGACAGTGTGATTGGCTGCAGTGGTCATCTCACATATGCAAGCACATCTCCACTGCTGCTTGTAAACAGACAGTGGCAGAACAAACACACCAGCGCCACAGAGAACAGTGTTGGAGAAAGTGGCGATTTTTTATTTTTATTTTTAAACCATTTGAGGGCTTGTCTGAGATTTTTAATTACCTAGGACAACCACTTTAATCGCTTTCTTGTTATAGCCAGTCAAGCTCTCTCTAGTACTATAGGTATGTATTGACATATTCTGATCACACATTCCGAGAGTATGCGAGTGGTATAATGAGTATTTTTTACATTTGGTTTAATTGGTCTTCATAAATGCTCTTTCTCTGACATTTCTTTTTTAATCTACCCTATAAACATGATCTGAATTCTAGAAGTATGCTATGTTAGCTGCATCAATGACAAGGTTACCATAGTTAGGGGGCTTTTCCACAGGCCAATGATCGGAAAACGAAAAACATTTGTTACTGATTATTAGCCTGTGTAAACATGATACCGATCACCTGACAAACAAGCAAACATTAATTTGTCAGGGGATCGCATCTTTCAAGCGGCACCAAAAACAGTCATTTGGCGGCAGCACTTAAGGGATGTGCTGCCAACAATAAGAAAACTGAATGGGGATGGACAATTGTAGTAACAATCATTCATCCCCATTGCTTCAGGCCATGGAAAAACAGGGCCAATCGACTTTTATATTGCCAGTTGGCACACAATTGGGGTTGAAATTGCCCTGTGTAAAAAGATCCTTACTGTTATCTCCAAAAGTGTCCTCATAGTGTGTATACTATACATGGCCACACACATATTTTTGGGCAAATTCAGCAATCAATTTTAACGTGATCTGGCAACAATGTAACATGTATGGGTATGGACCAGTTGTCCTCTTGACAGTGCCAACAATCTACATGGATTGAAACAAAGAACCGACAGTTTCGATTTTTACCCATTACATTTATTTGTTTACCCTAAGGATAAATGACCCCATAGGTGACAGGCAGCTGCTTACCTCCTCCACTCAATCAGTTTAGCCAGTTTAAAACTGGCCATACATTTGAGATAATGATGCCTCGTTCTGGCCAACCAGTCATCCATAGGATCGTTTATACGAATGATCCCACCAACTAAACTACCCAACCAGGGAGTCATTTAAAAAAAATAAAAACAGACCCTCTGGTGCTTGAGCACAGTATAAGAAAAAATAAGGGGCAGTAACGTGTTAAAACCTAGAGTTTATTAGGACAATTAAAGATCCCGAACTGGAAAGAGAAAGACCCTACCAGACAAACTAAACAAACAACGATGCAGGACCCACGTAAGTGAGTCACCTATAGGTAAAGTCCGCTATCAACCAATATAAGGAAGCGGAACTGACCAACAAACAGACACTGTATTGAGTCTACGGCAGTGTGCCAAAGACCTATGAATATGCCAAAAGGCGAATAAAAAAGGGTAGATCTTACCGGTGGTACATGTCAGGACCTGGTAGTCCAATACACAGGAGGTGGAGGAGATTCTCGTGCTTGAAAACGTCCTCTAGCCGGTTGTACCTTGGTGCCAAAGGGCTACAGGGAAAAAAACTGTCCCTGTTGATGCCCTACTTGGCCTATGAATCCCTAAGGTAACCTCCTAACACGGGGTCCTATCCCCGCAAGGGGTGGCCCCGTCCGGAACCTGACCCTAATAAATGAACCCTAAATAGCCCTGTGGGGATAAGGGCATTGGCCCTATTGGTGATGAGAGCTACCAGGGTATGGGGAACTAGTGTGATAGATATATTCAAAGTCCCTACGCGTTTCGTTTTTAGGAATATATCAAACTTTAAAGGGAAAGGGTACCTCCACTTCAAAAGGGACCCCCTAACTCGTCAGGGGACAGGGGTCATAAGTAGAGGAAATATCTCCACTCCTAACACAGTTGGATAGTTATCTCAGTTGGAGGGAGGGGGGGGAACCATAAAGGTTGCGCAGACCTAGATGAACCAGTGTGGTCCAAATCAGTCCAGATACCTGCAGATAAAAGAATAACAAAAAGGAATCCGTTCAGATGCCGGACCTCGCTGCAACATTTACAAATGTGCACCACTGGATGTGTTATCTTCCATCGTCACTCTCACTGTCCGATTATCTGTTAATGCAAAATAGCCCTAAGCTGATATGTCAATATACATAATTCAATGTCCAATATCTTGTTAAGATACAAGTCCCTTTTACTATTCAGTGTGCTGTCCTTAACAATATAAATAGCTTGAAAATCTTAAAGGCTAAAAAGGAGCTACTCATAAAAGTGTTGTTCATATCAAGATTAGTTATTTGGAGTGGAAACATTTATATATGAGAAAAAAAAATTACGCCAATATGAAAAAAACACAATAAATTGAGCCTCAGTCCTTGAGTAAGGGCGGTTGAAGGGTATTGGAAAGGAATAATGAAAAATATTTATATTGCCTTATAGTTGGAATTATAGTTTTATACATTTATAAAAAAAAAAGTAAAAAAAAAAAAAAGTCTAGCATCCTGGAAGATCTGTGCCTGATACAACACATTATTCTTTCTTTTCATTGGAAACAAAAGAACTGTATGGCGGGTCCAGATGGTCTCAAGAACAGGCAGATATTTTGGCATCCATTGGTCTCAGTCAACATATGCTGCCTTTATGGTCAGCCTTAGGGCTACACACAGTGATCATTATATATCCACCTCTAGTGCACTGCTTTATGTTGTCATGGGGTAATGACTATCAGGAACACACCTTCTTAACAGACAGGATAGAACCTGTTACAGCCATGTAAACATCTTGGTGTTTCATGGTGATCGATATATATAAAGTAAGGGGAACATTTATTAAATCAGGTACCTCTGTTTTGTGGCTTAAAAAAGTAATGGCTTTTGATGCACTTTTTGCAACATTTGGTCAAAATTTGGGATATTTGGTGATCCTCGTTACTTTTTAAAGTGCTCTATGTTTAAGGGGTAAAAGTGAGATTAGACTTGGATTATGGCTCATTTACTATGTGCAACTTTTGCAAAAAGTCACAACTCAATGCCAGCCAACCCCCTGGTGAACTTTAACACATATAGGTGTCTACCACATTGCATTCATGACAAATATTTTATGAAGGTGCGTCACTTCATAAATTTGGCACAGACACACAAAAGACAGAAAGACCTAAAACTGATACAAAGACAACAGCAAATGATAAATGTCAACCAAAAGTGTCTTTTACACAGCATTGATGTTTCAGCGAATGAAGAGCAAAGCAAACTATAGGTAGACTATAAACTATGTGATCTTTGGGTAATTTTTGCAGCAGCTCTATCATGAGATGATATTATACAATTTTTATCATTTTAAGCGGCTTCTAAGAAAGTAAAAAAATATTAAATCCTCTCTCCCAGCAGGTGCAAATAGAAATAGCTGTTTGATTTATTCTACAACCTGTGGTTTACGCTATAGTACACCTCTCATTTGTCTGACTTTAATGGCTCAAGCACATGACTTTATGTATTTTGTGGTCTGCAAAAAACGGATCCACACAAAATACAGATAACGTCCGTGTGCATTCCGTATTTTGCGGAACGGAACAACTGGCCCCTAATAAAACAGGACTAGCCTTATCCATAATGCGGACAATAATACATGTTCTTATTTGCAGAACCGACACACGGATATACGGAAACAGACTCCACACAGAGTAACTTTTGTTTAAATAAATGGTTCCACATACAGTCCGCAAAAAAACTGAACGAACACAAAAAGAAAATACGTTGGTGTATGTGCGCCCTAACACTGTGATCCTTTAGTAGTTTATACCTTTTTCGTTTAAAGTGTGTCTAAACATAAATAAATTTAAAAAATAAAGTTTATTAAAACCTACTGAAAATGTCCTAAAATGAATTTTTTGTAATATACATTTTTTTCCTGTGATAAAGGTACCTGAAGTTCAGGTGCCTATTGCACTTTAGAATCCATACTCCTGTACACTGCTGTGTATGGGGGTACTGATTCCCTGTGGCCATACTGAGTGTTGTAAAGGCAGGAGCTCCATAGCACATTGCTGTTCCTATCTGTACCAGTGCTGCTCTCCTAAAGCGTGGCATAGATATGTTTTGCCAGGCTTTAGCAGAGTGGGCATAGGCAGAGAAGCGATGTGCTATGCTGAGCTCCTGCCCTTATCCCTCTCGTTCCGATGTGCTAAAGCCTTGCATGGCACAGGGTCTAGCAGAGCAAACCAAGCAGGCACAGCGGCCATAGTGAATCTGTACCCCTTGTGGGGTTTCGCTCTGGTAGATAGGTTAAGCGGGCGCAGTACAGAGGCAAAATACAAGTTCTTAACTCAAAACATCAGTGTTTATTCACACGAGGCAATTGCACAAAACAGCATGTAACTTTGCAGTCTTGGTGTTAATTCATACACAATGGAAAGTTCATATAACACAAGCCACCTTGCTGGCAGTTCTGCCTCCAGTAGTCCACAGCAGGCTTTAGGGGGCCTGTTTCCCCAGCATGTGGCTCTCAGCCCTCCAGCATGGCACCAAGCCTCAAATCCCAAAACAGAAACATCTCTGTTGAGCCCATGTGCCTATTTAAGGACAGCCAGGTGCTGCCAAAACCCGGACCGTCACTTAAACTCCGGTCCGATATTTGACCTCACCTGGCTGCACATGCTGGGAGGAAAATACCTGCCTTGCCAGACACAACCCCTCACTGTGTCACATACCCCCCCCCCTTTGTTCAACCCTGAGGAGGTGGACACACACCAGACAATGCACCCAGGACAGGGCATCTGCGTTTCCCTGCAACCGGTCTGCTCTGTGTTCTACTGAGAAGAGAACTTGAAGTTCTGCAGAGACAAAAACCATCTGGTGACCCGGGCATTCCTGTCTTTGGCCTGGCTCATCCACTTGAGAGGCCGAACTTTCTCTCCAACAGATAGTAGCAGAGAGACTCGAGTGCTTATTTGATAGCCAGGCACTCTCTCTCCACTATACTTTACCTGGTTTCAGCTGGGGTGAGCTTGCGGCTTAGGAAGACAACTGGATGCTCCTCCCCATTGACTTCCTGAGACATTACAGCACTGAGGCGTACTTCGGAGGCATCCCTTTGTACAACGAACTCCATCTTGAAGTCGGGCAACAGCAAAACCGGTGACCCACACAGGGCCGACTTCAAAGCGGCAAAAGCCTCTTCCGCCCGCTCATCCCAGCGAACCATCACTGATTTTTGTCCCTTCAAGAGCCCTGTCAAGGTCGTGGCTAGAGTAGCAAAGTGGGGAACAAACCTCATGTAATAGCCCACCATTCCCAGGAATGACTTGATTTGCCTAGAGGTGACAGGTCGGGGCCAATTCTGTATCGCCTCTATTTTGTTCACTTGGGGTTTGATGACTCTGTGCCCAATGACATACCTCAGGCACATTATTTTGGGTTAGCGGTTAGGCCAGCTTTCCGAAGGGAGTCCACTACAGCCTGCACTTTTGGTAGGTGACTTTCCCAGTCGGTACTGTGGATGACATTATCGTCCAGGTGAGCCGAAGCGTTACGACTATGTGGACGAAGCACAATGTCCATTAGTCGCTGAAAACTATTGGGGGGGAACGCCATGCAGACCAAAGGGTAAGACCATATATTGATACAGCCCCTCAGCCATGATGAAGGCCGTTTTCTCTTTGGCAGCCTCCGTTAAGGGCACCTGCCAGTACCCTTCCGTGAGGTCCAAAGCAGAAAAATACTGAGCTTGTCCTAACCTCTTGATAAGCTCATCCACCCGCTGAGCTGCCTCCATATGCTCCCTAACTGTCTCTATCCGATCTTGCATCTGGGTAACATACTCAATGACACTTTTATGTGGTGTGGGTTGTTGTACCCACGTCTCTTTGGCCACGTCTAAGAGACCACGAGGGTCTGGGGTACCTCTTGCACTGCGAACATGACATACGGCAGAAGGAGGTCCCAGTCCTTTCCATCTTTAGACACTATCTTTTTCAACATATTTTTAAATGTTTGGTTAAACCGTTCTACCGGACCGTCCGTTTGCGGATGGTAAACGGATGTCCGTAGTTGTTTTAGGTGCAGCAACTTACAGAGTTCCCTCATCACCTTGGACATAAAAGGGGTCCCTTGGTCGGTCAGAACCTCTTTAGGTAGTCCTACTCGGGAAAACATCTCCATTAACTCCTTAGCTATGAGTTTGGCCGAGGTATGCATCCGGGTACCGAGTGGCATAGTATAGAATGACTAAGATGTGTTGATGCCCTCTGGCGGACTTCGGTACTGGACCTATGAGGTCCATAGCTATTCGGTCAAATGGTACTTCGATAATTGGGAGGGGTAATAGGGGACTACGAAAATGTGGCTGGGGGCGAGTTATCTGGCAGGTCGGGAAAGATTTAGAGAACTCTTCCATGTCTTTGAATATGAGTTTTCTGCAGCCCCAGGTGACCCCCGAAGACGTGTTGGTGGGCTAGATCTATTCAATAGGCTCACCCCATAGTTGGTTTACCCGATACAACATATGCTGATGAACCACAAAACGGTGAAAAACTGACTCTGCCCCAAGTCGTTGTGGTTTACTATCTACTATTAACACATTTTCCCAAGCATGGGATAGGGTTGGGTCCCAACGTTGGGAGGTACCAAAACTTTCCCCAGAGACATCGAGGTCTGTCAATTCAGGACCCGGCGGCAAATCCACCACGTCTCCCACCATCACACTTAGCAGGGTTGTCTCCCCCTCTTCCACCGAAGTGGCGGTCACCCCTACCACTGGCCCTTGGGTCCCAGGTTCCCAGGATTCAGGTCTCCCCCCTGAGCCGGGCCACTCTGCTAGGATTACCCCTGTCTCATGCGTATCAGTCACTCTCATAGCAAGCCACAGTTCTGGGAAGTCTCTCCCTATTATAAGTTCATAGTGTAAATTTGAGGCAACTGCCACTTCGTGAGTCCATCTGCCAGCCCCTGTGGTTAGAGACACCAAGGCGGTGGGATAGTCTTTTAAGTCTCCATGGATGCACATGACCCTGACTTTCCAGCCAGCATACTCCGCTGACGGTACCAGGGACACCAGACTCCTTGAGTCCAGGAGAGCCTCTGCTGGAGTATCTCCTACCTCAACCTGGCACAGGTGGTTTAGAGTTTTTGGGGTACCTGCTGCACACCTGCTTCCTGGCACATAGCGACTGACAGTAGCCATAGTTAGTATCCGTGGGTTCCACCTGATGGGGACAGTCAGCTCTTACATAGCCCAGCTCCTGACACTGCCAGCAAACTATCAGTGCCAGGTCCGTAGAGGGTATACCCTGGGTGGGTTTGGTTGGTACAATCCGCCAGGTCTGGGATGGAGATTTATGGGGGTTGACTGCCCCCTCCCAAAAGAACCCCCTGTAACAGACTTAGTAGCCTCATAGCACTCCACCAGGTCCACCATTTCGAGGGCGTTGCCAGGAGACGCCTGGCCGATCCAGTGCTTGAGAGGGGGTGGCAGAGCCCTCCAGAACATATCAGCCAATAGTCTATCCAGCATAGCCGTGGGACTCAGCACATCAGGCTGTAGCAATTTTTGCAAGAGGTAGAGTAAGTCATAACACTGGGTCCTCGCAGATTTAGCTGGCTTATACCCCCACTGATGTACCTGCTGGGCCCGAATTAACACATTCACCCCCAGTCTTGCCAAAATCTCACCCTTTACTTTTTGGTAGTCGGCTGCTTTTCCCTGACGGCCACTTTCTTGTACATTGCCAGGTAGGTTTTGATGTTGTCTGCAGGGGTCATCTTAGGAATCGCGGCATGGACTGCTTTCCGGGCATCGTGGACGCTCGGGGTTGCTCCTGCTGTCTGCAAAGCAATCACATGTTGTAGCAGCAACTGGTTAGTCTCCTGCTGCTTATTAGCCTCGCATTGCAGGTTTGTCTCTCACTTCTGCATATTAGCCTCTATGAGGGCCTTCACAACAGCCTCCCTATTTTGTTGTGTGGCACTGGTTGTAATACAGCTGGTTTAATGAACGACATACAAATGTGCCTGAAAAATGCAGAAACCAAAAATATTGGCATTTACGCCAGCCTCACTGCTTTTGCACGCAACCTCCACCAATTGTGGGGTTTCGCTCTGATAGAAAGGGTTCAGGGCGCAGTACAGAGGCAAAATACAAGTTCTTAACTCAAAACGTCAGTGTTTATTCACACTTGAGGCAATTGCACAAAACAGCATGTAACTTTGCAGTCTTGGTGTTAATTCACACCAAAAGTTCATATAACACAAGTCACTGTGTTGGCAGTTCTGCCTCCAGTAGTCAACAGCAGGCTTTAGGGGGCCTGTTTCCCCAGCATGCGGCTCTCAGCCCTCTAGCACGGCATCAAGCATCAAATCCCAAAACAGAGACATCTCTGCTGAGCCCATGTGCCTATTTAAGGACAGCCAGGTGCTGCCAAAACCCGGACCGTCACTTAAACCCTGGTCCAGTATTTGACCTCACCTGGCCGGAAACCAGCCCAGCTGCACATGCTGGGAGGAAAATACCTGCCTTGCCAGACACAAAGCCTCACTGTGTCACACCCTATACACAGCAGTGTATGGGAGCACAGACTGGAAAGCGCTAAAGACACCAGAACTTCATGTGCCTACATTGCTTGGAAAACAGTAAAATAATTAAAGTATAGACAAAAATATTTTAGAGCATTTACAGTAGGTTTTCCGAAACTTTCTTTATAAGTTTAGGTACACTTTAAGTAATGATAAATTGCACGCTTTCAAGACTGATTCAGTCTTTTCAATAGGCTGATATAAAGAAAAACGTATGTATCATATGCAGCTATTGGCTACAGAAGAGATACAATGTATCAGAGTTTAACCATTCAAATAGGAAAAAATATTTAAAGGGGCTATCCAACGTGTAAAACATGCCCCCCAATACCTGGGCCCCTCATATAGATTATACCTTCCCCGCACAGCCGCCGCTTCATCTCCCTGTCGAGCAGATCAAAACATAGTAGGCCATGATGGGGATGAGCCTCCCTAGCATCGCAGGTGACGCTAGGGAGGCTCGTCCTCATCGCGGCCTGCTATTGGCTAACCCCCCCTCATCACCAGATGTTCTGATCCGCATGACGGGGAGATGCAGCAAATTTGGCCGTGTGGGGAACAGGAACTACGCGGGTGCCAGGGAGCAGGGTAAGTATAATCTATATGAGGGGCCTGGGCATTGGGGGGCATGTTTTGCAAATTGGATAACCTCTTTAAATTAGTTTCTGGTTCCCCTGGTTCCCTAGTGGCAACAGGTATCACTGGTTTAATAACACCACTATAGATCACATGTATTCAGCTTTTGAAGAAATGTCCAACCCTTGATAAAATCTCTACAAGTAAATAACACCTTTATGAATTTGAGATTAAATCTTTTGATTTCTTTGATATAATTAGTGATCTCATGTTCTCTGTATAAATCATGAAACGAAAAGTTTTGGTAAGATCAATTAATAAATCAAATGTGCTCTTGCAATTGCCATATGTCTCTGGTTTTGCCAATGCATGCGGACAATATTGATGGGATCTACTAATATTATAAAAGGCTACAGAACATGAGATAAGCCCCCCACCATACATGAGCTACCAAACCTATGAATTAGTGTGTGACTACAGTCAGATTTAATTTTCTCTTCTCCATATTGAGTAAATTTAATTTGGATAATTGCACCCCATGGACTAAAATCCAAAAGGTAATACTGGATAATAACGGTAGTCAATTATAATCTTCTAAAAATACTATAATCTTTTCCAGTATTTCTCCATATTGCCAAGTAAGACACGATATTAGATAAAACTATTTCTATGTGACTACAGTACAAGACATACTTGGAAAAGCTCTTAAACATAGGTTCCTAGTTTCAGAGGCAGCCATCACAGAATAGATACAAGTCACAGCCTAACAATAAGTGATTTCAAGTCTCCTCTAAAACTTCTAATTTTTCACTTTCCCTGATAAAAAAGACAATGTATAATTAAACTGCATCATGTCAACCATCTCTCGTGGCATTCATAAATATATGTTGATAAATGTAACTATTAAAACGTTATAGGCTTATAATATGACACTGGAAACATAATTGTCTGCATTGATATGAGGAAAGATACCTTATGTGGCTATTATATTGTCAAAGGAACCCTTCACTAAGGCATTTAAAATGTTTTAATATAATTAAAACCAACTATTGTGAGTGTATTGCTCTATTATTACAGCTAGGGTCATTTTCATTGTCTTCTCAAGTGTTATAGTAGGCGTCACCTCTTCACACATTAACCAGTGAACTTCTCATGTAAGCTGTGCTATTGGCCAGCAGTAAAGAGAAGTGTCCTGACAACCCCATGGATGCCTTATAAGTACCACACATCTTACTACTGCTCTTTGTTGGATGTACCACCTCTCTGTGAACTTCAGTTTGGACTTTACAACAAGAAGAAATTTATCATGGAATTCAGAAAACTTTGCATCCTCATGACTGTCCTTGTGTTTTGCCCAGTGTTCACTGCATCAGCATGGTGAGTCTGAACACAAATGTGGACGTGGAATCCAAGATAGTTTTCAGAGGAACAAAAAAGTTAATTTTTTCTTGTCTCTTGTTTTTAGGTCAGTCAACAACTTTCTGATGACGGGACCAAAGGTAATAGATATTTCTTACTTTTTGTTTTGCAATACTTCAGTTTAGTATCCATGCATAGATAGGTAAATTATCAATGTTTAGTCATGTTATTTGGATTTGTGCAGGCCTACTTGACATACTCTACCAGCGTGGCAGTGGGAGCTCAGAGTGGCATTGAAGAATGCAAGTTTCAGTTTGCATGGGAACGGTGGAACTGTCCTGAGAGCGCGCTTCAACTAGCAACTCACAATGGGTTAAGAAGTGGTAAGTAAATTGAGTAAAAAGTGACCATTATATTTAATAAGGATTATTTGTAAGTGTAGAATTTATATTTTATATGCAGCATAATGTTTTTATTAAATTGGAATATACTGGAACTTATATATATATATATATATATATATATATATATATATATATATATATAAATAATAATATATAATATGTATACTAATATGAGACACACAAACAATTTTTAAAAACCTGAGAAGAGGGCTACATTATTTTTACCTTAAGTTTAAATTCAATATTTCCAGCATGATTGCAGCTCTCTAATACATGTTGTCCAGTAGAAGGTTGCCTGTAATAAAGTTTATATTTGGATGGTGAAATATGTTTAGTCCAACTCCAATCCTCTTATAAAATGTAGAAACCAAATGTAATGTTTTCATACAACAGTGATAAGAGAAAATGGTCCAGTGAAGAATTTCTATAGGTTCATAATCTGTGGATATTAAATGGAGCTCTGCATTTAGCGGAATCTCCTGCAGCTCAATTTATAATAGATAGTACTTGGAATTTCTTAAATAGGAGGACAGAAAAACCAGCTGAATTATATAGTATGTCAGACCAGCATGTAATAAAACTATTGCTTTATGTTCTTCTCCAGCAACTAGAGAAACATCATTTGTACATGCTGTCAGTTCAGCAGGAGTAATGTACACCTTGACCAGGAATTGCAGCATGGGAGACTTTGACAATTGTGGATGTGATGATTCTAGAAATGGACGCATCGGTGAGTTTTATTGTCTTTAGACATTAACTTTTCTGCTTCAATTATACTTTTAGCATAATAATATATAAATCTAAAAAAAGATTATTATCATTTTCTGTATGTGCCTATAAACTTTCCACTGGGAATTAGATAGATAGATAGATAGATAGATAGATAGATAGATAGATAGATAGATAACCATCTATCATCAAAATCACACAGAACAAAAATGAAGGCATAAAGATCAAATTACCAATTAAAAGTAACCATACATCATTATATAAAAAAAATACATACAAAACAACAGATATAAATAAGAAAGACAATTGTTTATATCTGCTGTTTTGTGTGGATTGTTTTAATAACGATGTATGGTTACTATTACTTTACTTACTTTATGATTTTTGTGATAAGTTTATTAAACTACATGCTCTGCACACTTATTTGGGGTCTGTATGTCGGTATTTAGCTATAGATTCTTAGATATTTAGAACGAATGTACACATGGCTATCCAGTTTTCAGCATCTTATATCTGCTATTGGTAAGGATAGTTTTCACTTATATGAACAACTTCCTGGGTGTACTAGCCAGCATCCAGCAGTGTCATTCAACAGCCATCAATTGTAATGCTCAGCAGTGGGAGGCAAGAAGAGGTCATTAAGATACATATGCAAAGTAACATTGCTTTCATCAGCAAAAAATAAAACACTCAGAAGTATAGAATTGCAAATTTTAGTTTTGCCAGCAAATTGACTTTTAAACCATATTGAAACTGCATTAATAATAAGATCATTTTTTTATTCCTTTCCTAGGTGGAAGAGGTTGGGTATGGGGTGGATGCAGTGATAATGTTGAATTTGGAGAGAGGATCTCAAAACTTTTTGTTGATGGCCTGGAAACGGGACAAGATGCTCGAGCCTTAATGAACTTGCATAACAATGAAGCAGGAAGACTTGTAAGTTCATTAACATTTCTTTGTCCGGTGTATTCTTTCTTGACATGTTTCTTTCATTTACCTACATTAAAATAGAATAGAAGCAGAGACATGCTGTCTAATAGGAGGTCAAAGCAGGTTATCCTTACTGGGATTGTTGCCCAGAACATTTACACCTCCTCTATAAACTGACATGTGCAAACCCTGGCCCAGCATACTCAGAGGTGTTGGAGAAGTGTGGGCTTAGCATTCGGGAGTCTTCACACTTGCGGATGATGTGTATTTGGTTTTGGATTAGGAGTCCTAAAACAATAACTTTCTTTAACACCGAGTATCACTCTGTAAAGACAAGTGTTTCTTGTTGGTGTTAGAATTACCAGATGTCCCTTTCAATGACAATTCTTTATGAGCCAGGAAGGCACTGGGGATATTTTTTTTTACACTTATTCCACTGTGACCCCAATAGGTCCTACATTTCTTATTGGCATGTATTCTTCTGAACAATGTCAGAAAATACTTAGATTTCTTGAGTATATCATTTTGATATAATTTCACATCATAGGCTTCCGTTTGCAAATCCTATTTTGAATATTAACCATTTTCAAAAAATTGCAGCTTATCTCTAAGGCTAGTTGCACTGTAGCTTTTAGGGTCCTGCAGGCCGTTCCGGCAAGGAACAGCCTGCCAGATCTCTCTGTATTTGGGCAATGCCAGAAGCTTGAACGTCCCTGTCCTGCCCACTAATAAAGCTGTTTTCTTCCAGCTGATTCTCTGCATATTTGCTAGGTTGTGTCCAGATGTCCACCGGTCCCCATTATAGTTAACGGGGTCGGATGGGGACATTCAAGCATCTGATAATGCTGGAATGCAGAGAGATCAGACAGGCCGTTCCCTGCTGGAAAAGCCTGCCAGATCCTAGACGCTAGTGTGCAACTAGCCTAAAGTAGTAAAACCAAAATCTATGTGTAATGAATTAAGCATACATACATTAATGAAGCAGTTGTTCTGTTGGTAGAGAATCTTCTGCTCATTATCCTGAAACTGGGCCAGTTCCTCAGCATCTAGTCTTTGCAATGTCTGTGAGTGATTGAGCTCCACAAGGATGGACCATTTAGCCTAAGATGAAGCTTATTCCTCATCCTTATTGCTGCTTTCAAGACCTTTTATCATGACAGTTTTTATGGACACAATTGTTGAGTTATAATTAGCCTGATATAAAATCATCTAGGGCCTCCTTCATCTAAATATTAGGATATGTGCACACCTGCAGGCAGATTCTAGTATTATGTTCTGGCATATGAACAGAATGCTAGAATCACTGGATCCAGAATATTCTGGCCGCGCCCAGTGGATCTCTTTCACTATAATGGAGCCCATTTGGCTTCTATTATGAATACTGACATTTTGCAGACATAACATTGCTGCATGCACAGGTATTTGTGACAGAGGCTCCTGCCAGAACCTCTGCCACAGAAGTGAACATAGCCTAACTTAGTCAAGCACTTCCCCCCCATCATGAAGCACCCGGACACATGCTCCACCCACTACTTATGCCCCAGTCCAGCACCCCTGCTGCTCAGCTGTTTTAGGAGGCCCTTGTGCTTACTGGAATTCCAGTCAACGCTGCAGCCTCCCAGCCTCTCTCCAAGCACACTGCTCTACATTGCATAGTGGCTGTGCTTGGTATTGCAACACAGCCCCATTCACTTTAATGGGGCTCAGGTGCAACCAGTGACATCACATGGCCAAGGAAGAGTCTTAGGTGCTCATAGAGCACACAGCCTCTTCTAACAGCTTATCAGTGGGGGTCCTGAGAGTTTGACCTCCGCCGATCTGATATTAATGAAATATCCTGAGGATAGGTCATGAATATCAATTCCTAGATAACCCCTTGAAACATGATTAATTACTATGAGTATGACTATGAAATTAGAAAAACACAGTTGCTTTCTTACAGAAATGGGGGTCTTATGCTGTGTCTGAGTCTGGAAGAAAGCAGCCTTCACCATTCATATGACTAGAATCATACAAGAACATGTACGTCTGATATTAAGTCAACCGATTAACACCATTTAAAGGAATACCTACATATATAATGAGAAAAAAGCATAACTGTAGTGAAGCATGACCATTGAAAACTTACATAATTTCTAAGTCGTTTTTCATAATCCACCGCAAGTTCTAACGCAACTTCTCTGCATTTAAACAGGCAGTGAAAGCAACTATGAAGAGAACATGCAAGTGCCATGGAGTATCTGGAAGCTGCAGTGTGCAGACATGTTGGTTACAACTGGCAGAGTTTCGGGATATCGGCAACCATTTAAAAGTTAAGCATGACCAGGCTTTAAAACTTGAGATGGACAAGAGAAAGATTAGATCAGGTAACAGTGCAGATAATAGAGGAGCCATAGCAGATGCGTTTGGATCTGTAGCTAAAACTGAGCTCATCTTTTTGGAAGACTCCCCCGATTATTGCCTAAAGAACGCCAGCCTCGGTCTCCAAGGCACAGAAGGACGAGAGTGCCTCCAAAGCGGAAAGAATTTGACCCAATGGGAAAGGAGAAGTTGCCGGAGGCTCTGCACTGAATGTGGTCTCAAAGTAGAGGAGAAGAAGATTGAGATTGTTAGCAGCTGTAACTGCAAGTTCCATTGGTGCTGCACAGTGAAATGTGAACAATGCAAACAAATCGTTATCAAGCATTATTGCTCCAAGCGGGAGAGAAATTCTGAGAACATGTTTGTAAAAAGGAAGAGTAGACACCAGAGATAACCTCAGTAGGATGCAATACATAGACAATACAACTGAATATTCATGTCTCGGGTCTTTTTGAATGATTTATGTGTTCTCTATTTTTAATTTATCATTGTTATAAATGAGTAACTGTATATTAAGTAGTGGGTGCTCTACATGTTTGTTATAAATATTGTGTTAAATAAAACATATGCACTTTCAATGTTTTCAACAATTAGGAATGAAATGTGTTTTTATGGAGACTGCTGGTGGACTTCTATCATATTCTGCAATATGACATTTCCACAGCAGACTGACCAGTGTGTCCTGCCAATAATGTTTATGGGAATATGTCCCAGAGCTGTGACAAGTCGTCACAAGTTGCCTTCTCTGTCTGTAAAAGAACAATAAAGTATGAATATTTTCAAAGGTATACAAGAGAGGCCTTCATTTGTGAAACATTACCTGAAGGAGTGAAGAATGCACCTTTCTCTCTATTACTTTATATTTATGCCGTTGTTTTGCAAATAATAAAATGAGCTGAGTTTTGGTCTGTTCACAACTGCCAGGTAAAATCGATAGAGGCCCCCACCCTCCATTTTAATAGCACCATTCATGGTGATCACTTTGAGGACATTTTGTTTTAGAAGTCGGTCAGAAACAGTATCTGCTTATTATAGGACCACATACAAGTACTGGTCATCTCGAGTAAACCATGATTTTCAGCTGGATGGTACAGTGTAAGCCCAGCATAAAACTATTACTCGTCAGTATGTGACTGTCGACCTTTGAATAATTTATCATTATGATTCAACACTGTTTTGGCATGAAAAAGTTGCAAATTGCATGTTTGTAACTTTTTCAAATGCAGTTGTTCAAAAATGTTGGTAGGTTCTGTTACTCTGCCGGCCTCACCACTTTTCTGGAAAGGGGGAGTGGCGAGGGCGGTGATGGGGTGGTGTGAGCTGCCCCGCCACATTTATAATCTTCTACTCCAGTTTTCTGGCATAGAAGAAAGCTGAACTCTAGGCCAGCCATGTGCGCCTTAGCCCTATTAGGGTCCATTCACACGTCAGTATTTTTACCTTTCCAGATAAACGTTCCTTTTTTTTTGCGGATCCGTTTTCCAGTACAACCTTCCGTTTTTTTTACTAAAGTGCTTCCAAATCCGTTCCGTGTTTCCGTTATTCCGTTTTTTTTCCCATCCATTTTCCTGTCAACGGATCCGCAAAATCGGATGACATTTGGATGGTTTTGTGCATGTCATCCGCATTTATGCGGATCCATTGACTTGAATGGACAACGGACCTGAAAAACGGACAGAAAGTAGGACAAGCTTAATCTTTTTTTCAGGATCCGCATACTCGAAAATAGGAAAACGGAACGGATTCCGTGATTCGGACAGCACTATGATTGGCGTCCGCATTTTTGCAGAGGCAATTGAAATTAATGGATCCGAAAAAACGTTCCGATTTAAATTGGAACGGAAATGGAGTGTTATAACGGACGGGTGGATGGACCCTTAGTTTTATAATATTTGTAATGATCCATATCAAAGGGGAGTACTAGCATTACTTTTCTTATCATGTCACATTTTTATATACTGGAAATCTCTGCAATTCCTTTACAAATGATCTAAAAAGGGTCGATAGCCAAATAGCTTTCTCCTCCTTGTTACATGCTCATTTACAGTGTGCTCTTGGCAAGGAAAGGTTATCATAGGACTCAACAACTCTCCAGGGACAACTTAAACAATTACAGAAGACTCCATAAAGTTTGTCCCTTTGATATGCTAAATGTCATTTGCCTGTAGTGAGATTCATTATTCTAACGATCAGCTTCTAACCCTTTGAACCTGTGTATATACGGTATGCTTGTAAAAAAGACTGTGAATGTTTGGTGGTCTCATCTCCTGCTGTTACTTATCCTAAACCTGGTGTCAAGTGTGGAGAGACGCTTCCTCTAGCAATAGTGTCTAGGAAATGAACATTGCAGTAAGTTCATGAAATATATCCTGCTATTAAAGAAAAGCAGCAAACACCGGCAACTTGCAGGCAGCAAATATGCAGACATTTTCGGTGTTTTAAACAATGATTTTTTGGAAACATCAAAAAGGATCTGATTGCCATGCAAATAGCATCTAGTTAGCTGGTACGTGATAATTTGATGAATACAAGGGAGATTGCTTAAGTAAAGACCAGAACTGTTTAACACCACTTAAAATATTGTCTTTCTCTTCTACTGAACAGAAACAAAAGGTACATGAGAAGACAAGCTGGTTTGTTTCTGGAGCTTTATCTGGAGCCGACCCTATCTCCAAATTAGTAGTGGAGGTTGTCCATTGCAAAATAATCTAGGCAATAAATAGTAATTGGGCTGACTGGAGGGTTCTCTATGTAGAGCAAATGTAGATTACCTTAATACTATTAATGGCGTTACGTAGTTTACCCTCTTTTGGTAATTACTTTAACAAAATGCAATTACTTACATAGTGGTGTATCAGTTATTGTTTTACAGTCTTTACGAAACCTATGAGTGTTTTAGAGATAACTGTAGAGTGTTCGGGATTCAGATGGAAAAGTAAAAAAAGAAGATGAATTAGATGTCTTATTTAAGGGCAGAATATCATACTAAAGTACCCTTTACAGTGGCTGAGGATAGACCAGATAATCAAAAGCGGTCATAGAAACGCTCATTAACGATTATCTACCAGTGTACAGGTTACCGATTACCCGGTGAATGAGGGAAATGCTTAGGTAGCAGATCGTGCAGTCTAATCATGCTCTGTTGCCGGCAAACAATGATTCAGTATGAGGACGAGCAATAGAAGTAGGGATCGCTCATCCCCTTATTGTGGAGACGATTGCTGCCTGTAATAGCAGTGGTCTCCTTCAGCAATGAGCAGGCGATTGCCGGGAAGGAATGCTTCCTTCCTGACAATCGTCTGCTAAATTTATCAGTGTACAGGGGCCTTAACATGTAAACTGGTATGTTAGGGTATGTTCAGATATGTTAGTCTATTCTGTGACAAAATCCACAGAGCCAATTTGAAACCCATTATTTCCAATAGGAATTTTCATTGCTGTTTTTGTGGCCACAGATTTTTTCCACATGGATCTCTCAGAAATTATGGCGGGTGTCTGTGTGTCAGATCAATGGCATTCAAACTATAAATCCGCAACAGATTTCTGAGGGTCAGCCATGGATGTCTTTCATGAATTCTACAGCAAATACACTATAAATTTATCCAAGTGTGTTTTAAACCATCTGAACATACCTGGTGCATACAAATCTAGGGCACACCTCTTTAAAGTAGATGCTTTATTCAGTCAATACTGTGAGGGGTAGCTCTCTTTCAGGGGTCACGTTCACAGATCTCTTCACAGACAATGGATTTTTCATGTCCAAACTGCTTTATTGCAGCACAAGCAAAAACATAAACAATGCAAAATAAAAGCCTCCAGTCTAGGCTCTAACTAAAACATAATCTTATGTCAAGGACAAATCTAAATTCCCCTCCAAAATGAGGGAAAAGGAGAGAAAAGGGAGCGCACAATAGGGTAGTATGTTCAACTAGATAGATTAGTACAGTGAGAAATATCCAAACTCACCTTGTAGGGTTGTGTTCAAGTAGGCACAACTCTACTGTAGACTTAGTTGAGATAAAGTCTTTTTGCCAAAAGGGATTTTCAGTAGAGACAGAGAAAGTTTCTGCTTCGGCACGAAATCACTGGAGAAGACGGTCTTTATGAAAGAATTCTTCTTGTTTTAATAGAAACAACACGTTTCGGGGATCACAATCTCCCCTTCATCAGGTTTCATAATGATCATTATGAAACCTGATGAAGGGGAAATTGTGAGCCCCGAAACGCGTTGTTTCTATTAAAACAAGAAGAATTCTTTCATTATGACCGTCTTCTCCAGTGATTTCGCGCCGAAGCATAAACTTTCTCTTTCTCTACTAACTAAAACATAAGACGTGTCTCTCTGACTGACCTATACATCACAGTTCACACATTGTTTCAGGTGCGGCTTGCTCAGCCCAATAGTCCAGCAGTCTCCAGGCTGTAGCAAATGCGAGTCCCTTTTGGGAATTATGGTTCAGCAGTCTTCCCGACTCTGACCTTGTGACCCTTGTGCCACAGGCGTCACTGCGTCCCCCAAATTACAGGCTGTCACTTAACCTCGTGGTCCCTTCAGCCTAGCCCGGCTGAGATCACGCACACAGAGCCTCAGCAGCACTCTGTTTCAAAGTCTCCCGCTAACTGAAACCCTGGGAGGTGCTTTATCCCAGTATGATTATTGCAGACCTCACCTGCGATCCTATCTGGACCAAGGGAACACCAGTCCTGGAAGGGTGTGGATTGGCAGATCCCACTACCAGTCCTATCTGCCAATCCAACTAAAATCCAGCCAAGGATATGCCAAAAATAAAATCTTGTCTCAGCAACCTACATGCTGCTGAGACTATTGCATCCTGGATTTTAGCTATCCCACCCAGCTGAGGTATCTGAGTGGGATATACACACCTTCCCGCACTGTCCACCTTATCACATATCCCCCCCCTGTTCACACCTGTGGGGGTGAACACTTGTAATACCTGGATGCTCGTGAGAGGGCATCCGCCACACACCTTTCCCTTTATTTTTCGACACCCATGTCAGCAGAGGTTGGTTTATCACCAAAAATGATGTTCTGCCTAACCGATAATGTTTAAAGGACTCCAGTGTCCATGTCACGGGCCAACCCCCTCTTTCTACTCTTTGACCTTGCTCTCTCTTTGTTTTGCACAGCTGCTTCAGCAGAGCATGCTTCTCGTTGCCCCTTTTCCACGCTCCTGTATCACTTTTTTCTCTTTTTCAGCAGGGGTTTCCTCAGGTTTGGGGGCAGATTCAGAGTCTTCTGCTTCTTCAGTGGCTTTTCCCACTTCGGCAGCGCCTCCTTCCGCCTTAACCTCGGTCTGTGCAGCATCTGAGGACTTGACCTCCTCCAACGCACCGGTCTTAGCTTCTTCAGCCTTTTTATTTTTTGATTTTCCATTCTTTTTGTTAGCCTTCTCGTTCTTCTTGGGCATGGCATCATATACTTGCCATCTTAACTCCTCCTCACCGAGGTAGGAGGCATCGGGGACACCGGGGTCTTCAACAGATTCTTCGTCTTCTGGCATTCTCTCCAGAGGATCACCCATATCACCCTCATTAATTTGGTCAGTAGAAACATCTTCCATCTTCTCTGCTTTAACTGGTACTGCAACGTCACTGTTTCCAGACCTATTCCCTACAAGTTCTGGCTTGTACTTCTGCAGAGAGCTGGTCAAACTTTCTCCATACCGCATGAGAGACATCAGATTCACTGCTGGTTTCTCGTATAATATAGCTTCAGCGCTTTTCTGCTGCATCATCAGACACAGGAGTACCCACCTTCTCTTTCTGGGCCTCCTCCTTTGACTCCTCTGAAGCCTTCTTCAGTTGCTCTGTGAAGACAGCTAGTCCCTTCTCTATCGTATCTAGGGACCGTGTGGAGAGAGAGAAATCCTCCTCCTGATTGCAGCTGTACTGACTTGTCAGGTCATCTATCACTGCCTGGGCATGGGTCTCATACACTAGGCTGACGTCTCCCCACTTAACTCTCGTCTGGTCAGGTACAACTGTCGTCTGGTCGCTACTAGTAACCACCTTAGTTTCTCAGGACCTTGACATGGTAGCTTCACTCTCTGAGTTGCTATTGGTCGCATCACATACGTCACATATACCGCTCGTGTCATTATTAATTCTGACCTCTAGGGGCACCAATGAGATATTCTCCACCTGGGACCTATATATTGGTAGTTTGTTTCCATGTTAATTTTGAGTATCATAGCAGATAACACACACTTTGAATATGTCTAGCCCCTGAAGAACCCCAGATACAGCAGTACCGGGGTAAACGCGTTGGGCATGGCTATATACTATCACTTCTGTATATAGGACTAAGGTTAACATTGCTACATTATGTCTTTCATTGTAAGCTATTTGCAGTTGCTTTTTGGATAGTATTATTAGTCCCCCGTTACCCCAATATTACCACTCTTAACTTTTTTAGTAGGGCAATGGCACAGCACTAAGGGGTATCCCACCTCTTCAAACCCTTCATCCCCTGTTAGGTGTGGGATTTGAAGGGTAAGATTCGAAGACAGTGGGACTGTTCTTATCAAAGCGTCTATTCCGCTTTAGGTAGGGCAAGCGAGGGTCAGTTTACATTGGGTAGCACCATCTCCGCACCATATCTACCCTATGCTACCTACTAGACTAGACACAGACTCCGTTGTGACATCTAGTCTTCCATTATTTTTTTACCCCAACAGTACATACATTTGAAGGGGTACCAGGAGGACAGTGGTATCACCCTTGTGGGGACAGGGCCCCCAATTGAGGTAGGGTTTAAGGCAGGGGTGGACATATTGCCTGTGCAGCTGGTTGAGGTGCACAGGGGCCCAGAGTGGGAGAGGGCTCTTCCTGGTGCCAGCTGAGGTGTTTTTTTGGGGGGCTTTTTTCCCCTCCCTTACTCTGCCAGGGTAACCTGATTACCTTGGGGTGGAGGGGATGGGGGCCTGATTAGAACTTACTGTGAATCTGCTGCCAGTTCTGCCTATAATCCATAGCTGTTAGACCTGCGATGACATCATAGTCATGTGATCTTTTCAACAGTGGAAGTGGAGGTAGGACCTGTCATGAGGTCACCATCATGTGACCAGTGCTGAAAAAGGCAGCACTCAGCAGTGGAGACCTGTGATGCCATGGAATGAATTTGAGAGCCAGAGAAATGCTGGGAGATGTGGTTCTCCCCCATTAATCCTTCTTCCTGCTTAGTGGGAGGGAAATATGTTATTTAACTGCGACTGTATGTTAGAGGGGCTGAAGGGAGGAGTGTTATTTACATGGGACTGTATGTTACAGAAGATTGGGGGGATGACTGGTGTTATTTACATGGGACTGGATATTATAGAGGACTTGAGGGTAAGGAGTGATGTTATTTACATGGGACTATGTGTTGGAGGGGCTGAGGGAAGGGATTTAAAGGGATTCTGTCACCAGGTTTGGGGCTATAGACATACAGACATGCACGGCTAGATCTCCGCTAGTATGTCCGCAATATATGTGTCCTATAGTGATGAGCGGCAGGTGCCATATTCGATTTCGACGAAATTCGCGAATATTCGATAGAATATTCGTTTTATATTCGTCGAAATCGAATATTCGTCATTATTCTTGTTATCGCGATTAATATGCGATTTAAATAATCGAATTTCGATTTTAACTTAAAGGCTACTCTCCTATTGAAATCGCAATTCGATTTTTTCAAGTTATAATAATCGAATTTCGATTTTAACTTAGCACTGCTATATGCCATATTAGGCTAACTAATATGGCATATAGCAGTGCTAAGTTAAAATCGAAATTCGATTATTATAACTTGAAAAAATCGAATTGCGATTTTAACGTAATTCTCAAATCCGACAGTACATTCTAGTATATGGAGTCGTTCCCATGGTGATGGGGACGCTCCATAAGCATGGAATATGGCTTCAATGGCTTGGTAGAATTAGCGAATTGACGAATATATTCGTTATATTCCACAAAACGAATATAACGAATGTATTCGTCATATTCCACAAAAGGAATATAACGAATGTATTCGTCATATTCCACAAAACGAAGATAACGAAGTATTCTGCATCTTCATTTTAGCTACCTATTCATCAATTTCGCTAATTCTAGCAATGATATAGGAAAGTTGACTATAGAGACAGCTAAGTGTAATTCGCTATGCGATTATATGACTGCTTTTTTTTAAATAAATAGAATAATTATAATACCTGATAATTATTATAATTATACTATTTATAAAAAAAAGCAGTCATATAATCGCATAGCGAATTATACTTAGCTGTCTCTATAGTCAACTTTCCTATATCATTGCTAGAATTAGCGAAATTGATGAATAGGTAGCTAAAATGAAGATGCAGAATACTTCGTTATCTTCGTTTTGTGGAATATGACGAATACATTCGTTATATTCGTTTTGTGGAATATAACGAATATATTCGTCAATTCGCTAATTCTACCAAGCCATTGAAGCCAACCATATAGTAAACCAGGTCCAAGTTGGAATCGCAATTCGATTTTTTCAAGTTATAATAATCGAATTTCGATTTTAACTTAGCACTGCTATATGCCATATTAGTTAGCCTAATATGGCATATAGCAGTGCTAAGTTAAAATCGAAATTCGATTATTATAACTTGAAAAAATCGAATTGCGATTTTAACGTAATTCTCAAATCCGACAGTACATTCTAGTATATGGAGATGTTCCCATGGTGATGGGGACGCTCCATGAGCATGGAAGTCGGCAGAAGCGGCAACGGGCACTGACTGGAGCAGCCAGGAAGCCAGGAATCCAAAGGACAGGTAAGAACAACTTTAGGGAAGTGGGAAAGAAAAAAATATAACAATAAAAAAAAAACAAAAAAAAAACAAAAAAAAAAAATATTCGAAATATCGAATTTATATCACTATATTCGAAATATTCGCGAATTAGCGAAGTGCCGATATTCGCGAAAAAAATTCGATATTCGAATATTCGCGCTCAACACTAGTGTCCTATAGGGCTGTGTAGTTTTAATTTCTTTAAAAAGGATTTTATAGATATGTAAATGAGTGTTAAATGTGTCTAAGGGGCTGTACTAACCTTACTTGTGCCCAGTCGTGCCCAGTCAAGCCCGCCTGTGAAGGAGCCCAGCACCGCCTATGTCTCCTTCTTTCATCAACTATAGATAGCCGTAATCTCGCGACTCGCGAGCTCGCGCATGCGCAGTTCTTTCCCTGAGGCTGATGCCAGCACAGGGAAGGAACACTATACCGGCCCTGCGCATCGCGAGATTACGGCTATCTATAGTTGATGAAAGGAGGAGACATAGGCGGTGCTGGGCTCCTTCACAGGCGGGCGTGGCTGGGCATGGCTGGGCACAAGTAAGGTTAGTACAGCCCCTTGGACACATTTAACACTCATTTACATATCTATAAAATCCTTTTTTAAAGAAATTAAAACCACACAGCCCTATAGGACACATATATTGCAGACATGCTAGCTGCGATCTAGCCGTGCATGTCCGTATCTCTATAGCCCCAAATCTGGTGACAGAATACCTTTAAGGCCTCGTTCACATCAGCGTTCAGCCTTTCTGTTCTCCTGCTCCGTTATAGGAGCAGGAGAACGGAAAGGACGGATTGGGCACATAACTGAGATGATCGGAGCCTACGGACCCCATAGACTATAATGGGGTCCGTTAGGTTTACGCTCAGAAAATGATTTTGGAGCGGAGACAAAAGTCCTGCATGCATAACGGAGCAGGAGAACGGAAAGGCTGAACGCTGGTGTGAACTCAGCCTAATATAGGACTGTATGGTATAGAAGACCTTAAGGAGGGAGGCCTTCCGCCTAGCAGTCAGCTCAGTGACGTCACCGGCACTAATGGAGCCTGTAAAGCCACCCATCAGTGCCTGTGACATCACCAGGAACACTGCTAGGGCTGTAAACAAAACAGCCCTTGCCCTATGCTTTACAGCGCAGGCCAAAGGAGAGCATTGGAGTATTAAAAATGTGTCAGAGGGGCTAAGTGGGTGGAGAAGGGTATATGTCTGGGTTCAACTCTGAACCTGAACAACTGCTTTAAAAGGCATCTGTCAGCAGATTTGAAGCTAGGAAAATGACTGACCTGTTACATGTGCAATTGGCAGCTGAAGGCATCTGTGTTGGTCCCATGTTCATATGTGCCTGAATTACTGAGAAAAATGATGTTTTAATTTATTCAAATGAGCCTCTAGGAGCAACGGGGGCGTTGCCATTACACCTAGAGACTCCGGTTTCTTAGCAACTGCCGCTCCCTATCTACTTTGACAGGGTCTAGCAGTGAAAATGTCATCACAACTGGCCATGTCAAGGTGCAGAGGGCACGGCAGTTACAGAGAGAGCGGAGCCTCTAGGAGTAATCGTAACGCCCTCGTTGCATATAATAAAACATAATTTTTCTCAGCAATGCAGGCACATATGAACATGGGACCAGGGCCGGTGCAAGGATTTTTGCCAACACAAGCGAAGCTACATTTTTGCGCCCCCCCCCCCCCCCCCCCCCCTCGTAGCTCACCTGGCCCTGGTCCCCTCTGCAGCAGCTGGCTTCTCCTCTGTGTGGTCCTGGTATCTTCTCTCTGCTTCAGACAATGGCTGGTTTGAGGACAGTATTTTTCGCCCTCTAAGACACACCTAGGTTTTAGAGGAGGATAATAAGAAAAAAAATATTTTCCATTACACCTCAGGTCAGACCAGTAATCAGACCCCCAATGTTAATCAGATCTCAGCTCACAGTCTAATCATACCCCCAATGTTAATCAGACCTCAGATAAGACCCCCATGTCAGACATCAGCCTCCATCCATCAGCCATCATGCCCCCATGTCAGCCATCAGCCCCCCCATGTCACATTTCTCCCCCTCCATGTCAAATCACCCCCCTATGTCACATCAGCCCTCCATGTCACATTTCTCCCCCTCCATGTCACATTTTTCCGCCCTCCCCCAGGGTGCTCCCTAAGGCAGCCGCTTGGTCTGCCTTATGGTAGCACCGGCCCTGCATGGGACCAACACAGATGTCTTCAGCTGCCAAGTGCACATGTAACAGGTCAGCCCTTTAATTGTGCAAGCGTATGAGGGAGTACTGAGGGATAGCTGAAGGCCTAGGGAGCATTTTACCGTCAGCTATCTAAAAAAAATATGGACTTCAGTGGGGGGAGGAAGCCAGCACTAAAGTGCCTAGGGCAGCATAACATCTAAATATGGCCCTGGCTCCACAGCAGCAGCACAATGTAGTGTCAGACATCACACTGCTACTGTGAAGGGGGCACATATGTGGACATAACTACTGTGAGGGGCACATATCTGGACATAACTACTGTGAAGGGGGCACATATCTGGGCATATTACTGTGAGGGGGCACATATCTGGACATAACTATTGTAAAGGGGGCACATATCTGGGCATAACTACTGTGAAGGGGGCACATATTTGGGCACAACTATTGTGAAGGGGGCACATATCTGGGCATATTACTGTGAGGGGGCACATATCTGGACATAACTATAGTGAAGGGGGCACATATCTGGACATAACTACTGTGAGAGGCACATATCTGGGCATAACTACTGTGAAGGGGGCACATATTTGGGCATAACTGTGAGGGGGCACATGTCTCGACATAAGTACTATGAAGTGGCCACATATCTGGAAATAACTATTGTGAAGGGGGCACATATCTGGGCATAGGTACTGTGAAGTGTGCACATACAGTGCCTTGCAAAAGTATTCACCCCCCTTGACTTTTTTTTGTATTTTGGTGCCTCACAACCTGGAATTAACATGAATTGTTTGAGGATTTGCATCATTTTATTTACAGAACATGCCCACAACTTTGAAGATTTTTTGTTATTTTATTTTTATTTTTTAGTGTGAAGCAAACAACAAATAGGACAAAATAACAGAAAAAGTCAATGTGCATAACTATTCATCCCCCTAAAGTCAATACTTTGTAGAGCCACCTTTTTGGCAATCACAGCTCCAAGTCGCTTTGGATAAGTCTCTATGAGCTTGCCACATCTTACCACTGGGATTTTGGCCCATTCCTCCTTACAAAAACTGCTCCAGCTTCTTCAAAGTTGAATGGTTTGCGCTTGTGAACAGCAATCTTTAAGTCTGACCACAGATTTTCTATTGGATTGAGATCTGGGCTATGACTAGGCCATTCCAACACATTTACATGTTTCCCCTTAAACCACTCATGTGTTGCTTTAGCAGTGTGTTTGGGGTCATTGTCCTGCTGGAAGGTGAACCTCCGTCCTAGCCTCAGATCACGCACAGAGTAGGACAGGTTTTGCCGAAGAATATCCCGGTATTTAGCACCATCCATCTTTCTCTCAACTCTGACCAGTTTCCCAGTCCCATCCCCACAGCATGATGCTGCCACCACCATGTTTCACTGTGGGGATGGTATTCTTTGGGTGATGTGATGTGTTGGGTTTGCACCAGACATAGCGTTTTCTTTGATGGCTAAAAAGTTCAATTTCAGTCTCATCAGACCAGAGCACTTTCCTCCATACATTTTGGGAGTCTCCCACATGCCTTTTCACAAACTCACAACGTGCCTTTTTGTTTTTAGCTGAAAGTAATGGCTTTCTTCTGGCCACTCTGCCATAAAGCCATTTCACTTGACCAACTTAGACTATTGTGTTCTGATCTATCACATAAAATTCAGATTAAAAAAATTGAACTTAAGGCTGTAATGTAACAAAATACGAAAAAAGTCAAGGGGGTATCTGGGCATAACTACTGTGAAGGGGACACATATCTGGGCATAACTACTGTGAAGGGGACACATATCTGGGCATAACTACTGTGAAGGAGGCACATATCTGGGTATAACTACTGTTAAGGGGGCACATATCTGGGATAGCTACTGTGAAGGGGGCACATATTTGGCCATAATTACTGTGAAGGGGGCACATATTTGGCCATAATTACTGTGAAGGGGGCACATATCTAGGCATAGCTACTGTGAAGGGGGCATATATCTAGGCATAGCTACTGTGAAGGGGCACATATTTCGGCATAACTACTGTAAAGGAGGCACATATCTGGGCATAACTACTGTAAAGCACATATCTGGGCATAACTACTGTGAAGGGGGCACAATGTTGGCATTACTATTTGCAGGTACAAAGGGAGAATAATTACTATGTGAGGGGTATTAAGGGGACTGGTTGCGTATAGGTATGCTTTGGGCAGAGTTAGAGGTGTGGCCTAGTATGAAAAAAAAAATACATACTGTAAACATATTGACCCATATTCATAAGATATTTTTTATTTGCACGTGTATATTTATATTTGTATGTGTGTTTTATTTATTTTTTTGGGGGGGGGGGGCAGGTACATCCTTGCACAGGGGCCCTCTGCTGTCTGTGTTCGCCCCTGGTTTAAAGGGAACCTGTCACCTCCAAAAACCATCCCAAGCCGCCAGCAGTACCTGAGAGTAGCCAGCAGCGTGTTTCCAACGATCGTTTTCTTCCTGAAGGCAGATGAAGCAAAAGCCCAGAAAACGTTCTTTTATCCCCTGCCTGCATGATTTTCTAGTCAGGCTTGACGTCATGGGGGCAGCGGCCTCCTTGCTTCAAGTCACAGTAACCACGCCCCCTACCCTGCCCCTTCGCTGTGACTGACAGCGCTTATGCCCGACAGTTCGGCTGGCTTTGCTGAACTCCCGACTGTCAGTCACAGCGAAGGGGCGGGGAAGGGGGCGTGGTTACCGTGACTTGAAGCAAGGAGGCCGCTGCCCCCGTGACGTCAAGCCTGACTAGAGAATCACGCGGCAGGGTATAAAAGAATGTTTTCTGAACTTTTGCTTCATCTGCCTTCAGAAAGAAAACAGTTGTCGGAAACACGCTGCTGGCCACTCTCAGGTACTGCTTGAGGCTGGGGATGGTTTTTGCAGGTGACAGGTTCCCTTTAAAGGATCGTTTTTTTTGTGGTTCATTTTACACAATGGATTGATAAAGGTTATATTTTAGGAAGGGGTTTTATTGTTTTTCTGTAGCATTTTTTGAGGATCCTTTTCTTTATATCTAGCTTACTTACTTATCAGTTCTGTGTTAAAACTGTACATCAAGGGGTGCAACATTAAGCCTCATGTACACGTCTGTGGAACACGGACAGTGAGATACAGGCCTGGATTCCTGCTGAGTGCAGGAGCGCATGGCGTCATTGGTTGCTATGACACCATGCGCTTCGTGCCACCGCTGCTTTACAGTACAGCAGCGGCGGCACGAAGCGCACGGCGTCATAGCAACCAATGGCCTCGTGAGCTCCTGCTCTCAGCAGGAATCCAGGCCTGTATCTCACGGTCCGTGTTCCACAGACGTGTACATGAGGCTTAAAGCTTCATCAAGGTGTTCTTCAGCCTGCTGGTTTTTTTTATAGCACTTGCTGTCTTTTGAGAATTTTTGGGCAGTTTAAACCACTTTAATTCACATAGAGGCATTGTCCATATCAGTTACAGCGGCTGTCCTGCTAAGTAAAAAATTCTCCGATACCAATTATCATAAAATAATAAAAAAAAATGTATGAGCCTCCGTACTACTAAAGCTATGATGTCATCTTTTGGCTTCAAAGGCCTACAGGAAAGATCAAAGGAACAGCACTGGAAGTGGATGAAATGGGTCAGTATACATTATTTTCTCATTTAATGACAATTACTGCTTTAGGGAAAATGGTTTAATAAGTTGGAAAACTCTTTTAATTAAAAACTAATATGTACAATATTTTCTGAAACCCCAAAGGTTCTCTAAAGGCAGCAAGTGCTATTCTGGTGCTCCTCACTGATCTTTGTTCCTGGTGTTCCAACAATGACATATATGACTACCCCATGTGACCACTAAGGCGAGTGACTGGCTGCAGCAATCATGTAGGGTAGTCTGCAACTCCAGAAATTAAGACCAGCATGGAGTGCCAGAGCAGCAATGCTAGAATTGATAGGAGTCAGACAAGGAAGTAAGGATTTTTTTTATAGCACTTCCTTTCCTTTAAGGGCTGTTTCACACGAGCGGATGCCGTGCGTGTCATCCGCTCCGTGAATGACAGCCAAGACCCAATGCGGACAGCAGAAGCACAGAGCGTTAACATGATTGATAATGCTCCGTGCCTTTCTGTGATCTCTTTACTACAAAATCACAGTGAAAACTTTATCTCGCTGTGATTTCGTAGTAAAGAGATCACAGAGAGGCACGGAGCATTATCAATCATGTTAATGCTCTATGCCTCTGCAGTCTGCATCGGGTCTTGGCTGTCATTCATGCAGCGGATGTCACGCACGGCATCCGCTCATGTGAAACAGCCCTAAAAGTTTTTTTGATGGTCTCAGAAAAACTTTTTAAAGGGAACCTGTCACCAGGATTCTGTGTATAGAACTGAGGACATGGGTTGCTAGATGGCCACTAGCACATCCGCAATATCCAGTCCCCATAGCTCTGTGTGCTTTTATTGTGTAAAAAAAACGATTTGATACATATGCAAATTAACATAAGAGTCATATCTTACTTGTGTAACCAGAGCAGAGTCATATTTTCAAGCTCTGACTCCTCTCAGGTTAATTTGCATATGTATCAAATCGGTTTTTTTACACAATAAAAGCACACAGAGCTATGGGGACTGGGTATTGCGGATGTACTAGCGGCCATCTAGCAACCCATGTCCTCAGCTCTATACCCGAAATCCTGGTGACAGGTTCCCTTTAAACCTAAGGCACAGCATTTCAAAGGCCATACCATATGAACCATTTCAAAAGTGATCTGAAGAATCTTAATAAGAAAATGCTTTATGGCCGGATTCTAAAATACAAAGCAGTAAGTACTATCCTTACAGTAGGGTATCTTGCAGCTGCTGCAAATCATATGGGTACAGCTACACTTGATAACTTAAGGGTAGGGTTGAGCAAAGCCGAAATGTAAAGTTCAGGTTTGTACCGAACTTTAGGATTTTTGGACCCCGAGTTCGGTGTTCGGCGATTTAATGGTTCTTTTTAAAGGCTGCAGTGCAGCCAATCAACAAACGTTTAACTCTTGTGCCCTTAGAAGCCATCACAGCCATGCCTACTAATGGCATGGCTGTGATTGGCCATTGCAGCATGTGACCCAGCCTCTATATAAGCTGGAGTCACGTAGCACTGCACGTCACTCTGCTCTTACTAGTGTAGGGATAGGATGCTGCTGCTGTGAGTGAGAGAATAGGAAATAATCTGTTATCAGAACTTGTTAACTCTGCGATCTACAGTGATTTTGTTTTGTGGGTGCAGTGCAACATTTTTTTACCCTGACCTGAGCCCATAAATACGTTTTTTATTCATCTGTTAGTTAGGTGGGCGTTGGCGCACATTTTGTGCAAGTTCAGTGCACCAGCACAGCATATGTGCCAGGGACAATAATTTAACCCTGTTCTTTTAGTTCAGTGGGCAACATATACCCATTTTTTAAGTGCACCTGCACTGCATATGTGCCAGGGGAAGTCAAAATAATATAGGGAATCGTTCTGTGAGTTCAGGGACCCAGGGGGTTACATATTCACTTTTTTCTGTAAAGTACAATCCAAGTAAATCCATCTGTTAGATTCTGTGGAGACAAATTTTAAATTTTTTTGCTAAATAGTACATTTGCGCCCTGCACTGCATTTGTGACCAATGCAAGCGTTAAATACCGCTATTATATTCTGGTTTAAAAAAAATGCCCATTTTGTGCAAGACCCTACATTTGGGGCCTTTGCTGCATTTGTGACAGTCAAATACAAGCTTTAAATACTGCAGTTATATTTTGGGTTAAAAAAAACACACAGATTTTGTGCAAGACCCTACATCTGGGGCCTTTGCTGCTTTTTTGACAGTCAAATACAAGCTTTAAATACTGCCGTTATATTCTGGTTTTAAAAAAATACCCATTTTGTGCAAGACACTACATTTGGGGCCTTTGCAGCATTTGTCACAGTCAAATACAAGCTTTAAATACTGCAATTATATTCAGGGTTTAAAAAACAAAACACCCATTTTGTGCAATACACTACATTTGGGGCCTTTCCTGCATTTGTGACAGTCAAATACAAGCTTTAAATACTGCAGTTCTATTCTGGGTTTAAAAAAACACCAACTTTGTGCAAGACCCTACATTTGGGGCCTTTGCTGCATTTCTGACAGTCCAATACAAGCTGTAAATCCTGCAATTATATTCTCGGTTTAAAAACACACCCATTTTGTGCAAGACCCTACATCTGGGGCCTTTGCTGCATTTCTGACAGACCAATACAAGATTTAAATACTGCAGTTATATTCTGGGTTTAAAAAAACACCTATTTTGTGCAAGACCCTACATCTAGGGCCTTTGCCGCATTTGACACAGTCAAATAAAAGCTTTAAATACTGCAATTATATTCTGGGTTTAAAAAAACACCAATTTTGTGCAAGACACTACATCTGGGACCTTTGCTGCATTTGTGACAGTCCAATACAACCAGTGAATACTGCAATTACGATGTTGGTTCGGTAATAAACATTTTTTGTGACCGTGAAGTAATTGTATAAAATTCGCCTGAATCAAAAAAATTTTTCTCTTTATGACACCAGCACTGCCTTACTGTCAGTGAATTTAATTGTTGACTATTGGCGGTTACATTGTCGCCTGACATAAACCATCTGTTAGTTTGGTGGGTGAACGCAAAGAATTGTCACGGCTGTAAGTGAGCAACAGACAGTGAATAGCGACTGACCGGACCCAAACTAGGGAGGATAAAGGGTGACCCCTGTCAGACCCTAACAGCTCTCCCTAAGCTGCTATGCACATGTCCGGATCCATATGGTGGATCTCGACATGCCCGCGTACCTAAGGCTGATGACCACTGAAACCCCTACAATAGTGGAAGGGGCACGGCCACCGGTGCCCTGCTCAGTATATGGACGGAACCGGGGTCGCCTCGGATCCAGTCCGCAAAGAAACAAAAACACACAATGTCTGAACACTTAACTGAAGGTGTTGCGGCTGCAGTGAAAACAGATCCGAAGTCAGCAGACAATATCCGAAGTACTTGCTACAGCAGAACACAGATCCAGTGAAAATATATCACACAGGTGAAGTTACTCAAGCGAGAGATACAGCTCAAATGAAAAGTATAATCCGCACCTCTACAAAAGGACGAGGGGTGATTTAAAGGCAGCGAAATCAAACACAGGAGAGACAGCTGGGAGGAAGGAAACAGAAAATAAAGACCTCATCACATGGGCGGAGAAACAGGGCAGAGGGAACTCCTCCAAGCTCTAGTAGTGACATCATCACAGGGGTGGAGAAACAGAGCTGTGAGAACGTCTCAAAGCTCTGGTAGTGACAAGAATGAGGAGATCGTCAAATAAGGGACGCGGCCCCAGTCGTGGTGCTGCTGGTGGAGCTCCTATCGCAGGGAAAGGACGTGGTCGATCTGTGCCAGCTACACGCTACACGCACAAGTAAAACACCTTCCTCAGGTGCAAGTAGGCGACAGAACCTTCAGAGTTATTTGGTAGGGCCGAATGCTGCTCTACGAATGGTGACTCCAGAACAAGTACAGGCGATAATAGATTGGGTGGCTGACAGTGCCTCCAGTTCCTTCACATTGACTCCCACCCAGTCTCCTGCTGAAAGATCAGAGTTGACACCTGCAGCCGACGTCCATCAGTCTTTCTCCTCACACTCTTGCAAATCATCCAAGCAGTCTGAGCCCCAAGTCATGCAGCAGTCTCTTCTGCTTTTTGATGACTCTACTAGCAGGGTTTCCCAGGGCCATCCACATAGCCCAGCCCCAAAAGTGGAAAAAAATGAGTGCACCGATGCCCAACCACTTATGTTTCAGGATGAGTACATGGGAGGACCATCGCAGCATGTCTCGGATGATGACAAAACACAGGTGCCAACTGCTGTGGCTTTCTGCAGTGTGCAGACCGACAAGGAGGGCAAGGGTGAAGACTGGGTGGAAGATGATGTAGAGGATGATGAGGTCCCCGACCCCACATGGAATCAAGGTCATGCGAGTAACCTGTCTAGTTCGGAGGAAGAGGCGGTGGTCGCACAGAGCCACCAGCACAGCAGAAGAGGGAGCAGGGTGCAAAAGTGGAGCGGTCGTCCCCTAGACAGTACGCCTGCTACTGCCCACCGCACCAAGGGACCGAGCACACCAAAGCCAGCTCCAAGGAGTTCCCTGGCATGACAGTTCTTCAGACAATGTTGCGATGACAAGACATGAGTGGTTTGCACCCTGTGCAATCAGAGCCTGGAGCGAGGCATAAACGTTCTAAACTTGAGCACAAACTGCATGACCAGGCAGCTAAGTACAAAGCACAAGCTGCAGTGGAGTAGACACCTCAAAAACCATGAAAGGTCTCTAGCTCCTCCTGCTTCCTCTTCTGCTGCAGTCTCGGCCTCTTCATCCCCCTCTGGAGTGACAGTGGCATCTGCCAGCCCGCAAACAGAGGATGTGCCAGCAACGCCACCACCTGGGTCACTAAGCATTACCACAATGTTCAATGGAAGCATTCAGCTGTCTATCTCCCAAACACTGGAGTGAAAGAGGAAGTACCCCCCTACCCACCCACGATCTCTGGCCCTGAATGGCAGCATTTGAAAATTACTGTCCTTTGAAATGCTGTCATTCCGTCTAGTGGCGATGAAGAGTTTTAAAAGCCTTAGGCTAGGTTCACACCTGAGCGCTTTACAGCGCGTTCCTACGCTCTGTAAAATGCTCAACAGGCCACTACTTTTCCAGGCGTGCCATCCCTTCCCTGCACAACCAAGTGGGGGACAAAATTAGGTGTGCACTGCGCAACGCCATCTTTGGCAAGGTCCACCTAACTATGGCTACGTGGACCAGTAAGCACGGTCAGGGACGTTATATCTCTCTAACAGCACACTGGGTAAATGCAGTGGCGGCTGGGCCTGAGGCGGATAGCAGTTTGGCGCATGTCCTTCCACCACCGAGGATTGCAGGGCGCTTCTCTTTGCCTCCTGTTGCTTCCTCCTCCTCTACCGCCTCCTCACCCGGTCAGCATAACACCTTCACCACCAACTTCAGCACAGCCAAGGGTAAACGACAGCAGGCAGTTTTAAAACTTATCTGTTTGGGGGACCAACCCCACACCGCGTAGGAGCTGTGGACGGGCATGGAACAACAGACCGATGAGTAGTTGGTGCCAGTGAGCCTAAAGCCCGGACTAGTGGTGTGCGATAATGGGCGAAATCTCGTAGCAGCTCTGGGCCTAGCCAGTTTGACGCACATACCTTGCCTGGCGCATGTACTGAATTTGGTGGTGCAGAAATTCCTTAAAAATTACCCCGATATGTCAGAACTACTGCAGAAAGTGCAGGCCGTCTGTGCGTGCTTTAGGCATTCTCACCCTGCTGCTGCTCGCCTTTCAGCGCTGCAGCGTAACTTCGGCCTTCCTGCTCACCGCCTCATATGCAACGTGCCCACAAGGTAGAACTCCACCTTGCACATGCTGGCCAGACTGTGCAAGCAGCAGCCGGCGATAGTGGAGTTTCAGCTATGCAGAACAGCACCACTTCACTGCCAATGAGTGGGCCTGGGATGAGGAGGAGGAGATGGAGGAGGAGGAACCGTGTTCACAGCAGGGTGGCACCCAAACCAGCTCATGGCCATCACTGGTGCGTGGCTGGGGGGATACAGAGGACACAGACGATACACCTCCCACAGAGGACAGCTTGTCGCTGCCTCTGGGCAGCCTGGCACACATGAGCAATTACATACTGCAGTGTCTCCGCAATGACCGCCGAGTTGATCACATTCTAACTTGTGCTGATTACTGGCTGGCCACGCTGCTGCATCCCCATTACAGGGACAACATACCGTCCATAATTCCGTCATTGGAGTGTGATCGTAAGATGCGCGAGTACAAGCACACACTGGTAGACGCACTGCGGGTTGCATTCCCACCTGACAGCAGGGGCACAGTGGAAGCACAAGGCGAAGCCAGCACCTCAGAAGGCAGGGTTAGCATGGCCGAAATGTGGAAAAGCTTTGTCAGCAAGCCACAACAACCAGCACCACCAGCTGATATGGAACGTCTTAGCAGGAGGCAGCATTTCAGCAACATAATGGAGCAGTATATGTGCACACGCCTACACTTACTGAATAATGATTCTGCCCCCTTCAACTTCTGGGTCTCCAAATTGGGCACATGGCCTGAGCTTGACCTTTACGCCTTGGAGGTGGCCTGCCTGCCATGTAGCCAGTGTATTGTCTGAACGTGTGTTTAGCACGGCAGGGGGCGTTATCACAGACGAGCGCAACCGACTGTCCAAAGCCAATGTGGACAAGCTCACGTTCATTAAAATGAACCAGGTATGGATCCCACAGGACTTGTCCGTACCTTGTGCAGAATAGACATGTATACCGGCCTTACCCAGCCATTGTTATACTCCAGCGCACTTTCTCATTGTTGTATTTTTGATATTTCCCACTGTTTTGTGGTGTACTCTAATTTAAACAACAACAATTAAAAATTAAAACCAAAAACCAGTGTTCGCTACCTCCTCCTCCTCCACCAATACGTCCACCGCCTCCTCAACCTGCTACTCCATATGGACCTCCACCTCCTAGATCAAGATTATAATTTTTTATTTTTAAGTATTTTATGTCATTTTAAGTCATTTCAATAATTTGTCTGTTACAATGTCGGGTGAAATTCCCCAATTGTTGTCTGTGATATACCCCTGCTCTACATAGTGGACAGGGAAATACATTTCACTCATTTGTCTGTTACATTGTCGGGTGAAATTCCCAAATTTTTGGCTGTGATATACCCCTGATATACATAGAGAACAGGGAAATACATTTCACTAATTCATCTGCTACATTGTTGGGTGACAAATGCTCATGTTTTGCGCTAGAAAGTACATTTGTGGCCTATACTGCATTTAGGGCAGTACGAATGGTGAGGCCAGAACAAGTGCAGGCGATAGTAGATTGAGTGGCCGACAGTGCCTCCAGTTTATTCACATTGTCTCCCACCCAGTCCCCTACTAAAAGATCAGTTGGCACCTACAGCCCATGGCCATCTGTCTTTCAACTCACCCCCTTGCAAATCAGGCAAGCAGTCTGAGCCCCAAGTCATGCAGCAGTCTCTTAAGCTTTTTGATGACTCTACTGGCAGGTTTTCCGTGGGCCATCCACATAGCCCTGCCCCAGAAGTGGAAGAGAGTGAGTGCACTGATGCCCAACCACTTATGTTTCAGGATGAGGACATGGGAAGACCACCGCAGCACATCTCTGATGATGACGAAACATAGGTGCCGACTGCTGCGGCTTTCTGCAGTCTGCAGAACGACAAGGAGGGGAGTGGTAAAGGTTGGTTAGAAGATGATGTGGAGGATGATGAGGTACTAGACCTCACATGGAATCAAAGTCAGGCGAGTGACCTGTCTAGCTCGGAGGAAGAGGCTGTGGTCGCACAGAGGCACAGCAGAAGAGGGAGCAGGGTGCAAAAGCATCTGTTACATTCTTGGGTGACATTTTACAATTTTTGCCAATGAAAAACCCCAGCTCTGCATAGTTGACAGGGACTTAAATTTCTAAAATTCATCTTTAATTGACGCGCGCCCCCTCCTTTCATTCGATCCTTCCGCTTTAATAACTTGTCCCACATTTCCACTCAATCACATTTCATCCATTGACCTCCCTTGGATGTGGTATCCCTTTCTCACGCTCCCTCTCTGGCATGGAACCCTGATTCCCCGCTACCTGTGATCAACATGGTAGGCTCAGAAAAGAACATCGAAAGTTGATAGAGAAGATATCCAATTGGATCGTGGACATCACGGGGACGTGCGATCAGGCAGAAGTTATCTAGAGTCAACAAAGCGGCAGCAGGGCCTCTCCTGGCTAACGTTTCCAAATCCAAAATACCCCAGTGACATTCCCTGTAATTTTTTATTAATCATTCCAATAACAGGGCATCTTAAGAGTTCTGTATTGTTATTTATCGTCACTACCTCTCCGAGTCAGGAGTGGGTAATTGCCGCGCGCCCCCTCCTTTACTTGGAAGCTTCTGCTTCAATAATTTGTCCCGGTTCGATCACATTTCATTTCATCCATTGACCTCCCGTGGATGTGGTATCCCTTTCTCAGGCTTCCTCTCCGGCATGGAACCCTGATTCCCTGTTACCCGTGATCACCATGGTAGGCGCATAAAAGAGCATCGAAAGTAACATGCCTTGGAGGTGCTGGCCTGCCCTGCAGCCAGTGTATTGTCTGAACGTTTATTTAGCATGCATGGCAGGAGGGGGTTATCATAGACAAGCGCAGCTGTCTGTCCACAGCCAATGTGGACAAGCTCACGTTCATTAAAATGAACCAGGCAGGGATCCCACAGGACTTATCCATACCTTGTGCAGAATAGACATGTATACCGGCCTCACCCAGCCATTGTTGTACTCCAGCGGACTTTCAGAACCATATAGGAGCCCCTCATGCACCATGTCATGGTGTCTCAGTAAGCATGGGGTCATACCACTCAACTACCCGTGGTGTGTGAACAAGGTCTTAACAGTGCTAGAAACCAACTCACAGCCAGGTTCTCACATGCCTCCATAGTGGTATCACCAATGCACTGTGAGGTAGAATAAAGCTGTGAGCCGCACCCACAACAGACCATGTGACACAGAAGCTACCAGGTGCAAAAGAATGTTACCAGCAAAATGAAGTGGCACATTCCATACACATAAAGACAAAAATTTCAGAGAGAGCCTGGCTGTGAGTTGGTTTCTAGCACTGTTCAGACCAGTGGCGGATCCAGGGGGGGGGCAACGGGGCAATTGCCCCCCCCGAGCGGGCGGCGGCGGCGGCTGGGCACAGGGAGCTGAGCGCTTCCATTGTGGAAGCGCTCATCTCCAGTCATCTGTATCGCCGTCCTCAGGACAGCGATACAGATGCCTGCCTGTGCTGCGGTAGGGGAGGGAGAGGCGTGTCCCTTTCTCTTCCTCTGATAAGCTGCCGGTCTAGTGCCTGCAGCCTATCAGAGGCCGGCGCAGGCGGCGCGATGATGTCATCACGCCGCCTGAGCCATACAGCGTGGGACACAGGCCAGAAGAGGCCTGCATCGCATCACTGACATGGAGGTAAGTATGTTTTATTTTATTTTATTATATACAATACTTTTAGGCCCCTTTCACACGAGCGAGTATTCCGCGCGGGTGCGATGTGTGAGTTGAACGCATTGCACCCGCACTGAATCCTGACCCATTCATTTCTATGGGGCTGTTCACATGAGCGGTGATTTTCACACATCACTTATGCGTTGCGTGAAAATCGCAGCATGCTCCTCTTTGTGCGTTGCGGTGCGATAATCCACGCAATGCAGGCCCCATAGAAGTGAATGGGGTTGCGTGAAAATCGCAAGCATCCGCAAGCAAGTGCGGATGCGGTGCGATTTTCACGCATGGGTTCTAGGTGACAGTCTATTCACTGTATTATTTTCCCTTATAACATGGTTATAAGGGAAAATAATAGCATTCTGACTACAGAATACATAGTACAATAGTGCTGGAAGGGTTAAAAAAATAAAAAAGTTAACTCACCTTATCCTCTTGTTCGCGTAGTTCGTTCCCGGTCTGTTCTTTGCTAGCTGTGGGCTTGGGCTAAAGGACCTTTGATGACGTCAGATTGCATGCTCCATCACCATGGTGATGGACCATGTGATTGGAGCATGTGATCTGACGTCACCACAGGTCATTCAGCCCAAGCCCACAGCTAGCAAAGAACAGACCGGGAACGAACTACGCAAACAAGAGGATAAGGTGAGTTAACTTTTTTATTTTTTTAACCCTTCCAGCACTATTATACTATGTATTCTGTAGTCAGAATGCTATTATTTTCCCTTATAACCATGTTATAAGGGAAAATAATACAATCTTCATAACATCAATCCCAAGCCCGAACTTCTGTGAAGAAGTTCGGGTTTGGGTACCAAACATGCGCGATTTTTCTCACACGAGTGCAAAACGCATGACAATGTTTTGCACTCGCGTGGGAAAATTGCTCATTTTCCCGCAACGCAGCCGGCTCTTATCCGGGCAAAAAACATGACGCCCGTGTGAAAGAGGCCTTACTGGCGGGGGGCTGTTATTACTGGCACCTGGGGGCTGTTATTACTGGCACCTGGGGGCTGTTATTACTGGCACCTGGGGGCTGTTATTACTGGCAAAGGGGGGCTGTTATTACTGGCAAAGGGGGGCTGTTATTACTGGGGGCTGTTATTACTGGCAAAGGGGGGCTGTTATTACTGGCAAAGGGGGGCTGTTATTACTGGCAAATGGGGGGCTGTTATTACTGGCAAAGGGGGGGCTGTTATTACTGGCAAAGGGGGGCTGTTATTACTGGCAAATGGGGGGCTGTTATTACTGGCAAAGGGGGGGCTGTTATTACTGGCAAAGGGGGGGCTGTTATTACTGGCAAAGGGGGGGCTGTTATTACTGGCAAAGGGGGGGCTGTTATTACTGGCACCTGGGGGCTGTTATTACTGGCAACTGGGGGCTGTTATTACTGGCAACTGGGGGCTGTTATTACTGGCACCTGGGGGCTGTTATTACTGGCACCTGGGGGCTGTTATTACTGGCACCTGGGGGCTGTTATTACTGGCAAAGGGGGGCTGTTATTACTGGCAAAGGGGGGCTGTTATTACTGGCAAAGGGGGGCTGTTATTACTGGGGACTGTTATTACTGGGGGCTGTTATTACTGGCAAAGGGGGGCTGTTATTACTGGCAAAGGGGGGCTGTTATTACTGGCAAAGGGGGGGCTGTTATTACTGGCAAAGGGGGGGCTGTTATTACTGGCAAAGGGGGGGCTGTTATTACTGGCAAAGGGGGGGCTGTTATTACTGGCAAAGGGGGGGCTGTTATTACTGGCGGGGCTGTTATTACTGGCAAAGTGGGGCTTTTTTTACTGGGGCTGCTATTACTGGCAAAGGGGGGCTGTTTTTACTGGGGGCTGTTATTACTGGCAAAGGGGGGCTGTTATTACTGGGGGCTCTTATTACTGGCAAAGGGGGGCTGTTATTACTGGGGGCTCTTATTACTGGGGGCTGTTATTACTGGCACAGAGGGGCTGTTATTACTGGGGGCTGTTATTACTGGCACAGAGGGGCTGTTATTACTGGGGGCTGTTATTACTGGCACAGAGGGACTGTTATTACTGGGGGCTGTTATTACTGGCACAGAGGGGCTATTATTACTGGCACAGAGGGGCTCTTATTACTGACACAGAGGGGCTGTTATTACTGGCACAGAGGGGCTCTTATTACTGGGGGCTGTTATTACTGGCACAGAGGGGCTCTTATTACTGGGGGCTGTTATTACTGGCACAGAGGGGCTCTTATTACTGGGGGCTGTTATTACTGGGGGCTGATATTACTGGCATAGGGGGCTATTATTACTGGCAGGGGGGGGGCTGTTAATACTGGCACATGATTGGGGGCACTATAGGGGCATCTACTGAGGCCACAAAGAAGGGGTATTTTATATAGGCTCTCTGTACAGTACAATTTTATACTGGGACACATTATGGTGGGTACTATGGGGAAGGGGGAGAGGAGTACTATGGGGTCATCTACGGGGGGCACTAAGAAGGGGTATTTTATACTTGCAAATTATGGGGGACACTGAGGGCATCTACTGGAGCATTTTATACTGGTACATTATGGGGGGCACTAGGAGGAAGGAGGGTGTGGAGCACTATGGGGTCATTTACTAGGGGCACTATATAGGGGTATTTTATACTGGCACATTATGGGGGCACTATGGGGACATTAGCTCAACTGGGGGCATTACAAGGGGGTATTTTTTGCACTGTCACATTATAAGGAGAATTATTACTACTGGGGGGGCATTATGGTGGGCTTTATTACTCCCCCATGGTATGACCCCCTAGTAGCAGCACCGGCCTCTCCCTGCTCTGCTATCCCTCTGCCCTTTCTCCAAATACTTATTATGAAATCTTTCTCATTAGGATAAAAGAGAACATCAGCTCCGCTGAGCCCCCGGCCAAAGTGTGGAAGTGGCGTCCGAGATCCCCAAGGGCCAAGCCAAGTAACTGTAAGTGTTCATGTGGAGTATGTTTGTTATACACATATAGCCTACACTGTGGAGTCTGTTCTATAAGCACCATTGTTTTGTGGCGGTGGACAGAAAATAATCTGAAAGTGCCCCTCCCGAAACCAGGCTCTGGATCCGCCATTGGTTCAGACCTTATTAACACACCACGGCAGTTTAGTAGTAGGACCCCATGCTTGCTGAGACACCGTGACGTGGTGCATGAGGGGCTACGATATGTTCCTGACTGGAAGACATTGGCAAAGGTCTCAGCTTTTAACATCGGCTTGAGGAGTTACCTAGTATTGTCAGTTGCGTATCAATTTCTGTGCATTTTATGCAGTGATTTTTGTATTTATATATTTTTTCATCTGCACATTGTGTTATTTTGTGTAAGATGTCCTTGTGGTGCGTGCGGTCCGCCCCGGCATCCTATTTTTTGCTGGGGATTGCCGTTCTGCAGACTGCATGCAGAGGAATTGCTGCCCCGGTTATAGACACAATACAGTGTCTGGGTTTGAAGCATTTCCACCCATTTAGGCCACTTTTTTCAGTGAGTTTTTTTCTACCAAAAAATAAATAAAAAAACAGTGTTGGCTACCTACTTCTCCACCGCCGCTTCCACTTACACCGCCATATCCACCGCCTCCTCAACCTCCTACTCCATATGGACCTCCTCATCCTAGATCAAGATTATTATTTTAAATGTTTACGTATTTTGTTATTTGAAGTAATTTCCCTAGCCACATTTGTTGGCAAAGCACTTGCCATGCTCTTAACCACATTTTGCTGCCATTTGCAGCCTTCTAGCCCTTTCCATTACTTTTTTAGAGCCATTTTTTTCAAAAAATATTTTATTTGATTTTACCATTTAACACAGTAAACAGTAGTAACATAAATAGTATCGCATCAGCTGAATAACAAGCAATCATCATATGAAACATGAAGTTGTACAGTAGCTTGAGATCTTTTGAAAGCTCATATTTCCGTTTTGAGTTTGTTACTATAAAATACATGGAACAAAATGTGACCGAACATTCCCTTTTGCTGATATTATAATGGTGATTTATACCAAACCTCAAATGTTTCCCTTTTTTAATTTCCCTAAAGTGCCTTTGAGCTCTTCTAACAAATACCACCCTGTAAGTCTAAAGGGATCCACCAGCTGTTCCCTCTCCCTTTCTTCACAATAATATATAATAAAAAAAATTCCATTAAAAAAAAAAGCGTTTTGTCTGATTTTCTTTATCTTTGGTTGCTAGCAGTTGTTCCATCCACAATATTTTTTTTGCAGTTAATATTGCCTGTTTAGCATTCGGAAGTTCTGGAAGTATCCAATTACTCAGTATGCATTTCTTTGCCGCCATGAGAATTATATGTGCTATGGGGGGTAGATGTGAAGCATTGCCGGTTGTAGCATTTGCATTGCCCGTTGTAGCATTTGTACTATCCCCACAAGAGTGAAATAACACCAATTTACAATTAATGGGACCCTTATAATTGCTGGACCTTTTAATTATGGTGTAAGTATAGTCCCAGAAGGTTTTCAGCAATTTGCAACTCCATAGCCCATGGTACAAATCAGATTTCAGTTTGCAACATTTTGGACATCGTGTTTGTCTGTTTGGCATCAAGGCTGATGGTGGCAAACCAAATGCATATATTGCCCTATGCATGATTGTCTATTGGGTTTCCCTCCAATTTTCAGACATAGAGTGTTTTCTGAAATGCATCCATCCGCTGACTATCTCTCCTCCCACCTCCTCTTCACCCGTTTGCTCAGCCCTTGTAAATGGAGTTGATGTTCCCTGAGAGTATCTTGGATCTTAGCGAAGCATATAAATCTGATATAGAGTGTCTGGAAATTGAGTTGAGGAGAGTATCGAAAGCATTTGAGCGGGTCTCTCTGGCAATATCATATAACTTTGTCCTACAATAATGCATTATTTGCTGGTAGGGGAAGTGTTGGGAGCACTGGAGGTTATGCTTTTCACATAATTCTTCAAGTGTTAGCCATCTATGTTCCTTGTCATGAATCAAGTGCTCTACTTTATTTATGCCCTTTTTTTTCTAACTTTTGAAAAGGAAGATGTTTAAAACATTGATAAGAAAGGCCATATAGTTTATGCGTTATTTTCCATGTAATAAGTGCATCTCTGAGAAGGACAGAGCATTTTATCTCTGGCGGGATCTTAGAAAATGGAGAATGTGCTAAAGCCATCAAGTCCCATGGATTCCCCAAGTCCCTTTCTAGCGAATGATTGGAAGTTGAGTGGGAGGTTGGCCCATTTTTTCAAGTCAGAGAATATCTTTTTTAGTAGCAGTTTAAAGTTCATGTTATACAAGGAGGAAGGGTATCGAACTATCTTTATCCCTAGGTATTTAATATGGTCACTTGGGGGTGCTATACCATAAAATTTGTGCAGCAAGTTGCTTCTGCCCAAGCTGCCCCGTAAATCCAACAGTTCACATTTGGATAGGTTTACTTTATACCCCGAGTATGTACCAAATTCTTTTAGTTCCAAGAATATTTTAGGAATGTGTGTGGTTGGGTCATCCAGAAATAAAATTACGTAATCCGCAAACATTGCCAATCTGATTTCCTGATCTCTCACCCTAATGCCTCTGTAGAGGTCTGAGGTCTGAAGATATCTGGATAAGGGTTCTATGGCTAAGTTGAATAGCAAGGGTGATAGGGGACACCCCTGTCTGGTACCCTTTTGTAGGTCGAATGGCCGGGACAAATATTCTCCTGAATGGATCCTTGCTTGGGGGAATCTTTAAATTTGGCTAAGCAGCTGTCGGAAAGGACCCTCAAAACCCATTCTGTCCAACACTGCCCCCAGCCATTTCCATCTGACATTATCAAAGGCTTTTTCCGCATCCAGTGTCATCAAAGCTGGTGTCTCCCCCTGGCGGAGCCGGTGCTGGACCCTATCTAAAACTGTCAGAACCGTTCGGATATTCGTTACAGCTGCCCTTCCCTGCGTAAATCCTACTTGCACCGAACTTAGCAGTGTAGGCATAAAGGTTCCCAGTCTGTCTGCCATTATCTTGGACAAAATCTTTGCATCTATATTTATTATTGAGATAGATCGATAGGACCCTGGATGCAACTCATTTTTGCTCGGTTTGATCAGGAGTTTTATGTACGCCAATGAGGATGATTGCGGAAGACCTCCCTCTCCCAAGGCAGAATTAAATACTGTAGTTAAGGTATTTCATATTTGCTCTTTTAAGATTTTATAAAACTCCCCTGTTATCCCATCTGGGCCTGGTGCCTTGCATGTTTTCAGTATCCTAATGGCTCCCAACACCTCTTCCTCCCTCACTGGGGAGTTCAGAAAAGCAAATTGTTCAGACGTAACCGTAGGGAGAATTATCTAGTCTAGTATTGTAGTTTGCGGTATGGGTTCATTCGTATCTGCATATAGGTTCTTATAGTAATCACTTAATATTCTATTTATATTTTGGGGGTCAGTGGTTATGTCTCCCTTTTCATCAGCTAAGGCCCCTATGTGGGTAACTGGAGGCCTATCCTTAGCAAGACTTGCTAGTTGTCTTCCGGATTTATTGCCGTATCTGTATAGAGTGGCCTGCCATTCTTTCTCTGTTGCCCATCGATTAAAGGCTTGTTGGGCCTCTTTCCAATCTTGAAGCTGATGCGCAACCCAGCTTCTGACTTGTCTGTCTATATCTACTCCACATTTCCTTTTTCCTTCCTGTTACAAAAGATATGATTCTGCCCCTCAGGGCAGCTTTTGCGGTATCCCAGAACAGGCAGATATCGTCCCTGTGGCCCGTATTGTCCACGTCATATTCCCCCCACCATCCTCTCAAGAGTGAAGCAAAGTTCTCATCCCCGTCTTGATGGGTTGGGAACCGCCATAGTATATCACTGCCTTTTCTTTGAGTTTCTGCCATTGTCAACAGCAATGGAGCATGGTCAGATATGACTATATCTCCCATTTCTGCCGAAATGACTCTGGACAACAAGGGGCTTTGGACCAGCACATAATCGATCCTAGACCATGATCCGTCCCTCCGGATGTAGGTATCTCCATGTGTCTATCAATCCTGTTGAGTCTAGAAAGGAGCCCAATGTTGTTTCTCGGCTCGTTTTACGCGGTCGGTCGTGTGACAGTGGATCTCTGCTCCGGTCAATGTCAAGATCTACTACCGAATTGAAATCACCTCCGACCAACTTTACTCCAGTTTTTTGGCTGGCTACTCGAGTTTCTAAGTCGAGAAAAAAATCTCTATTGTCACTATTCGGGCCGTAGACATTGAACACCTCTAGGAGGCCGCATGGCGTGTCAATGGTCATGTGTAGTATAGGGCCTTCATCATATGGCGCTACAGATAAAACCTTATGTGGCAGAGATTTGTGAATTAAAGTGAACACTCCAGCATATGTACCCTGGGCTGGTGATCCATACACCGATTCCACCCAGAGCTTACACATATATTTCCATTCTCCTTCCCCTAGATGAGTTTCCTGCAACAATGCCACATCTGCTCTTAATCTTTTTAAATAGCGCAGGACTATCATCCGCTTCTCTGGAGAGCGGAGCCTCTTAACGTTCCAAGGGACTATACGCATTATTAGGTGCAAAGATTAAGACATGTATACGCGTGTAGTCCACCCCCATACAATGATGCCCCCTTACGTTGTCTCTAAAGAGCACTTCCTTTCTAGCTCTATATTCCCTTGAGTTAGTAATCAAATACAAACAGCAGGGAAGTAAATGTTCAGTCGCAGAATCTACAAACAAATGCAACAACAAAAACACGGACATTAACAATTTTCCTTTTCTTTTTCCTAACTGAAGGGAACTACCTTTAACTCGACCCCCTTCTACTACTCTCCTTTTGTCTTCCTCCAATAACTATCTCTAGACTTTACTTTTTTCTGGAATGAAAGACCTAAAAATTCTCCACCTATTTCCCTCCCAAATTGCACCTTCTTATTCTAGCACAACCCTTATTCCAAGGAGTAGGTATCATAACTGGTAACATTTGCATCTATCTCCCTAAGTATATTAATAGTCCCCCAATACTTATCAGTCCGTCTTTAAGGTCTCAATGCGATTCATTCTTTGGGGTCTTTGTCTCTTTGGAGATGCTCTGACTTCTGCGCCCTGTGGTTCTTTCTCCGGGATTCTCCACGCCATCTTTGCCCCGAAACGGTGTCAGACTGTGTATTGTGCTGTGAGCTCTCTCTGGCGCTTTCCTGTCTCAGAATTGGTGGGGATCTCTTGTTGGTCTAGTCAAATTCTTTTTCAGATGTCCATACTTGGGCTTCAGCGAATTTCCTCGCTTCCACTATTGATTTAAAGATTAATGGCGCTTCACCTGCCAGTTGAATCCGCAACGTTTAGTGTAGAGCATAATATGCTGTATTCTCTTCTTCTCCTTGCCACCTCTGCGGAATAGTCTGCAAAGATTAGCAGTTTTTCCCCTCGCACTTCCAAGGGGGATTTTCTGGAACGGAATGCTCTCAAGATTTCCTCTTTATGGTTAAAATCCAGACATTTTACAACTTGTCGGGGTCTATTCCCCTGCATTGAAGACTTGTTTGGCTGGTTTGATACTGCAGACTGTGCAGAGCCTATGCGATGAGCTTTTTCCACCCTATTTAAGCCTGTCAGTCCCAGGGCCTGTGGTATTTCTGCCTCACAGAATTCCTGCAATTGTGACGGTTTCATCGATTCAGGAACCCCCAAAATGCGTAGATTGTTCCTATGTGACCTGTTTTCCAGGTCCTCCATGCGGTCCCGCAATTTACCGTTTTCCTGTGAGATCTCTTTAACTTTATTATAGGACCCTGTGGCTTCTTCCTCTAGAGCTAGTATTCTTTGCTCTATTTCATCTAATCTAGAGGAGTGAGATTCTACATCAGCACGCAGTTCTTGAAGCAATGCTGACACCACTGTAATAAGAGAGTCCTTTAGGTCTGTAGCAAGATGCTTGGCTACCTGAATAGCTAATCTCTTATAATCAAGCAGGCTCCCCAGGTTCTCAGGGGTAAACACATCCTGTTCTTTTACAAAAAAGTCCTGCGAGTGGGAGTCATCTGCGCTTTCATGCACCCGCTCCTCATGCCTGTCAGGCTCATCTCTCTGAGCGCGCTCGCTCCGTCCTGGTTCCCCTGCATATGCACCCGCTTACCGCTGCTTCGGAGCAGGTATCTCTCCATCGAGGGACCTCTTGGGTGAGTAGGGGATGTAGCGCTGCTTGCTTGTCGGCGGTTCTGTTTGCAGCTATGTTCCGTTCTGGGAAGAGGTTGAAGCGGAGCTCCTCACTTCACCAGCCTACATTCCAGCGCCGGAGTCGGAAGTCCAGAGCCATTTTGGTGCTCCAAATTTCGGGTCCCCATTGACTTCAATGGGGTTCTAGTCCAGGGTAAAGTTCGGTTCCCGAACTCGAACTTTTTTGTGAAATTTGGCCAAACCCGTCGAACCCGAACATCCAGGTGTCCGCTCAACTGTACTTTTTTTCACCCCAGTATTGAGTTCCGTCTGTAAGTCTAAAGGGATCCACCAGCTGTTCCCTCTCCCTTTCTTCACAATAATATATAATAAAAAAAATTCCATAAAAAAAAAAAGCGTTTTGTATGATTTTCTTTATCTTTGGTTGCTAGCAGTTTTATCCTAATGTATTCTGACTGGAGAGCAATCCGTTCAGTATGCATCAGGATGTCTTCAGTTCAGTCACTGTACGGTTTTTGGACGGGGAACATACCGCAGCATGCTGAGGTATTTTCTCCGTCCAAAATTCCGGAACACTTGCCCGCATTATTTTACATTTAAATGCATTAATGCTGGATCAGTTTTTCTGGATGACAAGCGGAGAGACAGATCCGGTATTGCAATACATTTGTGAGACAGATCAGCATCCGGAACGACGGTGGATAAAATGAAGCAGGAAATCTCTTTAGACAAACACTCGCTAAACTCAGAACTCTTGGGCCTCTCCCTCTCTGAACCTCTCCTCATGAGCTGCAGCTTATTCATTTTATTTTAACTCACTTTTACAGCGCTGACGTATTCTACAGAATTTTATAGACATCATAACTTACTGTCCCCAGTGGAGCTAACAATTTGAGTTCCCTATCAGTATGTCTTGGGCAGGGCCAGCCTTAGGTTACATGGCACCTTGCATGAAAAGTATGTTGGTGCCCCCCACCTCCCAACATACCACCACAACCATGCACGACCACCCCTCAATTCACTATTGTGGGACTTTCAAGAACTAACTGAGCACTGTTTATTTTCAAAAGTTCTATAGCAGTGAATGGAGAGGACACTGTGTATACACAGAAGTAGGGGTGCCATACCAAGCTGATTACATAGATACAGCACCAGAACCAAGCTGATTACATAGATACAGCACCAGAATAAAGCTGATTACATGAATACAGCACCAGAACCAAACTGATTACATGAATACAGCACCAGAACCAAACTGATTACATAAATACAGCACCAGAACCAAGCTGATTACAAGAATACAGCACCAGAACCAAGCTGAATACATGAATATAGCACCAGAACCAAGCTGATTACATGAATACAGCACCAGAACTAAGCTTATTACATAGATATAGCACCAGAACCAAGCTGATTACATGAATATAGCACCAGAACCAAGCTGATTACATGAACACAGTACCAGAACCAAGCTCAATACATAAATATAGCACTAACCAAGCTGATTACATGAATACAGAACCAGAACCAAGCTGATTACATGAATACAGCACCAGAACTAAGGTCATTACATGAATACAGCACCAGAACCATGTTTATTACATAAATACAGCACCAGAACCAAGCTGATTACATGAATACAGCACCAGAACCAAGCTCATTACATGAATACAGCACCAGAACCAAGCTCATTATATGAATACAGCACCAGAACCAAGCTGATTACATGAATACAGCACCAGAACCAAGCTCATTACATGAATATAGCACCAGAACCAAGCTCATTATATGAATACAGCACCAGAGTGTGGGAATTAACTGAAGTATCCAGAGGAAACTCATGCAAACTTGGTGAGAACATACAAACTCCATGCAGATGTTGTCCTTCGTCGGATTTGAACCTGCAACGTGCCGGTCCACATGGGGAGAACACGTGAGGTTCATCGGGTACTCACGGTTAGCAGATGCATCCCTGGGCCAGCAGTGCAGTCAAGGGGAGAATAGCACTAGATTTTCCAGGACACACTCGGTTACAAGGGACATCGGCCAGATGGTGATCAAGTTGCTCTTGATGGTGATTAGGTTTCTGAGTGCTTTACTTTAACCAGGTTCTTGATAACAGTTTACATCCAGTTATACAACAGTCTCTTATAAACATGCAGGTTGGATGTGATGAATCCCAGTAACAGGCTGTACTTGTAGGTCTGTCTCAGGCTAGAGTAGATAATTATGTACTTACTGGTATTCAGCTCTTTGCCTTGCTTCAGTCTCAGTAAAGGTAGTTCAAGTCTTTATCTTCTACACACAAGTGATGCAACAGATATCTTATCTGTCCTGAAAATAACGGTGAGGCTGCGGGAAGCTAATAAATCTTTCACCTAGATACAAAGGCTCCTAGAGCCCAGAATAATCTCTTTGTCCTTCCTTAGTCTTTTACACAATAAACTTGGCAAAATCCAGTTGCTACTCCGGAAGAGTGGATGGTAGGATACAGACTTAACCTTCTTCCTGGCTTAATACTGAGATACAAATTGTCTCCTCTGGACTGTGGAGCCCATGAGAGAGCTGAGAGGAGAGGGGCCCTCTCCTTCCCCCTTGCTCCTCACTCCATCTCCTTCTTCAACTCCCACACTCTGAACACTCTAGCTAGGCCTGAACTGTGCTATATATACAGTGGTGCTATCCCCATCTAGTGGCGGAATGTGTGTAGTGCACCTGACAGCCTGGTAACAGGGATTTCACATAAGGATGAAATACAGCATGATATAACATATGACAAAATAAGCTTTTGCAGTGCCCACGTACACTAGTGGGATGCTGCAAACCTAGTACTCCAGACCTGCAAGGCACCAGTGGTGCTAATCACTGAGCTTGAACTCACTTCAGCATTCTACTACAAAGGCATCCCTGCAACATCAGCAACACTACACCGTTCTGACCTTGCACTCTTCTTTTTACTTTGCCATGGATGATCTGTCAGAGATAGAGGTCCATTTGGCTCCTCAGCCTCCTTCTTTGTGGTTGAAGTTCCTCTAGTCTCTGACCTGCAGCTTTGGGGCGTTAGTGTTGTAGTCATAGGCAGTGTTTCACTAAGGCTACTTTCACAGTAGCGTTTCTATTTTCCAGTATTGAAATCCGTCATAGGATCTCAATACCGTAGAAAAGCGAATCCATTTTCTCCCCATTAATTGTCAATCAGGACAAAATGTAACTGAACAGAACAGAATGCACCAAAAATCATTCTGTTCCATTTAGTTGCGTTTCCATACCAGAGAGCAAACCTGCAGTTTTGTTTCCGTCATGGGATGAGGGGCAAAACGGATTCGTCATGACCAACAATGCAAGTCAATGGGGACGGATCAGTTTTCTCTGACACAATATAAAACGGATTTGTCCTCCATTGACTTTGAATGGAGTTCACGATGGATCCGTCTTGGCTATGTTACAGATAATACAACCGGATCCGTTCATAACGGATCCAGACGGTTGTATTATCAGTAACGGAGCGTTTTGCTGAGCCCTGCTGGATCCAACAAAAACGCTAGTGTGAAAGTAGCTTAACTAAAAGTGTGCCCTTTATGTTCGGCTAGGAGTCATTGCCACTTCTCTCATATGTCTAGCTTTAGTTGGGTTGCCCTGATGTTTTTAGTCTCGACTCATGTGAAACTTCTTGTGGTTGGCCTGCTCTTCTTGAGTTTTCTCCACTATGTTCTTGTGTTCTGCATCTTCTGCTAGTGTTTGCATATTCATTGCTCCAACATTGACACTGCAGCCCATCTTCTCCTCTTCCAGATGCTAAATATAACTTTTGCTCCACCACTTGACAGCTTCACCAAGTACATATCTCATGGGACAATAAATCCCCCCCAGTCCAACGATGGCTCTCTCCACTTGGAACGACTGTAATATTGGCATCAAAAGCTTTGTAACCTCATCTTCCATGTAACACCACAACACCAAAAACAGTGCTATCTTGCCTACTCAAAAAAATGTGTGGACTGGGGGTTGACAGTCAGCCAGTACTGCTTTTTCTTAAGTCCCAGGTAAGGTCCACAGACTAAAGAGACAAGAGTCTGAGATTGGCCAGCATGAACTTAATGTTTACAACAAAACAGATTATTGCATGATATTTACAGGTCTCTCAGGAAGAACTGAGGGCACAATACATACTAAAACTTTACACTGAACAAAATGGTGTCTTCTCAGCTGTGTGTCCTGGGCAAGGGCTGTACTGTGGCTGGCTACTCTCTTCTCCTGGTGCTCCTGTAAGACCAGGAAGATCGACTTGGTATTGTATTTTCAAATTATACTCACCTTTCCCCATTCCTGCACTTGTTTTCCCTACTGGGTGCTGCTGTTGCTGCACACAATGCCCTGACAATGGCCCTAACATCAGGGCATTGTGTGTGGCAGTGACGCCTGAGAGTAAAAATCTGAATGATACAGCCACAATACTCCCATCCCTATGTCAATGGTCCATGGTCTGGATACTAAGGTATTTTCCGCTGAGTTTTGCATTGGGTTCAGGTCTTGGTCTTTATAAATAGAGGTTCTGGTCTGGGGTCTGAATGCAAAGGACAATTGTTCTGGGTTATTCATCTTTAGTTGAGAATTATGATGTGTGGACTGGGTTTATTGAAGTCTGTATTTGCTTATAGAGGTCAGGTGTGTTTATTTTGGGGTGCGCTGGAGGGGATCATATGTACTATTTGTGATTCCACTGTCATAGATTGGGTGCAGGGAAAGGCAGGTGCTCAGATAAATGGGGAAAAAAATTGTAGCATCTCTTTGGAATCTCCCTGAAAGTTTCCTTTCAAAGGGGTATGCAGTGCCTGAACAAGATGTCATTTTTTAATGGATGCTTATGTATGGTATAGTATTCCAGAGTGCTGTGCTATTTCATTCAGTAAAAAAACTGAAACTCCAGGAGATGTCAAAAAAGGGAGCAAATGGGCCGGGTCAGTTTAAAGGGATTTTCTGAGATTTTACTTTTATGTCTCATTGTTCTCCGCTTGCTGTAATTAACAACTTTGTAAATCACATTCATTAAAACTTTCCTATTAGACCAGCGATGCGCTTCCCGGTACCATGATACCTTCAAGCGGCCTCCATCTTGCTCCCATCATCATGTGCAGGTCATTGTGAACATGATCCAAGGTGCTGGTTCAAACTCACAATGAACTTGTCAGACATAACTGATGACATATTCATTGCCTGCCCCCTGTGGCCCTTTACTAAAGCACATGCAAGAGAATAAATCCTTGCGCAAGCACTGTCAGTAAAAAAAAGTAGCCTGCCTCCCAAACAAGCCAGTGGCACCTGCGCAGTCAGAGACCCTCTGGCGCTCGCTACTGACTCTAGAGGTTTCCCCTTTAGGATGGGTCATGTCCAAATGTATACAGCACTCATACTCTGTATAGTCCCTTTACACCTTACCCTTCAAGTCCCCAAGCAATGCCTCCCTCAGTGTCTGTGTATACATACAAATAGATAGAAGAAATTTAAGAGCATCATGTGTAGGGCTGTATGGTATAATGTAACAGTAGATGACAAGGGGCTGCTCACCTTGAACTGTTACACACAGGGCGCAACACCTTTTCAAACTTAGATACTAAATGGGTCCGCTGCTTGCTGCCCTGTCAGGTCACATGAGAAGTACTTACAATAGGTCATCAATATCCGATCGGCGTGGTCCAACCCAGGGTATAGTACTGTGCTTGGAAATCTGCCAGCAGTTCCCTGAGACAGCTGATTAGTGGGGGTGCCGACACTCGGACCCCCGCCAATCGGATATTCATGACTAGAGATGAGCAAAGTTATGAAAACTTCGATTTCACAAAGAAATTTGCTTTGTTATTAATTACTTCATCACAAAGTGCATTTCTTTTAAGACGCGGGTGCAATGATGAAGAAAGGCGATTGTGCTGCCCCAGTCATTGAAGCCCTCAGATCGCAGCACCCCTTTCAAGCGTTAAAAAATAATTATACTGACCTTATCCATTTGAGCAAGAAGAGGCCACCACGGCCATCTTGATTGAAGATCCCACACAAGGAATTTCAGCTTTACAGCAAATCGATTTGTTGAGCCTTATTAACCCCTTAGTGACCTCTCATATTCCTTTTTACAGTCGTCACTAAGGGGCCTTACGGTGGCTAAGTCTAAGCACTGCACAGGTCCCCCGTGCAGCAGGGACCAGGCTCTCACATGAGAGCCGCGGCCCTGCTCTAACAGCCCGGACCAGCAGGAGTGCCGATCCGGGCTGTTTAACACTTTACATGGCGCGGGCAAAGGCGCCCGCCGCATGTAAAGTGCTGACAGAGGGAGCAGACTCTCTCTGTCTCCCATCGGAACCCCGCAAATGCGATCGCTATTAAGTGGTGAAAAAAAAGAAAAAAAGAACATTTATTAAATAAAACGATCGCAGTACCCCTTTCAAGGGTTAAAAAATAATAATACTCACTTTATCCATTTGAGCAAGAAGAGGCCGCCACGGCCATCTTAATTGAAGATCCCGCACGAGGAAATTCAGCTTTACAGCAAATCGATTCGTTCAGCCTTATTAACCCCTCAGTGACCTCTCATATTCCTTTTTACGGCGGTCACTAAGGGGCCTTACGGTGGCTCAGTCTAAGCGCTGCACGGGTCCCCCGTGCAGCGGGGACCCGGCTCTCGCATGAGAGCCGCGGCCCTGCTCTAACAGCCCGGACCAGCAAGAGTGCCGATCCGGGCTGTTTAACACTTTACATGGCGCGGGCAAAGGCGCCTGCCGCATGTAAAGTGCTGACAGAGGGAGCAGACTCTCTCTGTCTCCCATCGGCACCCCGCAAATGCGATCGCGGGGTGCCGATGTGTGTGAAAGCCGGCAGGGCTCTGATGTAGGCCCCAGACCTGCCTTCAGTAACTTCCAGAAGGCTGAGCCTTTCTGGCGCAGCCTGCTGGTCAAAATTAGAATTGCATTGTCATTGAAATGCAATGCACTATAGGGATAATGCATTACATTTTAAAAGCTATCAAAATACTGTCTGTTATAGTCCCCTTGTGGGACTATTAAGTGATGAAAAAAAAGAAAAAAAGAACATTTATTAAATAAAAAAAATTCCATGAAAAAAATTACGCTTTTTTTCCATTTAAAGTACGCTTTTCAATAAAAAAAATAGCCCCAAAAAAATTTAATCTCCCCCATATGTTTGGTATTGCCACGTCCGTAACAACCTGGACTACATAAATATCACAAAAATAATCCCCTACTGTGAAAAGTTGTAAAACGCAAAAAAACTATATGTATTCGATATCACTGTAATCGTACTGACCCAGAGAATAAAGATATTATGTTATTTATACCGAAAAAGAACGCCGTAAAATTTATCATGTAAAAACGCAGTGGCAGTTTTTCCCATCTCCCTCCCAGAAAAAGTTAAAGTTAATCAGAAACTTATGTGCACCCCAAAATGGTGCCATTAAAAACTACAACTTGTCCTGCAAAAAACAAGTCCTCATAAAGCTATATAGACGGATAAATAAAAAAAGTTATAGCTCTTGGAACGCGACAATGAAAAAAGGAAGAGAAACGCTTGGTCAGTAAGGCCTAAAACAGGCTGGTCACCAAGGGGTTAATACCCTATCTTGGGGATATATCATCATTCTGAGTGGAGAACCCAGGGGAACTTAAAGTGGCCCTGGAAAAAAAACGAAAAGTGGCCCTATGTTGTAGGGGTCTCCAAATTAACAGAAGGTGGGGCAACGCAAATAGGCAGAGCCAGTAAATACCATAGTGCAGAATACTGTCCTAGCAGAACCATATACCACAGAGCAGCACAATATACTGCTCCAAAAGCTGTCTCTCTGTTGTGGCTATCAATGGATGCCATTTTCTGTCCTCCTCCAGTTGTCTCTGATTAAGATATGGAGTAGGGGCTTAAGAGGCGAGATGTGGACCACAGCAGGTGAATTCAGAGGGCATGTGTGGTCTTCTGATTCTCACAATGTTAATTACTGCTGAGAACTCACAATGTACCTGGCCAGCGGCAGAGAGGAAGATTTGGGTGGCTCCATGGGCATCGGCCCACCAGGAAATTTCCCTGTTAGGTCTATGGCCAATCCGCCCCTGGGAGAACCCCTTTTAACTGGCATGAACCATTCTTTTTAGTGCTGTTGGAGCAGTCAGTGCAGGGCAGATTCCTCTGTAAATGCTCTGGGTTGTGTGTCTTTATGGCAATAAAACTCTGGTGTCTACAGTGTTGAAGGTGACAGGATAATTCACTGGAATGGGAGCTACAAGGAAATGATATACAGAGCAGTCAGGACAGCGTCTCCCTCTTCCCACCCAGCAGCACAGTTTGTTTTCACTGCGCACCCTGCAACTTTTAGGTTACTCCTCTAACACCAACATGAGAAAACGTCAAGAGTCTTCAGCCCTCATGGGGGCAGCACTACACAACCCCCAGAACCTATAAAGCGGCGGTCACTTACCCCCACGCGAGAGTCACCTCCCGGTGCTGACCGCTGTGCCCCTAGTCATCCCCGATTGTTTCTTCACTGCCTTCACCCCATTTAATGCTCATCAGTAGATAACTACTAAGCAGAACTGTGTCCAATAATGATGTGTGTATTAACATATCTCACAGAGCATAGTGATGTCATCACTGTTAATAACTCCACCCCTGATACCACTTTTGACTAATGCTGATGTCACTAATTCCAGTCACCTACACATCGGCTACAATATATTAACAGGAAGACTGGTGGCTTTACCTTTGCAGAATACAATATAATTTTGACCCTGAAATGCTATGCCTGCTAGTGCCGTTAAGGGCATGTGTCAGCAGATTTGTACCTATGAAACTGGCTGACCTGTTACATGTGCACTTGGCAGCTGAAGGCATCTGTGTTGGTCCCATGTTCATATGTGCCTGCCTTGGCGAGAAAAATGCCGTTTTAATATATGCAAATGAAACTTTAGGAGCAACGGGGGCGTTTCCATTACACCTAGAGGCTCCGCTCGCTCTGTAACTGCCGTGCCCTCTGCACTTGGATTGAAAGGGGCAGGCAGTCTAAACCTCATCACACCTGCCTGGCCCTGTCAATCACAGCAGCAGTTATAGAGAGAGCAGAGCCTCTAGGTGTAATGAAAACGCTCCCATTGCTCCTACAAGCTCATTTGCCCATTTTAAAACTTCATTTTTCTCAGCAATGCGGGCACATATGAACATGGGACAAACACAGAAGGCTTCAGCTGCCAAGTGCACATGTAACAGGTCAGCCAGTGTCATAGGTACAGATCTGCCGACTGATGCCCTTTAACCCTTTCACTACCTTAAACCACCAGGAAAATTTTAATTAGTATATCATATTTTTTCATAGATTCTGTTGTCTAAAACCTGGATGTGTGTTATAGTCAAGTGTGTCTTATAGGCTGAAAAATACAGTAAATGTTTTCTCCAATTTTTTTCTCCAATGTATTCACTGCGGAAAATAAACTGATGAAATGCTGAATGTAAAAATAAATTCCCCATTAAAAGTGTCCTGTCTGACCCAGGAAAAAGTACAACAGCGACTTAAAAAGATTAAAATAGACAAATCGCCAGGACCAGATGGCATACACCCCTGTATCCTAAGAGTATTAAGTAATGTCATAGCCAGACCCTTATTTCTGATATTTGCAGACTCTATACTGACAGGGAAAACTATAGGCCGGTAAGTTTAACATCTGTAAACTGTTTGAAGGTTTTCTGAGAGATGCTATCTTAGAGCATCTCAACACAAATAAGCAAATAACACCATATCAGCATGACTTCATAAGGGATCGGTCATGTCAAACTGATGTAATCAGTTTCTATGAGGAGGTAAGTTCTAGACTTGACAGCAGCGAATCAATGGATGTCGTATATATCTGGACTTCTCCAAAGCATTTGACACTGTACCACATAAAAGGTTAGTATATAAAATGAGAATGCTCGGACCGGGAGAAAACGTCTGTATGTGGGTAAGTAACTGGCTGAGTGATAGAAAACAGAGGGTGGTTATTAACAGTACACACTCAGATTGGGTCACTGTCACTAGTGGGGTACCTCAGGGGTCAGTATTGGGCCCTATTATCTTCAATATATTTATTAATGAACTTGTAGAAGGTTTGCATAGTAAAATATCAATTTTCGCAGATGACACTAAACTGTGTAAAGTAATTAACACTGAAGAGGACAGTATACTACTACAGAGGGATCTGGATAGATTGCAGGCTTGGGCAGATAAGTGGCAGATGAGGTTTAACACTGACAAATGTAAAGTTATGCACATGGGAAGGAATAATGCAAGTCACCCGTACATACTAAATGGTAAAACACTCGGTAACACTGACATGGAAAAGGATCTAGGAATTTTAATAAACAGCAAACTAAGCTACAAAAACCAGTGTCAGGCAGCTGCTACCAAGGCCAATAAGAATGTGTTGCATCAAAAGGGGCATAGATGCCCGCGATGAGAACATAGTCCTACCACTTTACAAATCACTAGTCAGACCACATATGGAGTACTGTGTACAGTTCTGGGCTCCTGTGAACAAGGCAGACATAGCAGAGTTGGAGAGGGTCCAGAGGAGGGCAATTAAAGTAATAACTGGAATGGGGCAACTGCAGTACCCTGAAAGATTATCAAAATTAGGGTTATTCACTTTCGAAAAAAAGATGACTGAGTTGAGATCTAATTACTATGTATAAATATATCAGGGGTCAGTACAGAGATCTATCCCATCATCTATTTATCCCCAGGACTGTAACTGTGACAAGGGGACATCCTCTGCGTCTGGAGGAAAGAAGGTTTGTACACAAACATAGAAGAGGATTCTTTACGGTAAGAGCAGTGAGACTATGGAACTCTCTGCCTTAGGAGGTGGTGATGGTGAGTACAATAAAGGAATTCAAGAGGGGCCTGGATGTATTTCTGGAGCGTAATAATATTACAGGCTTTAGCTACTAGAGAGGGGTCGTTGATCCAGGGAGTTATTCTGATTGCCTGATTGGAGTCGGGAAGGAATTTTTTATTCCCCTAAAGTGAGGAAAATTGTATTTTTTTATTTTTTTTCCTTCCTCTGAGTCAACTTGCAGGATGACAGGTCGAACTGGATGGACAAATGTATTTTTTCGGCCTTATGTACTATGTTACTATGTTACAAACAATGTAGACTTAAAAGCATTACTGCTGGTAAAAACAGGAGGAGGGGCCAGTCTAACTCTTATGTAAAGTTAAGCATGTATACAGATACATATTGAAACTTCATGTACAATGTAAAAAGGATAAAAGCCATACATTTTAAAAGTGTAGCATTATTAACTCCTTAACCACCTCAGCTCCCCTAGCTTAAACCTCCTTAATAACCAGACCACTTTTTACAATTCTGCACTACACTACTTTCACGGTTTATTGCTCGGTCATACAACTTACCACCCAAATGAATTTTACCTCTTTTTCTTCTCACTAATAGAGCTTTTATTTGGTAGTATTTCATTGCTGCTGACATTTTTAAATTTTTTGTTATTAATCGAAAAAAAGACATTTTTCACTTTCAGTTGTAAAATTTTTCAAATAAAACTACATTTCTATATAAAGTTTTCCCTAAATTTTTTGTTCTACATGTCTTTGATAAAAAAAAATGCAATAAGTGTATATTTATTGGTTCGCGCAAAAGTTATAGCGTTTACAAACTATGGTACAAAAATGTGAATTTCCGCATTTTGAAGCAGCTCTGACTTTCTTAGCACCTGTCATGTTTCCTGAGGTTCTACAATGCCCAAACAGTAGAAACACCCCACAAATGACTCCATTTCGGAAAGTAGACACCCTAAGGTATTCGCTGATGGGCATAGTGAGTTAATGGAAGTTTTTATTTTTTGTCACAAGTTAGCGGAAAATAATTATTCATTTTTATTGAATCCACTATCCACTAACTTGTGACATTATTTTTTTTTTTACATGAACTAACCATACCCCTCACGGAATACCTTGGGGTGTTTTCTTTCCAAAATGGGGTCACATGTGGGGTATTTATACTGCCCTGGCATTTTAGGGGCCCTAAAGCGTGAGAAGTAGTTTGGAATCCAAATGCGTAAAAATATCTCTAAAAGACAACTTTTCCCATTTTTTTATACAAAGTTGCCATTTGACAGAGATATTTCTCTCACCCAGCATGGGTATATGTAAAAATACACCCCAAAACACATTGCCCTACTTCTCCTGAGTACGGCGATACCACATGTGTGACACTTTTTTACAGCCTAGGTGCGCAAAGGGGCCCAAATTCCAATGAGTATCTTTTAGGAGGGCATTTTAGGCATTTGGATCCTCACGCTTTAGGGCCCCTTAAAATGCCAGGGCAGTATAAATACCCCACAAGTGACCCCATTTTGGAAAGAAGACACCCCAAGGTATTCCGTGAGGGGCAAAGTGAGTTCCTAGAATGTGTTTTTTTTTTTGTGCAAGTTAGCGGAAAATGGTTTTTTTTTTTCTTACAAAGTCTCATATTCCACTAACTTGTGACAAAAAATTTAATTTTACATGAACTAACCATACCCCTCACGGAATACCTTGGGGTGTTTTCTTTCCAAAATGGGGTCACATGTGGGGTATTTATACTGCCCTGGCATTTTAAGGGCCCTAAAGCGTGAGAAGTAGTTTGGAATCCAAATGCGTAAAAATGCCCTGTAAAATCCTGAAAGTACTCATTGGAATTTGGGCCCCTTTGCGCATCTTGGCTGCAGAAAAGTGTCACACCTGTGGTATCGCCGTACTCAGGAGAAGTAGAGCAATAATGTGTTTTGGGGTGTATTTTTACATATACCCATGCTGGGTGAGAGAAATATCTCTCTAAAAGACTACTTTTCCCATTTTTATATACAAAGTTGTCATTTGACAGAGATATTTATCTCATCCGGCATGGGTATATGTAAAAATACACGCCAAAACACATTGCCCAACTTCTCCTGAGTGCGGCGATACCACATGTGTGACACTTTTTTGCAGCCTAGGTGCGCAAGGGGCCCAAATTCCAATGATGGCCCCTAAAATGCCAGGGCAGTATAAATACCTCACATGTGACCCCATTTTGGAAAGAAGACACCCCAAGGTATACCGTAAGGGGCATGGCGAGTTCATAGAAGATTTTTTTTGCACAAGTTAGCGGAAAAATATTTTTTTAGTTTTTTCTCACAAAGTCTCCCTTTCCGCTAACTTGGGACAAAAAGTTCAATCTTTCATAGACTCAAATTGCCCCTCAGCGAATACCTTGGGGTGTCTACTTTCCGAAATGGGGTAATTTGTGGGGTATTTATACTGCCCTGGCATTTTAGGGGCCCTAAAGCGTGAGAAGAAGTCTGGAATATAAATGTCTAAAAAATGTTACGCATTCCGATTCCGTGAGGGGTATGGTGAGTTCATGTGAGATTTTATATTTTGTCACAAGTTAGTGGAATATGAGACTTTGTAAGAAAAAAATAATAATAATTCCGCTAACTTGTGCCAAAAAAAATAAATCTATGAACTCACCATGCCCCTCAAAAGTGATCTTTATAGCGCCGCAGCGATTTTACAGTGTTTTTGCAGTGATCAGAAAAAGAAAAATTCTGTCACTAGGGTGGGGCGGACTGAACGCAAGTGTGCGCACAAGCTCAGGCCTGACTGGAGCGAACACTGCGTTTTTTGTAGAGCCTTTAGAACATGTCCTATTCAAGGACAAGAAAAGGCATTTTCTATATAGTTCTGGTAATGTGCGGATCCGCAAAATGCGGAAAGCACATTGCCGGTGTCCGTGTTTTGCGGATCCGCAGTGTCTGTTTTTTGCAGATCCGCGAATCCTTGAATCCGCAAAACACATACGGACGTCTGAATGGAGCCTTACAGGGGGATGATCAATGACAGGGGGGTGATCAGGGAGTCTATATGGGGTGATCACCCCCCTGTCATTCATCACCCCCCCTGTAAGGCTCCATTCAGACGTCCGTATGTGTTTTGCGGATCCGTCTGAATGGAGCCTTACAGGGGGGTGATCAATGACAGGCGGGTGATCAGGGAGTCTATATGGGGTGATCACCCCCCTGTCATTGATAACCCCCCTGTAAGGCTCCATTCAGACGTCCGTATGTGTTTTGCTGATCCGCAAAACACATACGGACGTCTGAATGGAGCCTTACAGGGGGGTTATCAATGACAGGGGGGTGATCAGGGAGAAACTGATAAGGTATTCAAAACTGAATTTACGAACTTTGTTAACCCTTTAGGTGTTGCAGAAGAGTTATTGGCAAATGGGGATGGAATTTGAGAATTAGAATTTTTTGGGCAAATTTAAAATTTTAATCCATTTTTTCCAGTAACAAATCAAGGATTAACAGCCAAACAAAATGCTATATTTATTGCCCTGATTCTGTAGTTTGCAGAAACACCCCATATGTGGCCGTAAACTACTATACGGGCACACAGTAGGGCGTAGAGGGAAAGGTGCGCCGTATGGTTTTTGGAAGGCCGATTTTTCTTGACTGGTTTATTTACACCATGTCGCATTTGAAGCCCCCTGATGCACCCCTAGAGTAGAAACTCCATAAAAGTAACAACATCTAAGAAACTACACCCCTTTAGGCATTCAAAACTGATTTTACAAACTTTTTTAACCCTTTAGGTGTTGCACAAGAGTTATTGGCAAATAGAGATGGAAAATTTGCCCCAAAATTTTAATTCTCAAATTTCATTTTAATCAATTTTTTCCAGTAACAAAGCAAGGGTTAACAGCCAAACAAAATGGTATATTTATTGCCCCGATTCTGTAGTTTGCAGGAACACGCCATATGTGGCCGTAAACTACTGTTCGGGCATATGGTAGGGCGTAGAGGGAAAGGTGCGCCGTATGGTTTTTGAAAGGCAGATTTTGCTGGACTGGTTTATTTACACCATGTCCCATCTGAAGCCCCCCCCCCCCGATGCACCCCTAGAGTAGAAACTCCATAAAAGTTACCCCATTTTGGAAACTACGGGATAAGGTGGCTGTCACGGTCTGGAGTCAGGCTCGGAGGCCAGTAGCTATAGCAGCGGAGCAGATATTCACACTGGTCACCCTGGCTGATGACACGGGTTCACCTGAGGTGCGGGGTCTAAGTACTAACCGGTATTCGCCAGAGCTCCTGATGGTGGAGATGGACTTTGCTGCGTGTTAGTACCAGGTCGCGGTCCTCAAGATAGCCCCAGCAGGAGGTGAGCAAGCCGAGGTCCAGTAGCAGATATAGCAGACAGGGATCAAGCAGAAGCGTGGTTGAATAACAAGCCAAAGTCGGTAACAAATAGTGCAGGTTGGGATTAAGCAGGAGCGTAGTCGAGGAACAAGCCAAAAGTCAGTAACGGATGGTAGCAGAGATACGGTCGGCAGCAGTATAGACAAGAGCAAGATATTGGCTGGTAAAGGCACAATAATCTGGCAACCAGGAAGTGCAGAGACATGGCTTAAATCAGGAAGTCATGGGAGGAGCAAGGGGTTCAAGGTTCAAGGCAAACAAGATTCAAGACAAGATCATTCAAGGAATAGTCTAAGGAACTGTCCAGCACTTCAGGTGGCTCAGCAAGTAGAGGCACCGCCAGACACAGCAAAGGTCCCAGGTTCAAGTCCAGATCCTAACAGTGGCAGTTGTGTTGGGACTATTTTTAGGGTACATATTATTTTTAGTTTATCTATATTACATTTTTGTGAGGCAAGGTTACCAGAAATAGAAATTCAGAAATTTCATCTTCATTTGCCGATAACTCTTGTGGAACACCTAAAGGGTTAACGACGTTTGTAAAATTAGTTTTGGATCACCTAAAGGGTTAACGACGTTTGTAAAATTAGTTTTGGATACCTTGAGGGGTGTAGTTTTTTCGATGGGATCGCTTTCATGGAGTTTTTACTCTAGGGGTGCATCAGGGGGGCTTCAAATGGGACATGGTGCCAAAAAAAAAGGCCATTAAAATCTGCCTTCCAGAAACCATACGGCGTTCCTTTCTTTCTGCGCCCTGCCGTTTGGTCACACAGCAGTTTACGACCACATATGGGGTGTTTCTGTAAACTGCGGTATGAGGGTAATAAATATAAAGTTTTGTTTGGCTGTTAACCCTTGCTTTGTTAGTGGAATAAAACGGATTAACATGGAAAATTTTACAAAAAATAGCTTTTTTTGTACCGTTTTTATTTTTTACCGTGTTCATCTGAGGGGTTAGGGGGGTATTTTTACTGAGCAGATTCTTACAGACGCTGCGATACCTAATATGTCAACTTTTTATTTATTTATTTATGTTTTACACTATATTACCTTTTTATAAAGAAAAAAACCAAATTTTTGTATCTCCATAATCTAAGTGTCATTTTTAATTTTTTTTTAGCCGATTATCTTATGTAGGGGCTCATTTTTTTTAGGGGCTCATTTTTTGCTGGATGAGAGGACGTTTTTTTGGCGCTGTTTTGGGGGGCATATGACTTTTTGATTGCTTCCTATTACAATTTTTGTGATGTAAGGTGACAAATAAGTCAACTTTTTTATTTATTTTAGTTTTACTAAATAATATTTTTTAAAACATTTTTGTTTTGTTTTAGTGTCTCAAGTCTGAGAACCAGTTTTTCATCCGATTGTCAGTGGCTAAATTGGGATATAAATTTTGTACTCCATGGAAGTGTGGTACTCCCTGAAGCAACCGTCAATGCAGAGGCCCGGATGATCGGGGCACGTGTCACACTGAGTAGTGGTGTCCTTCCGTATCCCCCTCCTGCGACACACTGTGCACTTTTTTGGGGTCCGTCCCTTCTTTCCAGTAAGAGGGACCACACCTGGAAAGTGTTGGCCAGGGACGATCCGGGCACCTCCAGTTCCCGAGGTACTCCAGCCTGCTCTTTCCCGGTCCGAAAAGATCAGGGCCTTGAGGACTGCCTCATAGAACTGAAGGAATGTCCCTGTGTTGCCAGCGCTCCGGGACAGCACAAAAGAGTTGTACAAGGCACCCTGCACCATGTAGACCGCAACTTTTTTGTACCATGCCTGGGATTTGCGTATGGCGTTATATGGCTTGAGGTCTTGATCAGAAAGATCAACTCCTCCCATATACCGATTGTAGTCGACGATGCAATCGGGCTTGAGGACCGTTGCCGCGGTACCTCGCACAGGGACAGGGGTTATGCCGTTACCATGAATTGTGGACAGTACAAGGACATCCCTCTTGTCCTTATATCTGACCAGCAACAGGTTTTCACTGGTAAGGGCACGGGTCTCACCCCTGGGGATAGGTACCTGGAGGGGGTGGGCAGGGAGGCCGCGTTGATTTTTCCGCACGGTCCCACAAGCGGACGTGGATCTGGCGTTGAGGGACTGGAACAAGGGGATACTAGTATAAAAGTTATCCATGTACAGGTGGTAACCCTTATCTAGCAGTGGATGCATAAGGTCCCACTCAAGTTTCCCGCTAACACCCAGAGTGGGGGGACATTCTGGGGGTTGAATACGAGAATCTCGCCCCTCGTACACACGAAACTTGTAAGTGTACCCTGAGGTACTCTCACAAATTTTGTACAGCTTCACACCATACCTCGCCCACTTTGAGGGAACATACTGGCGGAAAATGAGTCTCCCCTTGAACGCAATGAGAGACTCATCAACCGCGACCTCCCTTCCAGGTACAAATTTGGCCCCAAAGTGATCGATGACCGGCCTGATTTTGTACAGGTGGTCATAGGCAGGATCACCTTGGGGGGGGGACATGCTGCATTATCTGAATAATGCAGGCATTTCCGGATGGCCTCAAACCGAGTACGTGTCATGGCCGTACTGTAAAGTGGGGTCTGGTAGAGGATGTCCCCACTCCAGTAATGCCTGACACTAGGTTTCTTGACTAGGCCCATGTGCAGCACGAGGCCCCAAAATGTCCTCATCTCGGCTGCACTGACCGGGGTCCAGCCACCGGGCCTAGCCAAAAAGGAGCCCGGGTGTTGAGCAGCAAACTGTTGGGCGTTCAGGTTTGTTTGCTCCACCATTAGATTTACCAGTTGGTCACTGAAAAAAAGACTAAAAAAGTCATATTCAGTGAAGCCCACGGTGGAAATTTGGATTCCTGGTTGGCCTACAAAATCAGGAATCACAGGCTCAAATCGCTCTGGGGTACACCAGACAAGTTCACCGGTAGGGGGCTCCGGTGGATTTAACTGGTGGGCTGGAAAACTAGTTTGAGCCCCAGAGCTGCTCATACTAGGGTGGGCCACAGGGTCCCTAGAATGGCGGTCATCTTGCTCTGCCGCTTTGGGGGCTCATCATCATGGCTAGATGATGAGGAGGACGCGAATGACAACAGGAAAGTGGGGCCTTCCTTTTTCTCACTAAGACTCTCGGACTCAGATCTCATTGGCCCCAGGTGCCTTCTCAATGATGGCCAATTATCGGAAATATGTAAGAGGCAGCCCTGATCATCCAGCAACATTTCCAACACATATATATATAGCAGACTGTCATGTTTCCCTCCAGCCACCAGAGGCCACTGTGGCTGAGTAGGACAGTGAGAGGAGTTGTTTCCAGAGGACAAGGAGTTAAGTGTTTTTCCCGGGCTGAGCAGAGAGCCTGGGCTGAAGGTGTCTGAGTACACAGGAAGAAGGACGCTGTGCACTGAGAGGGAGATCCACAGGGAAGATTAGAGCGATTTCTCCCTGCCTGCTGTGACACAGTATCTGTGTGCTGTCTGCTGTAGTGTGAGGCACTTACCAGAGGAACTGTGAGTGAATTCCAGGCCCTGCCTGATTACACGTCCAGAGCTGCTGATTATCTCTAACCAGAGTTACAGAGACTACAAAGAGAGGCCAGAGCTGAGCCACGCTGAAGCAAGCAAGCAAGCAAGCAAGCAACCAGATCGGGACCCAGACTGTATCTGCCTGCATGTGCCGGACACCGAACTGTGAGTGCACTGATGCTAACCTGAGCTAGGACATAGTGGAATAGGATTTAGTTTAGTGCACCGTAGAGGTGCACCCCGGGTAGCGGGGACAGATAGGACTACCTAGAAGAGAGTAGCCTGCTATTGTCTGTACTTGTGTTTGTGATTCATTTGTGTTCTTTATGCAAATTTCCATTATCTGTATTGTGAATTCTCAAGCTGTTCATATTGTAAATCTACTTCTCCGGCAGTTAGAGTTCTCTTTAAATAAAGCCGGTTTCTACTTCAGCCTCCTTGTCTGCTGCACTGTACTTGAGTCCTGCTCTACGGTCTCTTCCTCTGCTGACCGTTACAAGTGGCGCTGCGAGCAGGGTACAGTCACAGAGATGGAGGCGGCTGAAGGCAATGTGCATGATGTTAATGTGAGTACCTCAGGCAATGGTGGAACCCTTGCAAGGGCCCTTCCTATTGGCACGTTGTTCAACTTGCTACCCAAATTTGATGGCCAGAACATGACACTGTCAGACTGGGTGACAAGGTTACAGAGTGCTGTTAGGATTTACAATGTCAGCCCAGAACTACAAGTAGAAATTGCTTTGGCCGCTCTCGAGGGTGAGGCCCGAAGAAATGTTCTCCTACAACCAGAAGCCACGCGCAATACATTGCAAGAGATGGTGAGATTCCTGGAAGAAATATATGGGGAAACAGCCAGTGCAGGGCACCTCCGGGCGAAGTTTTTTTACCGGATTCAACGGGAAGACGAAGGTGTCTCTCAGTACGCTATAGCCCTACAGGAAGTGTTGGCCGAGGTACAAAAAAAAGAGGCAGATGGGGTTACTGGCATGGGACCCATAGACCGGATACTGCGGGAACAATTTATTCTGGGGCTCTACAGCAATCCCCTGAAACAGGCTCTGCGGGAACGAGTCAGAGTAGACCCTACCCTAACCTTTCGACAAATTTTGGCAGAGGCCGTGACGCGAAACAAAGAAGACGGCTATGCTTCTGGAGTAATACGGACCCAGACCGTTACACCCCCCGGGGTTACAAGAAATGAGGAAGCCCTGGTCAGAGTGGTACAAGACTTGCAGAGCTCCCTGAGTGCCATGCACGAAAAGTTGACACACCTGGAGAAACGGATAGAGTCGCGCCATACTACTGAGGCTGCCTATCCAGCCCGACAACAAACCTATCAGGCGACTCCGTGGGTTCCTACACCCGAATGCCCTTATGCTAGTTTACCATACCATCAAGCCCCTCATTACCCTTCAGTGGGGCCATCCAGCCAAGCTCTGAGGGCACCTCCCACTCGCAGGCTAAAAGTGGGCCGTCAAGGGGCACAGTGTTGGCGGTGTGGAGATCTAGGACATTTCGCCAGAGAGTGTCGGAATAATCCAGCTGGACGCCAAGAGCCGCCGTTAAACTACCGACCCCTGCAGTAGTGGGGCGTACTGCAGGGGAGGTGGAGAGCCAAGTTACCCAGCAAAGCTCCGAACACCTGGTCGCAGGGTGCCCCACTATACGAGCTGAGTTCGAAGGTGTTCCTGTCGACTGCTTAGTGGATACTGGGTCTCAGGTGACAACTATGCCCGAGTCATTCTTCTACCGTTACTTTCAAGCGCTGGCCAAGCCAGAACGAGAGACACTGGTCCGGGTTACAGCGGCTAACCAACAACAGATTCCTGTCACAGGGGTCGTGTGGATGAATGTACGGCTGTGTGGACAGGAAGTGGGGCGGAAAGTTATCTTGTTGGTCCCCGAAACGTTCAAAGAAGATGTGCCGGTGATAATGGGCATGAATATCCTGCGAGAATTGGATCAGATCATGTTCACCAAACGGGGGCCGGGTTACTGGAAACAAGCCACCCCGCACAAACCTACCCAGAAAGCATTTCAACGGCTAATCAGTTTTTGTGGAACACAGAAAAGTGTACCAGCACACCAGGCGGTGGGAACGATCCGAGCGCCAGGAAAGGCTACCTTCACCCTTCCCCCTGGTCGGGAGACCGTGCTGACGTTACCCGTGGGAACTTTCCGTAATCTTGAAGGCATGGAGGTGTTCGTTGAACCAACAGGCCTAGGAGAGCTGGGTCAGGACATCCTGGTGGCCCGGACACTGGGAGTGGTCCAGAATGGATGAGTACCCATAAGAGCTGTGAATGTGGGATATCTAGAAGTTCCCTTGACGCCAGGGGTGGAACTGGCTCGTGTGTACCTACATCAGGGAGAAATCCTGAGTCAGAGAGAAGTGACTCTAGCTCCGGTAGGGGATGCTGGTTGGACCCTGGCAGTTACTGCCAGTGCAGAAGAGGCGCCGACCCCAGAATGGAATGGGGGAACCATCTTGGATCAAATGGAGATAGATGTTAAGGCTCTCAGTTTAGACCAACAGCGAGCAGTTGAAACCATGCTGTGGGAGAATCAGGCTGCGTTTGCCCGCCACGCCGATGACTTTGGCTGCACGAATGCTATCACACATGAGATACCGACGGGGGACACTCCACCAATTCGGGAGAGATATCGACAGATTCCGCCCAAGTTGTACCAGGAAGTGAAGACGCTATTGAAACAGATGATAGATTCCGGAGTGGTGCGGGGAAGCCAGAGCCCTTGGGCAGCCCCAGTGGTGCTTGTCAAGAAGAAGGACGGCACTATTCGATTTTGTGTGGATTACCGGCGGTTGAATGCTTGCACTGCGCGAGACTCATATCCTCTGCCACGCATCGAGGAGTCTCTGACGGCTCTAGGACGAGCCAAATACTTCTCCACCCTGGATCTAGCAAGTGGGTACTGGCAAGTACCAGTGGCTGAGCAGGACAAGGCAAAGACAGCATTCATACTCCCCATGGGGTTATTTGAATTCAACAGGATGCCATTCGGACTGACTAATGCCCCTGGAACCTTCCAGCGGCTGATGGAGAGATGCCTGGGAGACCTGAATTTTGAAGCCACTCTGATATACCTAGACGATATCATCGTATACTCTGCTACTTTTCAAGAACACTTGAATCGGCTAGGGCAGGTACTCGAGCGACTGCGATCCCATGGCCTGAAGGTAAAGCCAAAGAAGTGTCATCTCTTCAAGAGGGAGATCGAGTACCTGGGCCATAGGGTGTCCCAAGACGGAGTGCTACCGTCCCAAGACAAAGTGGCTGCAATACGACAATGGCTAGTGCCGAGAACACTGCGTGAGTTGAAGGCCTTCCTGGGACTGACTGGGTACTACCGGCGGTTCATCAAAGACTACGCAAAAATAGCGGGCCCTCTGAATGAGTTGTTGAGAGGAACGGCTGGGCAACCCAAGGGCCAAAGTATCCCCTGGGGACAGAAACAGGAAGAGGCCTTCCAGGCCCTGAAAGAAGCCCTGACATCGGCCCCCATCTTGGCTTATGCCGATTTTGATAAACCATTCATCTTAGCTACTGATGGCAGCCTCTACGGACTTGGGGCAGTCCTGTCGCAGGTACAGGATGGACATGAGAGAGTGATCGCTTATGCCAGTAGATCCTTGCGAGATACGGAGCGAAACCCCCATAACTACAGTTCCTTCCGGCTGGAACTCCTTGCCCTGGTGTGGGCTATGACGGAGAAATTTGCAGGATATCTGACAGGAGCTAAGATCTTCGTACGGACGGATAACAATCCCCTGGCCCATCTGGGTACGGCCAAGTTGGGAGCCCTGGAGCAACGCTGGGCGGCTCGCCTCGCAAAGTATGACTTCTCAATTCGCTACCGCTCCGCTACAGAGAACACTAATGCTGATGGTCTCTCGAGGGTTACTTTTGAAACTCCAGTAGGGGATATGGATGAACAAAAGGAAGAAGATGAAACTCCTGACTTCCGCAAGTTCGCTCCCCCAACAGTCGCGGCCCAGACAAGTGGGGAGGCCCGTAAGCTACCCAAAGCATTGGGGAGAACTAATGAAGAATGGGGCAGATTGCAAGATGAAGACATTGGACTGCAGCAAATGAAAAGCTGGGTAACCCAGTGCAGGAAACCCAACAAAGAAGAAAGGACTGATCTGGATGCCGAGATGAAGTCCGTTCTACATCAATGGGACAGACTGGAAGTGCATGGAGCTGTTTTGTTCCGCAAGTGGCAACAGCCTGCCGACCTAGAGGCGAGGTGGCAGGTAGTGATACCCAGAAGAATGGCACGGGAGATAGCCAAAGAGGCTCATGAGTTTGGAGCTCACTTCGGGCCAGTCAAGACATACCAGTGGCTGCAGCGTTATGTGTATTGTCCGCGACTGGAGGCCACAGTTGAAGAAGTTTGCCGACAGTGTCGAGTGTGTGAACTCACGAAGAGTACAGAACAGAGAGCACCCCTACAGTCCATCCAGACCACAGAACCGCTGGAAGTGTTGATGATAGACTATCTTCTTGTGGGACAATCGTCAAGAGGTCCACAGTATTGCCTGGTCATGATCGACCACTTCTCCAAGTTTGCAGTAGTCACCCCAACTCGGGACCAGACGGCCGAGTCCGCTGCACGAGCCATTTGTCAAGACTTCATTCGGGTCTATGGGTGTCCAAAGCGGATCCATTCAGATCAAGGGGCGTGCTTTCAAGGAAAAGTGATGGAAGAGCTACATCGACTGTACGGCATTGAAAAATCCAGGACAACTCCTTATCATCCCCAAGGAAACGGAGCCTGTGAGCGCTTTAACCGCACATTGCTGCAAATGCTGAGGACGCTAGAGGAAGACAAGAGGGCACACTGGCCTGACTACCTGCCAGAATTAGTCTGGGCTTACAATAATCGTGTCCACACCACCACCGGTTACACCCCATACATGTTACTGTTCGGTAGGGCTGGTCGAGAGATCGTGGAATTAAACCTAGAACAGCCAGAAGACCTAATAGAGCGATCAACCACCTCATGGGTGAAAGAACACCGTCGGCGTCTCCAGACCATTCGCCGGTTGGCAGGTCAGCGGTTACAGGAGAGAGCTCATACAGACCGTCCTCCAGTTCAGGAGGTTCCATTGCAGCCTGGGGATCGGGTACTGGTACGAGAGAAACGTCCCAGAGGCAAGTTGAGTGAGCGTTGGGAAGTACAGCCGTATAAAGTGATCAAGAGAGTGTACCCTAATGGTCCGGTCTACGAAGTGCAGGTTGAGAATGAGGAATTTGCTTCACGGACTCTACATAGGAATATGTTACGGCCATGCCGGTCCAAAGATCCCGCACCTGTTCAGAGGACACCTCCTCCTGCCCCATACTCAGAACTTGTTATCTCTGATGGAGATTATGGTGAAGACTGGTGGACTGCTCCCAACACTGAAGAAGCCTCCCAGGTTACAGGTGATGAAGGCACTGTCACAGAACCATTGCCAGCCCGTAATGGAGAGGGGCCCTCGGACACACCCGAACCTCCTATTGTGGTGGATGAATCCAGACTGGCAGTTCCTAGTGGAGAGAGTCAGGTCGTAACAGATAGCCAGGACCTCCGGAGATCCAGTAGGCTTACTGCAGGGGTTCCACCAAACAGGTACGCTGCTGATGAGTTCATTTGGTCCACCTGTATGTATTGTGGACAATGTTGTACTGCTGTATAAAAAGTTACATTAACCATTATTTCTATGGACTATATAGCAAGGCCGAGGACGGCCACCTTTAAGTGGGGAGGCATGTAAGAGGCAGCCCTGATCATCCAGCAACATTTCCAACACATATATATATAGCAGACTGTCATGTTTCCCTCCAGCCACCAGAGGCCACTGTGGCTGAGTAGGACAGTGAGAGGAGTTGTTTCCAGAGGACAAGGAGTTAAGTGTTTTTCCCGGGCTGAGCAGAGAGCCTGGGCTGAAGGTGTCTGAGTACACAGGAAGAAGGACGCTGTGCACTGAGAGGGAGATCCACAGGGAAGATTAGAGCGATTTCTCCCTGCCTGCTGTGACACAGTATCTGTGTGCTGTCTGCTGTAGTGTGAGGCACTTACCAGAGGAACTGTGAGTGAATTCCAGGCCCTGCCTGATTACACGTCCAGAGCTGCTGATTATCTCTAACCAGAGTTACAGAGACTACAAAGAGAGGCCAGAGCTGAGCCACGCTGAAGCAAGCAAGCAAGCAAGCAAGCAACCAGATCGGGACCCAGACTGTATCTGCCTGCATGTGCCGGACACCGAACTGTGAGTGCACTGATGCTAACCGGAGCTAGGACATAGTGGAATAGGATTTAGTTTAGTGCACCGTAGAGGTGCACCCCGGGTAGCGGGGACAGATAGGACTACCTAGAAGAGAGTAGCCTGCTATTGTCTGTACTTGTGTTTGTGATTCATTTGTGTTCTTTATGCAAATTTCCATTATCTGTATTGTGAATTCTCAAGCTGTTCATATTGTAAATCTGCTTCTCCGGCAGTTAGAGTTCTCTTTTAATAAAGCCGGTTTCTACTTCAGCCTCCTTGTCTGCTGCACTGTACTTGAGTCCTGCTCTACGGTCTCTTCCTCTGCTGACCGTTACAAATACATAGGAAGTACCGGTACGCCCTGTGTCCTTAAAGGGACACTGACAGGCCCAATAAGCATATTTAAGATGAGACGGAGGCCGATGCCCATAGGATTGTATTGGGCATGCGCCGGATCTTGTGAAGTCGGGGACAGTAGTAGCCGCCCAGTGAAGTGAATATTGATGAGCTGGGCGGCGCTTCAAAACGGCAGTTGGGGCGAGGCTGGCTGGGCGCAAGTGGAGATGAAACGCCGCCCCTTGGGCAGATTGAAGACGCTTCGAGCAGGTTATAAAACTTCAGTTTACTATATTTATAAGGTGAACAGGGGGGATACTTAGAAGATTTTAATACACTTTAGAAGACCTGTACTGTGATATATATACCTAAATATGCTTATTGGGCCTGTCAGTCCCTTTAAGTACCAGGACATAAGAGGTTAAAAATAGATTTTTTTTTTACAATTGTTTATTTTGGAGTTAGTACCATAAAAAGAAATCCACCCTAAGACTATATAAGAAAAAACAATTATCTTAAAAATAGAGTACTTATCTACTAAAATAATGAAATGGTATTAAACCGTTACTCACTTGAAAAAGGCTATCCCTATAATGCATTACTAAAGCTGGCCACAAGAGGTCAGTATATTACCTAAAATAGAAAAGAGGGATTTCGATTAAAGGGGTTGTCCAGGTTCAGAGCTGAACCTGGACATCCCTCCATTTTCACCCCGGCAGCCCCCCTGACATGAGCATCGGAGCAGTTCATGCTCCGATGCTCTCCTTTGCCCTGTGCTAAATCGCGCAGGGCAAAGGCATTTTTCTGAGTTCCGGTGACGAACCGGGCTCACCATGGGGCTGACAGGCAGCCCGGTGACGTCATCGGCACTGATGGGAGGGATTTGGCTCTGCCCTAGCCAGTAAAACGGCTAGGGCAGAGCTAAAGCCCGCCCCTCAGAGCCGGTGACGTCACCGAACACACTGCTGGGCGGAAGTTACCGCCCGGCAGTGTGTTATTGAAAACACAAGAGCCTGTGCCCTGCGCGATCTAGCGCAGGGCACGGGAGCGCATCGGAGCATGAGATGCTCCGATGCCAGGCTCAGGAGGGCTGCCGGGGTGAAAATAAGGGTATGTCCGGGTTCAGCTCTGAACCCGGACAACCCCTTTAAGGCTACTTTCACACTCGCTTCCATTACTGATAATACAACCCTCTGCATCCATTCAGAACGGATCAGTTTGTATTATATTTAACATAGAAAAGACGGATCTGTCTTGAACACCATTGAAAGTCAATGGCTAGATGATGAGGAGGACGCGGATGAACACCATTGAAAGTCAATAGAGGACGGATCAGTTTTCTATTGTGCCAGATTGTGTCAAAGAAAACGGATCCGTCCCCATTGACTTACATTGTGTGTCAGGACGGATCCGTTTGGCTCAGTTTTGTCAGACGGACACCAAAACGCTGCAAGCAGCATTTTGGTATCCGCCTCCAAAGCGGAATGGAGACAGAACAGAGGCAAACTGATGCAGATCCTTTTCCATTCAGAATGCATTAGGGCAAAACTGATCCGTTTTGGACCGCTTGTGAGAGCCCTGAACGGATCTCAGAAACGGAAAGCCAAACTGCTACTTTCACACTTGCGGCAGAGTGATCCGGCAAGCAGTTCCATCGCCGGAACTGCCTGCCGGATCTGGCAATCTGCATGCAAACAGACAGCATTTGTAGAGGGATCCGGATGCGGATCTGTCTCACAAATGCATTGCAAGAACGGATCCATCTCTCCGTTTGTCATACGGACAAACGGATCTGTTTCAGTTTTTTTTTCCACATTTTTAAAGGTCTGCGCATGTGCAGCCCGGAAAGACGGATCTGGCATTGCAGTATTTTTAATGCCGGATCCGGCACTAATACATTTCAACTGATCCAAAACGTTGTTCAGTGACTGAACTGAAGACGTCCTGATGCATCCTGAACGGATTGCTCTCCATTCAGAATGCATTAGGATAAAACTGATCAGTTATTTTCCGGTATAGAGCCCCTAAGACTGAACTGAATGCCGGAAATGAAAAACGCTGAAAGTACCCTTAGAAAAAGTATATTACAAAAAAAATATGTTAGAGCATAACATAAAAATACAAATATTACAAAGAGGTTTTCCGGGATTTTAATATTGATGACCTATCCTCAGGATAGGTCATCAATATCAGATAGTAGTGATCAAACACCCGCACCCACGTTGATAAACTGTATGAAGGGAAGGCACGCACAGTGCGCATGTGCTGTCTCCCTTTTCTCTTCCTGCTTGCCATAGACAAAGCAGCAGTGAGCAGGAAGAGAGATGCGCGCACCTTCATCAAGGTCATCTCCTCCTCTCTTTGGTATATATAGTGAACAGAGATGGCATCAGCAATCCAGGACTTCCATCCACTGTGCCCGTAATCATCACACCAGAGGCGTTGCTAGCGTCTCAAAAGATCTGGGGCCCAAGCCCCAATGCATATGGCTCAACTAACCCCCCCCCCCCCCCTACACACGCAAACACTAGCAGTGAAGACATGACGGGGATATTGGTTATATACCGCTCGCTCCCCATTTACCTACTACCATCCCAAGCCACCCCCCACCCCGGCCCAGCCCTTACCCCGGGCTCGGCCCACTCCCAATAAAACACTGACACCTGGGTTGGATTAAATTGGCAACAGCAGCCATTTTATTACATAAATACATATAATAAATAACCTTTTAATCCCAAACTGTAACATATTCCTGAATCCCAACGGGGGAGGTCCTGGAAGCCCCAAACAGCATAAGTTTATTACCAGGTTGAGCCGCCTTGCCACCAGCCGTTAAACGCCAGCTCGGAGGCACCCCTGACGGCCCAGCCCCCAAAATTATCCACAACCGACCACCAACTATGGGAGTCCAGCCCCAACCGTGGAGCCCTCCCATCCTCATCCTTTAGAATCTCACCAACTTCAAGGACCTCCCACCGCCACAGCCGCCGTGACAATTGTATACCCCACCGACACCCACCGCACTCGCAATCTTCCTATTCCATACCCGGCATCGGATACTCCTAAAAGGAAAAAAATAAAAGGGCGGGCGGGCGGGAGTTTTCACTGCACCCCAAAATGGTCACCGCTCTCCTCCAGCCCTGGCTACTTAACCCCTCCAGTTCCACCCCCGAAATTAAACTGGCCAATCCGAATCCCCCGGGGCTCGCTAAACCCACCCCCTGTCATGTTAGCCTCCCCCCAGGCTACGCCCCCAGTCCGGCTATTTCTTGACTGGGGTATTGGTTATATACTGCTCGCTCCACATTTACCTACTACCATCCCAATACACCCCCCACCCCGGCCCAGCCCTTACCTCGGGCTCGGCCCACTCCCAATAAAACACTGACACCTGGCTTGGATTAAATTGGCCACAGCAGCCATTTTATTACATAAATACATATAATAAATAACCTTTTAATCCCAAACTGTAACATATTCCTGAATCCCAACAGGGGAGGTCCTGGAAGCCCCAAACAGCATACGTTTACTACCAGGTTGAGCCGCCTTGCCACCAGCCGTTAAACGTCAGCTCGGAGGCACCCCTGACGGCCCAGCCCCCAAAATTATCCACAGCCGACCACCAACTATGGGAGTCCAGCCCCAACCGTGGAGCCCTCCCATCCTCATCCTTTAGAATCTCACCAACTTCAAGGACCTCCTACCGCCACAAACGCACGGGCTTGACCCCTTAAGCCCCTCCACATATGCAGCGCCGTCTCGATCCCATCCTGCAATGCCAAGCACTACATATCCAAACCCACAGCGTTTAAATGTACCCCATCCGCGCGCCAAAACCCCCCAACACCCTGCTCCAGGTCCACATGCCTCACAGCCACCGCCCAATTCCTTGCCATGAACCGGCCAATTGCCCGGTTAACCTTCACCCTTGCCTTGTTCACTCCCTCCACCGAGCACGCCCCCCTCCACACTTTACGGGGAACTATGTCCGACCACACCGTCACAAGGCTCGGAAATAGGGACCACAACCTCAAGAGATCAAACTTGATATCCTTTACCAACTCCCTTAGCGGCCACGCCCCCAAATCATTGCCCCCCACGTGCAGGACCAATACATCCGGGGCCCTATCCAATCTAACAAACCTGTGCACCTCCGCCATTACGCCCCCCCACATCATTCCCCGCCGACCCAGCCATCTTACCACAGCCGTAGACCGCTCAAACCCTAACTGTTGACCATCCGGCCGAACCGCTGCCCGGATGGCTCCCCAAAAAACGTATGAATGGCCTAAGATCCAAACTAAAGCCGGCTCAGAACATGTAATGACAGAAACGAAAACAATAGCAAAACGCATGCTACATGCAAAGTTAACACCCCCGTGCTACAATCTTTCTGGACGGATGTATGAACGAAACCGTACCGATTCCCACCTCCCTATCCGCTTAATCACTTCCTGCCCCAAACCCCACCGAGCTGCCTCCGTCGCCGCCCCAATTCTGAACGAATGACTTGAGTACCCCTCCAAATCCCTACCCAACTGACCCAGGCACCGTCTAAAAACCGCTGTAAACTGAAAGCGCGAAAGGAACGATCCATCCGCGTGCACCAGAAGAGGAGACACAGATCCTCGCCCTTCCGCCCCATACTCCCGCATACACCGGACAGGGCACATCAAACAACCCAAAACCTCGAACAACACAACCCTGCGACCCCTGCCTTCCACATCCGTTTTCGATCTCCTAATGACGAACTCCACCCTATCTGCAAAAAGGTCAACATCGTCCCAAAGCAACCCCCCTCCCCTACTAACCAACAGACTCACCAGCTCCCCCAACCTCAAAGCCCCCAAAAACGCCAGCGCAAAGGCCAACCGGAACCACCGCAACTCCCACAAGGAAACACAAACTTTTTCCAGTTGCTCACCCAACTGCAGGAGCAGGGAAAACGACACAGGCCTGCGACTGTCCTCCACCGCCTGCAAACGCCGCCAACCCTTTAGTGCCCTCACCACCAGGAAGGACTTGGCAACGTCCGGCAACTTCCGCAGCTTGAAACCAAAAGCTAGCCCAGCCATACAGCCAGTCAACCTCGAAGCAGACCACCCGTCCTCCCTACACTGACCTATAAATAACAGCAACGATATCTCCGACTCCTCCTCCCCCATCCCCACTCTAGCCTTCCACTCCTCCCAACACTGCCATGCCCTGTGATATGACACCCACATACCGGGAGCTAATGAGGACTGTATGAGCCCCACTACGTTGTCTCCAGGAGTTCCCATAGGCAGCTCGGGCAGTCCAGCCCGTCCTCCTCCGCTTCTGGAGCCAGCTGGCGAAAACGCTCCCACTGAGAACGAGAAAGAGCATCAGCAATACAGTTGTCAACCCCCGGTACGTGCACCGCCACCACCCACGCATTGATGGTCAAACACTCCAAAACTAATCTCTGTAACAACCGCACTACCAGAGGTGACGAGGCTGACAACCCGTTAATTGCCTGCACCACTCCCAAGTTATCACAGTGGAAACAGACTTTCTTGTTCCTAAATTTCTCCCTCCACAGTAGGACCGCTGCCACTATGGGGAAAAGCTCCAACAGTGCCAAATCCCTCACCCATCCTCTACTTACCCAAACGTCAGGCCACACCCTCGCACACCACTGCCCCGCACAATACGCCCCATAGCCACATCCCCCCGCTGCGTCTGAAAAAAGGTCAAAGTCAAATGCCTTCACAACATCCCCCATAAACATCCCGCCCATTGTACTGACTCAGAAACGATGCCCACACCCGTAAATCCTCCCTCAACTCCCTCCCTAACCGTATGTAATGATGAGGTGCCATTACCCCAGCTGTCGCAGCGCCAACCGCCTGCTAAAAATCCTCCCCATGGGCATTATCCGGCAAGCAAAATTGAGCTTACCCAGGAGCGACTGCAGCTCCCTCAGTTGAAGTTTCGCTAATCGCTGCGCCCTCCCCACTTCCTTTTCCAAATCCTCCAGCTTGTCCCGGGGCAGTCTACATTCCATCCGCTCCGAATCGATCACTATACCCAGGAAGCTCAACTCCGTCGCGGAACCCACCGTCTTTTCCACCGCCAGGGGAACACCAAACGCAGCGAACAGCACCTCCAGTGAATGCAGCAATAAAGAACACACCTTTGAACCCGCGGGGCCAATACACAGAAAATAGTCTAAATAGTGAATGATAGATTCACATCCAGCCGAGTCCCTAACCGCCCACTCTAAAAACGAGCTAAACTTTTCAAAGTACGCGCACGATAGCGAACATCCCATCGGTAAACAACGATCAACGAAGTACCCCCCATCCCAAAAACACCCCAACAAATGCAGGCTATCCAGATGAACCGGCAACAACCGGAAAGCAGCCTCGATGTCTGTTTTCCCCATCAACGCCCCCCTCCCAAACCGTTTTACCCACTGCACTGCCGCGTCAAACGAGGTATAGACCACCGAACATAACGCTGGATCTATACCGTCGTTGACCGGCGATCCCTTTGGGAAGGATAAATGATGAATGAGGCGAAACTTAGTCGCCTCCTTCTTCAGAACCACCCCCAGAGGCGACAGGCGCAAATTCTCCATCGGGGGCTCCGAAAAAGGCCCATCCATCCTACCCAATCCCACCTCCTTCTCCAGCTTCTCAGCGACTACTCCCGAGTGTTCCCTAGCCGACCGCAAATTCTTTCTGATCAACACCAGCCCCCCCAGAACAAAAGGGATACGAAACCCCCAGAGGAAACCCTCCCGCAACAGTTCCGCGGCCTGTACATCCGGGTACCTAGCGAGGAACGGTTCCATCCTTTCCAGACGAACCGGCATCACCCCCTTTGCTAGCACCTTCACCTCCCCTCTGCCCACCCCCTAAAACACCTTGTGGCTCCATGAGACCCCCCACAGCTAGAGCACTCGTGCTTGAATTTGCACTTAGCCCCGAACTTGCACCCCCCTTCATTGAATAGGAAACACAGTCCCTTAGCTGACGCTGCTGAAAAGGCCGACTGCCCTCCGGCTCCCGACTCCCCCCGAAAGGACTGAGCTCCCGACTCCCCCCGAAAGGACTGGGCCGACCTAACCGACGCCGTCACCTTCAACCACAAAGCTATATCTTTATGGTCCCATCTAATACTCGGGCGCACCGCCTTACGCTGCCTAAATTGTTCATAGTAGCGCAGCCACGTCTGCCGCCCATAAACACGATATGCTTCCCCAATGGAGTCCGAATAGCAAAACAGCGCCGAGCAGCACTCTAGCGCCTTTTCCCCTACTACGCTGGCAAATATGGCAAACGCCTGCAACCAATTAGGGAACGATCGCGGTATTAACCGGTACCGACGCTTCTCCTCCTCCTCCTTTTTACCCTCATCCTTCCCAGCCTTATCCAGGTTAAATTTTTCCAAGGGGAGCAAAGAAAAAATCTCCACGTACTCCCCTCGCCAAATTTTTTCCCTAACTTCTTGCTTCAAATGGGCCCCCAACGGCCCCTCAAAGCAAACGTATACCTCCCCCCTTGCCTTATCATCCAGCCGCACCCTATCCTCCTGCTCCGAACTACCCGCCTGCGTCTGCACTGATGCCGTGGCACTTTGCGGACCGAGCACGGGCTGACCTATCCCCCCTAACCCACCAGAACTGCCTCCCATCCCCCAGGCCGGTAACGGAGACGACCCTCCCGCACCCCAACCAGCCAGCAAACCCGCCAAACCCCCCAGCAATTGCCCTAACCCCCTACCCAAATCCCCTTGGGGCCCCCCTGCTGCCCCCCCAGAAGAACTAGCAATTAACTGCACTAAAGGTCCCCAGAGCGCCTCACCTGGCTGCCTGGGAGCTGTGATCCCATCAGCCGAAGATCCAGACTCCAGACGTTCCTCCCTCTGTGATGACGCTGATGAAAAACGGTCCCCCGACGGTCCCCTGGCCCGACCGGGACCAGAGACGTGACATCCATGATCTTCACTCGACGCCCCGGAAACAGCGGAGCCTGGAGGGTCTTGCTGCAACCTCGCCGAGGGCCTGCTGCTCAGGTCCACAGCCGCCCAGTGGTCCCCACACACTTGCTCACGCTGAGGGGCCTCATCCACAATCCTCTCCTGGACAAGGCCCGCCGTACCTGGTCCTGAACACTGGAGGGCGCTGGTACCAAGCTGTACAGACCTTCCAAGGCCTGCTCGAGGGCTCCGCCTGCTGGCCGGATTCCTCCCACGCCGAGGCCCACAAGCAGAAGCAGTACCTGCGGCCTGCCGGCGTGAAGGGTCCTGGGTAGGGCTCCGTCTGCGGCGCCGAGCCCCAGGGGAGGACAACTGTGGACTGAGGCGCTCCGGCGGCCGGACCCGCCGAGGCCGTGACATAGAAGGCTGAGGGGAAACAGGAGCCTCAGCCGCCCCTCTCAGCAGCTGCTGGACCTGCTCCTGAAGCCAGCCCGGTCCTCTACTCGCCGCCGCCGTCCTTAACTCCGCAATCATGGTGTCCACCTCCATCTCGGTGCACGCGTCAGGTCAGTTTTCACTGCACCCCAAAATGGTCACCACTCTCCTCCAGCCCTGGCTACTTAACCCCTCCAGTTCCACCCCCGAAATTAAACTGGCCAATCCCAATCCCCCGGGGTTCGCTAAACCCACCCCCCCGTCATGTTAGCCTCCCCCCAGGCTACGCCCCCAGTCCGGCTATTTCTTTTTACTGTACTTGCTATACAGCAGCACGTACCTCTCACATCTAGTGCCTCCCAGGTGACATCTCCTCTGATGTAGATCTTCTCTCCCATCATCTTCTCCATTCAGTCCGGACAATTTCTCTCAGCCACCTCGAGTGTGACACACAAACATCTTAGCTTTCTCACTTTTCTGTACCCCCACAAACTATCCTGAAGAAAAATGAGTGCATACAGATAATCTTTCCCATAGTAATACTGCTCCTCATAGTCCCGCCAATAGTAATTCCCTTCTAGAATGCCCTCATTAGTAATAACACTTCCCAAGAGTGCCCCCATTATTAGAAGAGCCCTCCAATATTAATAATGCCCTTACTGAGCCCCCAGTAGAAATAAGGTCCGCCTATTGTTCCCCCAGTGGTAATTAAGCTATCTACAGGCCCCTCAGTAGTAATACGGCCCCCCATAGTGCTCTTAGTAGAAATAAGGTGGATCTATAAGTCCCTCCTATAGAGCCCCCGTAGTAATAAAAATGCCTATAATGTCCTCTGCATTTGAAATGCCTCTACAGTACCCCCGAGTATTTATAATGCCTCCTACTGTTATAATGCTTAACCTGAAGTGCCCCAGTATTTACATTGCCCCCTACCGTTATAATGCCTATATAGTGCCCCCAGTATTTATATCACCCCCTACTGTTATAATGCTCGCCCTGAAGTGCCCCCAGTATTTATATTGACCCTACTGTTATAATGCTCGCCCTGAAGGGTCCCCAGTAGAGTTGAGCGAACACCTGGATGTTCGGGTTCGAGAAGTTCGGCCGAACATCCCGGAAATGTTCGGGTTCGGGATCCGAACCCGATCCGAACTTCGTCCCGAACCCGAACCCCATTGAAGTCAATGGGGACCCGAACTTTTCGGCACTAAAACGGCTGTAAAACAGCCCAGGAAAGGGCTAGAGGGCTGCAAAAGGCAGCAACATGTAGGTAAATCCCCTGCAAACAAATGTGGATAGGGAAATTAATTAAAATAAAAATTAAATAAATAAAAATTAACCAAAATCAATTGGAGAGAGGTTCCATAGCAGAGAATCAGGCTTCCCGTCACCCACCACTGGAACAGTCCATTCTCAGATATTTAGGCCCCGGCACCCAGGCAGAGGAGAGAGGTCCCGTAACAGACAATCTGGCTTCATGTCAGCAGAGAATCAGTCTTCATGTCATAGCAGAGAATCAGGCTTCACGTCACCCACCACTGTAATAGTCCATTTTCATAAATTTAGGCCCAGCACCCAGGCAGAGGAGAGAGGTCCCGTAACAGACAATCTGGCTTCATGTCAGCAGAGAATCAGTCTTCATATCATAGCAGAGAATCTGGCTTCCCGTTACCCACCACTGGAACAGTCCATTCTCAGATATTTAGGCCCCGGCACCCAGGCAGAGGAGAGAGGTCCCGTAACAGACAATCTGGCTTCATGTCAGCAGAGAATCAGTCTTCATATCATAGCAGAGAATCAGGCTTCACGTCAGCCACCACTGCAACAGTCCATTGTCATAAATTCAGGCCCAGCACCCAGGCAGAGGAGAGAGGTCCCGTAACAGACAATCTGGCTTCATGTCAGCAGAGAATCAGTCTGCATGTCATAGCAGAGAATGAGGCTTCACGTCACCCACCACTGCAACAGTCCATTTTCATAAATTTAGGCCCAGCACCCAGGCAGAGGAGAGAGGTCCCGTAACAGAGGATCTGGCTTCATGTCACCAGAGAATCAGTCTGCATGTCATAGCAGAGAATCAGGCTTCACGTCACCCACCACTGCAACAGTCCATTTTCATAAATTTAGGCCCAGCACCCAGGCAGAGGAGAGAGGTCCCGTAACAGAGGATCTGGCTTCATGTCACCAGAGAATCAGTCTGCATGTCATAGCAGAGAATCAGGCTTCACGTCAGCCACCACTGCAACAATCCATTGGCATATATTTAGGCCTAGCACACAGGCAGAGGAGAGAGGTCCCGTAACAGACAATCTGGCTTCATGTCAGCAGAGAATCAGTCTTCATATCATAGCAGAGAATCAGGCTTCACGTCAGCCACCAATGCAACAGTCCATTGTCAGATATTTAGGCCCAGCACCCAGGCAGAGGAGAGAGGTCCCGTAACAGAGGATCTGGCTTCATGTCACCAGAGAATCAGTCTGCATGTCATAGCAGAGAATCAGGCTTCACGTCAGCCACCACTGCAACAATCCATTGGCATATATTTAGGCCTAGCACACAGGCAGAGGAGAGAGGTCCCGTAACAGACAATCTGGCTTCATGTCAGCAGAGAATCAGTCTGCATGTCATAGCAGAGAATGAGGCTTCACGTCACCCACCACTGCAACAGTCCATTTTCATAAATTTAGGCCCAGCACCCAGGCAGAGGAGAGAGGTCCCGTAACAGAGGATCTGGCTTCATGTCACCAGAGAATCAGTCTGCATGTCATAGCAGAGAATCAGGCTTCACGTCACCCACCACTGCAACAGTCCATTTTCATAAATTTAGGCCCAGCACCCAGGCAGAGGAGAGAGGTCCCGTAACAGAGGATCTGGCTTCATGTCACCAGAGAATCAGTCTGCATGTCATAGCAGAGAATCAGGCTTCACGTCAGCCACCACTGCAACAATCCATTGGCATATATTTAGGCCTAGCACACAGGCAGAGGAGAGAGGTCCCGTAACAGACAATCTGGCTTCATGTCAGCAGAGAATCAGTCTTCATATCATAGCAGAGAATCAGGCTTCACGTCAGCCACCAATGCAACAGTCCATTGTCAGATATTTAGGCCCAGCACCCAGGCAGAGGAGAGAGGTCCCGTAACAGAGGATCTGGCTTCATGTCAGCAGAGAATCAGTCTTCATGTCATAGCAGAGAATCAGGCTTCACGTCACCCACCACTGCAACAGTCCATTTTCATAAATTTAGGCCCAGCACCCAGGCAGAGGAGAGAGGTCCCGTAACAGAGGATCTGGCTTCATGTCACCAGAGAATCAGTCTGCATGTCATAGCAGAGAATCAGGCTTCACGTCAGCCACCACTGCAACAATCCATTGGCATATATTTAGGCCTAGCACACAGGCAGAGGAGAGAGGTCCCGTAACAGACAATCTGGCTTCATGTCAGCAGAGAATCAGTCTGCATGTCATAGCAGAGAATGAGGCTTCACGTCACCCACCACTGCAACAGTCCATTTTCATAAATTTAGGCCCAGCACCCAGGCAGAGGAGAGAGGTCCCGTAACAGAGGATCTGGCTTCATGTCACCAGAGAATCAGTCTGCATGTCATAGCAGAGAATCAGGCTTCACGTCACCCACCACTGCAACAGTCCATTTTCATAAATTTAGGCCCAGCACCCAGGCAGAGGAGAGAGGTCCCGTAACAGAGGATCTGGCTTCATGTCACCAGAGAATCAGTCTGCATGTCATAGCAGAGAATCAGGCTTCACGTCAGCCACCACTGCAACAATCCATTGGCATATATTTAGGCCTAGCACACAGGCAGAGGAGAGAGGTCCCGTAACAGACAATCTGGCTTCATGTCAGCAGAGAATCAGTCTTCATATCATAGCAGAGAATCAGGCTTCACGTCAGCCACCAATGCAACAGTCCATTGTCAGATATTTAGGCCCAGCACCCAGGCAGAGGAGAGAGGTCCCGTAACAGAGGATCTGGCTTCATGTCAGCAGAGAATCAGTCTTCATGTCATAGCAGAGAATCAGGCTTCACGTCACCCACCACTGCAACAGTCCATTTTCATAAATTTAGGCCCAGCACCCAGGCAGAGGAGAGAGGTCCCGTAACAGAGGATCTGGCTTCATGTCACCAGAGAATCAGTCTGCATGTCATAGCAGAGAATCAGGCTTCACGTCAGCCACCACTGCAACAATCCATTGGCATATATTTAGGCCTAGCACACAGGCAGAGGAGAGAGGTCCCGTAACAGACAATCTGGCTTCATGTCAGCAGAGAATCAGTCTTCATATCATAGCAGAGAATCAGGCTTCACGTCAGCCACCAATGCAACAGTCCATTGTCAGATATTTAGGCCCAGCACCCAGGCAGAGGAGAGAGGTCCCGTAACAGAGGATCTGGCTTCATGTCAGCAGAGAATCAGTCTTCATGTCATAGCAGAGAATCAGGCTTCACGTCACCCACCACTGCAACAGTCCATTTTCATAAATTTAGGCCCAGCACCCAGGCAGAGGAGAGAGGTCCCGTAACAGAGGATCTGGCTTCATGTCACCAGAGAATCAGTCTGCATGTCATAGCAGAGAATCAGGCTTCACGTCAGCCACCACTGCAACAATCCATTGGCATATATTTAGGTCTAGCACACAGGCAGAGGAGAGAGGTCCCGTAACAGACAATCTGGCTTCATGTCAGCAGAGAATCAGTCTTCATATCATAGCAGAGAATCAGGCTTCACGTCAGCCACCAATGCAACAGTCCATTGTCAGATATTTAGGCCCAGCACCCAGGCAGAGGAGAGAGGTCCCGTAACAGAGGATCTGGCTTCATGTCAGCAGAGAATCAGTCTTCATGTCATAGCAGAGAATCAGGCTTCACGTCACCCACCACTGTAAGAGTCCATTTTCATAAATTTAGGCCCAGCACCCAGGCAGAGGAGAGAGGTCCCGTAACAGACAATCTGGCTTCATGTCAGCAGAGAATCAGTCTTCATATCATAGCAGAGAATCAGGCTTCACGTCACCCACCACTGTAACAGTCCATTTTCATAAATTTAGGCCCAGCACCCAGGCAGAGGAGAGAGGTCCCGTAACAGACAATCTGGCTTCATGTCAGGAGAGAATCAGTCTTCATGTCATAGCAGAGAATCAGGCTTCACGTCACCCACCACTGCAACAGTCCATTTTCATAAATTTAGGCCCAGCACCCAGGCAGAGGAGAGAGGTCCCGTAACAGACAATCTGGCTTCATGTCAGCAGAGAATTAGTCTGCATGTCATAGCAGAGAATCAGGCTTCACGTCAGCCACCAATGCAACAGTCCATTGTCAGATATTTAGGCCCAGCACCCAGGCAGAGGAGAGAGGTCCCGTAACAGAGGATCTGGCTTCATGTCACCAGAGAATCAGTCTGCATGTCATAGCAGAGAATGAGGCTTCACGTCAGCCACCACTGCAACAATCCATTGGCATATATTTAGGCCTAGCACACAGGCAGAGGAGAGGTTCATTCAACTTTGGGTAGCCTTGCAATATAATGGTAAAATGAAAATAAAAATAGGATTGAATGAGGAAGTGCCCTGGAGTCCAATAATATATGGTTATGGGGAGGTAGTTAATGTCTAATCTGGACAAGGGACGGACAGGTCCTGTGGGATCCATGCCTGGTTCATTTTTATGAACGTCAGCTTGTCCACATTGGCTGTAGACAGGCGGCTGCGTTTGTCTGTAATGACGCCCCCTGCCGTGCTGAATACACGTTCAGACAAAACGCTGGCTGCCGGGCAGGCCAGCACCTCCAAGGCATAAAAGGCTAGCTCTGGCCACGTGGACAATTTAGAGACCCAGAAGTTGAATGGGGCCGAACCATCAGTCAGTACGTGGAGGGGTGTGCACACGTACTGTTCCACCATGTTAGTGAAATGTTGCCTCCTGCTAACACGTTGCGTATCAGGTGGTGGTGCAGTTAGCTGTGGCGTGTTGACAAAAGTTTTCCACATCTCTGCCATGCTAACCCTGCCCTCAGAGGAGCTGGCCGTGACACAGCTGCCTTGGCGACCTCTTGCTCCTCCTCTGCCTTGGCCTTGGGCTTCCACTTGTTCCCCTGTGACATTTGGGAATGCTCTCAGTAGCGCGTCTACCAACGTGCGCTTGTACTCGCGCATCTTCCTATCACGCTCCAGTGCAGGAAGTAAGGTGGGCACATTGTCTTTGTAGCGTGGATCCAGCAGGGTGGCAACCCAGTAGTCCGCACAGGTTAAAATGTGGGCAACTCTGCTGTCGTTGCGCAGGCACTGCAGCATGTAGTCGCTCATGTGTGCCAGGCTGCCCAGGGATAAGGACAAGCTGTCCTCTGTGGGAGGCGTATCGTCATCGTCCTGCCTTTCCCCCCAGCCACGCACCAGTGATGGACCCGAGCTGCGTTGGGTGCCACCCCCGCTGTGACCATGCTTCATCCTCATCCTCCTCCACCTCCTCCTCATCCTCGTCCTCCTCGTCCTCCAGTAGTGGGCCCTGGCTGGCCACATTTGTACCTGGCCTCTGCTGTTGCCAAAAACCTCCCTCTGAATCACTTCGAAGAGACTGGCCTGAAAGTGCTAAAAATGACCCCTCTTCCTCCTCCTCCTCCTCCTCCTCCTCCTGGGCCACCTCCTCTTCCATCATCGCCCTAAGTGTTTTCTCAAGGAGACATAGAAGTGGTATTGTAACGCTGATAACGGTGTCATCGCCACTGGCCATGTTGGTGGAGTACTCGAAACAGCGCAACAGGGCACACAGGTCTCGCATGGAGGCCCAGTCATTGGTGGTGAAGTGGTGCTGTTCTGTAGTGCGACTGACCCGTGCGTGCTGCAGCTGAAACTCCACTATGGCCTGCTGCTGCTCGCACAGTCTGTCCAGCATGTGCAAGGTGGAGTTCCACCTGGTGGGCACGTCGCATATGAGGCGGTGAGCGGGAAGGCCGAAGTTACGCTGTAGCGCAGACAGGCGAGCAGCAGCAGGATGTGAACGCCGGAAGCGCGAACAGACGGCCCGCACTTTATGCAGCAGCTCTGACATGTCGGGGTAGTTGTGAATGAACTTCTGCACCACCAAATTCAGCACATGCGCCAAGCAAGGGATGTGCGTCAAATTGGCTAGTCCCAGAGCTGCAACGAGATTTCGCCCATTATCACACACCACCAGGCCGGGCTTGAGGCTCACCGGCAGCAACCACTCGTCGGTCTGTTGTTCTATACCCCGCCACAACTCCTGTGCGGTGTGGGGCCTGTCCCCCAAACATATGAGTTTCAGAATGGCCTGCTGACGTTTACCCCGGGCTGTGCTGAAGTTGGTGGTGAAGGTGTGTGGCTGACTGGATGAGCAGGTGGAAGAAGAGGAGGAGGAAGCCGAGAAGGAGGAGGTGGCAACAGGAGGCAAAGAATGTTGCCCTGCGATCCTTGGCGGCGGAAGGACGTGCGCCAAACAGCTCTCCGCCTGGGGCCCAGCTGCCACTACATTTACCCAGTGTGCAGTTAGGGAGATATAGCGTCCCTGGCCGTGCTTACTGGTCCACGTATCTGTGGTTAGGTGGACCTTGCCACAGATGGCGTTGCGCAGTGCACACTTGATTTTATCGGATACTTGGTTGTGCAGGGAAGGCACGGCTCTCTTGGAGAAGTAGTGCCGGCTGGGAACAACATACTGTGGGACAGCAAGCGACATGAGCTGTTTGAAGCTGTCTGTGTCCACCAGCCTAAATGACAGCATTTCATAGGCCAGTAGTTTAGAAATGCTGGCATTCAGGGCCAGGGATCGAGGGTGGCTAGGTGGGAATTTACGCTTTCTATCAAATGTTTGTGAGATGGAGAGCTGAACGCTGGCGTGTGACATGGTTGAGACGCTTGGTGACGGAGGTGGTGGTGGTGGTGTTGGTGGTACATCCCCTGTTTGCTGGGCGGCAGGTGCCAACGTTCCTCCAGAGGCGGAGGAAGAGGCCGAGGCGGCAGCAGCAGAATAGGCCGAGGCGGCAGCAGCAGAAGAGGTAGCAGGGGGAGCCTGAGTGACTTCCTTGGTTTTAAGGTGTTTACTCCACTGCAGTTCATGCTTTGCATGCAGGTGCCTGGTCATGCAGGTTGTGCTCAGGTTCAGAACGTTAATGCCTCGCTTCAGGCTCTGATGGCACAGCGTGCAAACCACTCGGGTCTTGTCGTCAGCACATTGTTTGAAGAAGTGCCATGCCAGGGAACTCCTTGAAGCTGCCTTTGGGGTGCTCGGTCCCAGATGGCGGCGGTCAGTAGCAGGCGGAGTCTCTTGGCGGCGGGTGTTCTGCTTTTGCCCACTGCTCCCTCTTTTGCTACGCTGTTGGCTCGGTCTCACCACTGCCTCTTCCTCCGAACTGTGAAAGTCAGTGGCACGACCTTCATTCCATGTGGGGTCTAGGACCTCATCGTCCCCTGCATCGTCTTCCACCCAGTCTTGATCCCTGACCTCCTGTTCAGTCTGCACACTGCAGAAAGACGCAGCAGTTGGCACCTGTGTTTCGTCATCATCAGAGACATGCTGAGGTGGTATTCCCATGTCCTCATCATCAGGAAACATAAGTGGTTGTGCGTCAGTGCATTCTATGTCTTTCACCGCTGGGGAAGGGCTAGGTGGATGCCCTTGGGAAACCCTGCCAGCGGAGTCTTCAAACAGCATAAGAGACTGCTGCATAACTTGAGGCTGAGACAGTTTCCCTGGTATGCATGGGGGTGATGTGACAGACTGATGGGGTTGGTTTTCAGGCGCCATCTGTGCGCTTTCTGCAGAAGACTGGGTGGGAGATAATGTGAACGTGCTGGATCCACTGTCGGCCACCCAATTGACTAATGCCTGTACCTGCTCAGGCCTTACCATCCTTAGAACGGCATTGGGCCCCACCATATATCGCTGTAAATTCTGGCGGCTACTGGGACCTGAGGTAGTTGGTACACTAGGACGTGTGGATGTGGCAGAACGGCCACGTCCTCTCCCAGCACCAGAGGGTCCACTAACACCACCACGACCATGTCCACGTCCGCGTCCCTTACTAGATGTTTTTCTCATTGTTATGGTTCACCACAACAACAAATATATTATTTGGCCCAATGTATTGTATTCAAATTCAGCGGGATATAAATTTGAGGCCTAGTATTTAGGCGCTGGGTGACCGGTATGGATTTAGTGACAGAATTAGACTTGGAAATGCACAGAAGCGTGTGTGTGAAGTTATTCTGAATGACCCTATGTGCACCTTCAATATGATCTACCCTTTTAGGGATAGATTTCAAATAGCTCTGATATAGCAGAAACGACTAAATTATGAAATTGCTAAATTGGGAATTGTATTTCAACCCAGAACAAAAAATGTGCTTTGACGGACACTAAATAACTTTCCCAGCCACAACAGGACAGCGGTAACGAGAGATTTAGCGGGATATAAATTTGAGGCCTAGTATTTAGGCGCTGGGTGACAGGTATGGGTTTAGTGACAGAATTAGATTTGGAAATGCACAGTAGCGGGTGTGTGAAGTTATTCTGAATGACCCTATGTGCACCTTGAATATTATATACCCTTTTAGGGATAGATTTCAAATAGCTCTGATATAGCAGAAACCACTAAATTATGAAATTGCTAAATTGGGAATTGTATTTCAACCCAGAACAAGAAATGTGCTTGAACGGACACTAAATAACTCGCCCAGCTACAGCACTAGGGACAGATTTAGCGGGATATAAATTTGAGGCCTAGTATTTAGGCGCTGGGTGACAGGTATGGGTTTAGTGACAGAATTAGACTTGGAAATACACAGTAGCGGGTGTGTGTGAAGTTATTCTGAATGACCCAATGTGCACCTTGAATATTATATACCTTTTAGGGATAGATTTCAAATAGCTCTGATATAGCAGAAACCACTAAATTATGAAATTGCTAAATTGGGAATTGTATTTCAACCCAGAACAAAAAATGTGCTTTGACGGACACTAAATATCTTGCCCAGCAACAACAGTACAGCGGTAACGAGAGATTTAGCAGGATATAAATTTGAGGCCTAGTATTTAGGCGCTGGGTGACAGGTATGGGTTTAGTGACAGAATTAGACTTGAAAATACACAGTAGCGGGTGTGTGTGAAGTTATTCTGAATGACCCAATGTGCACCTTGAATATTATATACCCTTTTAGGGATAGATTTCAAATAGCTCTGATATAGCAGAAACCACTAAATTATGAAATTGCTAAATTGGGAATTGTATTTCAACCCAGAACAAAAAATGTGCTTTGACGGACACTAAATATCTTGCCCAGCAACAACAGTACAGCGGTAACGAGAGATTTAGCAGGATATAAATTTGAGGCCTAGTATTTAGGCGCTGGGTGACAGGTATGGGTTTAGTGACAGAATTAGACTTGAAATACACAGTAGCGGGTGTGTGTGAAGTTATTCTGAATGACCCAATGTGCACCTTGAATATTATATACCCTTTTAGGGATAGATTTCAAATAGCTCTGATATAGCAGAAACCACTAAATTATGAAATTGCTAAATTGGGAATTGTACTTCAACCCAGAACAAAAAATGTGCTTTGACGGACACTAAATAACTTTCCCAGCTACAACAGGACAGCGGTAACGAGAGATTTAGCGGGATATAAATTTGAGGCCTAGTATTTAGGCGCTGGGTGACAGGTATGGGTTTAGTGACAGAATTAGACTTGGAAATACACAGTAGCGGGTGTGTGTGAAGTTATTCTGAATGACCCTATGTGCACCTTCAATATGATCTACCCTTTTAGGGATAGATTTCAAATAGCTCTGATATAGCAGAAACCACTAAATTATGAAATTGCTAAATTGGGAATTGTATTTCAACCCAGAACAAAAAATGTGCTTTGACGGACACTAAATAACTTTCCCAGCTACAACAGGACAGCGGTAACGAGAGATTTAGCAGGATATAAATTTGAGGCCTAGTATTTAGGCGCTGGGTGACAGGTATGGGTTTAGTGACAGAATTAGACTTGAAAATACACAGTAGCGGGTGTGTGTGAAGTTATTCTGAATGACCCAATGTGCACCTTGAATATTATATACCCTTTTAGGGATAGATTTCAAATAGCTCTGATATAGCAGAAACCACTAAATTATGAAATTGCTAAATTGGGAATTGTACTTCAACCCAGAACAAAAAATGTGCTTTGACGGACACTAAATAACTTTCCCAGCTACAACAGGACAGCGGTAACGAGAGATTTAGCAGGATATAAATTTGAGGCCTAGTATTTAGGCGCTGGGTGACAGGTATGGGTTTAGTGACAGAATTAGACTTGAAAATACACAGTAGCGGGTGTGTGTGAAGTTATTCTGAATGACCCAATGTGCACCTTGAATATTATATACCCTTTTAGGGATAGATTTCAAATAGCTCTGATATAGCAGAAACCACTAAATTATGAAATTGCTAAATTGGGAATTGTACTTCAACCCAGAACAAAAAATGTGCTTTGACGGACACTAAATAACTTTCCCAGCTACAACAGGACAGCGGTAACGAGAGATTTAGCGGGATATAAATTTGAGGCCTAGTATTTAGGCGCTGGGTGACCGGTATGGATTTAGTGACAGAATTAGACTGGGATATGGCCAAAAAATAACCACACTATTGCTGGTTAAATGCACTTGGTGACGGGCGCAGCTTGCCCTGATGTAGTATATGGCCAAAAAATGAACAGACTATTGCTGGTTAAATGCACTTGGTGTCACAGCTTGACCAACCACACTACTGAGGGTTAAATGCACTTGGTGACGGGCGCAGCTTGCCCCTGATGTAGTATATGGCCAAAAAATAAACAGACTATTGCTGGTTAATGCACTTGGTGTGACAGCTTCACCCTGATGTAGGCTTTAGCCAGAAAACAACCACACCATTGAGGGTTAAATGCACTTGGTGACAGGCGCAGCTTGCCCCTGATTTTGTATATGGCCAAAAAATGAACAGACTATTGCTGGTTAAATGCACTTGGTGTGACAGCTTCACCCTGATGTAGGCTTTAGCCAAAAACAACCACACCATTGAGGGTTAAATGCACTTGGTGACAGGCGCAGCTTGCCCCTGATTTGTATATGGCCAAAAAATGAACAGACTATTGC